>NC_064924.1:407174950-407799950 GCF_023897955.1 Schistocerca gregaria | reverse complement strand
CCTCTGGTGGCAGTACTGTGTACTAGGTCAGTTGGACTCCGGACCACATGGCGACTGCACTAGACGGTAGTACTGCCTCTAATTATTTAAATAAATAGTGAATACAAAATAAAGACTTACGTCCAGCACTAGTCGAGTCCTCTTCCTACCATTGTCCAGGACGAGTGGTGGTCGGATGACTTGGGTTAGTGGAGGTAGCCCAAGTGACCTATTTTTCCACCATCTTCTTAGGTTAGCAGAGGTGTGTTGCATTGTCCTGATGGAATTTGATCTTCCCGCCATTTTCTGGGGAAGGGGATTTATCAGAGTGGTAGGGGTGATTTAATTGATCAATTTGATGAAGTACTCAATCAAATTCATAAGAGTGAGAGGGGCCTATTCCAATAACTGAATACTGAAAGTGAAGCTGTAGCAGTGAGGGTGTGTGTGTGGGGGGGGGGGGGGTGTTTAATGGGGATGAGGGGGCTGGGGAACAATAGTTTAAGTGCCATAAATCAAAAGGAAGTATCCTTTAAGCAGAACAATAGGTTAAGTACCTCCAGCCAAAGGAGAACAACAGGTTAAAAGTACTTGTCAATCAAAGGAGTACAATAGGTTAAAAGTACGTATCAGTCAAAGAATAACAATAGGTTTACCCCTAAGTGAATACCAGCCCCTGATGTAGGCTACCTGCACTAAAAAAATGCGCCACAAACGACCTTGGTCCCCTACTCATGTGGTCTCGTTACATCTTAAATGTAGTACCACACCTAGTTTCCAAATCACCATTTCTTCAGCCTCAGTGGATCCAGTTTCAGCATCGCTTTTATCAGTCACACGCTTCTTAGCCCAACTTCATCATCTCTCTCTGTTTCAGACTGACTTGTTACTATCGGCCCTCAATTCCCCGTCATTCCTTCCTGTGCTTACAGTAGTTTTTGAAAGGTAATCTTTAAAAACAAGTATAGTAGCAAGCCTATGTTGATCCATTGTGCCTTACAGAATCACGAGAACCCAGTGAATACCACGAAAACTCTCTCCAGACCATAAGACTCCGGCAATTGTTGCATGGTGTTTGCTTTCAGACGTTTCACGTGGTACACACCAACGGGCATCTGTATGATTGAGCGTACAACGTTATACAGATGAATAGGCCACCTGTCACCACTCAGAGGACGTTGAGTTGCGATACATCTACATCTACATTTATGAAACTTCCTGGCAGATTAAAACTGTGTGCCCGACCGAGACTCGAACTCGGGACCTTTGCCTTTCGCGGGCAAGTGCTCTGATGGTAGAGCACTTGCCCGCGAAAGGCAATGGTCCCGAGTTCTAGTCTCGGTCGGGCACACAGTTTTAATCTGCCAGGAAGTTTCATATCAGCGCACACTCCGCTGCAGAGTGAAAATCTCATTCTGATCTACATTTATACTCCGCAAGCCACCCAACGGTGTGTGGCGGAGGGCACTTTACGTGCCACTGTCATTACCTCCCTTTCCTGTTCCAGTCGCGTACGGTTCGAGGGAAGAACGACTGTCTGAAAGCCTCCGTGCGCGCTCTAATCTCTCTAATTTTACATTCGTGATCTCCTCGGGAGGTATAAGTAGGGGGAAGCAATATATTCAATGCCTCATCCAGAAACGCACCCTCTCGAAACATGGCGAGGAAGCTACACCGCGATGCAGAGCGCCTCTTTTGTAGAGTCTGCCACTTGAGTTTGTTAAACAATTCCGTAACGCTATCACGGTTACCAAACAACCCTCTGACGAAACGCGCCGCTCTTCTTTGGATCTTCTCTATCTCCTCCGTCAACTCGACCTGGTACGGATCCCACACTGATGAGCAATACTCAAGTATAGGTCGAACGAGTGTTTTGTAAGCCACCTCCTTTGTTGATGGACTACATTTTCTAAGGACTCTCTCAATGAATCTCAACCTGGTACCCGCCATACCAACAATTAATTTTATATGATCATTCCACTTCAAATCATTCAGCACGCATACTCCCAGATCTTTTACAGAAGTAACTGTTACCAGTGTTTGTTCCGCTATCATATAATCATACAATATAGAATCCTTCTTTCTTTGTATTCGCAATACATTACATTTGTCTATGTTAAGGGTCAGTTGCCATTCCCTGCACCAAGTGCCAATCCGCTGCAGATCTTCCTGCACTTCGCTACAATTTTCTAATGCTGCAACTTCTCTGTATACTACAGCATCATCCGCGAAAAGCCGCATGAAACTTCCGACACTATCTACTAGGTCATTTATATATATTGTGAAAACCAATGGTCCAATAACACTCCCCTTTGGCACGCCAGAGGTTACTTTAACGTCTGTAGACGTCTCTCCATTGATAACAACATGCTTTGTTCTGTTTGCTAAAAAGTCTTCAATCCAGCCACACAGCTGGTCTGCTATTCCGTAGACTGCTACCTTGTTTATCAGGCGACAGTGCGGAACTGTATCGAACGCCTTCCGGAAGTCAAGAAAAATAGCATCTACCTGGGAGCCTGTATGTAATATTTTCTGGGTCTCATGAACAGATAAAGCGAGTTGGGTCTCACACGATCGCTGTTTCCGGAATCCATGTTGATTCCTACAGAGTAGATTCTGAGTTTCCAAAAACGACATGATACTCGAGCAAAAAACATGTTCTAAAATTCTGCAACAGATCGACGTCAGAGATATAGGTCTATAGTTTTGCGCATCTGCTCGACGACCCTTCTTGAAGACTGGGACTACCTATGCTCTTGTCCAATCTCTCCTCTAGAGATCCGTTCCTCTAGAGACTTGCGGTACACGGCTGTTAGAAGGGGGGCAAGTTCTTTCGCGTACTCTGTGTAGAATCGAACTGGTATCCCGTCAGGTCCAGTGGACTTTCCTCTGTTGAGTGATTCCAATTGCTTTTCTATTCCTTGGACACTTATTTCGATGTCAGCCATTTTTTTCGCGTTTGCGAGGATTTAGAGAAAGAACTGCAGTGCGGTCTTCCTCTGCGAAACAGCTTTGGAAAAAGGTGTTTAATATTTCAGCTTTACGCGTGTCATCCTCTGTTTCAACCCCATCATCATCCCAGAGTGTCTGGATATGCTGTTTCGAGCCACTTACTGATTTAACGTAAGACCAGAACATCGTAGGTTTTTCTGTCAAATCGGTACATAGAATTTTACTTTCCAATTCACTGAACGCTTCATGCATAGCCCTCCTTACGCTAACTTTGACATCTGTTTGTCTGAGAGGTTTTGGCTGCGTTTAAACTTGGAGTGAAGCTCTCTTTGCTTTAGCAGTAGTTTCCTAACTTTGTTGTAGTACCACGGTGGGTTTTTCCCGTCCCTCACAGTTTTACTCGGCGCGTAC
Source organism: Schistocerca gregaria (assembly GCF_023897955.1). Classification (NCBI taxonomy): domain Eukaryota; kingdom Metazoa; phylum Arthropoda; class Insecta; order Orthoptera; family Acrididae; genus Schistocerca; species Schistocerca gregaria. Next base: position 407,796,608 of record NC_064924.1, on the reverse strand, counting down.
CTGTCTAAAACGCATTTTACCATTGCCTTGAACTATTTCCATAAACACTCAACATTGTCAGTGTCGGAACAGAAATTTTCCTTTTGATCTGGCGTGCAAATTTCAGCCTTCGTCGCCGATGAACAGCAGTTAGCAAGTGTGCAAGTGTGCAGCAGAGGCACATACGCAGCAGCGTTCGCTGAACGGCTGTTGAGGAGACGCTATTGGTAGCCCCTTAATTCATCTGAGTGGTCAGTTGTTCAACAGTTGCACGTCTATTCGCCAGTGCACGGCTCTGCAGCCGTCGTTCCCTCTGTCATCCACGGCACGTAGCGCACCAGAGTTGCCCAGGCGTCGGTTTTGGATAGCGCCATTTCGCCATGCATAGTGTACCTTAATCACGATGGCACGAGAACAGTTAACAAATTTAGCGGTTTGGGAAATGATTCAACCTTTTTGAGCGCGCACAAATCCCTCGGTTTCCGTATTACGACGACGACTACAATGCCTTCCGTGGCCCTCCGACGTGCTTTATACAGGGTGCTACAAAAAGGTACGGCCAAACTTTCAGGAAACATTCCTCACATACAAAGAAAGAAAATATCTTATGTGGACATGTGTCCGGAAACGCTTACTTTCCATGTTAGAGCTCATTTTATTACTTCTCTTCAAATCACATTAATCATGGAGTGGAAACACACAGAACAGAACGGACCAGCGTGACTTCAAATACTTTGTTACAGGAAATGTTCAAAATGTCCTCGGTTAGCGAGGATACATGCATCCACCCTCCGTCGCATGGAATCCTTGATGCGCTGATGCACCCCTGCAGAATGGCGTATTGTATCACAGCCGCCCACAATACGAGCACGAAGAGTCTCTACATTTAGTACCGGGGTTGCGTAGACAAGAGCTTTCAAATGCCTCCATAAATGAAAGTCAAGAGGGTTGAGGTCAAGAGAGCGTAGAGGCCGTGGAATTGGTCCGCCTCTACCAATCCATCGTTCACCGAATCAGTTGTTGAGAAGCGAACGAACACTTCAACTGAAATGTGTAGGAGCTCCATCGTGCATGAACCACATGTTGTGTCGTACTTGTAAAGGCGCATGTTCTAGCAGCACAGGTAGAGTATCCCGTATGAAATCATGATAACGTGCTCCATTGAGCGTAGGTAGAAGAACATGGGGCCCACTCGAGACATCACCAACAATGTCTGCCCAAACGTTCACAGAAAATCTGTGTTGAAGACGCGATTGCACAATTGCGTGCGGATTCTCGTCAGCCCACGCATGTTGATAGTGAAAATTTACAATTTGATCACGTTGGAATGAAGCCTCATCCGTAAAGAGGACATTTGCACTCGGAAGAGAAAACCGATGATTGAAATTTAAAGACAACATCCCGTCGCAACGAAAAACGCCTTTGTTTTAATGATTGCCACTCCAATTCACGTATCATGTCTGTGACACTATCTCCCCTACTTCCCGATAATACGAAACGAGCTGCCCTTCTTTGTACTTTTTCGATGTCATCCGTCAATCCCATCTGATGCGGATCCCACACCGCACAGCAACACTCCAGAATAGGGCGGACAAGCGTGGTGTAAGCAGTCTATTTAGTAGATCTATTGCACCTTCAAAGTGTAGTTCCAATGAATCGCACTCTTTGTTTTGCTCTACCCACAACATTATCTATGTGATCTTTCCAATTTAGGGTATTTGTAATTGTAATCCCTAAGTATGTACTTGAATTTATGGCCTTCAGATATGTGTGACTTATCGCGTAATCGAAATTTAGTTGATTTCTTTTAGTACTCATCTGAATAACTTCACACTTTCCTTATTCAGGGCCAATTGCCACTTTTCGCACAATACTGATATCTTATCTAATCATTTTTCAATTCGTTTTGGTCATCTGATGACTTTACAAGACGGTAAATGACAGCATGATCTGCAAACACTCTAAGAAGGCTGCTCAGGTTGTCCCCTATGTCGTTAATATGGATCAGGAACTATAGAAGGCCTATAGCACCCTTTACGTCATGAGTATGAAGAGCTAGTTGTGTTTCGCAAGAACGTTATTTTCTGAATCCGTGCTGACTACCTGTCAATAAATCGTTTTCTTCGAGGTTCTTTATAATGTTGATAATGTTGGAATACAGAATATGTTCCATCACCTAACTGCAAATCGACGTCAGAGATATGGGTCTATAATTCAACGGTCTGCTCCTACTTCCCTTTTTGGGTATTGGTGTGACTTGGGCAATTTTCCAGTCTTTAGGTACGGATCTTTCTGTGAGCGAACTGTTTTATATAATTTCTAAATGTGGAGCTATTGTATCAGCATACTCTGAGAGGAACCTGACTGGTAGACAATCTGGCCCGGAAGCCTTGCATTTATTAAGTAATTTATACTGCTTTGCGACACCGATGATATCTGTTTCTGTGGCAGTTGTTCTTGATTGGAATTCAGGAATATTTACTTCGTCGTCTTTGGTGAAGGAGTTTCGGAAAACCGCGTATAATAACTCTGGTTTAGTGGCACTATCATCAGTAACTTCACCGTTGTTATTGCGCAGTGAAGGTATTGATTGTGTCTTGCCACTGGTGTGCTTTACGAATGACCAGAATCTCTATGGGTTTTCTGCCAGAGTTCGAGATAGCGTTTCGTTCTTCAAATCACTGAAAGCATCTCGCGTTGAAGTACGCGCTATATTTTGAACTTCTGCAGAACTTTGCCAGTCTGGAGGACTTTGCTTTCTTTTAAATTTGGCATGCCTTTTTTGTTGCTTCTGCAGCAGCAATCTGACCCGTTTTGTATACCATGGGTATCAGTACCATTACTTATTAATTTGTGTGGTATATATCTCTCAGTTGCTGTCGATACTATCTCTATGAAATCATTCAACAACTTTTCTACACTTACATGATCAGATCGGAAGGAGTGCAAACTGTCTCTATACCTTAATGTATTGACACGGGTCCGCTCATCATGTCCCTTTTTTAAAGATTTATTCCACATGTTCCTCTCCTCATCAGCTCCGTGGAGAACCTCATTTCTTATCTTATTGGTCTACCTAACCTTCAAGACATCTGTAATTCTCTATTTTTCCGGTTTTTCCACAGTCCATGATTCACTTGTATCCAACACGTAGCTCCTAACGTAAATTCTGAAAAATTTCTGCCTCAGAATAAGGCTGGTGTTTCGTTTTAGTAGACTTCTTTCGGCCAGGAATGCTCTCTTTGCCTGCAATAGCCTGCTTCTTATCTCCTCCTTGCTTGGTCAGTCATGTAATTTTGCTTCTAAGGTATCATGTTCTCTTCGTCTACTAGTGGCCCCCAACTTTGATAGTAATTTATCGCTTATCTCATTTATGCTACTGCTCATTACTTTCATCTTTCTTCGGTTTCTACATCTACATCCGTACTCCGCAAGCCACCTGACGGTGTGTGGCGGAGGGTACCCTGAGTACCTCTATCGGTTCTCCCTTCTATTCCAGTCTCGTATTGTACGTGGAAAGAAGGATTGTCGGTATGCTTCTGTGTGGGCTCTAATCTCTCTGATTTTATCCTCATGGTCTCTTCGTGAGATATACGTAGGAGGGAGCAATATACTGCTTGACTCTTCGGTGAAGGTATGTACTCTCAACACATATTTCGTGCTCATTAGACCCTTCCATTCAACATTTCCTGCAATTCTTTCTCATGTCCAAGAAGTATAGCATTGTAATTAGTGAATCTTTTAATCTCATGTCTAAAATTTTCTACCTTTTAAATTGACTGTGCGATGATTCACATATATACACTGATCAGCCAGAACATTACGACCACCGTCCTACTACCGACACAAACCCGACCAGGCGATAGCAGAGTCACCTGGCGACGGATGACTGCTAGTCAGACACACGTGAGGTGCATGTATTATCAGTGAGCTCGCTGTTCTTGTGTAAAATGTAGAGCGCTCACGATGTATTTGAGTTTGACCGGCGGCAGAGTGCAATGAGCTGCAGGTTCGCCACGAGCATTTAGAAAACTGCATGGCTTGTTGGGTATTCGAGGACTGCTGCGTTGAGTGCCTTCAACTCCTGGCGAAACCAATGTGAAACCACTTTCTGACGTCGTGAAGCTGGGCAGCCACCCTTCATTACAGATGTCTGACATCCTAAGCTGGAAAAACTGGAAAAATAGGACAGGCGGCCAACTGTGGCAGAACTAATATCAGACGTTAATGTTATACAGAGTATAGGTGTGTCTGAACACGAAGTTTGCCGAACAGTCCTAACGATTTGTCTCCGCAGCCGACTACACATGCAGGTAACAATGTTAACACCGCGACATGGACAACTATGTCTGAAATGGGCACATGACCATTGTTACTCGACATTGGCGCAGTGGAAGAGCGTTACATGGTCTGATGAATCCCGATACCTTCATCATGCCGGTGGTAGGCCGCGAATCCAGCGTCTTCCGTGGGCGCAGCTTCTTGACACCTTACTGCGCCTCGAAGACAAGCTGGCAGCAGCTGCATTATGGCCGTCCATGGAACCAGTGGAGGTCGTGCAAGGCAACATGATGGCAAAGGTGTATCGTACATTGGTTGCAGACCATTTACACCACTTAATGAAGATCATATTTCTCGACGGCAGTGGCATTTTTCAGCAAGATAATGCACCGTATCACAAGACCAGGAATGTGAGGGAGTGGTAGAAGCAACATAGGGCGAATTCCAATAGATGTACTGGACCCCTAACTCGCCATATCTGAAACCGGTGGAACACATCTGGGATGTGACTGAGCGTGGTGTTCAGAGCTTATCGCATCCCTCCGTGGAATTAATGGGAATTAGTTGACTTGTCTGTGCAGGTGTGGTGCTAATTTCCTCCTGCGACTTATCAAGGCCTCAGTGCTTCCATGTCACAACCTGTCGCCACCGTTCCAAAGGTGGACGTACCGGCTATTAGGTAGGTGGTCGTAATGCTGTGGTTGATCAGTGTATCTGCTCTTACTATCTTCAGGACTGCATGGATTTTATTTTTCCGAATGTCTGTTAGTACGTCTTCAGACTCCTGGGTTCCACAGTCAAACTTGAATAATTATTTCGTTGCAACGTAACCCAAAGATCTTAGAAATTCCGAAAGACTCTTGTCTATAATTTCATCCCATGTCTTCCAATGCTCTGGTAAACTCTGACTATAATTTTGGTTGCAGTAAGTGAGGGGTAGAAGGGAGTTTTGCCACTGCCTGAATGGTTACCAGTTTTCTGATGACCTACTTTCATGAAGATTTGCCAATTTCCTCCGCGACCTCTCCCCCGACCTCTCTGGTAACAATTTCCAAGATGACGGAACTAGTCCAGGAATTTCACAATGGCAGGAAATTACGAAAAATCCCAGATAGTAGTGCTAATATTCACCAGTAGTACTCTACACGTGTTAGCACCGCAGCTGCTGCACCTCTCCCCGTATTCCTCTAACACACAATCCATTTGCCCTAGGTTAAAATTGTGAGAAATTCAAGATAGCCCATTTTTCCTAAATTTAGTAGGCCTGAAATTCGGGAAATGAAGAGCCCACCTGTCCTCATTTAAAATGGTTGAACATTCGGGCGCCATCTTTAAAATCCATCTCAAAAAATTTCATTACACCTAATTTGTTGAAGCTATTACCTTTATATCGCCGCCACAAGTGAGGCCCAGCCACTGTGAAACTAGCACTAGATAATAGTATCACCCAGTCTAGTTCATACGTTACTGGAGTGTGGGATTCCGAACCATGGATGCATCATCCAAAAACTGCACTAAAGTTACATGCTCCTGATGTGTACCCACTGGCTTTGAGAGTGAGGTACGGTGACACAAAGTGACACGAGAAATTACGGCCATCAAGAATGTTGAAAATACAAGAGACAAATAGAGTGGCATGTTACAAAACTATTGGAGGGGGACGGGGAGAGGGCAGTCTAGTTGTACACTGCGTTTAGAGATTAAACATAAGGCAATACTTTCAGTGCACTAGGAAATACACTCATGCTCATAAATTAAGGATAATTCTGATACATGGTGAAACAACGCTCTGGTGGTTGGTTTGCGGGTTTAAAACACCTCAGGGTATGACCATGCAGTGCATTTGACCTGCGGTTGTCGCACGGTGGTGCTGGCAGCAGTCCACATACGCAGAGGTGTGTTGGTACATGTCAGAGTACAGTGCAGCGAGGAAGTGTGCAGAAGTTTTCAGACGTGCTAATGGTGACTGTGTGTTTAAAGTGTCTCAAAGAATACATACTGATGACGTTATGAGGGGTATAATACTATGGCGACTGGAGGCTGGTCAAACAGAGCAGGTCGTAGCATGGGCCTTCCGTGTACCGCAAAGTGTGATCTCAAGATTATGGCGATTCCAGCAGAGAGGAAACGTGTCCAGGCGCTGCAGTATGGAACGTCCAGATTGTACAACACCACAAGAAGACTGATATCTCACCATCAGCGCACGCAGACGGCCATGGAGTACTGCAGGTAGCATTGCTCGGGACCCCCGCAGCCATTGGAACCGTTGTCTGCAGACACACAGTCTTCAGACGACTGAACGAACATACATGGTTTATTCAACCGGAGACCTGCAAGGTGCATTCCACTGATCCCTGGTCACAGGAGAGGCGGTAAAGCCTGGTGTCAAGAACACAGTACATGCCCATTGGAACAGTGATCCCAGGTTATGTTCACGGGCGAGTACAGGGGTAGTCTGAACAGTGATTCTCGCCGGGTTTTCATCTGGCGTGAACCAGGAACCAGATACCTACCCGTAAATGTCCTTAAAAGGGACCTGTATGGAGGTCGTGGTTTGATGGTGTGTGTGTGTGTGGGGGGGGGGATTATGTTTGGTGCACGTACACCTCTGCATGTCTTTGACGGAGGAACTGTAACAGGTCAGGTGTATCGGGACATCATTTTACACCAGTATGTCAGCCTTTTCAGGGTTGCAGTGGGTCCCACCTTCCTCCTGATGGATGATATTGCACGACCTCACTTAGCTGCCTTCTTGGAGGAGTACCTTGAAACAGAAGATATCAGGCGAATGGAGTGGCCTGGCTGTTCTCCCGACCTAAACCCCACCGAGCACGTCTGGGATGCTCTCGGTCGACGTATCGCTGCGCGTCTTCAAACCCCTAGGACACATCAGGTACTCCTACAGACACTCACGCAAGAATGGGAGGCTATACCCCAGCAGCTGCTCGACCACCTGATCCAGAGTATGCCAAGCCGTTTTGCGGCCTCTGTACGTGTGCATGGTGATCATATCCCATACTGATGTCGGGGTACATGCGCAAGAAACAGTGGCGTTTTGTAGCAAATGTGTTTCGGGACGGTTTTCTCAACTTATCACCAATACCGTGGACTTTACAGATCTGTGTCGTGTGTGTTCTCCATGTGCCTATGCTATTAGCGCCAGTTTTGTGTAGTGCCACGTTGTGTGGCACCACATTCTGCAGTTATCCTTAATTTATGAGGATGAGTGTACTCAGCTGCCCTCCCGGAAGCAGCACCAGGGTTGACGCAACCGACACCTTAAGACAGGCCGGCGAATGTGAAACCTGCTGAGAGTTTGATGCAAGCTGCCGACAGCAGGGAGGTCGCCCAACTGCAGCAACAGAGCAGTGTGAGCTATGCCCCTGATATCATTGCCTGGTTAGCAAGAGCTACACTGAGAGAGCGTGTTGTTCTAGCTGAGAGCATTTGGTACATTGTTAAGGCATTCCTCTTCCACTTGATTGTACGTTGCTATCTCTTCTCCCTCTTACTGTAGCTCAATTTTACGTTTTTACCACGAATTACCATCAAAAGTAGTTTGTCCAACAGTTACAGATACTGATTTTCGGTTGCTAGATGTACAATATGGAGACTACCTCATTAAAATACAATGTAATCATCCTGTTGATGTAGGTTTTTATTGTCCTTCATAGTAATATTGCTAAAATGTACCTAATCCTCTTGACTCTATGATGGTAATGCCTCCTCCGCTTGCAATATTCTAACAGTATTTTCTCATCTTTGCTGGAGTCTGAGTTAACGATTTCCACGTAGTTTACAGGTTAATAATTAGAACTATAGGCGGACAAAACGTGCCAGCATTTACAATAAATACTGATAGAAAATGGTCATACATTGAACTCGCAGAAAATGATAAATTCAATGTACCATTAGAAGTCATTTCCCTTCCTACCAACTAGCAAATAGAGCCATGGGGGAACAACTGTCCATGCCTCCTTACGAACCCTAATTTCTCGTCTCTTATGTTCGTGGTCCTTACGCGAAACGTATGTCCGCTTTAAGAAGGATGATTATATTGCTTCTTAATGTGGTGGACTGGACATGGTGCATTTAACAACAAAGAAGACGTTTGCAACTTTTGAAAGCAATGGAATAACTACGTTAATTGGTATTCGTTTGCTAAGCTGGTAAACTGGCCTCAATACTAAGTGTGTATCAATAACATGTACTTCCACATAAGCGTTATACAGAAGTGTTGTATTAGAGCTACGGGGAAAAAACTGAATTTTTTTCTGTGTGTAATGTACGTGCAAAAATTAATAAAGACTATGTACACGAATATCTGTTTTCTTTTTCATTACCGCATTAAAAATACTAAATCAAGTGTCCTACATACTACTCAGTAGATATCCTACTGATTTTATATAGTGCCCTGATACAAATCTTCCCTGACTAGAGAACACAGCACTACCAGACTGGAAGCTATAGTTTGTAACCAGACAATGTATGGTGTGTTTGACCATACACAAACAAACAGTATGTACAGTTTACTCCATGTCTGATGCCTCTGTGTGGTGTAAACTATTTGATAGCTCACGGTACAGTTGCTGTGTAGTGTTTAACAGTGATCTGCAATGCACTTGCTGGGACATTAAGAATGCACCATAGTTGAAAAGTAAACCTTCCAGACCGAGAAAATATCATAAATTAAGTTGTGTATGACTATAATTTTAACTATTTTCATGTAAACTCTGAGTAAATTAGTAGCACAGACTCCAAAATAAATATTACACTTTTATATTGAAGCTCTGGAAACATTCTGAATTAGGGGCGCACTTGCAGAAAATAATAGATTCGAGTACTTTACTGTATTACGACAAAATCTGTTTCTCTTACCTACGAATGAAAACGTGAAGGCAAGAGAAATACTGTGAAAAAACGACAAAGAAGCACTGGAGAGCCTTTTCCGAAATATGAAAAATCCTATGGACATATAATGTAAAGTGGAACTGGCTGATGTCAAAATGAGTGTTCAGATGGACCAGCAGCAGTCTCGCAAATTCAACAACTTGTTGTGGTTGGCTAATACCTTATGAATCTGGACATAAAACAAGATTTTTTGCTAGGGTGTTTAGCAATGAAATGAAGACATCTGATTACCTAACATCAAATCATGACATCCGCCTCGAAGATGATTACCCAGGGGAACAATAATAAAGATGGTGGAGTAGACCGTTAAATGTGGATGAACTCAAACTGATAAAGGAAGATATATAAAAAATTTATATGCGATGCTAGTGGTACACTTACAAATAGTGCGATCATTGATGTCTTAATATGTACCAAATTCAGTCTCAAAGCTGTTTTTTCGCTGTGTCTAAGAATTTTCTCGCAAACACGTTACTTAGTTTCCTACTTGCTTTTTGCATTGTCATAATTTTACCGTGAAGTGGGCTACAACTGTCAGTACAGACTATCCATTTGCTCCCACTCATCCACACTTCAATACATAACCTGCTACTTGAGCCACGTTTACTAACCAACCTAAAACCGTACTATTCGTAACAGCTATAATTATTAGTCTGTAAATAAAGTAAATACTGATGTATCGTTTTTCAGTACACTGTCCACAGTTATTCCTAAATTTATATGCACTTATACCCCTAGCATCCTGTATAGTAAGATCACAATCTCAGGAGCGAAGAAAGATATTCGTACCCATTTACGTATACTGTTGGACATTAAAGGACACGACATCGAAATGCTGGCCTGCTAGCGTGTAAACGTTATTTGATTTCGCTTCAAAATATAACGCAGTTATTCGAACTGAGACGCTCCAGCATCGCGCTCGGCGTGAAAATCCAGCAATTTGATGGGAGATTTGCTCCATCACAGTACCAATCTCCAAAGTGTTAAGATGCGTTTTACCTGTCAAGAATGGGAAATTTCTGTGGCTGAGCCGTAGTAAATTTAGCTTTGGAAAGCGCGCCGCAGCGCTTAGCGTAAAGCAGTCACCCTCCGTTTTCTGGCGGCGGCGCCTTTGTCGCAATTGAAGGCTTCGGTGTCTCCCTCTAGCGGGAAAGGGGAAAAGTGGGCTGTTCGCGTGGGTTTAAGAGGTGGCTGTATGGGCTCTCGTTGAGAGTTGGCAGTCGGGGCATCAAGAAGCGACTTCTCTGCCGGTGCTAGAGGGAGAGCACGCAGACCGCGGCATCAGCCGTAAGCGACGGGAGCAGCGGCTCCGTGGTATGGGGGCGATAACTGCTCGTCGCAAAAGGAATCTTCCTGAGCGTGGGTCCGCAAGGGGCCTAACCTGCAGTTCGGCCGTATGCTGTCGACCGGCGAGGAGGTTCTGAAAGTCGGCGCGCCTTCCTGCGTCCGTTGAAACGGCTGGCAGCGGGCGGCTCGGCAGAGCATTTGGAGGTGCTGCGTTGGTTCAGTCCTGGGAGTCGTAACGCACCAGAAGATGGGTATTGATTGTTAACAGATTTTACGAAGTTTAATTGAATTCAATTTACTTATTCTTGTTAATTATACCAGCCACATTTTTTTTTCAGGGGGTTTCCCGCCATTCATTCTCGTCTGCCCACCCGCGGGAAGGTGGTAATACTAGAAAGGGTGGTCCGTTTGTCACTTTTGAGGACGAAAGGGGGGGAGTCAGAGTAAATCTGTGGTTGGGATTGCTTTTTCCCCTCCCAGTTTACCTACGGGTTTATTCGACTGTACTGTTTAAAATGCAAGGCACCAAGACCTGATCCATTCTCTCGCCTGCCATAACTAGTATTACTAGACTTACGTGTAAAGGGAACTCTAAGAAAGAAGAAAAATTCCTTTTGCCTCGTGGTAAGAACCAGTCAATTGCATAACGAATTCCTCCTCATCTGGAAGCTGTAACTTATGTAAATTTGTGTTAACGTATATTTGGCTATAATCAAGCAAAGTTGTTAATGTACGCCGTAGTGGACTTTTTATATTGTTTCTAGTTAGCAAAAACTGTTGTGTGTTTTTCCAATTCAATACCTGTTAAGGCTTTTACTTAACGTGCTTATGTGTTTTATACAGGTAGTTGGTTATTAATGTGTTTTCTTGGCATGCAAAAGTTTGCCATTTCATTACGGGTAGAAATTGTTGCCTTGAAAGGAAAATGTCGTAACAGTTCGGAAGTCCTACCTGACGAGCGTGTGTGTTTGCCGTAAGCTAACTGGCAGAAATTTGTAAAATATGTTTTTTTATATATTTTGGAAATGTGAGTGTCCCCCCCCCCCCCCCCACCCCTGTGTGCATGGCTCATGCGTTTTGATTTTACTATTTTGAAAAGTTTTGTAAACAGGTTTGTCTTTATATGATGCAGACAAGTTAGGTACTGCGCTGTTTAATCAGTGGAGTCAAATTCACCTGTAATGTAGCTGAGCTTGAAATATTATACAGCGTCGCGTTGTATACGTGAAATTGCTTGCCTGTACTTGCCTTTTACTGGCGTGAAAGTTTTTATAATAATTTAATAATTTAAAAGTCCTTTCCTATCGTAAATTGTGACTTATTTGTTAAATGATTCGTTTTTTTTTTAATATCGTAAAATCGTGCACCAAATTTGAATAAAGAGTGTTACTGAAAATTGTGTGTAATTTCACCAGTTATTCCTTGGTACCTACTTCCACTTTACATTTTGTGTATTGATTGAGATCGGTAACCTTTGGTGAACCAGTAGTAATTTCACGGTTCAGTGGTGTTCTACCATTTTTTCATGAAATAATCCATATTTTCGCCAATCACATTGACAAAAGCATTGAATAATATCCTCCGTTTTTTTACTATATTTTTTTAAAGTAGAAGGTTGTGGAAGGATATCTGTGGAAGGAAATCCGTGATCATTTTATCGTCGCCCACTATGAGGGTCACTCACCACCACCGCTGCTAACAGTCATGTACACTGGCTAAATACATGCCAAGGCTTCCTGCAGTATCGCAGAAGGAAAATCCGGCTTCTCATAGCCCTATTACACGACCTCGTTCAAACTCTTTTAGATGTTAGTAATGGCGTCTTTGTCGCCTTAAAGGCATGCTTGACTAATACCAACTCACCACGTCCACTCTCAAAGGTATTACATGCCCGCTGCCAGCTAGCCTTCCTTAATTAGAGGGGAAGGTGGGGGACTTGACTTGACTTAGTTCCTGTCGTTCCCTCTGGAACATAGGTCCGTGACAAAATTCCTCCACCTGGTACGATGTCTAGCAAGTCTCTTCACTTCACTCCAGGTTTCCCCATCCTCTGCACCTTCTCTATCGATCGTTCTTTTTCACTCACTTTTTTTGAGGGTTCCAATCCAGTGCCACCCTTTCAAGAGTTCCATCTAGTTTCCTCAATCTGTGCCCAATCCAGATAAATTTCCTTTCCTTGATTTGTATATTGATTCGTTGCTGATTTGTCTCCCTCCAAAGATCTTTATTAGTCATTATATCTGGCCATCTCAGATCTAAAATACGCCGGAGACAGTGGCTGATAAAAACTTGGAGCTGGTTTTTGATGTGGTTTGTCAACTTCCAAGTTTCGCAACCATACAAAAGAACAACTTTCACATTGCTATTGAAAAGCCGGAGTTTGGTCTTCTTTGAGCAGTTCCCATTTCTCCAAACAGGGTACAGTTGAAACTTCCTGGCAGATTAAAAATGTGCGCCGGACCGAGACTCGAACTCGGAACCCTTGCCTTTCGCGGGCAAGTGCTCTACCAACGGAGCTACCCAAGCACGACTCTCGCCCCATCCTCACAGCTTTAATTCTGCCAGTACCTCGTCTCCTACCTTATAAACTTCACAGAAGCTCCCCTGCAAACCTTGCAGAACTAGCACCCCTGGAAGAAAGGATATTGCGAAGACATGGCTAAGCCACAGCCTGGGGGATGTTTCTAGAATGAAATTTCATGTCTCCGCAACATCCTTTCTTCCAGAAGTGCTAGTTCTGCAAGGTTCGCAGGAGAGCTTCTGTGAAGTTTGGAAGGTAAGAGACGAGGTACTGGCAAAATTAAAGCTGTGAGGACGGGGTGAGAGTCGTGCTTGGGTAGCTCAGTTGGTAGAGCACTTGCCCGCGAAAGGCAAACGTCCAGAGTTTGAGTCTCGGTCCGGCACACAGTTTTAATCTGCCAGGAAGTTTCACCGCACACTCCGCTGTAGAGGAAATTTCATTCTAGAAACATCCCCCAGGCTGTGGCTAACCCATGTCTCCGCAATATCCTTTCTTCCAGGAGTGCTAGTTCTGCAAGGTTCGCAGGAAAGCTTCTGTAAAGTTTGGAAGGTAGGAGACGAGGTACTGGCAGACTTAAAGCTGTGAGGACGGGGCGTGAGTCATGCTCGGGTAGCTCAGTTGGTAGAGCACTTGCCTGCGAAAAGCAAAGCTTCCGAGTTCGAGTCTCGGTCTGGCACACAGTTTTAATCTGCCAGGAAGCTACATATCAGCGCACACTCCGCTGCAGAGTGAAAATCTCATTCTGGAAGCAGCCTAGATGTTGACAGGGCGACCTGGAAATGACGACGGGGTAAAAAATCTAAGTCCTTACCTAAGTCGGTAAACGTGACGCAGACGCGAATCCGGTAGCATTCCGTGCGCATCGCCGCCTTAGGCTGCCCGGTGGGCGGGGAGCGGTGCAGTTTGAATGTAAATGCGCGGCCACATTTGCATGTAATGAGGTGTCGCACCTGCCTCGAGAGGGCACCAGCCGCCTGGCGGACCCTTTGTCAGTGCCAGACGGCCGGCGAGCGCGGGCGCCGAGTGCAAATATTAGGCCAGCGCGCACAGTGGCCGTCGCGCCCTTTGATGCTCGCCGCAGCCTCTGGACAGCCCGACCGGATTTATCGGCGGTGATTAGCGGAGGGTGCTGTAGTCACTGACCCGTCAGCGCTAAATATCGCCGCGCCGCAGATTTATGCCGCGTAATTGCCGGCGCGCAGTTTTCACATCTCCGGCCGGTTACCGGGAACGGCGGCGGGCTCATCTCCATGCAGCCGCGGTGTCGTTTGCGGCTCGATTGATGTCTTAATACCCGTCGTGCAGATGCGAAATTTTGCTCGGAACGCACATGTCTCGTAATATTAAACAGCCATTTGATGACAATTATGTTGCCTGCTACAAAATATGATCTCCGGCTATAACTACGAGTGAAGTGACTGAAAACAACTTTTATGAAATAACATCTACTGTGAGAGTCACTTGTTACTAACATTTTATTAGCACGACGCGTTTCAGCGGCATGCTGCCATCATCAGGTGCATTTACAATTACCTCCACGTTGTAATTAATGTGAAATGAGTTTAGGCTTCTTTGCTATGTGTGTCAATAAAGTTATGTGTCGAAAAAGACGCCTGTTCAGGAAGATGATAAACATGACTAATCATTTTGTCATTACATTAATTTTTTTGTTGTTGTAGTTTTGAAGTCTTCCACACAGAACGCACCAACAAGTATATCACAGCTTAACATTTTCACAATCATTTGTTTACATAAGAAATTGTCTTTATCAACCTCTCACCTACTAATTGCCGTGACGTAAGTACATCTAGATACAAATCTTTCATCTTCACTGTATACAACTGTTTAAGCAACAGAAATTATTTTAGCTAGGCTTTTAAGATTCTCTGGATAGATGTAAACAAATGATCGTGATAGCGTTAAGTTTAGAGTTACTTCTTACTGTGCTCTCTGTGTCAGACAAAGGAATTACCAACAAAATGTAAGTAAAGACATTAACAAAATGATTTATCTTTCTTCTCACATAACATACACATTAAAGCATATTTTTCTTCCTGAACATGCGTTTTTTCGAGTCATAATCACACTAGTACATAACACACAGAAAAGGAAACTAGCTTCAAAAATGGCTCCGAGTCCTATGCGACTTAACTTATGAGGTCATCAGTCGTCTAAAACTTAGAACTAATTAAACCTAACTAACCTAAGGATATCACACACATTCATGCCCGAGGCAGGATTCGAACGTGCGACTGTAGCGGTTGCTCGGCTCCAGACTGTAGCGCCCAGAACCGCACGGCTACTCCGGCCGGCGAAACTAGCTTCACTTATAATTAACTACAATATAAAAGTAAGTGTAAACGCACCTGATGATGGAAGCATGTTGCCGAAACACGTCGTGCTAATAAAATGTTAGCAACGTGTGGCTGTTGCAAAATATATTACTTCCTAAAGATCTTGCAATAGAATCACAGCCCACAAATAACATCCATATAACGCGGATAACTTAAAGTCAAAAACAACCTTGCTTTTTTCCCTTTCGTGGGTGCGTTCTTTTGTACGCGCATACAGCAAAAAAAAGTAATACGTCTTGTCAATATAGCCATCCCCAAGATATTAGTTTATGCACAATGAACATCCCAGAAGCTGGAGTGAAGGATAGCTCGACAAAGATAACCATCTCTCTGGAAGGACAAAGAAGTGCTTGGTATCTATTCTAGACACGTAATCACTTCGTATTGTGATGGTAACTGTTGCTTAAATCGAATGGACTGACATTCAAATTGCCCTAATCTTACCATGATTTCTCTGTCGGTTCGAATCACCTCATGCCATGGATGCCAGAGCTGGATTTAATGTCATATGAGCATTTTTATTAGACTAGAGTTGACTAGATTAATAATTGTCCAATAGATCGTGAGTATGACGTTTCGTAATGATGTAGAACGTGTCAGTTTATAAATAGTTCATTTCATGTCACAATTCAACAGTGTTGTTTTTCCTTAAAAATGCATGATTACTAAGTTACATCTAAAAATTCATGATTTCAGTAGGAGTTGTCATTCAGAAAGCCTTTTAATTTGTTTTCAATCCTGGTCCGACTTTTGATGCTATTTAATAAGTAACGAAAGACTTCTTAGCCCATTTCTGCACCAAAGTTACGTTTAACCCAGAATAGTGAAGATCAGCATTTCTTCTGCTGAACTATTGCTTTTGAGCTCGGAGGAGTTATTAATAACAAATTTTGTAAGTGAATATCTACATGAGAAGCTACTATGAATGTCCCCAGTTCTTTAAATAAATGTTTGTAAGATGATTTTGGGTGAGCTCCAGCAGCTATTCTGATTACACGCTTTCGTGCAATGAATATGTTTTTGATTAATGTTGAATTACTCCAAAATATGATGCCATAAGAAAGCATAGATTGAAAATAGGCTTAGTAAACTAACTTACTGATATGTTTATCACCAAATTTGGAAACAACACCAATAGAATAACTAGCTGAACACAAACGTTTCAGCAGATCATCAATATATTTCATCCAACACAATCTTTCATCAACCAAAATCCACAAATTAGGAATATTCTGCTAAAATTAGACGTATATTGATGGAGATACACGATTCACTGTACAGAACTGCATATACTGTGTGTCATTAAAATTTACTGAGTCCATTTGCAGAGAACTACTTAATAATATTCTGAAAGACATTATTTACATTTACCTCAACTAATTCTTGTTTATTGAGTGTGAGTACTATACAAGTATCATTATCGCAAAGAACTAGCTGTCTTTTTGAATATAGTGGCAAGTCAAATATATATATTAAGAAAATAGGGACCGAAATCTGAACCATGTGGGACCCCACTCTTGATACCTCCCTAGGTTGGGGAGTCTCCTGATCTTCCGGATTAATTGAACTGTTTATTTCAACCTTCTGCACTCTTCCAGTTAAACACTAATTTATAAAAGGACATTTTCTTGAAACACCGTAATTGTTTACCATTTGAACGCAGAAGTTTGAAATTTGGATCGCCTACACTCTTCCTCTTTAATCACACAAAATCATGGACTTCACCCACGGGCTTGGCATCACTTGAAGCAGCAAAGTGTCGACACATTCGAAAAAAGGCCAGAGCTCTGGAGTTCATGTGAGATGTAAGGTGGAATAATGTTATTACATGGCACCAAACTTCACAACAAACTTGCATAACGCTACCGTGGACATCTCACACGACGAGAATGTCGTCACACACCCTCCTATGCATACTATATCCCTTCTTTAGATATTTCAGCGGTGGAGATGAGAATTGCGATGCCCAGCGTTGAAATCACGCGCTTTCCTTATGCGTGGTCAATGTTAACATTTGACACACCGCAGCTTAGAATTGGCAGGAAAAGGCTTCAGGAGGTGGCATAAAGAGCGTCAATGAAACCCCCGCTACCTTCGGGGACGTTGACTCCCACACATTATGCGGTCGACAACGGTATTCGCATTGCGATGAGCAACACGACAATTTTCTTGACAACGTTTGGCACAGCTGACGTCCGACGGACGATGCAACCCTTCTCTGAGGACATCGTGGGGCTGCAACAACATTAAACGCGATCTGACCCCTTTGGAGTGAAGCGCAACTGCAACTTTTGGTTTGGTATACAGGCTGGAACCACTGGGGTCATTCGACGAAATCTGAACGTGATCCAAATTAGCAAAGGACGTTAAAGCTTTCCTAGCCCTTCTGTTAAGCGCGCTCCTGTGGCGTAATCATATAGGGGTGCAACACTGACTCGTGCGTGAATAAAACGGCTGCAACAACGTTGAACATGATCTGATCCCTTCGTAGTGTAGCGCGACCAGAATTTTGGTGCTGGAAGACAACGTGGAACCACTAGCGGCCGTTCAGAACCATTCAACTTATTTTCAAGCTGGTGTGCCTCTAAGACTCCGGTTCGGCAACATCCTCGGTACCATACGTACAGCTTTCTCGAGCACTTTTTGACAGCAGTTCAGCTGAGTGGCGTTCTGCTGCTGCTCTAGCGCCTGAGTGCAGGCAGCCCCTTCGACCCCTCGTAGATTCCACAGGCGCTAGAGCAGCAGCCGTCTGTAAGTCGAAGTCTCGGTACATTTTTAAACTGCTAGTGGTTCCACGCTGTACGCCAGCTCCAAAATACTACGAAGGGAACAGATTATGTTCGACGTTGTTGCGACCCCGCGATGTCCTTAGAGAAACGTTGAATCTTGTGGAGTGTAAAACGTTGTCAAGAACATCATCCTGTTGGTCGTCGCTCTGCGAACTGTCGTTTTTGGTCGTAAATTGTGTTGACATCAACTTCCCAAGGGAAGGGGAAGTTTCATTGAAGCCCTTTATGTTACCTCCTCATGCCTTTCCGGGTCGAATTTTAGCGGCGGTGTGTCTGAAATGATTTTCCCGGCCACCCACAAGATAACCACGTGATTTCAACACTGGGTGTCGTGGTACTGATCACTATCGCAAAGGCTTCAAAAGAGGTGTACGGATGCGGGCAACAGGAGGTGTTACAGCCTTTCCATGGTGTGACACGTGCAAGATGGCGCTGGGCAGAATGATGGTGACATTAGGTGCCAATGTCATGTCATTAATCCATCCTATATCTCACATAAACCTATGAGCTATGACGTTTTTGTCGCATGTGTCGACGTCTTGCTGTCTGAAGCGTCGCTGATACAGAGAATGAATTCTTAGGGTCCCACGCTTTTGCACCATTACCGAAGAAGCTTGTGGGCATCTTTGAGCCAAGGTTTAAACTTCTTTCTCGTAATGTGAGACAGTTATGGGGTTGCAAAGAAGTGACACTTTAATCATGATGGACAGTGTAGGAGACGTCGAGCCGTTGACGACGTATGTACTCGTAATTAAAGAAAAAAATAATTATACCCAAGTTCCTCGACAGTCATAATACAACCTGTAAGAATGACTGCATCTTTTCTTATGGCGAAGATGGGTGCAATGTAGGTGGGACTGCTTGTTTGTGTGGCTTAATAACGGAAGAATGAGTTGTTGAAATGTAACATCTCCAAATCTTCATGGCTGAAGCACGTGTCTCAAAGCTCTCTTCAACTCGTGACTTATCTTAAAAAGACTTAAATCGTCCAATAAACTAGCAGATGTTTTTCTGCTGCACGCAGTTTATAGTGGCATGGATTCTTCTGAAGGAAGATCGTTTATAACAAGATGTGCTCATATCTGCTACATGTACCGCTGGCTGATAGTGAGTAAACTTTAAAATATTTTTTTTTTCCGACTCACTAGGTGCTGACATTACATTTACATCTATACTCCGCAAGTCACTTTATGAATCACTGTAGTACTGCGCCCT
This sequence comes from Schistocerca gregaria, assembly GCF_023897955.1. NCBI lineage: Eukaryota > Metazoa > Arthropoda > Insecta > Orthoptera > Acrididae > Schistocerca > Schistocerca gregaria. The sequence continues at coordinate 407,777,271 of NC_064924.1, read as the reverse complement.
ATGACGTGATGAACCATGCTGGCACTTGCCCTCAAGCTTCCTGTTACTCACTATATTTGGTCTCGCAGTAAACCATCAGCACAGGAGTGTGCAATGCTCTGCCTGTCTGAATTCTGAAGCAATTCTTACTGGCTAACGGTTACCTGCAGCTGCTCTCGCATATCAGTAATTTTTTTAAGAAGTGTAATGATGAGTAAGTACGCCACTGATGCAACAGTTTTACTGCATGAACAGCGAAAATGTAGCAAGAGATAAACATTTTCCCTTTCATCATTTTTTTAAATGTTAAGCGATTAAAAGTTTCGTAAGGGCTAGAAATTATGTGTAAAATTTGTTGCGAGTCACCAAGTGTTCTCATTCTTAATTGCTGGATGAATAAATTATCGGTTTTGGTGTGTCGTGACCTACATTTCTTTTCCATTCCCAAACTCTGGGATAGGTAGGTGGTTCTCACTCCAACAGAGATACTTTCCATACATTAAGTGAGACGTTTATGAAATTCGTTTCAAATCGGTACAGTCATTTCGGAGGAGATGTGAGACATACATACTAACCTTTTGAGACGAGGGTTGACAGAAAAGTAATGTCTCCACCTTCATAACTCTTCAACAGTTGGCAGCATTGATATGTGGCACGTACTGGCCTGTTCCGTAGCCTCTTCTCTACAGCTCCAGTTGGCGGGAAGCGTTAACATTGACCGATTATGTTGTTACAGGGTAAAGTACGGAACCCTGCGCAGATGGTTGGTCAATGCGATTTAAGCAACGTGCAGTCATTGAATTCTTGACAGCAGAAGGTGTCATCCGTAAAGAGATTCGTCAGAGAATGAAAGCAGTTTATGGTGACTGTTGATGTGAGCACTGTGCGTCTTTGGGTGAGTATGTTAAAGATGTTGAGGCGAAAACATCTGACCTGCGTGACAAAGAGTTGGACGTCCTGTGACAGCAACCACGGAGTTTCACAAGCAAAATGTTGACAGATTGGTTCAGGATGATCGTTGTATCCCTCAGAGAGAATATGCAAGCACAATCGGCATTTCTAAAGAACGTGTGGGTCACATTATTGCTTTCCTTGGTTATCGGAAGATCTGTGTACTATGGGTACCCCGGAAACTGACTCCTGAAATGAAAGCACAAAGACTTGAAATTTGCCAGGAACTCCTCTCGCGTTACGAGAAAAAGGGTAACGCCTTCCTCCATTCAGTTGTGATAGGAGACGAAACATTGGTACACCATTATTACCCGGGGACGGAACGTCAGTCTATGGAATATCGACACAATCACTCGCCCCGGAAAAAGGAAATTCAAGACCCAGCCCTCAGCTGGAAAAATCATGGCCACAGTGTCTGGGACGTAGATGGCGTTATCCATGTTGATTTCCTTGATCGTGGAACAACAGTAAATTCAAAGCGTTACATTACAACGCTGGGAACTCTGAAACGACGGCTAACAAGGATTCGAAAGGAAAAGGTAATGCTTTCCTGCAGCATAACAATGCTAAACTACGCACTTCACGTGCCACCATAGCAGATCTTCACTTCACGTGCCATCATAGTAGATCTTAAGAGACTGAGTCCCATCACCGCACGGCATCCTGCATACAGTCCAGATTTTGCACCGTCTGACTTCCTTCTGTTCTCGATAATGAAAACAATTTGCGAAGGCAACATTATGCTTCAGATGAAGACGTTGAGAGAACTGTGAGACTGTCGTTGCGGAAACAGTGTCGACTGCCAGGGTTCATGGATTCGTAAGGTTGTCTCCATACCCGTACGCGTCCATCCGCTCGATACAATTTGAAACGAGACTCGTCAGACCACGCAACTTATTTCCAATCATCAACAGTCCAATATCGGTGTCCACTGGTGCAGGCGAGGTGTAAAGCTTTGTGTCGTGCAGTCATCAAGGGTACACGAGTGAGCCTCCGGCTCCGAAAGCTCATATCGATGGTGTTTTGTTGGTTGAATGGTTCGCACGCTGACACTTGTTGATGGCCCAGCATTGAAATCCGCAGCAATTTGCGGAAGGGTTGTACTTCTGTCGCGTTGAACGATTCTCTTCAGTCACCGTTGGTCCCCTTCTTGCAGGATCTCTTTCCGGCCGTAGTGATGTCGGAGATTTGGTGTTTTACCGGATTACTGATATTCACGGCACACTCGTGAAATGGTCGTACAGGTAACTCTCCACTTCACTGATACCTTCGGAGATGTGTCCCATCGCTCGAGTGCCGACTGTAACACCAAGTCTAAACTCAATTAAATCCTATAACCGGCAATTGTAGCAGTAATAACCGATCGAACAATTGCGCAAGCGCGCAGTCTGGAACCGTGAGACTGCTACGGTCGCAGGTTCGAATCCTGCCTCGGGCATGGATGTGTGTGATGTCCTTAGGTTAGTTAGGTTTAAGTAGTTCTAAGATCTAGGGGACTAATGACCACAGCAGTTGAGTTCCATAGTGCTCAGAGCCATTTGAACCAATTGCGCAAGACACTTGTTGTCTTATATAGGCGATGTCGACCCAGCGCCGAATTCAGTCTGTTTCCGTATTTCTGTATTTGAATACGCAACCTGTACCAGTTTCTATGGTGCTGTGTATAAACTATTCGGAGGCATAACTTTCCAGCACATCCTCGTATACATTTGTCTCTTGCATAAAATTCGTCGAAAAAATTTCGAGTTTAATGAAAACGTATTAGGTGGAAAGGAACAAGCTGTATTGTAAAAATTGTAACTGTTGCCTAAATTTCTTCTGGAAGTAAATTTATTTGTTGCAGGCAAGAGACTTAAACACGTTTGTTCAAATGGTTCAAATGGCTCTGAGCACTATGGGACTTAAAATCTGAGGTCATCAGTCCCCTAGAACTTAGAACTACTTAAACCTAACTAACCTAAGGACATCACACACATCCTTGCCTGAGGCAGGATTCGAACCTGCGACCGTAGCAGTCTCGCGGTTCCTGACTGAGCGCCTAGAAACGCGTTTGTCCGTCAGTTTCTGCACTCTTACTTCATAATATAATTTTATTGTATTCCCGCTCTCAACATTCAAAGATCGAGAGAAAGTATGCGGCCGATATCTGACTGGTTGCTTCTCACAACCTTTTGGTTTTATGGTCATGATGTAATATAATGTATGGTTTCGACTGCAACAGCTATATACATATACAGTTTCTACTGATGCCAATCATTTAACGTTCGTTATTCTGCGTGTTATCATATGTTCCTAGTTTTCCCTTTTGTTTTCCTTCCTAGAACTTAAGCCGAACGATGCTAACATTTATTGAAATCAGAACCACATTTCATTCAGAATGAAGTTATAGAATTTGTGGGCAATACTTTCCATTATTGTAGATCACGATTTATACACTTTCCAGAAAGGTTGTTTTGTAGTTGTTAGGAGTTGCAGAACAGTGTGGGAGTGAAATGGTGCTTTGACGAGAAACGTTTTCCATAGTTGAAGAACGCGGCACAGTGCGATTCTTGTAGATAGAACGCCTAAATAACACCCAGATCCATCGTGAAATTTATGGCGATGTATGAATCAAACACACTGCTGTGTGCGGCCATAGTGCAAAGGTGTTAAAAATCTGACGAAGGCCGCGCAGACGTGTAAGATGCTGATCGGAAAGATAGGCCATCGACGTCGGTCATAGACGACTTTTTCAGGCAGTCGGCAGCCTGAGAAAGCATCTGGAGGGAAAGATACACTACTGGCCATTAAAATTGCTACACCAAGAAGAAATGCAGATCATAAAGGGGTATTCATTGGACAAATATATTATAACAGAAATGACGTGCGATTACATTTTCACGCAATTTGGATGCATAGATCCTGAGAAATAAGTACCCAGAACAACCACCTCTGGCCGTAATAACAGCCTTGATACGCCTGGGCATTGAGTCAAACAGAGCTTGGATGGCGTGTACAGGTACAGCTGCCCATGCAGGCGTTTTCAATTGGTGAGAGATCTGGAGAATGTGCTGACCAGGGCAGCAATCGAACATTTTCTGGGATTGTTTTCGCAGGGATCTAATTAAGGGTAGGGCCACGGGTCGTAACACATCTGAAATGTGACGTCCACTGTTCAAAGTGTCGTCAATGCGAACACGAGGTGACCGAGACGTGTAACCAATGGCACGTCCGGTGATACGCAAGTATGGCGATGACGAATACACGCTTCCAATGTGCGTTCACCGCGATGTCGCCAAACACGGATGCGGATGATGCAGTAAACAGAATTTGGATTCATTCAAAAAATGACTTTTTGTCACTCGTGCACCCAGGTTCGTCGTTGAGTACACCATCGTACGCGCTCCTGTCTGTGATGCAGCGTCAAGGGTAACCGCAGCCATGGTGTCCGAGCTGATAGTCCATGCTGCTGCAAACGTCTTCGACTTGTTCGTGCAGATAGTTGTTGTCTTGCAAATGTCCTCATCTGTTCACTCAGGGATAGAGACGTGGCTGCACGATACGATACGATACGATAAGATGCCTGTCATCTCGACTGCTAGTGATACGAGGCCTTTGGGATACAGCACGGCGTTCCGTATTACCCTCTTGAATCTACCGATTCCATACTCTGCTAACAGTCATTGGATCTCGAACAACGCGAGCAGCAATGTCGCGATACGATAAAGCGCAATCGCGATAGGCTACAATCCGACCTTTTTAAAAGTCGGAAACGTGATGGTACACATTTCTCCTCTTTACACCAGGCATCGCAACAACGTTTCACCAGGCAACGCCGGTCAACTGCTGTTTGTGTATGAGAAATCGGTTGGAATCTTTCCTCATGTCAGCACGTTGTAGGTGTCGCCACCGGCGCCAACCTTGTGTGAATACTCTGAAAAGCTAATCATTTCTTCTTCTTGTTGGTTAAATTTTGCGTCTGTACCACGTCATCTTCGTGGTGTAGCAATTTTAAAGTTTCATATGGTTCTGAACACTATGGGACTTAACTTCTGAGTTCATGAGTCCCCTGGAACGTAGAACTACTTAAACCTAATCAACCTAAGGACATCACACACATCCATGCGCGAGGCAGGATTCGAACCTGCGACCGTAGCGGTCGCGCGGTTCCAGACTGTAGGGCCTAGAACCGCTCGGCCACTCCGGCCGGCAGCACTTTTAACCGCCAGTAGTGTATATCCCAGTGATGACGACGTCCACACAGCTGTCCTCGAATGACTCCGCGACCAACGAGAGGGGTTATGTCGGCGAGGATGTGAACGATAGTAGAACGCTCCGACCGTTGGTGACTATGTTGAGAAATAGTGGCATTCATGTATGTCGCTTTCAAATGTCGCAGAGCGTTCAGTAATATTTACTTGACTATCGTAGTAATATGTAACTTACTGTCTGAAGTCTTTTCGTAGTTTCTTACACAAGACCTACAACTGCAGGTTAATGTTCTGGCTTTTGTCCAAGAGCCCGTCCCGACAGCAGACAGTATTTCCATCGATGGAAGTATCAAAGTTAGGTAGGTAACTGTGACTCATTTTTAACACTCTTTTCCTTGTCATCTCAACGTGTATTTTTTTCCTAACGGCAAAAATGCTTGCTTTTATTGGAACTCAGCTGTTTCTACAAATCTCCACTGAAACGAAAGCTTAGGGGACAAGTATGAATGGAAGGAAGATATACTATATGTAGTACTTTTCTTGAAGGAAAACTTTTTCCTGGGTAGGCTATTCTTTTAATGGGAAATAAATACTTTCTTTCATTATTTAGCTATTAGGTACTTGCAAGCAATATCACAATAATTTTTTTTATTTTAAAGGCTTGATATATTCTACGCACCAGTGTGGGGAAGCAACATATGACGGTGTTCATAATAAGAGTTTTACACAACCAAAGCAGGTACGGAAACAGCAATGTCAAATGTGAAGCCAACGGAAAAAGTACAATCTTTGTGTGGATCTTGTCACTGTTGCAGCAACCTTAACACATTAAGATACGTTAGCGTAATTACTGAAATGAAAACACATATGTTGCCTCATTAGAGACTTTAAGAAATCTTTAATTTTCTTCTTCTTCTTAATCTTCATCATCATCTGTATCACTACAGCCCTCGATGGGCCTTGAGCTCATCAGAAATCTGCCTCAACCCATCTCTGCTCTCGCTTTTTCTCTCCCATCCTCTGACCATCATCTTAGGAACGTTAGCCAACACATTGTCCAGCCACCTAACATTTTCTGGTGGAATAAAATTTGCCTTTCATTATTCGTTTATGTATCCTGTCATCTACTATCCTCTCCACATCTTTCTACCAGAATATTCTTCTATATTTAATGCATTTTGCTATATCTCTCCATTGTAAAAGTTCTTGTAAATTAAGTATTCGTCAGTCTGATAATTTTGGTAATGGAGAGGAGTGTGTGTGTGTGTGTGTGTGTGTGTGTGTGTTGTGTGTGTGTGTGTGTGTGTGTGTGTGTGTCTGTGCGGGGGATATGGGTAGGGATTGTTAAACTGTAGGAGGAAATAAGGCTCAAATAGAATAAGCAGGTTTGGACGAATATATTTTACAGTAGTTATGTGGAGATGAAGAGCTTTACAGGGATAACACTAGCATGAAAAACTGCACGAAACCGGCCTTCAGACTAAAGACCACAACAACAAGACGCAATTTGAAATTCACGGCTGGCTTCTGTCTTCATCCGTGTAGAAGCCATTGCTGTATGAAATCGGATGAATCTTTTTGGACACGATGAAACTGTAAGTAGACTCAGTGGTCTCGAAATACGTGACATTCCACGAACTGGCTTGAAATTAATGTACACCGAAGCAATAAGCTGGAAAAGAGCTTCGGTGTGAAATTAAACAAGAAATTATCTACACTTTTCGCAACATGAATATTTTGCGTGTTACAGAAATATCAGCTACAGGAAGTGAAAGGCCAATGTTGTGAACAGCAGATGTAATGACCGCAAGTGAATGATGAGAATTGTCTGAGAGTTTGCAAATGTTTTTTTCACGAGACGTTGTAGAAGCTAATACAATAGCTTTGCATAGGAAAAAGTCAAATCATTCGAGCGTAATGAATCTAACCTGTTCATAATATTCTTTGTTGTCACAGACTGTCACACCAAGGTTACGTACCAGTAGCTAAAGTCGGCAACGTTCCATCTCAGTAGAGCAATTTTTCGCAGGCAGCTCAACTACATAATTATACTTTAAAGAGAGAGATCCGAATTTAACAACAAACAACGACAACACGTCGATCTTTTACTAAAACGCTATTAATTCGTTGTCGTCCCATCTTTACGGTTCGTTGAAATTAGACTGACAGTACCCGAATGGAAATTTTAGTGTTTTTAAAAGTATTCTTTTATAAATAGACGCTGTATCAGGAGGAAATTACAGCAGAGTGGAATGGAACTTTGCGCATTTAAGCCTCATACATAAAAGTAAGAAACAAGAAAGTGTGTAGCAATTATCGTCATGTAATTGCCACGAATTCAGCTAGCAGACTGTACGAGATAATTTTAAAATCAGGACTGCAGAAGATTATAGTTGAAGTTGAAGAGCAAAGTCGCTTTCGAAGAGGCAGGTCATGTGCAGATAACATCTTTAGGTAAGAGAGATCATTTGAATGGATTGGAAAGGAATCCTAACAGTCATTTGATTTTCACGGATCTTGAGAAAACATGTAACACAGTGGCACTACAGATATTGTTCGAGGTGCTGTGGTCTAGGTAACTACAAAAATTTATGTAGGAATTATCATAAACCCCTTCAGGTTGGCAGAATGTGTGTCGTAAACGTGAGGAAATAAATTTCTAGAGAGGCCTTCAAAATAACTGAAGGACTGAAACACTGGTGGTGCGTGTCTCCCGCACTCTTGAACATGTATGTGCAAAAAGCAATGGATCTTTGCTGGAGAAAGTGCATGGGTATGCGGACTGAAGGAGGTAACCACTGTATTTACACACTTCTCTACGCTGATGGTCAGGTCGTTGGTGACACGAAGAAGGGAGTATGTATTATTTGCCTAAGATTTTGTTGCCATAATATACAAAGTGGGAATATACAAAGTGGATTTCTGTACTGCAGAGAGGGGGAAACTACCAAGGACATTGCTGAATATCAAATTAAAGCTTGAAAGGAGTTTAAGTATCTGGGGAGTATCCCATCACGTGATGGAACATGTGACGGAAATATCCAACAATGGATCGGGCAAGGAAGGTCGCCTCGTCAAAAATTGTATCCTGTACTTTGACCATTAAAAATGAGTTTAAAGGTTAAAGTGCGATTATATAAATCCATCGTGTAGCCAATAACAAGTTATGGGAGAGAGCTTTGGGTATTCACAGAAAGTGATAAAAAGAAACTTAGGGCTTTAAAAGTGGACTTCTTGAGAAGAGCATGTAGAATGTCCCGACTTGACAGCGTCAGAAATGAGTAAACGTGGGAAAGGACGCAGACCCATTATAATATTACAGAAAGAATAGGACGGCTTGGACATTTGGGGCATGTCAAAAGAATGTAAGAAGACAGATGACCAAGAAGAGAAATACCTTGGCAACTTCCTGGAAGAAACAAAAGAGGAAGACTAGAAAATGGGTGTCTAAGGGTATCCGACAAGCGATACAGACAAGAGGAAGAATGGCGAGATAGAGGGATTTGGCGACAGACATACGGGATGCAGCGACAGCTGTAGGACACCATCGACAAGAAGGACAAATGCACCCTGAGCCATTTTTTCCGTGAAATGTCAAAGCTACGAGTATTCATCGTGAAACTGACATGAGTAGTCCCCAACCTCCCAAACCTCTGTCTCAGGCCTGGGCAGAATATGGTACGAGAGCAACGGTTTCTAGATGTTTCTGTATCTTGATGCGTGTACATAGGACATTTAATAACTCCAGTGTCTGGAGACTGATTTGCTGACAGTAACCGTGTCTGAGTAACAATAGTACACGAATCACACGCCTAAGCAGGTGGCTGTGGATATTTTGATTATAGATCTACAATAACGAGCCTCAATGAATGGTAAATAATTACAGAAAGCGAAACTGAGTTAGGTTGTTACATCTATTCATTAATTATTATATGAGGCCTTATATTTAGCTGGCATAAAATACGAATATTAGCAGTTTTACAGTCCAAAATGTTTATGCCATTGGGCAGTACCGCCAAGCGGGCAGGTGAATGTTTCCGAAGCTTTATGCCCCTCCCTAATTTGCACCCCAGTAAAAGGAAAACAGTCAGCGGCGAGCACAATACTTTGCCCGCCTTTAACTTGCTTATGGCGTCCTCTTGGTGGACCCAAGTGACGTTGAGCCTTTTAATACCTGGGCATCAAGCCCGGGACAGACTGGCCCATAATAACGCTAAGGAACCGCTAAGGCGCCGAGTTAACCCCGTTTCCCGGGCTAATTTGCCGAGGCGGCAGACCATAAAAAGTCCAGAAACGGGCTTCCCGCCCCTCGTCCCCCCTTCCCTCTTGTGACGTGGCAACATGGCCACAGCAGGCTGTCCTGCTGTTGAAGCGAACATCACAGCGCGCAGAGAGAAACTCATTTCGCGAGACGAAGGGTGCTGTTAGGTGAATATGCAACTGGAGGTGGCAAGAGATACGCGAAAAATCAGTTGCATTCTTGGGAACTATTGCGAATTTACCTAAAAACAGACCAATATGCTCTTAACAGCTTCGTTGAGCTAAAATGGGAATAAGAGTACACCAATTTTTGCTTGAAGTGATTTAATTCATGTGAACTACGTTTCGTAACTCAGTCCTGCATTTAACCTGAGGGATGTGACTACATACACAAAATCTGATCAAAGGTATCCGGATATGTATTATTGAACATTAGTATGGGATGTGTCCATCCTTCGTCTTTACGACGGCTTAAACTCTGCTGGGTACACTTCAGTGAGGTGTCTGAATGTCTGTGGAGATTCTTCGTCAAGACCCGAAACCATGGAAGGTAGTGATGTCGCACGCTGGGGTCTGTGTAGGGGAGTAAATGAATGAGGAGAATGGGTTTAAATTAATACATACCATAATTTATTCATTAATTGCATTCAAGAACGTAATTACATAAAATCTTACTGTGAAAGTATTCAAACGCGCTATGAATAAGGGTCGGGGCACCTGATATGCAATCTGGCCTTAAATTAGAATTAATGGCTCAAGCTATTCAATATAACATCGAAAACTGCAGAGTAAATCAAACCCTCAAAAACACTACTTGAATGTAAAGTTAGGTGGGCATCTGTGACTGACTGTCGAAACTGGGGGTGGTAATGAGCTCAATCTAATGCGCAACTCAGGGATGAATGTTATGAAAATGTGTCGAAAAGAACTGTAATTGAAATCAAGTCATTAGCCAATATAGGTTTGTATCTGGATTTTAAATTGGAATAAGTGAACCTTATTGAGCATTGCTCGTCCAGTAAATTCCCTACACCCTAATTGTTGCTGGTTAGGTCTCACCATATTATCTGCTGATATCCCAATGCGAGAGATGGCTGCAAGTTGTGAAATACTACGCTGCCTGGTGTGGACTTACAATTTCGCGATACTTCCAATGGATCACGGCGGTAGACAGTTATGGTAGGTATCATGGAGCAGCGCTTCTTGGACGAGGTCAGCAACACAGCCTTGCTGAAGGGCAGAGACAAGTGAGTGTCCTTTCTGAAATTATGAGAATTAACTTTTATGTTTATGGGAGATAGGTGCCTCTCAAATTAGGTGGGAGTGGACTTAAGTTAATCAGAACTGATACTTGTATAAACTTCTCCTCCTTATACTTTTGGTTATTGTGGTAAACCACTAATTTTTCAGGGGAGGAAACGTCTTCTCGACTCCCACTTTGCTGTCTCCAGCCAGTGGCTGGGTTCGTTTCAAGATCTATATACTTTCCTTCCTGCCATCAACTATTTTCAGTCTCTTCCGACTATCTCCATTGCTCTCTGCTCGACAGTTTGTTACTGTTAACGAATGGGATAGATTGCATTTCAAGTGGAAAAAACCCCATTTTCTGATTGCCTTTCAAGTGGCTAGAAGTCGAAAAATTCTATGCTTCGTGGGCAACCTGCTTTCTCAAGAGGCTTCAGATGTGTACATCTGACAGTCTTCCACCCTGAAAATTACCTTACACTACAATCGGGAAGTGAACTTCACTTCGGACCAGAGTGGTTCAAAATGGTTCAAATGGCTCTGAGCACTATGGGACTTAACTGCTGAGGTCATCAGTCCCCTAGAACTTAGAACTGCTTAAACCTAACTAACATAAGGACATCACACACATCTATGCCCGAGGCAGGATTCGAACCTGCGACAGTAGCGGTCTCGCGGTTCCAGACTGAAGCGCCTAGAACCGCTCGGCCACACCGGCCGGCCCAGGCCATTCCATTGTATGCCCGCCCACCCGACCCGTCTCCTACTGCCGCCTCTATCTCCTCCTCCCCCTGTATCTTCTCCTCCCTCTCTCTCCGTCCATCATCTCCTTCCTCCCTCTGTTTGTCCGTCTCCTCTTCCCCTGCTTTATCTCCGCTTAATCACCCCGACCCTACAGGAATATTTCTCTTCAGATAGAAAGTAACATGTGTACCAAGTTTGGTTGAAATCGGTCCAGTGGTTTAGCAGGATATGTGGAACTTACATATATACATACGTACATTTTGTAATATGTATGAAGGGTAACGGCTCATAAAGTTTGTAAGAGATTGCTTAGTAAATATTCTGCTCTTTGTTTTTGCATTAAGAAGGTATTAGTAAAACAAAAGCAGAACAAATGGAAGTTGTCGTGTTCTGCAATGCACTTATGCATCTTTTCTTGGTCTCACTGATTAGAGGTGAGCTTCATGGTGTTCAGCAGAGTTGTCTCCACTTTATGAAAATGTTTTGACTACAGACTCAGTCAACACCCTCAGGAGCAGCGAGTTGTGCTGTTATGGCTGCTCGCTGCCTCGGACGCGAAATATTGTGATCTTGCGCAGCTATTCACTGCCGAATTTGATGCTCCTTTGTTTTCCAGAGCCCGCACACATATTGCGAAAATCTCGCGTTCTGCCGACTTGTTCGAGCTCTTTGTAGGGGTAAGGGCGATCTAGCTGCGTGAGACAGGGGTGTGTCCCTCTCTCCATGCGAATGTGGTATGTCTTACACGGGGCAGTCTATTACAAGCGTCGAGAAGATATGCAAGGTACTTCAGAGAGACGCCCCACTAAATCAGCCAAGCAAATTAGCTGTCGCTGAGAACTGCCTCGATTGTAATAAAGACGTGAAATACGATGAGACCAATATCGTTGTGCAAAAGCCAATACTTTTGAAAAGCATAATTAAGGAGTCTATAGAAATAAAGATACCGGAAAGACAAATAAACCGAGACGGAAGTTTCAGATTAAATAATGTATGGGGGATCTCGCTCGGCCGGCCGGAGTGGCCGAGTGGTACTAGGCGCTTCAGTGTGGAGCCGCCCGACCGCTACGGTCGCAGGCTCGAATCCTGCCTCGGGCATGGATGTGAGTGATGTTCTTAGCCTAGTTAGGTTTAAGAAGTTCTAAGTTCTAGGGGACTGATGACCTTAGATGTTAAGTCCCACAATGCTCAGAGTCATTTGAACTATTTGATCTCGCTCGTCATTGAATCCACCAGAGCTGTCAAACGCAGAGAGAATGGGCGTTTCACGGAATATCAGTGCGTGCTCTGAAACACAACAGAGGGTGTCGGGATACATTATGCAATGGAACGATGACAGTCAAAATTTGTGCCGGACCGCGACTCAGACCGGGATTTTACGCTTTACGCGACCACTTTGCTGTATGTAACGGCGCGAGACTGAGGATAGTTCATAGTGTGTGCAGGCATCGAGTGCAGGTAGCAGCACATCTCGCCGCACTTGCAGAAGACCGCTGGATCGGTCGGCAAAGTATTGTGCGGGGAGTGGAAACAACAACACGGATGATGACGAGGAAAGTGATTCATTAATGTAACTAGCCATCTCTCAGTTTCTATTGAACTTGCAATAGAAATTATATTTTAAACTTCCTGTTGCCTATTTACATTAAACTGTTCTTTATTGGTAATTAAAATGGTTACACGTAGAAGTCGTGTAACTATGGCGATGTACACTGAACCATAAATTTGGGCAACTTAGAAAAGACGTGGTAGTGTATTACGAACACTACAGTACAGAATCAAATCTAAAATTGTTGGCGAGCGACGGGTGGCCGGTGACACAGGTGTTAGCTTGTTTAGCTGACTAGGAGGATGTGTACTAGCATTCAATATTTGCGCGACCATATGTGTCGTCTTATGTACTTTCTTCAAGGTCTTACGATATATGTTAATTTCAAACGCTTATGAGCAACAGAAGACAAGGAAAAAGAAACCGGGCAGGGGCCAAGTTCTGACCGGAGATTGTTTCGAGTACAGCGAGAAAAAACTACGTGCTTGAGTTGTAATGGAAACACGCAGGACTAATTGCTCTTGAGGTAACGATTACGTCTGTACGTAAGCAGTCGGGATGCACAATAAAACAGCAATCACGTGACTCTAATATACCGCCTGACATTACGTTTATACCCTGAAAATGACAGACATGCGCCCCGTTGACGGTGCTTTTCACTTACTAGCCTAGCCATGAGGCGTGAGTGTGAGAAGTACACACGCTTTTCTCCAGCTATGCGTGTTTTAATGAATCTTACTTCCTCAGGAAAAAAAAAGCAGTTTCTCATTTTTGCAGGGTACTTTCTGCCATCATATGTGAAAAGAGATCTTTCCACTGCGTGAGAAAATTTGCTAGATTTAGTGGGAAATTGTTTAGAGAAGCGAACGGTTCATATTCGGCGACATTTCCGCAACTCATGTAAAGTTATCTTTATCAGTCGCTGCTGTCCTCCTTTATATGAATGCTGTTTTGCCGTACTTCAGAGTTAAATGGTCCCAGCAGGTGCGTTACACATTCAAAAATTAAACGCAATATGCAATTTCCCACGACTCTGTACATTCTACAAGTACACGCAATTTCATTTAGGAACGACTGCCATTATGTGTCGTACAGCGATGGTCGATTGCCGCAGACACGCGCTTCGTTTCCGTTCGCCTGCTGTTGCAGTTCCTTCGATGTTATGTTGACGACTTGAATACCACCGTTGGTAAATCTGTATTCAAGCAATCTCTGAACTTTCTGTGATAGAATTGACAGAATGAAAAAAAGAATTTGTAGATTATGATTTAGACTCGTCAATCGCGAGCACATCAAAAGTGGAGGATGAGATCGGATCAAAGAAGTATGAGGAAAGGAACTCGACTGTACTCATTCACGGAAATCAGCCCGGCATTTGTCCTAAGTGCATCAGGGAAATCTAAATTGGCCAACGGGGATCTGAACCACAGTCACCCCGAATACGATTCCAGTGTCTCACCCTCTCCGCCAGCCCGCTCGTGACAACGTTGTGAACTATTCTAGGACTAAAGGCTGAAGCTGCTATTATTAGCAGCCAATATACGCAAGTAAAGACAAAGCGGAATCTCTTTGGTAAAGAGTGGTTCAGTTGTAGGCTGTAATTATGTCAGGTCGCGGAAGACTGTGAGAGCTGTAGACAGATGTTGATTTGTATGCAGGGACTGGAGAGTGTAGTGCAGAATCTGAGAATACATGTCGAAACAACCGAAAGCGGTCACCATCATTATAACCAGATCTGGTTTAGGCACCCTTACATGTTACAGTTTCAAGAAGAGCGCGACTGTTTTTTTTTAAAAAAAAAATGGCTCTGAACACTATGGGACTTAACATGTGAGGTCGCCAGTCCCCTAGAACTTAGAACTACTTAAACCTAACTATCCTGAGGACATCACACACATCCATGCCCGAGGCAGAATTCGTACCTGCGACCGTAGTGGTCGAGCGGTTCCAGAGTGAAGCGCCAAGAACCGCTCCGCCACACCGGCCGGCTGATTTTTACATCTCTTCTTACGATGCCCAACGTTTCTTTTCCCTTCAGCTACGTATTTGTATATTAATTTAGGTATTCGTTCCCCTCACATCCTCTCAATATATTGATGCCATTTATTTTTCCAATCTTCTATTTTCTGAAATACAGTTTTGACGCTCGATTCATTTCAAATTTCGCTATCCTTTTTCCGATCTATGCGTTTGTAACCAGCTGGTGGTCGCAGAAGTCTCATCTCTGTTGCTTGAGTCCTAATCTCTCTGTCGCTTCAGTCCACTTGCTTCAGTCCACTTGCTTCAGTCCTAGTTTCTCTGTTGCTTCAGTCCCAGTGGGAAGGGAGGACTGTTGTAGGATCCATCCGCCAATCACCGGTGACTTTAAAATGGAAATAATCTGATATTAAATTCACCAATGATTGGCGGTTTCATTCGCAAAATACCGACAGTACCATAAAATGTATAAGTGCTTTTATGGACAATATTAAGAACATTCTAGTTTTTATCTCGGTTTGATTGAACAATGACACATATCTGAATTTCCTTTCGAGTTAAAGATTTAATTTCACTGGCGATAGGTTGAATATTGACCTAGTATTTGCCTAATGCCGTGAGCAATGGGCATATATGTAGTTGCTGCCTGAACCCCTTCCAGGCTGTCACTGTACGAAAAAAAAGGAACTGTCAACTCGGAGACCCGAAAACATACCAACAAGGTGTAAAATACAAGCTCATTACCAGGCGTTGACAGGTTATTTATTTATGCCAGAGTTAAAGTAGGTAAGTTATGAAGTCGGTCTGCAGTAAGCAACACGAGCACAAAGTTCGACTGAAATTTCTTCAGGCGTTCCAGAGTGATACATGCATGGCATTTCCCCTTCTTTCCTCTAAACTCTTTGCCGCCCTATGGGTGACAGTGCTCTCCTAGTATTCTTTTTTAGATAGCTTGCTATATGTGTACTAAGCTTGAATGAAACTGCCCTAAGCATTTCAGAGCAATGGTTCACACGTGTTCTCTTCCGACCAGCCCTAGGCGTTGAATGTCACAGGGACGATCACCAATAGGCTAGCATCTAAGACAACTGTAGAAACAACAGTGGTACAGTCAGATGTTTTACTACTTAAAGGCAGCAGTTCTGCTTAAACAGGTAAAGAGTATATAACTGGGAAGCCAACAACAATCCTTCAACAGTGTGCCGTAACGCACTGGAAAAGTTTCTCAGTGAGGGATGACGACAATCTCAAAGTGAGACAGTGTGCATCGCTGTTAAAATTCTGACCGAAATGTTCTACGAACAACCCGGCAACATGGCAACATAATTGTTTTGTAAATAAAACCGCATTTTCTTGCTGCAACTAACTTTATTTTATCCAGACGCGTATCGCCTTTTTCTTGCTCTAAGGCATCTTCAGTGGGATAGTTTGCCGTGATATGCGTTTCTTCTCATCAGTTGCAGAGGTCGCACTACCATTTCATTTCCGACCCATAAGAACAATTTGATATTGCAATTTTTTTCACACTGTTCACCATGTTTCTCCTTCTTTCTTGGGGTGTAGTATCACTCTTTTGTCACACGACATAGCTATTTGTTCGAACGCCGTGCTTTTAACATCGTAAACATTGTAATTTATCGCGGTTGAGTCTTTTAGCTTCTTTTGGCAGCTTCTTTTTCTGATTCTCTTCCTAAAAATCTCTTCAAGAATTCGCTATGTTATTTCTTGCGTTTCTCTGTCCACTGTTTTCCAGTGGTCTTTTTAGCTTTCTCTACTGATGTGTGATTTGCAAGCAGGCTTCCAAAGGATTGTGGTCTCCAACAGTTCATTCTGTGGCGTTCATTGCTGTAAGCACTGTTCAGTTTCTGCTAACCAAGTGATTTTTAACTTCTTTTGAATTTAATATAGTAAGTAGTGTTTTAGGTAATATACTGTTATCTGTTCTGCAAGTATCACTACAGATCCGCAAGTGTCTTCTAGGAAACTTTTGAGCGGTCTGCGAGAGATGTAGTTTGCCGGTTACATAATGCTGAAGTTTACCATTATGGGATATCACTCGTTTATTCTAGTCTTTGGATGTTATTGTGTAAGCTGTCTCGAGGTGTGTGGTTCTCTACAAATTTACTTTACGGCTACTCTAGGTGGCACTATGATTTATCCGTGATATTTAAAAGAAGGCACATATAAAATGGTCACACAGCTCTTCTATCAATCTAATCTGACCAGGCAGAGATTCCGAAATCAGATACTAGATTGTAAGGTGTACCCAGGAGGAGATATAGACTCAGGTTACAATTTAGTATCGATGAAGAGTATGCTAAAGTTTAAGAGACTAGTCAGGATGAATCAGTGCGCAAAGCAGTGGCATACGGAAGAACTAAGGAATGGAGATAAATGCTTGAAGTTCTCTGAGGGTATAGATAATGCGATAAGGAATAGATCAGTAGGCAGCTCAGCATAAGAGAAATGGACATCTCTACAATGGGCAATCAGAGAAGTTGGAGAGAAAAACATAGGTTCAAAGAAGGTAACTGCTAAGAAACCATGGGTGACAAGAAATACAGCAGTTGATCGATGAAAGAAGGAAGTAAAAAAAATGTTCACGGAAATTTAGGAATACAGAAATGCAAGTCGCTTAGGAATGAAATAAACCGGAAATACAGGGAAATTAAGGCGAAAAGGCTGCATGGAAAATGCGCAGAATTCGAAAAAGAAATTATTGTCGGAAGGATTGACTCAGCATACAGAAAACCTAAAACAAGCTTCGGTGAAATTAAAAGCAAGGATGATAACATTAAGAGTGCAATGGGAATTCCCCTGTTAAATGCAGAGGAGAGGACGGTTACTCAGAGTACATTGAAGGACTGTATGGAGGGAAACTTCACAGAAGCTCTCCTGCGAAATGTAAGTCGAGATATACGTTAATTGTCGAAACTGTTGCTGAATCTCTCAAGACGGTTATGTCGACTACGGGGTTGAGGATACATTGTCAAACCCTTCTATTTTCGTCATGAACTCAAATGATTACTTCCTCGGTAAGCGGCCAGCAAGTGTTTTCAGTGCATCCCCTATGACTGAAGTCACTGACTTGGTGGCAGGGGCTCCCCATGCGGCTGCTCTCGGGGTAGGGCAGGGCAGGGCAGGTGTAGCCGAGCTGTGGCCGCAGACAGCGTGACGAGGCCCAGCAGGTAGCGGCGCCCCAGGAATGCCTGCCGCCTCCCCCCCCCCCCCCCCCCTGTAGCCACCACGCCCCCAACCATCACACGCGCTCACAGATGGGCCGGGAAACGAGCGGCCGCAGGCCAGGCGCGGCTCGCTTTCAACTCGCCGACAACGGACACCTCGCCCGCAGAAAAATTAGCTGCGCTCGAAATTGTTTGACCTTCCCGAAAAGGCGGCGGCCGGGGGCGGCGCGCCGTCCGCCCTGATTGCTTTCCGTTTGGCAGGCCCGGGCGGCCTCTGGCCGCGGCGCTGCAGTCGCCGCCGCTGTCCTTACTGTGAAAACTGCGCGAGACTGCCGCCGGCCCCCGGCAGTTCGTACATAGCCTTTTACCTATTCGTTGCTGCTGCACACACCGACAGCGAGTATGCACCCTTACACAAAAGCGAGCAGTATGAATACTATGTTGTGTTTACTCACGTACGTCATTAGGTACCTCTTCAAGGAGACAGGAATCTCACCTACGCCGCCACAATACATATTTTCGCTAATGAAATTAGTCGTAAATAATCCATCACAATTTCAGAAGAACGGTAATGTACATACCTACAGCACTAAAGAGAAAAATAACCTTTATTACCCATTGTTAAGGTTGTCAGTGGCTCACAGAGGACTTCAGTGCCCAGCAATAAAAATGCTTGATCGTTTGCCCAGTAACAGGTAGGGAAGAAGTTTTAAATACACTTTAAAATCGTTTCTGCTGTACAACTTCTATTCTATTGTTCGATAAATCAATCCTTCAAATGGTCAATGGAATATGAGTGTTAACTAACGAGGATAAAACGCAGGTTAGTGTTTTATAGGGTACGGTATCCACAGCAGGTGCTTTTCCTTCTTTCTTTCTTTTGACCTCACATGGGCCATGAAATGGAAACCACAGTGAAAAATCAAAAATGTTTTATTCGCAACATTTAGCTACACCTTTCATCTACTTTTCTACAAAGTCACCTCTCCAACTTACACATTTACTGTAACGTGGTGCCAATCTTCCAGTATCCATTTCAGTGAAGAAAGATGTCTGTGACCTTCGTCAATACCATATTCTCGTCTGTAGCTCTCCTCATAGCTACCGGTTCATGTGAGTGAAGAGAAGAAAATCAGACGGAGTCTTGTCCGGGCTGTATGAGCGATGATTAGATACTTTCCACCGAAAGCGCTGCAGAATATCTTCGTTGCCTTGCAGTTGCGGCCAAGAATTGTCATGAAGAAGGTTAACGCATTACAATTACGTTAAGTGCGCTGCATGAAATCAGGCAAAATCCCTTAGCAGGACTTCACAGTGGGTGGGAGACACTATTTTCTAAGTCATCTTTACGCGTTCACTGTGCGCTCAGAACGTGACGCGATAGACGGGCATACTACACTACTGGCCATTAAAATTGTACACCACGAAGATGACGGGCTACAGAGGTGAAATTTAATCGACAGGCAGAAAATGCTCTGATATGCAAATGATAAGCTTTTCAGAGCATTCACACAAGATTGGCAACGGTGGTGACACCTACAACGTGATGACATGAGGAAACTTTCCAACCAATTTCTCATACACAAACAGCAGTTGACCGGCGTTACCTGGTGAAACGTTGTTGTGATGACTCGTGTAAGGAGGAGAAATGCGTACCATCACGTTTGCGACTTTGATAAAGGTCGGATTGTAGCCTATCGCTATTGATAGGACCACCTATTGAGATAGTTTCGATGAGTAATTTGCAGAGTTAGATGTTGCTATAACTCTTTGATTCCTGTTTGTCAAATATGAGGTCAGCCACAGGAGGGCACTCCCGCTGATCCCATATCTCTCTAATTTATAGAGCAGCATGGAGTGATTCACTGAATCGAATGGTTTGCTTAGGTAGCAGAAGATATCTGTAACTTCGCTGCTGTTATCCAATGAATTTTTAATGTAATTAATAACGTTGTGCCTCGAGATGACTGGGTGTTGTTGCGTCATCATCATCACCATCATCCCCATTACGGTCGGAGGAAGGCAATGGCAAACCACCTCCACTCGGACCTTGCCTAGTACGGCGGTGCGGGTCTCCTGCATCGTTCTCCTACGCTCTGTCAAGGAGTATGGAATATCATCATCATCATCATCCAATGAAGAGCTAATTCTTTCAACAAATGTGTTATTTCAACCAAGGATTCCTTTTTGCAACCCAAATTGATTCAGTAATATTGAATTCTGAGACAAAATTTAGTATCTGCGTTGCAGCAAGCTTTTCAGTCAAGTTAGAGAAAACTAACAATATAGAAACAGGTCTGTAATTTCCTATTTCTTCTTTTGGGCCTTTTTTGTGTACTAGTGTCACTTCGCCATACTTCAGTATCTCTGGGAAGCATCCTTGTTCAAACGATTGATTAATTATTTATGTCAGAGGATGTGATATTATTTTAAACACCATTTTAATTACTTTAGTTGATATAACGTCCCATCTTACATAATTTTTGTTTTTCATCGACAGTATAACATCTTCTAAATCTTTCGGTGTAACATTTGTAAATGCAGGAAGCTGTTCAAAATTTTGAATAAGGCCAAAGAATTGCACATTATCCTTATAAGTAGGCTCATATACATTAAATTTAGCTACATTTATAAAAATATTATTGAAGCAATCGGATACGTGAACGTCCCGTTTCAACATACATATAATTCACTTTTACTCGCCGATCGCGAAATTACAGCCGATCCGCTTTTTGCAATCATGGTGACGAATTCACAGCTTGAAATTGCCCACGGTGACAGTTAATGTTTTGAAGCTCGCAGCAGCTCATTAGGTTCCACACAAGATAATGAATTTGAAGTACATTAGTCCATACAACACAGTTGCGTACAAAACAGTTCGGTTGTAGCCCGCGGCAATCACAGTAAATTCGCGTAGACATAGCCGCTGCTGTTTATAGTACTCCACGAAGCTCGCAGTATTCAGTCTTTTGTTTCATAACGTCCAAGTTGAAATTTAGTTTAATCCTTGACTGAAAAATAAGACCGTGGCCACAGATTTTCGTGCGCTTCGTCTAGCACGTTTACACAACATAAAACGCCATGCCGGCCCACACTCCTGACTGTCACTGTTCAACTACAACTATCGATGATGCTCTGGCATCACAGTTCACGTCACAGTTCATACAACAGCGCTGCATGTTGCACTTATTTTCGCTCAATACATTTCAGACTAGTATTATAGGAAAGATCAAACATAAATTGAAACTTTGCATACCTTAATAAAAAAATACGTATATCAATGCAAATAAAGCAGAGAACAGTTACATTTCATATTATAGAACAAAAAAAAAGAAATATTCTAAACCATCAAAGATATACGTTCAGAGTAAATGAAGCAGAAGAAAAGAAAGAAGAAAAAGGAAAAATAATTTGTCATAATTAGCAATATCTTCATGTAATGATCTGGTATTCTGTCAAGTGACTTAAAAAACAATGGAAAAACAAAATAATGTTGCTGGGGCCTCGATTTGAAGCCCACTTCTCCCCACCTCCTTTCTGAATTACAGCTACTCATTATACATATCGCATGAAAATACTGCGACAACGAAACTATGTTTTACGGTGACGAGATTAGCTTGGAAAAGATCAAATTCTGGTGAAATGTGGAGCAATGAAGTGCTAAAATGTGAAAAACCCAAAAGGGCACATTTAGTTGTATCTGGAACATTTGCATGGAAATGTCATCACATTCCGTCTTCACATGTAAAATGAATAAAAATAAACTGAAATCATGGGTTAGTGCGAGCCAGGTACATAAGTGGGTATGTTCATATTTTCATTACATATAACATATGTTAAAAATTTTAAAAAATACAGACATTACATTATCCATTCTCCACTCATTGGAATATATGCTACAGTTAAATGAATTTAACTTCAAGTCCGTTTGAAATTTAGTTCCACTGTCGAAGAGCACTTTTAATTTACTAAGGAACATGTTAAATATTTATAGGGTAGTATACTTTGCCTTCCCTGACACAGAAATTTCAGGCTGTGAATGACAGAGGTTACAGAAGGTTCATGACTTACAATCGGCAACTACCTTTGCGTAATGAACAAAAGCTTTCGTAAAGAGACGTCATATGCCATTTGGATTTTATAAATCGATCTCCAAATAGTTGCACTGCAACAGGCATTATTTGATAAAGAACTCATTCTCGCGTCCTTAACAAATATAAAACATTCCTTAATCTTAATTATTCTTTCGAAACTGACCATGAGTGAGAAATGTGGGAGTTGTTATAGGGTAGTGAGTAGAGGGGTTTGTTGCCAATCTCGTAGGAAATATTTTCACTGGGGTGGATGCAGTGGTGAGAATGTTGGGAGAACAGAAGAGGCTCTCTCCTGGAAATGCAGAGTATGCAGTAGGATGATTCTGATTGGGGAACAGAAAAGGAAAATCTGTGCCCTTCAGGCACAGTTGGAGGATGCAAGGAAGGAACGCGTAAGGATCAAAGGAAATAGGGGGGGAGGAGGGTGGTTGGGAACTGGCAGCTAGTAGGGGGATAGCAAGAAAGAGAACGCGATCTGACAGTTTTATCGTCAACACAAAAAACAGGTATCTGCCACTGCCAGAGTTAAGTAGAGAAGAGACTCAGGTACAATGAGGAGCAGGAAATGTGCAGCACAATTCAACCGCGACCAAGAAGCCTAGGAATGTACAAAATCATAGGAAGAAGAAAGTACTGCTGCTAGGTAGTAGCCACGGGCGCGGTGTAGGCCCTCAGTTACAGGAAAGTTTAGGGGCAGCGTACCAGGCCACAAGTATCTTCAAGCCAAATGCAGGGCTAACGCATGTGATAGAGGACCTAGGGTCTTTATGTAAGGACTTTACATTAGAGGACTATGTAGTGTTAAGCGGGTGGTGCGGGAAACAGTTTGGACAGGGATGAGGCGTATGACATAGGTGATGACCTGGACAAGACTCACGGCACCAGCATACACTTTGTTGAGCTCTTCCGGCGTCATGATCGAGCACACCTGGATGGAGCTGTGAGGCGAATCAATGTGGGGTTAGGGTTGGGTCTGAGGACAGCCAACTTTGCCTATGTTTCTCTGGTGCCCATCGGGACTGTCAACAGATGGGGTTTCACTAGGCATGGCCTACACGTAAACAGGAGTAACTCCAGCTGTTTAAAAAAATACTGAAACAATCAATCACAAAACGGATTTTAACACTTCAAATATCACATATACCAGATGCCACAAAGAAAAACAAACCACTGGAAAGAGTAACATGGGGCATTTCACAGTCTTAACAATCCTCCATTAAAACATGCAGTCGATAAAAATAAAATACAACTATTAGAAGTTGAGCTCAAATCTTTAAACTACACCGTAGTCTGTATTACTGAGCACTGGTGTAGAGACACAGAAGTCCAAAATGTAGTATTATCATTCTATGAAAAGGCGAACTCTTATTGCAGAACTGCTTCAAGGGGTGGAGGATCATGCATTTATATCTGAAAAGGAACACATTTGAAATCAAGACATGACCTCTGCACAGTAAGTGAAGACAAACACTTTGAAATATCAGCTATGGAGTTAACAGGTCTTGATTTAACCAATAAATTAATCATTTTGTGTGTGTAGATCTCCCAGTGGTAGCGTGGACACTTTTTTAAATTAATTAACAGAGGCTCTAGATAAAGTCTCAAATACAAAGGTAAAGATAATTCTGTGTGGGGACATTAACATCAACACTAATATCCTAAATGAATCCAGCAGCACTTCATAACCATCCTTCAAAGTTTTGGCATGTTCCTATTGGGCAATGGTGCAACAAGGGTTACCATAAAGACTTCATCAACGACTTGACCATGTGGCCACAAATATGGACAGGAAAAAATGTGATGTAGCTGTAAAAGATCTCGGACTATCAGACCATGTCTGTCAAATAACAACAGTAAAATCAGGCATTGAAGCGTTCCTTAAACTAGAAGCCTACAAACGACATCTTTCAGAAACAAAAATAAAATATTTTTCAAAAGAACTAGAAAAACAATGCTGGGATGAAGTGTATAAGGAAACCAATGTGAATATGAAATTCTCTTAACTCTTCACATTGTTTAAATTGGACTTTGAAAAGGCAGTTCCAAAAGCATGCATGTCTGTATGAACATCTCACAAAAACAGATTGCTAACAGCAGGTATTAAGAAGTCCTCTTAAATACTTAAACACCTCAGTTCCATGATAAAGATATGCAATGATCCAGAATTCTTAAATTTCTATCACAGATACAAAAAGATCTATAGGAAGGTGCTGATTGCTGCAAAATGTCATTTAATGACAAAATAATATATAATGCAGAGAATAAAAGCAAAGCAGTCTGGGATGTTACAAAAAAGGAAACACGGAGAGGCAAACAAACGGAGAATAACATACCGATAAGAGAGGGGGATAAGGTAATAAATGATCCACAACACTTAGTAAACTATGTATACGAGCCTTTTTTTAAGTATTGCAGAGAAATTACAGCCAAATTTCCCCAGAACAAATATAACACCAGTAAATAATGTTACACTAAATACAATGATGTTACTTCCAACCACAGAGAATGAAGTAAATAAAACTGTTCAAAAACTAAACAATGAAAAGTCTGTAGGCTTAGATGAAATACCAATGTGTGTCCTGAAACAATGCATATGGCCCATTAAGAAATATAATAAACGAATCCTTCACAGCAGTGACATTTCCAGAGTAGGTAAAACAGGCAAGAGTTGTACCTTTGCTTAAGAAAGGTAATGCAGAAGACATAGAAAATTACCGGCCCATTTTGCTGCTGTCAGCATTCTCAAAAGTAGTGCAAGCAATTATGAAACATCGATTAATGAATTAATAAATGCAATCTTTTAAGTGAATCACAGTTTGGTTTGCGAAGTGGCAAAAATACGGAGTCAGCCATAGTAGAATTCACAAAAGGTGCACTTGACGCTCTTGATAAAGATGAGTGTGTCACAGGCATATTTTTGGATCTTTCTAAAGCGTTTGATACAGTCGACCACAAGATTCTAGTAAATAAATTAGAGGCATTAGGAATAAGAGGGGTAGCTAATGACTGGTTTGATCTTACCTAACAGATAGGGTACAAAGAGTAGAGATAACACATCCTTCAAATAGATCTAATCATTTAGTAAAACACTTATCAGAATGAAAGTACATTAATATAGGGGTTCCCAGTAGTGTTACTCACAGTGATAAAGTTTTTGGGGGAACAAACGCACAAAATATGAACACAATTTTCAAACTCCAGAAAAGAACCATAAGAATAATAACCAAAAATCCTAGCCGAGCTCATTGTAAAGATCTGTTCAATACACTGGGGATTTTAACTGCTCCTTGTGAATACATTTACCAGTCAGTTGTACACATCAAAAATAACATTGGTAATTACTGCACAGATAGCTCTGTCCATGACCATGCAGCAAGAGATAGACTCAACATTTACCAAGAAAAATAAACACAAAACTGAAAACACCATTTTCTACCAAGGAATAAAACTGTACAATAAATTACCAAATGAAATTAAAGAAATTACTAAAATACACTTATTGAAAAGGGCAGCTAAAAAGTACCTGTTATGCAATAAATTTTATAAATTGAAGGATTACTTAGCTAAAATAGAGTAGGGGTTTGATAAAAAATGTTATACAAATAAATAATAATAATTATTATAATACATCCAACATTCCACATAACACCTTCACTTGATGTTTTTCTCCTTCTTTTTTCCTTTCTAGAAATATTTACCCCCAAGCTATGCATAGCACAATACTAACACCTCTTCCTCTTTCTGAGCTCAACATCTCACTCATTATGGAGGGATGCTGACTCAGTTTTTCAGGATAGCAAATGGGAAGTTGCGGTACAGAAAATGGCCCAGAGGTGACCAGTGTGTGCGTGTGAGCGCGCGCGCGCGCGCGCGCGCGCGTGTGTGTGTGTGTGTTTGTGTGTGTGTGTTTGTGTGTGTAGTGAGTGAAGTGTTATGAAACAATGTGTGTATAGTTTGTGCAGTGACTGATAGTGAGATATGAGTGAACCGGGTGGCATTACATTATTTAATGTTATTTGTAAAAAAAAAGTGTTGTATACCGGGAGAAAATCTAATGATTGTCTCTAACTAGAAGTCTGTAAATATATGTGTATACGAATTAGCTAATTTTAAGGGGGGTAAGACGTTTAACTGGCTGACTTGGAGCAGGAGAGGCACCACAGGACATTTTAATTTCCACTGTCTATACTTTTACAAATAAATGCATAAAACTTTGTCAGCATGACCAGCAAGGGTTCAGGATTCACGCTCATAGCAGTGGAAGTTCAAAAATATAACAATACATATATTTTTTTACATGTGAAATGTCATCATTTTTTTCACTTACTATTGGCTGCATTCGTTGCAATAGGTACACTTTTCTTCATAAGTAAGGGAGATTCTTCGATGAATTTTGCACAGCATAACAAACCATACTTACAGGTATATGAAACTCTAGAATTTTCCAAATCTAATAAAAACTGAGCTAAGATTTGAGATAATGAACTATAAAATTTGCGTTTTTTTCTAAACATGAAGTTTAAAATGTAATAGCTAATTTATTTTTCATTAATTAAAAAAATTCTAGAGTTTCAAACACCTGTAAGTATGAAACTTCCTGGCAGATTAAAACTGTGTGCCCGACCGAGACTCGAACTCGGGACCTTTGCCTTTCGCGGGCAAGTGCTCTACCATCTGAGCTACCGTAGCACGACTCACGCCCGGTACTCACAGCTTTACTTCTGCCAGTATCCGTCTCCTACCTTCCAAACTTTACAGAAGCTCTCCTGCGAAACTTGCAGAACTAGCACTCCTGAAAGAAAGGATATTGCGGAGACATGGCTTAGCCACAGCCTGGGGGATGTTTCCAGAATGAGATTTTCACTCTGCAGCGGAGTGTGCGCTGATATGAAACTTCCTGGCAGATTAAAACTGTGTGCCCGACCGAGACTCGAACTCGGGACACATCCCCTAGGCTGTGGCTAAGCAATGTCTCCGCAATATCCTTTCTTTCAGGAGTGCTAGTTCTGCAAGGTTCGCAGGAGAGCTTCTGTAAAGTTTGGAAGGTAGGAGACGGATACTGGCAGAAGTAAAGCTGTGAGTACCGGGCGTGAGTTGTGCTTCGGTAGCTCAGATGGTAGAGCACTTGCCCGCGAAAGGCAAAGGTCCCGAGTTCGAGTCTCGGTCGGGCACACAGTTTTAATCTGCCAGGAAGTTTCATATCAGCGCACACTCCGCTGCAGAGTGAAAATCTTATTCTGGACCTGTAAGTATGGTTTGTAGGTTGTGCAAAATTCATCGAAGAATCTCTCTTACTTGTGAAGAAAAGTGTACCTACAGCAACAAATGCAGCCAATAGTAAGTGAAAAAATGATGAAATTTCACAATTAAAAATATTTATTTTGTTATACTATTGAACTTACATTGCTATGAGTTTGAATCATGAATCCTTCCTGCTTGTGTTGACAAAGTTTTATGAATTTATTTGTAAAAGTATAGACAGTGGAAATTAAAGTGTCGTGTGGTGCCTCTCCTGCTCCAAGTCAGCCCGTTTGACGTTCTACCCCCCTTGAATTGATCTAAACTTGTAAATACTTTGACATGTCATATATCCTCTTAAAAAGAGATTTACGGATTAATAAAGCTACTACTACTACTAAATCTATGTCGAAGAGTTCAACAGAGTGAAGTGGAGGTGAACGACTGTAATTGATTTGTTCTTATTCTAAGAAAGTAAATCATTAAGTGTAAACGATCAACACTAATATTCTTTCACACGTGACCAATATAAACATACCAACAATGTAGGAAAAGATACATTGCTACTTAACGAAAAGAAAACACGTTACGTTACTGACAGGCATAATTAAAGGACACTTTTACTTCTATGTGGTGTTTCCACTGTTTAATGTAAATATACACTACGCAACAATAGATAAGTATCATTTTTCTATGCATGGTAATTGTCTCCCATTGCGATACACAACAATAGATAACTATCACGTTTTCTAAGCATTGGTAATTGTCTCCCACTGCGATGCATATGTTTGAAATGTGGTTCAAACGTGCCTACAGCCCTCGTCTGTGATGGTGTGAAAGCGTGACGCCCAGCGACGCCACCCACGGGCTCAGTGACACATGCGAAAGAAAGGCCACGGCTCGGAAGATCATTTGAGGTGTAAAGTGGGTGAACAATATCATATTGGCACCAAGCTGAAGCATAATTCCGCCCCCTTACCCACATTTCACCCCTTCTTTTGACGTCTCTGCGATTAAGGTAAGAACCGCGACACCCAGGGTTGACATCACGCAGTTTTCTTATGGGAGAGCAAATCGTTTGAGACACACCGCCACTTAGAACCGACGTGATAATCACGTAGGTGGTGGCTTCAAGGGTGCCAATGAAACCATGCCTTCCCTTGGGGCGTGGATTCCGACATATATCACGCCGAAAAATGACAGTTCGCAGTGCAGTCAGCAAGAGGGAGACGTTCTTGACATTGTTCGATACTGCTGACAACCATCAGACTACCCAACCCCACTCTAAGGGCATTGTGGGGCTACAACCTCATTAAAGGTGATCTGACCTGTTTGGAGCGTAGTGCGACCACAATGTTTGCTCTTGTATAGAGAGTGGAAAGACGAAACATAAACGTGACCCGAAGCAGCAAAGGGTTTTTTACGCTTTTTTAGCCCTGCAGCTCCACACCCTCCTGTGATATGTTAACGGATAGGTGCAACACTGACAAGAGCTTGTATAAAACGGGATATGGTCCCTCTAGGACCCCCTTCTAGGGTAACACCATCGGTGCTCGTTAAAAATGTATCTGTCAGAGGCTTCGACACCCACTCACCTAAAGAGTTGCACAATCTCAGGCCCTAGAGCAGCCGCGAGGCACGACTGAGCTGAACAGGCGTCGAAGCCCATGGCACGTACATTTTTAACGTGCTTAGCCAAAGTATTGCCTGACTCGGTAATCTTAGAGGGGTTCCTTGCAATTGCATTAACGCATATGTCGATGTTGCACTCCTTCATCGCCGAAAGGTTCTAGGTGCTACAGTCTGGAACCGCGCGACAGTTACGGTCGCAGGTTCGTATCCTGCCTCGGGCATGGATGTATGTGATGTCCTTAGGTTAGCTAGGTTTAAGTAGTTCTAGGTTCTAGGGCACTGATGACCTTAGAAGTTAAGTACCATAGTGCTCAGAGCCATTTGAACCAACTCCTTCATCGTCACACTACAGGAGAGCAAGAAACGTGTGGGCTGAAAAAGCATACGCTTTGCTGCTTCGGATCACGTTCAAATTTCGTCGAATAGCTTTCAGCGGTTCCTAGTGGTTTCAAGATGCATAGAGAAGCAAAAATAGCAGTCGCACTACACTCCAAAGGGGATAATAGATCACGCTCGATAGCATTGCAGGTCCACAATGACTATAGAGTACGGTTGAAACTTCCGGAGGACGTCAGCAACGTCTAACGTTGCGAAGAACGCCGTCCTGCCGCTAATAGCATTTTTTACCACGAAATATGTGGAAATCACACCTCAGCGGAAGGTTGGTCCCACTGACGCCCTTTATGCCATCTGCTGAGGGCTTTTACTCGTAGTATGGATTCTAAGTAGCGGTGTGTCTGAAATGTTTTCCTCGCACACTCATAAGAAAACCGCGTGATTTCAACACTGGATGTTGTGGTTCTGACGTCCATCGCAGAGGAGTCAAAAGAAGGGCTGAAATGTTGCTAACAGGGCGTGTGGCAACCTTCCCATTTTGCGACCCGTCTGCGACGGGGGATTAGTAGAATTGTGACGAAATTTGGTGTCTATGTGACATAATTAACCCGCAATACACCTGATGTGAACTTCTGAACTGTGGACTTTATTTCGCCCGTGTCTACACCTTGCTGTTGGAAGCATCTCCGAGAGTGAGGACGGCGTCACAGGGCGCCATGCTTTTGCAACGTTACAGAGGATATTTATAGGCACCTTTGAGCCAGATTTCAAACTTGTGCTTCGAAATAGGAGACTACTACGGTGTTTCAAAAAGGTGATACTTTCTTTATTCAGTGTGGAAGTACATTTGACAGACAGTTGTTATAAAACCACATCTGACTAACACTGATTATTTAATCACATGTATTTTGTATTTAAAGTTAAACCGGCCGGAGTGGCCTTGCGGTTCTGGGCGCTACAGTCTGGAACCGAGCGACCGCTACTGTCGCAGGTTCGAATCCTGCCTCGGGCATGGATGTGTGTGATGTCCTTAGGTTAGTTAGGTTTAATTAGTTCTAAGTTCTAGGTGACTGATGACACAAGAAGTTAAGTCGCATAGTGCCCAGAGCCATTTAAACCATTTTAGCCATTTAAAGTTAAAGATCAAAACGTAACAGGGTAGTAATGGGTATAAAAGTGAAACGGACTGATAATGATTATGTATATGACTATAATGAAAACTGAAACAACGAAATTAATTTACTGTTATTTAAACGAAAATGAACACTCAGATAAGGTTTCTGACTGTGTTGACAAAGATCCTAACACCTGCTTTATTGATCTGTGTCTAACTAAGCTTTAAACATTGTAGCAGTCCTTTGGAGTTAGCGGACAGTTGACTGCAGTGCGATTCATACCGGAATGTAGACCTGAAAGAAAGAGGTGCTGTGATAAAGATTGCAACCGAAGTAATCCTGGAAAGCACTAATTTGGGCTCTGATAACATAGCTGCTAAGATTAGATCCCAGAGGGTCAAAGTATTTTGTTACGAATTATCTGGCTGAAATGATGAACTGATCTTAAGAGCGAAGGTCACTTTTAGCAAAAAACAACCAACACTGCGGAAAGAGATGGCATACAAATAGCAAGTGAGAAACAAAACCTGCGGTACAGGTTAATAGAACATGGGAGGGGGGAAATACGAGTGAATTATTTACATGAAACAAAATTTATGTCTTAATTACTTTCCACTAAATGCCTAAGTTTTCATCACATCTTGTACATTGTTCACCCCAAGAGAAAGCATTCAGGATCAAGGGAAATCTCTAACCATACTGACAAAGTCTGTCTTTCACTTTGATTGTGTATTCAAAACATTGAAATAACAATAGAAATTACATGATGTGCAAGGTACAGATAAAACTATAAGGTGACCCTTCAAACAGTCGCAGTCTGCACCCATTAGTTATGAATGTCTCGATTTACCACAATTAAAATAAAAACGCTTTGAAGCTGACTCAGAATAATCGTAAATTCCCATAGCATATGATCGAGCATTCTTATTCCGTGAAAGCTGAACGGATTGTTGGCGCGTTCACTACCTGATAAGGCGAAGGACTTTGGGTTCACTATCAATCACGTGCTACAGAATATCTCGCATATACATAATTTCATCTACAATAAGTTGCAAGCAAACAATACATTTCAACATAACAGACTCCCAAATAGCTACGAAATATGCAGCTGGGAAGTGGTCAAAATAACAGCAGCATGCAAGAAAATCCTACCAATATCTTGGGGCGATAATTTACGAAACATTGTCTGTACGAAAACATAATAAAACACTGCAGCACAAAGCATTTATGTAATAAATGACCAAGATAATATTAAAACTGAGTAGTTCCAGAGATGACACTCACTTAAAATGACGATGCTGTGATGCCTCTTCACAAGGGGACCTCAAACCTTACAGAGGCAGCTGTCACTATTCGACCTTCCCAAACCATTTTACATTAGGGAGAGACCTCTATTTTCACGTGGAGCACTGGTGATGCAGCACGAAGTATAATCCTGAGGACAAGAAACTGGTAAACTAATCAATAAGCAGCAATGCCCTTAGATCGGACATATTTTGGCAAGTGTGCGTTTCTGTCCTCAGCTCGTGGTCGTGCGGTAGCGTTCTCGCTCCCCGCGCCCGGGTTCCCAGGTTCGATTCCCAGAGGGGTCAGGGATTTTCTCTGCCTCGTGATGACTGGGTGTTGTGTGCTGTCCTTAGGTTAGTTAGATTTAAGTAGTTCTAAGTTCTAGGGGACTGATGACCATAGATGTTAAGTCCCATAGTGCTCAGACCCATTTGAACCATTTTTTTGGTGCATTTCTTTTACTATCGATGGAATGGCCATTATGTAACACCAATGAAAGCTACTAGTAAATAATATGATTGGCGAAACAAAGAATGTGAACTGTGCTGTAAAATGTATGGACACACCAAGGACATGAAATGTCGCAGGCTGCCACTGCACTGACTGGTAGCAGAAATACCTAGTATAGGCCAATAGATTTTATTCACATTGCTATAACTACGAACCGGTGTACGTGTAGTTGCAAATAATATTCAAATTCACTGACAGCAACTTAAACTTCAAAAATAACGACCAGAGAAAATTATTCCTCGTCTATAGATGTCAGAGGTATTTTTATTTTCCTGGCTTAAGCGAGCTGCAACCAAAAAACTCATTCACTAGCAATGATACGCTGTTTTTGAAACACCAGATGCTATTAACATTTTGAGTTAGTAACACTCATTTTAGTATTATATGCTTGACAACCGTTTTCCTTGTGAACGCCGGCACTGGCACCATCTCTAATACATACCGAGTGGGTTGTGCGGTGACCAGCATACTATATTGGCATTTGGGAGGGCGACGATTCAAACTCGTGTCCAGCCATCCTGATTAGGATTAACGCTGATTTCCCTAAATCGCTTAAAGCTAATTCCGTTATGGTTCCTTCGAAAGGGCAAGGCCGCTTTCCTTCTCCATCCTTCCCTAATCCGAGTTTGCGCTCCCTCTCTAATAATCTCACTGTCGACGGGACGTTAAAAACTAAAACTTCCCCTTAGAAAAATTATACATGACTCTGCTTAAACTGACACACAATATTTTTAGCGCAACGCAATCTGACTTTCAAAAATCCCTACAAAAGAATGGCCCCGACCAACATTAACCTATACCTTACACAAATCACTTACCTCACCAAAAATCTTCGTTACTCGAACTACTGCAATACAGCGAGCGCCACTACTGCCAGCTAAATAAAAGATTCAAACTACTGAAGGCACTAACAACTGATAGGCATAGTTAGCAAATGAAAGATTTTGATAGAGCACAAACAATGTATTTACCTTAATAGTGTTCAAAAGTCATAATATATATAGCAGTTCATGACATCCAGTCTTACCAATTTCAAAACTCTGCCATTTCTCCGCCGACAACAACGCAAACTAGCCACATGCTGCACACAGCACAGCCAGTGATTTTCAGAGCGCTACGTGGCGTTACCAATATAAAAACCTAAATGGCCTACTTACATAGCCCCCATGATCCCCACAAACATTTTGCAAATTGTTTTGGGCAGTGGCCAATACAGATTTGAAAAAAACTTTTCATAATTACAATAACAAAGAAATCAAATGCACACACTTATCGATACAATGTTGGTCAGTCCATAAAGACAGTCCTGATCATTCATCACAGTAAAATTGCAGTTTTTTTCTCAAAGTCTGAGCAGTTAAAGAAAATGCACACAGAAATAGTGGATTTCCATGCAGTCTTGAAGAAGTTGTGTTGTCCTTCAACGGAAAGACAGTGCTGACTCTTGACATGCAGATAGGTAATGGGCCACAACAGAGAAAACCCACAGCAGAGTCATTCGAAGTTTTGAAGAATATTGATTTGTAGGTAGGTCAACATAGAGCAGACCACTGTAGTCTTGTTAGAGGTTACGGTATTGGTGGGCCACCAGAGGTGCAGACCCAGTGCAGTCCTTGTAGAAATAATGGTATTGGTGGGCCATCAAAGGTGCAGACCCACTTCAGTCCTTGTAGAGATGGCTAGCAGCCATCCGTTGCGACTGTGCAGGTGCACAATCACCATAGAAGAGTCTTGTGGACACCACCACTTGTGCACTCACAATTTTTTTTTGTCCGTAGACCCAGAAATGCTGTTATCCAGTCCCTTGCTGAATTATTAACACATGTGCAACACTATCAGTCCCTACTTCTCACATATTGTCCATATACTATGACCAACGGAAACGTGTGCAGTGAAATGTGACTTACAATTTACCTAATTTGATGAACTGGTGTCAATAACAATTTTATAACATAAGAATACAATAACAAAGGTACAAAATACATCATTAAAGAACATAACAATACAGATAACATTTGTAGTAATAGGGGCTTTACAAAAGAATAGAAATAAACATATACATCTGTGTTACAAGTATTATGACATAAGTAAATACATAAAAGATCAGCATAACTTTTGAGACATCAACTTCACACATGAGCATTAAAACAAAACAGAGTAAATAATGTCTAAACATCTTTACAAAGCGAATAACATATTATCAGAAAAATTCTACAACATAATTCTCATCAGATAAACAAATAAAGACAGGAAGAACACAAATATCCAAAGGTACACAAACACATACTGGGATAACACAAGGAAAGGACAGGGTTTGTTTTACTGCAGCATTTTGCAAACAAAACTTTGTTTACTTCTTGGCGATCTCTTTTCATTCTTCATTATTTCCAAAAAGTCCTATCTATACCTGCTTTCTGTACTTTTTTCATGTAACTTCTCAATGCATTTCTTCCAATTCATTGCAACTCATTCTCTTATATAGTCTACCCCCTCTTAAGCTAACTTAAATCTACTGAACTCAGATGCTAAACTAAAGGATGAGGCAATGCAACAGCAAAAAACAATTAATACAAACAGCAATGAAAAAACGCAAATTGGCAAAGCTAGCAGCAGTAAATGTAATAACTTATATCTAAATATGACAAACCTCAAGCAGAAAAAATATTACACTAAAGACACCATTGCAGAAAAGGGAAATTTCTATTCACATCTTGAGATCCATGTCATTAAAGTGGTGCACCACAAAACTAATTCTACAAAAGATATTAGCAAGTAGTTGAAAAGAAAATTATGTATGCAGTAACTGTTGTTAATCCCTTCTTATTGTTCTTTCCTTTCCAAGTGCTCCTTTTTCGAAGAATGTGGATCATAAAATTATTATTTAATAGATCTGTTGACAGAAAGTGTTCACATCAGCAAATGCATTTAATTTTATTTTATAAAACCAATTCTGCAACACAGCTGGAAACAAGATATCAAATGAAATAAGCAACTATGAAAAGCAAAGCATAAAAATATCATTCAATAGTCATGTGACATTTCACAAGTTAGTAGAATTTCTCTCAATGCTCGTAGAAAGACACTTGTCATAATCAGGTGCGCAGATTTACGAATATTTCCCATCACTTCATAACCATTTCAGTAAGTAGCACAAAGTACAATATGTTTCCAAGTAATGAGCGTGTCGTATTTGCGATTCTTTCTAGAAAGGAATGTCAATAGCAAGGTTAATGGTCTTTTTTTTCTCCATCTGTGCCTCTGAAAGGCACACACTAATGGCTTTTTCCCAGGCGACTATCGCGCAGCTGGGTGCCCACCACGCGTTACGTGAAGGTCAGTTAACTCTCCTACTGAAATATTTACGACAGCAGTTTGCGCTACAGTGACAGTCTCCTATAAAAAATTTTACAGGGCGAAAATTTGCGTTACAAATGTGTAGAAACAAAATCCTATAAATATAATAGTGCTCAAAAAATTTTCGCCGGCATTGTGATACATTCATGCATTTACACACATTTCATAACTCTTAAAATACGATTCTTGGTTTCCAACATCCTTTTTCATAAGTCAGAGTCCTGAAGCACTACTCACTATTCCTTACCTTATTACACATATACATATTCGTCGACACTTCTTCGATATTTCATCATAATAAATACATAGCATTATCAGATTCCTCATATAGCACCAGCTTTATTGATCATAAACATACCTCATATAATACACATTGTCATCGTAATAATAACATCATAACAGATCAATTCCATCTCAGAATCGTCGCAGCTTCTTTCAATAATTTCAAGACCTTCAATAAAGTCATCTACCTCAAACGTACTTTAAACATCATGATCTCATACCAAACACATCATTCAGAGCTGTCATACTATCACAATGGTTCCGAAAAATATATGAACAATTCACAAAGTACGGACAAAATACAATTTCATTAGTGTGAAGTTATCCAACTATGTAATTACATAAAAATCTGTTACTGATGTAGTAAAAAAAAATGTTTCTTTCATTGTTAAATGATCAGATAGCTGTGTAATTTATGTGTTAGAGAAATATGCTACCGATGTGTAAAGTTGTATAAGCAAATACCATATTAGCTAGGGCTCCTTGTGCTTGCCAAACACATGGTACACAAAGTAAGCGTGCACCCCCTGAGGATTAATGTAATTATACCCTCAGGTGTTACAGATTACAGCAATGGAATGAAATGTATCACAGAAAACTTTTGTATCTTTGTAATTCAAAAATCTTTAAAAATAAATGTTTTAAGTACAAAATTAATCACTCAAATACGTGTCCTGTAGCGCTAAATGTGCGTCTTGCTGTAAGATAATTCTGTGGAAGTCAATGTACTTACCCCGTAATAAACAAAAGCGAAATGCTATGCGTATAGATATCGTAGTTATTACGATTACTGCCATGATGAAGAAAGTACTGCAATGTAATGTATTGTTGTGCTACAGAAGAGGCGGTCTCATTGTAGCTATACCACAAAAGTTACTGCTAAAACATGTTTTACTTTCCAGAATAATACAGAAAAACTGTGCAGATATAAAACAGATACACCGCAAAGCAACAATGTAAATTGTGTCACATATTAGTAGCGTCGTGATATAGTCGTGTAGCTGTCAAATAAACTAACCACTGTGTCATCTGGTATGTCTCAGAAAGTACTTTAAATCCATAATCTATTTTCAAGTAAACCGAAATGTTGCAGCAAAGTCTCATTAGCAGTACTGGTATATGTTCTAGGTATGTGAGGCTTATAGTCGTTACGTAATCGTGCAACTAACGAGCAAGAATGTACACACACACATAATAACACTGTGTCATCTGTTCACTATAACAATGCACTCGTAAATACTGTCTAAATATGTTCCCTAGGTTCTAGACTGGATAGTTAATTTTAAAACATAGTTGCATGTTAACAGTTTCTAAGTGTGACAAAGAGTACTAGTAATGTAAAGTGAAAAATTTTATAGCAAAGACTTAGTTAAAAAGCAGATTATCTTTCAATAAACCGTTTTACATGTGAAATGTGTTGCAATCTTTTTCCCTTTCTAGTGCGCAGAGTTCCAACGTCCAAGCAATTATCATGTTGTATACTTCGGTAAGGAATTCTAAAAATTTTCTCAAGGTTAGCGTCTATGTTATTTTTCTCTGAGCCCGACGGTGCACGTGGCTGCCTGCAGTGCGAGTGATTGTTTGTCTCTTTGTTGGCACGCGTCGTTATTAGGATTAGGAGACCTAATTTCTACAAATTCACCTTACCGAGAGTGCCCTGCTCTGTTTGACTCTCGCCAGTTCTGATTAAATTCTGGTCTGTCGTTTTGTTGGTAATTTACATAGTTTCTTTTTTGTCGGTCATATGGTGGAGAATTTCTCCCGGAATCGTAATTGCGTGGTCGACTGTTGAGTCTGAAGTTATTCTGTCTTCCTATTTAATAATTGTTTTGGTTCCCATACTGTCTATTTCTGTGGATATCTCTGTCATATTCATTACTACGGAAATGCGATCTTTCTCAGTAAATATTATTATTCTGCCAACGGTTGTCATATGGGTGGTGTCTGTTTTGGTCACGATTTACGTTGTAAGAGTAGCCTTGTCGTGTCCTGTTATTATTTCTGTCGTCGCGGAATTGTGACTGATGTGACTTGTAATTTTTGTGTTCTTGTTTTCGCGTTCCGCGAGTGCTAGTGTCAATTTCCAATTCTTGTAACAGTCCCTGAAAAGCTTCAATGTCATCTTTGCAACGTCCTGCCAAAATAATATGTCGTAAATGTTCAGGTAGTTTGATTAAGCAAATGTGGATGAGTTCTGAGGGGCTGTATGGGTTTGACAAGTACTGATTCTTGTGCAACATGTCTTCAGAATTTTTCACAAGACTGGAAAATTCAGATTGTTCGAAATGGTTCATCATTATGATGCTATGTTTTACTCGGTCTTGTGTAGCTTGAGACCAATACGCTGAGAGGAAGGCATGATAAAATTCTCCTTCAGTGTGACAATCGGGAATGACCGATCGCATTCTTTCAGCTGCTTCATTCTCTAAGTAGCCACACATATATTCTAATCTGTGTTCTAATGACCAGTTGGGAGGAAAACAATGAGAGAATTGATGAAGCCACGCTTGTGGATGAATGTCGTTGCCGGAATTCTTAAATTTTTTGAATTTACGTGTAGTAATGAACAGCTTATAGTCAAAATCATAGTGTCGGCGCGTAGCATATCGGTCATTGTTACGTCGTGTCGGCGGTTCCATCTCAAAATTCGGTGCACCTTGCCAATTTCTTTCATAATTTCCGAAATGCCCTGTGTTATTATTTTGTGGCTTTTCCCTATTTCTAAGTCCCTCTTCCCGTGTTGGAGCGCGAGTGTCCTCTGAAATATGTAATGTTTGTATTACATGTTCCAACTGATCATGTACTTCCCGGATTTCTCTTTTGTGTTGCGTATTAATTTGTACATACTCTTCTGTCTCAGTGATGGCTACAGGTCTTGTCTCATTCAGATCATCATCTACATTTGCAGATAAATTAGTGAACTGATCCGAGAGTTCTGCTACTTTCTGCGATAGTGTAGTTATTTCCTCAGTGTGTTATTCTGAACCAAGTTTTAGAGTGTCCATTTGTGTTGAAATCGTATCTACTGTGACCTTTAAGTTTTCCTGAGTTTTTGCAAGTAGCGTAACCGAATCGGTAGATGCAACTAAGTCAATTTTAGCCCACAAGGTCTCATGATTTTTATGAACAATGGTTTGCAGTTCTTTTATGGCTGCTTCGTGATTCTGTAATGCATTTTCATTCCGCAAAAAAATAGGTTTAAAATGCCCACAAATTTGTGTTTTTACGTCATTACAGACTTTTTGACATTTCGATTCAATGTTATGTAACTCAGTAGTTAAATCTTCACGTGTTTGTTCAAGTGTGGTGTCTAACTTTTGAAGCTTTTGCTGTGTTTGTCACTGATTTTGTTCCATTGTGTCTAACTGTTGCTGTGTTTGTCTCTGGTGTTGTTCCATTGCGTCTAACTATTGAAGAATTTGTTCCATTGTGTCTAACGTTTGAAGATTTTTTTCCATTGTGTCTAACTTTTGAAGCTTTTGTCCCATTTGTTGTATTAATTGTAATAACAATTCACTGGTATCTGAAACATGTTCGTCAGTGTTATTCGGCAATGCATTTGAACCGGCAAAATTCACATTTCGAAAAGCAGAAAATGTGCCTTGACTTATTTGAGAAAACGGCGAGGACGCAAAACCTGTATCTACAGTATTTGCAAGATTGTGCCCTCTCATTTCGGATTCCTGAGACAAGGTGTTGCCAACCGATCGATCGATAATGCTTCCCTGTGCACTAATTGTTTCACTGCCTACACCATTATTTGCAGCCCGCTCCATTTCCCTATGCACAATTACAAAATTACTGCTTTGAACATTAGTTAATTCATTACACGGTGGCGCTAACACACTGCTTTCGTCTTGACTGTCATTTCTCAGTTTACTTTGGAGCCTAGTATTACGTTTTTCACACGTCATTATTGTCACAATATTTCACACGATAACACAGAAAAGCACAAATTGAAGAGCAAAATAAGAAAACACATACATAGCATTGAAAATAATATCTCGTTAATTGCAAGCTTGGTGCAAATCTACATGCATGCCACAACTGTTTTATTGTACAAGAATGAAAACTACAACTACAAAGGAAATTCTCTCTACAATTTATTCGCTAGCAATAAACAAAGGCTGCACTAATTGCACAAACTACAAGAAAAAATCAGAAGATTCCAGTGAGGTATCCTCGACTACAGGTCGACATATGAAACGTCCCCTTAGAAAAATTATACATGACTGTGCTTAAACTGACACACAATATTTTTAGCGCAACGCAGTCTGACTTTCAAGAATCCCTACAAAAGAATGGCCTCGACTAACATTAACCTTTACCTTGCACAAATCACTTACCTCTCCAAAAATCTTCGTTACTCGAACTACTGCAATACAGCGAGCGCCACTACTGCCAGCTAAATAAAAGATTCAAACTACTGAAGGCACTAACTACCATAGGCATAGTTAGCAAATGAAATATTTTGATAGAGAACAAACAGTGTATTTACCTTAATA
This sequence comes from Schistocerca gregaria, assembly GCF_023897955.1. Taxonomy (NCBI): domain Eukaryota; kingdom Metazoa; phylum Arthropoda; class Insecta; order Orthoptera; family Acrididae; genus Schistocerca; species Schistocerca gregaria. The sequence goes on along the minus strand of NC_064924.1, from coordinate 407,736,838 downwards.
GTGTTCAAAAGTCATAATATATATAGCAGTTCATGACATCCAGTCTTACAAATTTCAAAACCCCGCCATTTGTCTCCCCATACCCACCACTGCTGGCGTCTCACCTCCAACTGCGCAACGCTACGCGCTGTTAACAGCCAACAGCCCAACACTACAATGGCCGACAACAATGCAAACTAGCCACAGACAGCACACAGCACAGCCAGTGATTTTCTGAGCGCTACGTGGCGTTACCAATATAAAAACCTAAACAGCCTACTTACAAAACTAATTCCCTCATCCACCTCTAACACACAGTAACAGAAATGAGAGGACAACATTTCACTGCTTGTGGATGTTCGCCTTTTGTAGTAAAATTTCATATTCTACGAAAATATACATACTGATGGAAATTAAATCGCAACGCAAAACAAGTAATTAATGTAGAGTAACGAAATTCCGGAAATACATTTGTCTAGGCAACACATGCAAGAGATTAACATTGCATGATCATAGGTCAATTTGAGTACGAGATAGGGCATTGCAAATGTGAACTGCTGGAACATTAATAACTGGCGTATACGTCAAGTCTTGTGTTATACAAGTGCCAGATGTCAGTTTGTGGGATTGAGATCCATGCATTTACCACATCGTCGGTCAATACAGGGACGGTTAATGCTGTTTGTGGATGACCCTGGAGTTGTCGTCTGATGATGTCCCGTAAGTGCTCGATTGGAGACAGATCTGCTGATTAAAGAGACCAAGGCAAAACGTCGACGCTCTGTAGAGCATGTTGGGTTCGAACAGCGGTATGTGTGCGAGCGTTATCCTGTTGGAAAACGCCCACTGGTATGCTGTTCATGAATGGCAGCACAACAGTCGTCACCCAAGACTGACATAAAATTTGCAGTCAGGGTACGTGGGAGGACCATGAGAGTGCTCCTGCTGTCATACGATGTCGCATCCGAGGCCATGACTCCAGGTGTTTGTCCAGCGTGCCTATGACGCAGACATTTTGGTTGCAGGCGCTCAACTGTATTCATTCCAACCAACACACGACCATCACTTGCACCGAGGCAGAAGAAGCTTTAATCAGGAAACACAAATGTTCTTCACCCAGCGCTCCAATGAGCTCTCGCTTGATATCACCGAAGGAGCAACTGGCGATAATTTGGGGTCCATGGAATGCAAGCTACAGGGCGTCCTTGAAGTAACCAATTTGTAACAGTTCGTTGTGTCGTTGTGGTGCCAACTGCTGCAGAAGTAGTACGATGCGCAAGAGCCATACGCAGCACACGATCATGTACAGCGGCTACATTCCTACCAAGTCTTTTTCAGTATTACAAAAGGAACATCCAGCTTCTCATAGCCCTATTTCAAGACCTCGTTCAGACTCTCTGAGGCGTTGATAATTTGTCACCTTAAAGGCACTCTTGACTAACATCAACTCACCACGTCGAATATCAAAGGTAAGTAACGCTCATGACGGTTACAGCGTGTGCTTAAAACAAACATGATTTACTCCCTCATATTGGTGCCACTAGCTCCTCTCTTATGCGACTTGCGCGAAATTTGAAAAGACATCATCTTTCCGATGTAGAAGCACGCCTATGAATATTCGTTTATTCCCCACAACTCCTGCTTGGTGTTCTTTTTGTTTTGGATTTCTTGTGGATAACAAAAAGGTGTTACTTCCACCACTTCACATTAAGTTGAGGCTGATGAAACAATTTGTTAAGGCATTGCCAAAACAAGGGGAGTGTTTGAGATATATTTCTGGACAGGCTTCTGGTTTGTCCGAGGCAAAGCTGAAGGAATAAATCTTTGTCGGACCAGACATTAGAAAACTAATGACAGATCCCGACTTTATGGATAAAATGGAAACAAAAGAAAAGGCAGCACGGAAACTTTTTAAATTAGTTGTTACCGGTTTACTAGGAAACAAAAGAGATACAAAATACAAAACAATCGTCGCAGACATGCTCGACAACGTTAAGAAGCTGGGCTGTAACATGAGCATTAAAGTTCATTTTCTCCACTCATATCTCGACGACTTCCCTGTAAACTTTGGTGATGTAAGTGAAGAGCAAGAAAGAAATGAAAAGAAGATATCAAGGCAGATGGAACATCAACACGAAAGCGGACTAATGCTGGATAATAAAAAGAGGTAATCCTCAACGAGTCTCCAGCCGAAAAAGCAATAAAAGAAGCTTCGACAGAAAGCGAAAGCGTTATTATAAGGACTTATGAGCTTAAACAGAAATGGAAGTGAACAGGAAATGTAGTTTAGAACAAGATTTACAAATAAAATAAAATTTTTTAACTTTGGAAAAATGTGATAAATTGCTTAAATTTTGTTGTTATAGCCAGAAATACTCCCATTTTTGTGAGAAAACCTGACGTAATAGAAAAAAATGGATTGCATTTTTGAAATCAGCGTGAAAAATTACATAAAAGCCAGTTATCAAATTTCAAACAACTTTCAAAAAATACACTCCTGGAAATAGAAAAAAGAACACATTGACACCGGTGTGTCAGACCCACCATACTTGCTCCGGACACTGCGAGAGGGCTGTACAAGCAATGATCACACACACGGCACAGCGGACACACCAGGAACCGCGGTGTTGGCCGTCGAATGGCGCTAGCTGCGCAGCATTTATGCACCGCCGCCGTCAGTGTCAGCCAGTTTGCCGTGGCATACGGAGCTCCATCGCAGTCTTTAACACTGGTAGCATGCCGCGACAGCGTGGACGTGAACCGTATGTGCAGTTGACGGACTTTGAGCGAGGGCGTATAGTGGGCATGCGGGAGGCCGGGTGGACGTACCGCCGAATTGCTCAACACGTGGGGCGTGAGGTCTCCACAGTATATCAATGTTGTCGCCAGTGGTCGGCGGAAGGTGCACGTGCCCGTCGACCTGGGACCGGACCGCAGCGACGCACGGATGCACGCCAAGACCGTAGGATCCTACTCAGTGCCGTAGGGGACCGCACCGCCACTTCCCAGCAAATTAGGGACACTATTGCTCCTGGGGTATCGGCGAGGACCAATCGCAACCGTCTCCATGAAGCTGGGCTACGGTCCCGCACACCGTTAGGCCGTCTTCCGCTCACGCCCCAACATCGTGCAGCCCGCCTCCAGTGGTGTCGCGACAGGCGTGAATGGAGGGACGAATGGAGACGTGTCGTCTTCAGCGATGAGAGTCGCTTCTGCCTTGGTGCCAATGATGGTCGTATGCGTGTTTGGCGCCGTGGAGGTGAGCGCCACAATCAGGACTGCATACGACCGAGGCACACAGGGCCAACACCCCGCATCATAGTGTGGGGAGCGATCTCCTACACTGGCCGTACACCTCTGGTGATCGTCGAGGGACACTGAATAGTGCACGGTATATCCAAACCGTCATCGAACCCATTGTTCTACCATTCCTAGACCGGCAAGGGAACTTGCTGTTCCAACAGGACAATGCACGTCCGCATGTATCCCGTGCCACCCAACGTGCTCTAGAAGGTGTAAGTCAACTACCCTGGCCAGCAAGATCTCCGGATCTGTACGCCATTGAGCATGTTTGGGACTGGATGAAGCGTCGTCTCACGCGGTCTGCACGTCCAGCACGAACGCTGGTCCAACTGAGGCGCCAGGTGGAAATGGCATGGCAAGCCGTTCCACAGGACTACATCCAGCATCTCTACGATCGTCTCCATGGGAGAATAGCAGCCTGCATTGCTGCGAAAGGTGGATATACACTGTACTAGTGCCGACATTGTGCATGCTCTGTTGCCTGTGTCTATGTGCCTGTGATTCTGTCAGTGTGATCATGTGATGTATCTTACCCCAGGAATGTGTCAATAAAGTTTCCCCTTCCTGGGACAATGAATTCACGGTGTTCTTATTTCAATTTCCAGGAGTGTATTTTTTTGCCGACCTGTGTAATCTCATGCAACTAACAGGAGTTGAAAATGAAAGACATATAAAGTCTAGTACCTCAACTCTGGCTTTGGTTTTCACTCTTTACGTTGGTGAAGATAAACTTCTTTGTCATTATCGCAAATAATAACCTTCATTGTCGATAACTGGTTTCGGTAATCAAAGTTACCATCTTCAGATCTGGAAAGTTTTTACACAAAACAACTGGTTTCGGTAATCAAAGTTACCATCTTCAGATCTGGAAAGTTTTTACACAAAACAATTTCAGTATCCGGTATTAGCTACAATACAGAAGAACCAACAAGGGAAACAACATGCCTCGACAGACAGCTTATTACAGAGCGTAGGGGGACCCGGGCAGCCGTACTAGGCAAGGTCCTTGTGGAGGTGGTTTGCCATTGCAGTCCTCGGACGGTAATGGGGATGAATGATGATGATGAAGACGAGACACAACAACACCCAGTCATCTCGAGGCAGGTGAAAATCCCTGACTCCACCGGGAATCGAACCCGGGATCGCATGGTCGGGAAGCGAGAACGCTACCGCGAGACGACTTACGGCGGACAGACAACTCATTTGCATACATATTAAAATAACAGTGAAAGTATTCTTTCCCATGACAGGTTCGTAACATACAAAAGACTGATGTATCGGCACGTCAAAATTAAAACTGTATACACAGGTATTCACCACATACATCTGTCTTATGACACTCACAACAGAGTACATCATTAAATCAGACGCCACTAGACTGACAAGTGGTGATCAGTAAAGGATAGTTGTTGACAATTGGTTCTAGAGGGGTCGTTAGTGTAACAGTATTTCTCGATAAAATCATTAATATAATTACGTTACAGTATGCTAGCTACAACGTGGACGAAAATGAATCTAAAAATGTGTTTACAAAATTATTGCCAATTAATAATTAATGCAGACTTTAAAAAATTATGTTTACAGCGTTAATTATCCACTGCACCTATGTAGAAGCCGGATTTATGTTTGGTACAGTTACTGCTGATATGCAGTAGAGTCCTTAACACATTAAAATACTTTTTAAAATTTAATAAATTTACAAATCTTTAAAATGCAGGGAAAGAATTACCGTGTGGACGTCTGCAATGTCATTAGAGTGTAAGCTGTGGTCACATCCAAAGTAGCGACAATGTACTCCAGTGACAACGTAATAAAAATCTTTGTCACATAACGCTGATATATAATTATCAGCTGGGGTTACACGAGTTTATTCGGGTAATATTAACTTAAATCCTAAAGGACAATGCGCGATTCTTGTAGTACCTGTTTACAAGAATGTAACTAATATTGTGTTATTCAATAAGTATGCCAGTTTCAGCGGTATTTAGCGAGGGTATGAATGATGGTAAGGATTGACATGTCATTAAGTATAGTGGAGTATTTTTGTTGAAGTGAGGAACACGACGTGAAAATAAGACAGAACATTTATTCCTTCGGAATATGCAGATATTCTCTGAATTTTGGATATTGTATTTTGGTATGTAGGGGAAAATTTATCGTAGTAGGCCACAAATAAATTTTTTTAACCACTATCCATTGTGCATATTTGAAAATTTTGAACATCAGGCTCCTGTTGAGTAGAGCAGCTCGGCTCACTACCTACTGCATCTGCAGAAAGCCAGGCAATTTTGGGTGGACTACGCGGCTTCGGTTGCCCAGATGGCGAGGTCCAGGGTTCGATTGCACTAACATCGAGACGAGCACAGATGGCGCAACTACTGCTTTCTCAGAGAGAGCTGTGAGCACATTAGCTCACTCTTATCGTGTCGGCAGTACAAAATTTTTTGTGCTGTGCTCGCTGACTCCGGAGTCTACCATCAGAGGGCGCTGTACTTCCTCTGCATTTCATCGGGCAAGACGCTGTCACACATTATGGGTGATGTCGTTGGACGACGGCTATGGTCTCAACGACGCTCAAGGGAGCTCATCCAATGCTTCATATCGCTGCTTCGCAACCATAGGAGTGTAGATGCTGTCTCAACATCGTGATGCTGCCAGTTCATGATTACTTGGAGACTGCAAAACGAAATCATAGTTGACATATTTATTTAAGTTTTGATGTATTTATTTTACAGTAAACTATAGACAAAATGGAAGAACTATCACTGCCGTTCAAGGACATTCCATAGTGACCCAAGAAATTATTCACACAGGGAAGACTTTTGAGGACAGAAAAAAAGCTAATCATAGATAACTAAAATATGATATACCTAAATTACACTCACAGCGCAGAGAATTTAAAGATAATTCACGATATTATTTGATCAGTTCAGGCTAGTGCTGAAGTCTGAATCCAAGCAGACAAGAAAAGATTATAAAAATGAAACTAGTCAGGTGAAAAATGAACATTCAGGAATCTAGGCAAGATATGGCAAGGAAATTAATGTAAACTATGAAAATAAGGTACATATGGGTCAGACTTTAGGTCAGCAAGTAGACAGCTTAAATAACAAGAATGAAACGACTGCATCTACCAACGTAAGAACTCTATGGGTTAAAGGTTTCGCACCAGTAACAAACATAGCACATCTAAGGGATATCATTGCTTCATTGCTAGATGTGGAAAAATCGTTGGTATAAAGGTAGTAATGATATCTGGAGCTGGCTTATAAGCATGTGTTACGATGGAAACAGTGAAGAAGCTACAAAACATGTTCATTATTTGCACACAATTGTGTTATGTAGGAAAACAATATCAATTTAATAGATAAAAAATAGAGCATAACATATTCAGACGATTTAAAATGGTGATTAAGATACAGATAATGGAAGAAAAACAATTAATGTTATCTAAATTTGTTACATATGATCCAGCATACGAGCAACATCTTGCTACATTTTTTAAAATTATTTGAGGGAGTGTTTCCTGATAGTTTGGTAGGTATAAAGAGAGTCAGAATTATTGTTGGGTATTTAAGAGATGAAGAATCTGGGTGGGGATTTAAATACCAAGGTAAATATGAAAGATCTGATAAGTTTAAAATACCTTTTAAGAAAGAATTTCTGTGTCATAGTCAGTTTAGTAAAGTGTATGACAATTTTTAGCCAGATTTTGGGAGCCATTTTCCTTTATAAGTATTCAGATGGGTATTTAAGTTCTCAGTACTGTGCCAGTGAACTGCAGTTATGTTTGGTAAGTCTGATGATTAGTGGAAAAGGAAATGTATGTAGCGGTTTTAAACATTACTGTAGTAATTGTTTGAACATGAATGACTATATAGTGATCTATTAAACTAAAATTTACATAATTTGTTATGTAATTACTGCCTGTTGTAACAGGGAAGGGACTTAAGTAATATGCAAGGCATGTTACATTAAGTATATGTACCATATGCAATAGTAGGAAGTGTATTATTTAAAGCAAACATAGAAGAAAGAGACTTAAGTTATATTTATTGTCCAGATCTGGTTGTAGGCTGTTTTGTTTCATGCTGAGGGCTTCATGTAATGCTGCATATATAGTGTGTCTCACAGTTACCTGTCAAATTTTTCATATTTTTATTAAAGATTGTTGATCGAGAGCTATACACTTACATTTACAGTACTTACTTACCAGAAGTGAGCTAGTCTTATTTATTCATTCATTTACTGGTTAATGAAAAGAATACTGTTACAATTATGTAAATATTTAAATAGCAAAAGAACTACTGTGAGTATTCATTGCAGCAGGCAAAGCATAAGTTGTCTCTGATATTATATCTGGCTTACCCCAATTGGGAAAATATTTCATGTTTGCATCTTATCAGTATGTAAACATAATTTTAAATCTAATTCCTGGAGTCACTATTGTGAAGATTCTTCACGAAATTTTGTCACATTTATGTAGCTGTTTAGCAAATCAACACTGAGTGGATTATTTAAATGATAACCAGGAAAAATAATTAAATGTTAATCTCAACTGTAAGGAGAGGGAAGAGGCATAGAATTTTTCAAGTATCTTGCTGTCTTAAAAGTCGTCTGTTTTAAAGTTTAAAAAGAATTTGAATTAGATAATAATGAACATATATCATGTATAGATGAATTAAGCTGTAGAGATAGTATAAACATTGAGCAACAATTAATATCTAAAGCAAAACTGGAATATGTATTATACATTAAATTAATAGTAATCTGTACAGAACCAAGATGAAGTAGTACTAAGCTGTAGTGGGGGAAATGACAGACACACACACACACACACACACACACACACACACACACACACACACAGAGAGAGAGAGAGAGAGAGAGAGAGAGAGAGAGAGAGAGAGAGAGAGAGAGAGAGAGTGGTAAATTGTTTAAAGAGGAAAAGCAGAAAGTAACAACAGAAAGGAGATGGAACCAGCACAACTTTGATAGGTAAGAGGACGTGTACATTTAGAAAACCAAGGAAAAATATTACATTATATGGACACTTTAATCTGCCGGGATATAGACATAAATAAACAATATTTTATGATGAAATGTGTTCAATCATTAATTGTAACGAGAGGATATGAATGAAGATGTCTCCCAGAAAATTGAGTATCCGACCTTTCTCTGCTGCATGTAAGATCGTTAAGTTATTGCTAAGCTGTTACAACTGATGCTGGTTGTCAGTCAAATGCACCGTGGGAGCTGACCTGGAACTGGCCAGGTCATTGCGTACTTCAAATCTCGTACAAAAATTCCTGCCTGTCTGGCCAGAATACCTGCTCTTACACAACTGGATTTTATCGCTCTCTACACAGTACACTCTAGGATAGGAGACAGGATCCTTTCTGAAGCCTTTACAGTTCCTTAATCCACTACCAAATTTTATGGCATGAAAAATGCCAGAGTTATGTTGACAGTTTCTTTCCAATCCTCTCTGATATGTCTCCATAGTATGGAATCTTCTAAAACTTATTTCTTTTTTTTGTCTCTACTGCCTTTTGAATGATTCCCTTCTATGCTCCCCCCGCCCTAGTTTGCTAGTATTTTCTTATTAAATTTTTTCGTCACAGACCACAGATACCCATACATGCAGCAATATATTTGATTATACTGAACTCTTCTTCATATGCCTCTGATCCGAGGGGGACATTATTTAATCTGTTTAGAAGGGACCAGAATGCAGCAGTTTTATATTTAAATCGGTGGTTCAGTGTTACATTCAGAATTAAATTTATCTACTTTATTTATCTACCTGTCTAGCAGTAGTAGGGTACTAGGGCTCTGAGCCTATTTTTGATATCAGATTGGTATGCAAATTAATTAAATTGATCAATTAATTACCTCACCTTCCACAAACCTACCAAATCATGCCCACACCTATCCCCCATCCCCAGATGACATCATGTGCTTTCCTTAGCTGGTATATGGGTATCCACCCCCTCCCCTCCCCACCCCGCTTCCCACACCAACCCTGCTGGCAGGTATATCGATTCTGGTGGGAATTTCGAATTGTGATGGGAATTTCAACAGTTGTGGGAATTTCTTTGTCCCAAAGCTGTGCTGACATCCCCCAGCCGCCCATCAGGGAATTGGCAGGAAATTAAAAATGGTGCAGCCCTTTCTGAGACTCGAAACCTGATTCTTCTGAACAGAAAGCCCAAAGGCACCCTGCAAGACTTGGGAACTGTCCAGATGCAAGAAAAGAAGGTTAGATTTTGTACTTCATTTATTTTGTTTGGGAAGCTGAAGCAGAGGTCGGTACTAGTTAAGTAATTAATGATAAAGATCGAATTCAATTACACAAATATATGCAGAACACTACACAAGGAAACAACACCTATGTTAAGCAGTTTTTTTTAAGCTTGATGGACAAACTACACTACCTTAAAACACCTCTCAGATTCAAATCAGTGTCTGTAAATAAACTGTCATGCACATGTGTGTTACAAATATTTCAGACATGTGAAATAACACTGGAGAATACATCTTTCACGCTGTCCTTAGCTCACATGTGGGAAAAACACAATCATTTTACATTTGACAACAACAAGCTGTAATTCTAGAGGACGTAGCTGTTTTGTACACTATGGCAAGTCAGATTTTATCAATGGAAAGCTATATGACATGTGCATTTATGGAACAAATTGTGAGAGCCTGTCTTATAGTAGAACCTGCAATAAAATTTTATGGCGCCTCTCGTTTCTAATACATCGAGAACAAATACCATCTGCATGCTTACATTTGACATTTTTGCTCCATAACTCCTCTCTACTGTAAAGTTTCCATCATAGAGCAGAATAGAGCAGGTTCTTGTATTCTACACTCCTGGAAATGGAAAAAAGAACACATTGACACCGGTGTGTCAGACCCACCATACTTGCTCCGGACACTGCGAGAGGGCTGTACAAGCAATGATCACACGCACGGCACAGCGGACACACCAGGAACCGCGGTGTTGGCCGTCGAATGGCGCTAGCTGCGCAGCATTTGTGCACCGCCGCCGTCAGTGTCAGCCAGTTTGCCGTGGCATACGAAGCTGCATCGCAGTCTTTAACACTGGTAGCATGCCGCGACAGCGTGGACGTGAACCGTATGTGCTGTTGACGGACTTTGAGCGAGGGCGTATAGTGGGCATGCGGGAGGCCGGGTGGACGTAACGCCGAATTGCTCAACACGTGGGGCGTGAGGTCTCCACAGTACATCGATGTTGTCGCCAGTGGTCAGCGGAAGGTGCACGTGCCCGTCGACCTGGGACCAGACCGCAGCGACGCACGGACGCACGCCAAGACCGTAGGATCCTACGCAGTGCCGTAGGGGACCGCACCGCCACTTCCCAGCAAATTAGGGACACTGTTGCTCCTGGGGTATCGGCGAGGACCATTCGCAACCGTCTCCATGAAGCTGGGCTACGGTCCCGCACACCGTTAGGCCGTCTTCCGCTCACGCCCCAACATCGTGCAGCCCGCCTCCAGTGGTGTCACGACAGGCGTGAATGGAGGGACGAATGGAGACGTGTCGTCTTCAGCGATGAGAGTCGCTTCTGCCTTAGTGCCAATGATGGTCGTATGCGTGTTTGGCGCCGTGCAGGTGAGCACCACAATCAGGACTGCATACGACTGAGGCACACAGGGCCAACACCCGGCATCATGGTGTGGGGAGCGATCTCCTACACTGGCCGTACACCTCTGGTGATCGTCAAGGGGACACTGAATAGTGTACGGTACATCCAAACCGTCATCGAACCCATCGTTCTACCATTCCTAGACCGGCAAGGGAACTTGCTGTTCCAACAGGACAATGCACGTCCGCATGTATCCCGTGCCACCCAACGTGCTCTAGAAGGTGTAAGTCAACTACCCTGGCCAGCAAGATCTCCGGATCTGTCCCCCATTGAGCATGTTTGGGACTGGATGAAGCGTCGTCTCACGCGGTCTGCACGTCCAGCACGAACGCTGGTCCAACTGAGGCGCCAGGTGGAAATGGCATGGCAAGCCGTTCCACAGGACTACATCCAGCATCTCTACGATCGTCTCCATGGGAGAATAGCAGCCTGCATTGCTGCGAAAGGTGGATATACACTGTACTAGTGCCGACATTGTGCATGCTCTGTTGCCTGTGTCTATGTGCCTGTGGTTCTGTCAGTGTGATCATGTGATGTATCTGACCCCAGGAATGTGTCAATAAAGTTTCCCCTTCCCGGGAAAATGAATTCACGGTGTTCTTATTTCAATTTCCAGGAGTGTAGATTTGTAAGCGATTTGAACATCACAGCCTGTTTCACACAATCTACTCACATGTCGGGAAAAAACTATCATTTCTGTGTTCCACAATGAGCTATATGTGGAGCCCTTTATAATTAGAGGTTATAAAGTATGGAATAACACAGTACTTGAGGTATCAACTATTTGTTAAACAAGTAATCATGACAGTAATAATAAAAGCAGTGACGGTTCCTCGAGAAAAGATACAGCCGATTTGTATTAGTTTTATGAGCAACATCGGTGTAGTTTAAAAGAACTAGCTGCATCTAAACTTTAATCTGTTATAACACTCCTTGCAAAAGAACCTCCCATAAGATTTTACTGTGTCTCTCTCTTCCGATATTTCGAAAAACAATTACCATCTGTTGGTTGACGTCAGGAATCACATATACGCATATTGCTCTAATGGAGTTGGTGGCCAGTGCTCGAAGTCACTTACACAGATTTGCGTAAAATTTTGTCGACTGTACTGGAGGAGACACATTCACAAGAGAGCGTTCCTGTATTGTTCCTTCATAAGCAGTTTAATACATTGTTTCCCAAACAAAATAAATAAAGTACACTAACCTAACCTTCCTCTCCTGCATACGACAGTTTCCATATCTTGGAGGGGGGGGGGGGGCGGAGGTGGGTCTTATAAGGACCAGGGTTCAAGTACCAGAAAGGGCACTGCTTTAATTTCCCGCCAATTCCTGGGTAGTGATGGTGGCACTGCCCTGGGACAAATAAATTCCCACAACTTTTGAAGTTCCCCTCAAAATTCGAAATTCCCGCCATAATTCGCAATTTCTAACAAAATTCGATATTCCCACCAATAGTGTAGGTGGGGAAGGGGGGCCGGTGGAGGAGGATGAGGCAGGGAGCCATATGCCGGCTGAGGAAAACATATGGCGTCATCCAGTGGTGAGGTGTGGGGCTGTGCCTGCAGGGTGTGTGGGGTTGAGGGTCATTAAGTGATCAATGTAATTAAATTGCATGTCAATTTGGTATCAAAAATAGGATCGGACCCCAGTATCCTACTACTGCTAGGTACTACTGTTTTGATCTACAGGTAGCTTCTCTTTTTTTGTTTACTTAACTATTCTTTACCATATCTTTCCTATATTCCTGAACATTCTTTTTCGGTTGACCGGTTTCAGTTTTTAAGTCCTCTCTAGTTTAAGCACATCCCGAATTTAATATTTATCGTCGTTCTCTTTAGTCGTATGTTAAATCAGCTTTCAGTTCTTTACAAGTACCACTGAGCTTTCCACAGCTATCTCTAATTTCTGGCCTGATGAGCACACATTTTAGTTCAGTTTTTATATATTTTCTTTTTCCCCACCATGGTGCATCACTGAATGACGGCGGTAGTTTTCCCATGTTGCCTACAGTTAACTTTTTATGTAAACATACAGATCAGTCACTGAAGGACAGTCCACACTGCTGACAGACACCCGCAACACTGAGGCTGCAGCTGTGAAGCAGTTAGATGACCTCTCACATTTATTTAAGCGACTCCGTCATCCACTGCAGCCTCCTGCGATGTGTATCAGCGCCGCCCCCTATGAGTTATAGATGCAGTATAGCTACTGGTAGGTTCTGGACCCTCCAGACGCAGCATGAATTCTTTCGTATTGCTGCAACAGAACGGGGGATCGAATGTTCCCAGAGTCCGCCATGAGAATGCAACTCATGCTCACCTACAAGCTATATCTACATCTACCTACATACTTCGCAAACCAATGCATGGCGGAGGGTACCTTGTACCACTACTACCCATTTTCCTTCCTGTTGCTCTCGCAAACAGGGCAAGGGTGAAACGATGTACTCTGTGCCTTTACACAAGCCCTAAGTTTTTTAACTTAGGTCTTTGGTTATTACGCGAAATGTACGTTGGTGGCAATAAGGTCGTCCTGTAGTCAGCTTCAAATGCTGGTTCTCTAAATTTTCTCAATAGTGCTCCTGGAAACGAAGGTCGCTTTCCCTCCAGGGGTTCCCATTTGAGAGCCCAAAGCGTCTCCATAATACGTGCGTGTTTATCAAACCTAATAGTAACAAATCCAGCAACCCGCCTCTGAACTGCTTCTGTGTCATTGTGGGGATGCCAAGCACTCGAGCAGTACTCAAGAACGGTTCATTCTAGCGTTCTTCAGGCAGTCTCCTTTACAGAGGAAGAAGCACACGTTCCCAAAACTCTCCCAATAAACCGAAATTGGCCAATGGCCTTTCCCAATACAATCCTTATGTGTTCATTCCATTTCACATCGCCTTGCAGCGTTGTTTAATCGACCTAACTGTGTCAAATAGCACACTACTAGTGCTGTATTCGAACGTTACAGGATTGTTTATCCTACTTATCTGCAATAACTTACATTCTTCTACATTTAGAGCTAGCTGCCATTCATCTCATCAACTAAAAATTTTCCGAAGTCATCTTGTATCATCCTGCAGTCACTCGTCTTCGACACCTTCCCCTACACCAAAACATCATCGGGAAGCAGCCGCAGTTTGCTGCTCGACTTGCCCGTCAGACCATTTATGTACATAGGTAATAATGGTGTTCCTATTGTACTTCCCTGGAGCACTCCTGACGATAACCTTGTCTCCGATAAACACGCGCCGTTGAGCGCAACATAATGGATTCTATTAGTTAAGAAGTCCTCTAGTCACTCACATATCTTGGAGCCTATTCCGTATTCTTGTAACTTCGTGAACAGTCGGCAGTGGGGTACAGTCGAACGCCCGAGCTCTACCAAACCACACAGTCCACCCCAAACTTGCCGAATTCCACAGCAGATGCAGTGAGCAATGGACTGAGTCGCACTTCCACTTGGAGAGTAGCTGAGTAGCACCCCCAGAGTCTCACGAACAGCCATGTCACCACTGACTGCATGACTCATTCACTAAAACTCCAAAATATCAGGTTAGTACCAGTAATACCCTGGCCGAAAAGTTGCTTGTGTCATGTCTCTCCTGTCAGGGATGTTATAGTTGCTTATTTTCCAGTCTCCCATTCCTGAGCGCTTGAACAATAATATGAAGCTCTGATCCGGGTGAAATGTCCGTTGATAACATTCAAGATTCTCCAATATGCGCAACGTATAATGATTTAAAAAATCTGAATGGTTCTAAACAGTCTCATGGCTGCACTTTGAACAAAATATTCTTTCCTACATATATACCCTAACTGTAGAGTCAAAAAATAAATATGATTTCTTGCTACCCAGCACACGTAAGTTCTTCAGGTCTATAAAAATTAAAAGGTCACATCTTTGCTCATAATTTCTCTAACGAAAATATAACCTTAACATATACTTGTATTCTTGATATGAACGTTACATACACTGTGATTCACAATCCTCTAGCAATTCTCGAAGTGATTCGATCAATATTAGCAACACGTCTCACCAAAAATCTGGCCTGGCGCAACATATTTCATTGCTCCAATCTGAAAATTATACAGAATTAAGTCCGGAATTTTACAGAGGTTTCCAAATCTTCAATAGAGCGTCACGGACTCAGGATGCTCCTTGACAACGGATCCATTGGAACACTACTGGCGGCCTGCACGCTACGATGACCAGCTACAGCATTCTCCTGAGAGACGAGTTCAGCATGATGGCGTGGCGCGTTTACTACAACATTCTTCAAACCTCATTAATGAGAGGTTTTATCCCACACCTAAAGATCAATTCCTTGCCTCAAGAACATATTTTCCTATTGTCATAGACTTATTACGTATACTTGGAGGAAATAAATAGGTGACATGGGCGGCCGATATAAGCGGATCGTTACACTGCATCCTTCTGAAACAGCTGACTGGACTCAGCCCTCGCTGTCTTACTACCCATACACCTCTTCTTTACGGATTTTACAATTCCTTGATGCTTCAGGAAGTGTCCTGTCAACTGATCCCTTCTTTTAGTCACGGTTTGCCTTAAATTTCTGTTTTTCCCTAGTCTGAATCAACAGCTTATCATTAGTTTTCCGCTCTGCCCATTTAATCTTAAGCAGCCTCTGGTAGAACCACATCCTAATGGCTTCTGTTCTGTTTCTAAACAGTTTATTGTCCACATTTCATTCCCACACAAGGCTACACACCAGAGAAATATCTTCAGGAAAGAATTCTCAACATGTTCGACTTTAAAAAATCTGTTCTTTTTATAAATGTATTTTATGTTGTCTCTACATTATTGGGCACCGTCACTTATTTTCTGTCGAAATACCAAAGCGCATTTATTACTTTTAGTATTTCATTTCTAAATTCGGTTTCTCTCCATCATCTGATTTAATTCGGCTACATGACCATACACTTGCGTCGTTTTTGTCCGTGCCCTTCTACAACCTCTTTTCAAGATACTATGTGTTCCCTACATTTGCCTTTCAAGTACTTTTCTGTCCCTGTCAGAATTATTAACCTTCTTCCAGAACTTTAATTCTCTTTCCGGGTATTGTAACGTTTCTAGCTTACTTCTGTTATTCAACGAAAGTGATGTGAGCTCTCTTTCCATTCGATGGGTCATACTTCATTTCTGTACACTGTACATTATTCAAATAGAAGTCGTCATTGTCGATACGTTACGCCACAGTGTTTCTGAGTACAAGCAAAATAATCGTTGGTAATCAGTAGGATTATCGATGCCTGTGGAGCATTGAGTGAGAAGTAAGGGAGAGAGTCAAGTGTTGGTCACGTTGCTGAGCGGTCTGGAAAAAACTAGCAGAACACAGAGATGCAAATGCGGAGGATTTTGCTTTTTGGAAATATGATTTCGTAAAGATTGGTTAGAAAAGTGTGAAGATATTCAGGTCATGTTGTCTCTGCGTTGCTTGCTCACGCATAATTTTCATGAGTTTTCTTTATTATTCGAGTCAGTTAGTTTGATAACTGACACGTGAATGAACAAAGTTATCTGTTGTCATATCGTGGACGCAGAGTTAGAAATTCACCTCTCCTTTGCCATTTCAGTAACGTAAAATACCAAAATAATATTTTTTTTATAAATAGTGAATTTTGTGAAGATGGTTGTAATTGTTAAGAAACGAGAGTTTCACAATACAGTTTTTGAATGCGACTCCTTTTTTCTATCATTCAGTAAGTTTTGTTTCTTCCACCGTCTCCTCACGAAAATTTTGTTTTGTAGTTGTGTCTCGTCGCATTTCACTGAGCGGAACAGTCACTCAAAGTAAAGTTTAATGTGCTTAGTATAGCTGTTTTTCCTTGCGTTGTACTTGGAAAAGTTTTTCTTCAGCTGTTTTGCAGCTACGTTGCATTTTAATTATCACCGCTTTCAAGCAGTACCGAGTATTCGTTGCCACAAGGTATGTCTCCAAAATTTTTTAGGTCAAATTCAACATTAGTCAGAACACAGTAAAATCGTTCGAAGTCAAGCTTTGTGTTTGAAATTTATTATCGGTCTCATATAAGTGAAGTTTCGTTCATATCTCGTTTACTTTATTAGACAATCTTATTCTCACAGTGCAGTGATATATATGTACGTGTGCGTCATTTAGTGTTCGGGATTTTACTTAGTTTACATGCGCAAAATTACAGGCAATTTAATAAAAGTCTTTTCAACATTTATTCTTTCAAAACTCGATTTGTAATTTTTTGTAGGATAAACTATTACTGGGTCGTTTCACCGATCCCCCGATTCAGAAGATAAAGTTGCTGTACAGTTCAGAGAAAAATTGAGTCTCATTTCAAATAAGTACGCCACTTATACAATTATAGGCGGTGGTGACTTTAATCTACCCTCGATATGTTGCAAAAATTATACATTTGAAGCTGGCGGCAGGCATAAAATATCAATCGAAATTGAACTGAATGCTTCCTCAGAAAATTATTTTGAACAATTAGTCCACTCGAAGTGTAAATGGTTGCGAAAGCATACTTGACCTCTTAGCAACAAATAATCCTGTTAAAATAGTGAGTATCGTGACGAATACAGGGATTAGCAACCACAAAGCAGTAGCTGCTACGCTGAATATCGTGACTCCTACAACCTTCAAAAAGAAACGCAAAGTATATCTATTTAAAAAGTCAGATAAAAATTCTCTTAACGCCTTTTTAACAGACAGTCTGCACTCCTTCCGATCTGGTCATACAAGGGTAGAAAAGTTGTGGAATAATTTCAGAGAGATAGTATTGACAGCAATTGAGAGATATATACCACAAAAATTAGTAAGTGATGGTACTGATCACCCATAGTACACAATACGGGTAACATTGATGATGCAGAAGCAGCGAAAAAGGAATGCCAAATTTAAAACAACGCAAAATCCCCAAGACCGGCAAAGTTTTGAAGAAGTTCAAAAAGTAGCGCGTACATCAGTGCGAGATGCTTTAAATAATTTCCACAACGAAACTCTGTCTCGAAATCTGGCAGAAAACCCAAAGATATTCTGGTCATATATAAAGCACACCAGTGGCAAGACGCGGCAACAACGGTGAAGAGACCGATGACCACGCTGTCTGGTCTCCTTCCCCAAACCAACCAACCAACCAACAACGTTGAAGTCACTGCTGACGGTGCCACAAAAACATAGTTATTAAACACGATTTTCCGAAACTCCTTAACCAAAGAAGACGAAGTAAATATTCATGAATTCCAATGAAGAACAATTACCAAGATGAGAAACATAG
The DNA here is from genome assembly GCF_023897955.1 of Schistocerca gregaria. Classification (NCBI taxonomy): domain Eukaryota; kingdom Metazoa; phylum Arthropoda; class Insecta; order Orthoptera; family Acrididae; genus Schistocerca; species Schistocerca gregaria. Next base: position 407,718,616 of record NC_064924.1, on the reverse strand, counting down.
AAATAGATATCCACGGTGTCGCAAAATAGCTTAAATCACTTAATAAATTCAAGGCTTCCAGTCCAGATAGTATACCAGTTAGGCTCCTCTCACAGTATGTTGCTACTGTAGCTCCATATTAATCAAATTTATAAAACCTCTCGCTCACAGAAAAATCCGTACCTAAAGACTGAAAAATTGTTTAGGTCACACCAATACCCAAAAAGGGAAGTAGGAGTAGTCCGGTGAATTATAGGCCTATATCAGTAACGTCGATCTGCAGTAGCGTCTTGGGACATATACTGTGTTCGAACATTATGAAGTACCTCGAAGAAAGCGATTTACTGACTCATTGTCAGCACGGATTCAGAAAATATCGTTCTTGTGAAACAACTAGCTCTTTATACTCATTATGCAATGAGTGCTACCGATAGGGGATGTCAAACTAATTCCATATTTTTAGATTTTCAGAAGGCTTTCGACAACGTTTCTTACAAGCGTCCTCTAACCAAATTGTGTGCCTATGGAATACGGCCTCAGTTATGCGACTGGATTCGTGATTTCCTGTCAGGAAGATCACAGTTCGTAGTAATTGACGGAAAGTCATCGAGTAAAACAGGGCAAATATCCGGCGTTACCCAAGGAAGTGTTATAGGCCCTCTATTGTTCCTTGTTTATATTAACGACATAGGAGACAATCTCAGTAGCCGTCTTAGATTGTTTGCAGATGATGCTGTCATTTAGATAAGATATCTGTAGGGTGCAAAATGTGGCAATTGACCCTGAATTAAGAAAAGTATGAAGTAATTCACATGAGTACTAAAAGAAATTCGCAAAATTTCGATTACGCGATAATCACACGAATCTGAAGGCTGTAAATTCAGCTAAATGCTTAGGGATTACAATTACAAATACCCTAAATTGGAACGATCACATAGTTAATGTTGTGGGGAGAGCGAACGAAAGACTCCGATCCACTGGCAGAGCACATAGAAGGCGCAACATGTCTACCAAAGAGATTGCTTACTCCACGCTCGTGCGCCCTATTCTGCAGTACTGCGTGCGGTGTGAGATCCGCATCAGATGGGACTGACGGATGACATCGAAAAAGTACAAGGAAGGACAGTTCGTTCTGTATTATCGCGAAGAGGGGAAATACTGCCACAACATGATACGTGAATTGGAGTGGCAATCATTAAAACAAAGGCGTTTTACGTTGCGACGGGATCTTCTCATGAAATTTCAATCAGTTTTCTCCTCCGATCGGAAAAAATATCTGTTGGCACCCACCTACATAGGGAGAAATGATCATCACGAGAAAATAACAGAAATCAGGGCTCGCACAGAAAAATTTTAGTGCTCCTTTTTCCCGCATGCCGTTCGAGAATGGAACGGTAGAGGGATGTTTGTACGTGGTTCATTGAACCTTCTGCCAAACACTTCACTGTGAATAGTAGAGTTGTCACGTAGATGTAGATGTATTCTGTTAGTTGTGTTCGTTGGACCTACATGCCACGTTCTGTGACGTCACACATTGTACCATTGTTTTCTGCACAGCCCGATACATAATTTGACAGCACACTTTCTTTAAGTATACAGATCTACGTTTTGTACTTATTTTTGGCCAAAGTTAATTGCGATATACTTACACAGTTTCAGCTGGGTTTGGAGACTCATTTTATCAGGTAACGCTTAAATGAGCACACTACTTACATTGTTTAGATTTACATTATTACATAGACATACATGAACGTTTAAAAGTAAAACAGTTACACCTGGCGAACTGCCTGCGTTGTATGAGAGGATTTAGGAATTACCTGTGGGTTTTTTGCCAGACATGCACGGAGGTTTAAGAATAGAAAACCAGTTTACAGGCACAACAACATAATAAAACTTGGCGAGCCGTCTGCCTAGGATGACAGGATTTATGAATTTTCTGTGATTTTTGTAGTGCTTTGACTGTGCTTCCTTGCTAACGAAGTTACAACAACCGTTTTGCACAGCATGTGCGCATTACGCTTTTCTGGCTAATATTAATGTAAGAGCCTTGTATATTATCCTTTTTTTATTTTAATGATTCGTATTACATCGAGAAAATATTTTGGGGGTATTTGAGTGACTGTTACTGAAAAGTAACTGTGCAGACTGAAGTCATTGAAGTGCAGATTCTATGCATTTGTGTTTTATATACACTCCTGGAAATGGAAAAAAGAACACATTGACACCGTTGTGTCAGACCCACCATACTTGCTCCGGACACTGCGAGAGGGCTGTACAAGCAATGATCACACACACACGGCACAGCGGACACACCAGGAACCGCGGTGTTGGCCGTCGAATGGCGCTAGCTGCGCACCATTTGTGCACCGCCGCCGCCAGTGTCAGCCAGTTTGCCGTGGCATACGGAGCTCCATCGCAGTCTTTAACACTGGTAGCATGCCGCGACAGCGTGGACGTGAACCGTATGTGCAGTTGACGGACTCTGATCGAGGGCTTATAATGGGCATGCGGGAGGCCGGGTGGACGTACCGCCGAATTGCTCAACACGTGGGGCGTGAGGTCTCCACAGTACATCGATGTTGTCGCCAGTGGTCGGCGGAAGGTGCACGTGCCCGTCGACCTGGGACCGGACCGCAGCGATGCACGGATGCACGCCAAGACCGTAGGATCCTACGCAGTGCCGTAGGGGACCGCACCGCCACTTCCCAGCAAATTAGGGACACTGTTGCTCCTGGGGTATTGGCGAGGACCAATCGCAACCGTCTCCATGAAGCTGGGCTACGGTCCCGCACACCGTTAGGCCGTCTTCCGCTCACGCCGCAACATCGTGCAGCCCGCCTCCAGTGGTGTCACGACAGGCGTGAATGGGGGGACGAATGGAGACGTGTCGTCTTCAGCGATGAGAGTCGCTTCTGCCTTGGTGCCAATGATGGTCGTATGCGTGTTTGGCGCCGTGCAGGTGAGCGCCCCAATCAGGACTGCATACGACCGAGGCACACAGGGCCAACACCCGGCATCATGGTGTGGGGAGCGATCTCCTACACTGGCCGTACACCTCTGGTGATCGTCGAGGGGACACTGAATAGTGCACGGTACATCCAAACCGTCATCGAACCCATCGTTCTACCATTCCTAGAGCGGCAAGGGAACTTGCTGTTCCAACAGGACAATGCACGTCCGCATGTATCCCGTGCCACCCAACGTGCTCTAGAAGGTGTAAGTCAACTACCCTGGCCAGTAAGATCTCCGGATCTGTCCCCCATTGAGCATGTTTGGGACTGGATGAAGCGTCGTCTCACGCGGTCTGCACGTCCGGCACGAACGCTGGTCCAACTGAGGCGCCAGGTGGAAATGGCATGGCAAGCCGTTCCACAGGACTACATCCAGCATCTCTACGATCGTCTCCATGGGAGAATAGAAGCCTGCATTGCTGCGAAAGGTGGATATACACTGTACTAGTGCCGACATTGTGCATGCTCTGTTGCCTGTGTCTATGTGCCTGTGGTTCTGTCAGTGTGATCATGTGATGTATCTGACCCCAGGAATGTGTCAATAAAGTTTCCCCTTCCGGGGACAATGAATTCACGGTGTTCTTATTTCAATTTCAGGAGTGTATATTCAGGACGTTTATTAGCTTTTCATTACCAGCTAATGTTTATTTTTTATGGACAATTTGTGATTAAAAGTTTTATTTTTTATGCATAACAGGAATCTTTGTATTTATTTTATTTTTGACATGAAAAGTCACTATGGCTAGCAATACTAGATCCAGTTGTGAGAGAAATGAGAAAAGTTCAAAACGAGTATTTCTCACCAGGTGCATCAATTTTGTCGAACATTTTTCACATGGTGGTAACCCGACTGAAAGTTCAGAAACATTATAGGCATGCAAGCTCAAAATATTTTACTGGTGAATCATAGTACAGAAAAAAACATTACTAGTGGAAGTTTATGTTCTGAGGAAGAATCAGTTGGAGATGAGACACCACAATGCAGTGACATTTCGCAACAAACTGAGGCAGCAACGGTAGATTTAGGTTGTGTCAATCTTTTCTATGAAGACGCTACATGAGTCGCCTTCTGTTGTTGTTAAGTGTCGAATAGGGGAACATCGATCTCACAACTGTTGTTAACGATGAGGAAGAATGTAAGAGAAAATACTAGGTCACAGGAAGAGAAATACGAAGAGACAGAAAGAACACAGTAAGAGATAAAAAAGCCACAAGAAGAGAACCTTGAAGAAATTAGAGAGTACAGGAACAAAATACTAGAAAACTAGAGGAAAACACTAGCAAGCAGGAAGTGAAACAGGAAGCGATAAAATCGCAGATATAGAATCTGTCAGTTCGGATTAAGCAAGAAATTAGTTATGAATTCCAACCAACAGTAAGTAATATTGAGACAAAACGAAACACGCACAGAAAAAGATAAAAGGTAATTGAGATGATATCAAATTTTGAAACAAATAAAGTTCATTATAAAGAGGAATTGTTAGCTAAGGAGTAGTGCTAAGTGCTGTGGTCGCTCAAGTAACACAACGAAATGAGCAAGTCGATCCTACTATTAGTGAAATAGGTGAACAAATCGAAGCATTTAAATTAAAATCATAAACACAGAAACATCAACTGGGTACTATTAATGAGAGTAGGCGAGCTTACTACGAAAGTGACAGTTTTGTCAACCGACCCGGATAGGAATTATGACGATACTTTACCGGTTTATTTTTAGGAAACAGAAGCTTAACGAGCTTTGAAACGATTTACAAATGGATAAATAAAAATCAGCCAACAACAGAAAGGAGAAGGAAATACGATACGTGACCAGCTCAAACAAATCGAAAGAACGCTTGATCGAGTGGCAATGTCACTGGTTTTAATCAATACCATTCATAGAAACTCATGGCGTTTAGGTGAACATTGAAGGGAACAAAATTACTTTTGCACACAAGATAGTGGACAGTCTATGAGGTGTAATAAAGGTCAATCGATTACACTGAAGAATGACAATTTCGACCAAAAATATTTCCTGACAGTTAGAAAATGTGTTTCGAAATTTTGGCAATTAAATTCACATCCAAGGCTTGGCTGGATTTGGCTGAGCCAATTTAAATTTTTCATAACTACCTAATTTGCTACTTGGTCACAAACTATAATTCGTGTGCAGATAACCGGAAAATGAATCAGCTACAAGATGGGCTCTATAGTGAAAGAATTTCGAAGTTACAGAGAATTCTTTCACTCATTCCTATCTGCATATTGGTCACAGGTTACACAAGATTGCATAAGACACGGATATGTTACGCTTAAAAACTTTGAATAGTCACAATGTTCAACAATTAAACGTTATTCTGAAGATATGGTATGGAAGAACTAATATTTGTCAAAGCTTTAGAGTCCATCTGAGCATATACTTGTCTGCCAAACTACCAACACATTTAAGACACATTATACTCGCAGGTAAAAACAAGGATCGTTTCAAGGTTTTATCAGGAATTGGAAGTAGGTAATGACAATCACCAGACAAGAAACAGTCATGTTATTTACAAACAAAATTAGAATAGAGATAATCATTACACATCGAACGAACACAGAAAGAATTGGCATCCACGTAAAGACTTTGACAACCAGGGTAATTTCAGGCCTGAAAATAGACACTAATCATAAAACACACAAAATTGGCAAGCAAGAAATACATTTTACAAGGGGTAACTTCCAAGGCAGAAACAGTTGATTTACCTGGTATCACAACAGAAATTACAGTAACGAAAGTAGATTCAGTCAGAACAGTCAAAGTCTTTATTGGCCAGCATCCATCCTAACTGAACATATCACGAAAGCACTTAACAAGCTTTATAGACCGTATTGTGATCTACAACATCGAACGTGGGGCAAACATATTTCAAACTATTCTTAATGAGTTACGCCGTAATTCTATTTCGCTAATGCAGTAGTTATGTTTGAGAATAAACAACCACCAGATGGTAAATGTGAAACCATTTATTGAGTAAAATGTATCGAAACTTGCTGTGAACAGTTGATGAATATTTTTCATTTATTATATTTATACGAAGATACATTTTTGCATCCAACTGACAATTATTTTGTTATGTAATACGCACTGTTGTAATTTTTACTGTTGTATTTTAGTCATGTGTATTGCACTGTAAAGTAGAGAGTATATGGCACTTTGTAGAGAGTATTTTCCTATCTGTCTAAATGTCTTTTATGTGTTTAAGAGATTTATGTGTACAGAGAAAGTTAGAATGAAGGATTTATTTTAAGGAATGTTACACGGAAGGGAATAATTGTTATTCAGTTGGCGGAAGTAACTGATGAAAATTTTTGAAAACTACGTGATTGATTAAGATATAAGAGAAGAATGTACGAATCCTTTTGCCTTGTAGTAAAGCATTGCATTAGACTCTCTTTTTTTAAATTCATTTTTCTGTCATGGTATTGTAGTTTAACATGTAGTATTATAAGATGACCTTGTGTGGATTCATTTGTGTGTGATAATATTCTTGTACGGTCATATACCGTTTCCTTTCAGGAACCAACAATATGTGATGCAAATGAAATTCGGGAAGACAATGAATCTAGGCAAGAAAAGTTATGCGCCGAAGTGAAGCTTTAAAGCAGGAGAACGGTCAGATGAGATGAAAGTAAATTTTCATTCTGCTTAGTGTGCCTGAGGATTTTTCTTTTTCTCTTTAATGGGATGGTCTAACTTGTGATTTGACATTGTAGCTATGCTTATAATGTTGGTGGTTCTGAAGAGGTAAGATGAAGTGTACAGAGGTTGATGAATGATGCGTGGAACTATAGGATGCTGACAAAGCAGAAACGTAGTAATGATGTAAAGAAGTTGTTTTTTAGTGGTCGAAAAAATTGTAAGAAAGTAGAAGTTAACGAAGCAGTGGACAACAGGTAATATGATACTGATAAATTCATAGCGAATAAAGATGTGAAAAGGATTCAGGAAGCAAATGGGAATTTGTAATTTTATGCAGAATACGTGTTTATTACTTTTATGTGTTGGAACTGTAAGTCATGTCCTATGACGTCACACACTTATGCACTGTTCACTGCATTGCACAATACAGAATTTCACAGTACAGTTTCTTAAGTATATAGATTTACGTTTTGTAATTATTTTTGGTAAAATTTAACTGCAGTACAGTATCAGCTGTGTTTGGTGACTCATTTCATCAGATAGTGTTTATGTAAGCATTTCACTTGCATTGTTGAGATTCACATCAGAATGCAGACATACCCGAAGAATAGGAAAGGAGTTTACAGTCACAACAACATAATAACGTAAAATAGTTACAATATTCTCTTCGTTTTCCTCACATCTAGAGAGCGAGTAAAATCGAGGTAGGATACAGTTCTGTCTTGCTGCCTCGCTCACTTCTTAACTACTGCTTCCCTTTCATGTCATGCGACTAACATTAACTGCAATCTGCTTTCTTTGCAAGGTGTAGATTACTTTCCACTCCCTGTGTTTTATTCCACATAGTTGCAGAATTTAAAAGAGAATATTCTAGTCGACATTCTCTGAATCGGGAGTCTTTTCTTTGTTGTTACCTCATCTCCCCTCACCCCCACTTCGTACTGGCGGAGGGGGAAGGCGGCTGTCAGTCGTACATTCAACCAGCACTTCAACCAACTGACAAGTAAAACTAACTGAGGTGAAAACACACTAACATAAAGTGAAATATTTACAAGTGTTTCAAAAAGATTATAGGGTGTAGTTAAAGGATGTATTTATATATGTAAGAAACATGGTTTTCTTCATGTTTAATTTGAAACAATAGTAACATAAGATATTAGCAGAAAGAACAAGATACATTTCAAACATGACGCAAGAAACACTGATCTTAGAATGAAGCACTATATGTCACTAAGACGGGAAGTGCCTGCCCTTAAATATGTAGTGTGCGGCTGAAGGGGTAGAGGCTGGTCGCTGAGGATGGTGGGAGGGTGGTGGAATGATGATGGAAGACTGGTGCGTGGTGTCCATGGAGCGGGGTTTGTTGTTTAGAGACGAGAAGAGAGCAGTAGGTGGGGATATCGGGAGAATTAATACGAAATAAAATAACTGGTTGGAACTGAGCTCGGCCGGCCTGTGTGGCCGAGCGGTTCTAGGCGCTTCAGTCTGGAACAGCGCGACCTCTACGGTAGCAGGTTCGAATCCAGCCTCGGGAATGGATGTGTGTGATATCCTTAGGTTAGTGAAGTATAAGTAGTTCTAAGTTCTAGGGGACTGATGACCTCAGATGTTAAGTCTCATAGTGCTCAGAGCCATTTGAGCCATTTGAACTGAGCTCGGAAGGAGAGAATGTGTAGAGAAATGTGGGTAGGGGAGGGAAACTGAACCCTGAAGAGTTGGAATGGGTGGGTCGGATCTAAAGTTCGTATGCTGGGTAAATCTCGGTCTAGGAGGTGATTGGTTGAAGATCTTTGGGAGAGCATGTGGAAGGTGTCCAACTGTGAAGGTGGTGGGATATGCAGGCATAAGTAAGGCAGTGTACTAGGATTGGAAATTAGAGATGTAACTATAGAATTATTGGAGCCACGTTTGTGCGTTGTTTATGTTGTTCGGAGGTGTTCAGATTGAGTGAGGAGGAGTGGGAATTTGATGAGATGGTAAAGAATCGATGTTAGGGATGCAGAAACCGAGGCGGTGTGTATGACGTTCAAATATCTGTAGAGACTTACAGTACTTCGGTGACGCAGATATCTGTGCAACCTTTGGATAGGAAAGGATGGGTCGAATCAAGGTTTTGTAGATTCAGAGGACAGTGGAGGGATGTAATTCCCAAGATCGGTCATTTAGTAGTTTTAGGTTATTGTAGGTTTTCTGTTGGATGGCTGGTAGTGAGGGTCAAACGTCAGATGCCGGGCGATTGTTAGTCCAAGATATTTTAGTGTATTAGTTAACGGTATTGCATGGTTGCAAACGGTAAGGTACAAGACATGGAGATGGAAGGGGTGAGTAATTCGTCCTGTAACAATTGCCTGGATTTGGTGAATCTAGGAGTAGTATAACTGTACGCTTGCCTTTCTTTAGTTTGTGTTATATATTACTAGTTCCGTAATATTCACGAGTACCATTCATATCTTACTACAACACATAATGTTTTGTCAGGTTAAGGCTATGTAATTAGCCTAACTATTAAAGTCTAAATAAGTATCATTTTGCGTAAAATACTTCTGACAGCAACTATAAATGCAGGAAAGTTCATTTGCTGTGTATTATTCGTATTTTCTACGAAATGAAGGGATGTCCACGTCTTCACAGACTTCTATTTACACCCGCGCGCAGAAAAGTCACTTTGGAAACGGTTAAAAATGAATTGCCTGAATGCTTTAGGAAATAATGGGATAATTTATGGAACGACTGCGGTGTAGCGGTCACGGGTATAATCAGTTCCCATGCGGACGCACCTTTCCGAGTCTCGTTTCTGCAAACTGCCTCTAACTGTTTCTAAACCGGCGGCCGCCGCCTCGGTTCGTCCATTTGGATCGCCGGATTCACCGCACCGCCACAATTAGCCGTGTTGGCGCAGGCGCAGCCCGGCCGCAAGTGTGTGACGGTGCACTCACCACTCCGAGTCCCGCAAACAAATAGTTCTCATTAAAAGGCCGTAAATTAATACGGCCCCAGGTCTCGGCGACGCACAGCAATTAGTGATTGGCCACGTTTAACAGTGCTCTCGCGGCAATCATCCGCCATTGCGGCACTTGTGAGCTTGGTTACGGCCCAACAGTAATCGCCGTCGTTAAAACCACATGGCCATCATAAAAGACGAGAGGAGGAATATCTGCCTTTCCCTTTGTCGTTCACTGCACTGTAAGGTGCACTGTCTGCGCGATCGTTAACTCGCTTCTGCGTTGTTGGTTTTCAGTGGGTAAGGGGTTTGTGCACACTCAATATGACGGAAGAAATCTGGCGACTATTTCGGACGGGTATCAGGGAAATTCTGACTTTTACAGGGATAAAATACGAGGAGCACCGAGTTAGCTTCAGCTAGGATAGAAACCATATTGCAGTTACAAATGCAGCAGGACAAGTAATATATCTTTTTTTTTACGCATATTGACGTTCGTCTATTACGCAAACTACTATTCATTGATATGCAGACACATACGTTAGCGCATTTCTGCCGTCATCAGTCGGTACATTTATTTAGGTCCCATTCCTCAGAACGCTGTTTGAGGGAGTAACAGCATAAAATTCATGTTTCGTAAAGTTTCGGAGCTGTAGCACGCAAGGGTGTTTCAAAAATTTAAATGGCTCTGAGCACCATGGACTTACCTGCTGAGGTCAACAGTGCCCCAGAACTTAGAACTACTTAAACCAAACTAACCTAAGGAGATCGCACACATCCATGCCCGAGGAAGGATTCGAATCTGCGACCGTAGCAGACGCGCGGTTCCAGACTGGAGTGCCTAGAACCACTCGGCCACCCCGGTCGGCAAGTGTTTCATTAGAAAAATTAACTGCCTACCTGTATGTATTTCCACAACATATTCTTACACGCCTGGGGGTACAAATGGAGGGGGGGGGGTCTCTTTAACTGTTATAAGTACTTGCTGCTTCTTGACCTTGCGTCCTGTCCACATCACGTACCTGACAATCCTGCGACGGTCGTCTTGTTCTGCTCCACACTGCTGACCGACCTGTCTGAAATCATTTATCTAAATATGCAAGCAGGTTAGGGGAGCCACTCAACGTCAAACACAACACTGTCCTACGTCTGGTATGAACAGACGATATGAAAATCACAGGGTGCACTGTTTACACTCTAAGTCACAAGTGTTTATACCAACTTCTAGATAATTATCTGTCCACAATATCACTTGGACGAGCTTACGCGTAACCGAAGACGGCGAGGATGGTTGTTAATGATGCGGAAGCAGAATGATCGAACGAAAGTTCTTACGCTCGCCACGCACACACAGGTTTCTTTTGGTACCAGTCCTCCTTGACACTAGTAATGATATAACACTGCTCATAAAGTTAAATTACAGTTCACAGTTGTACGAGCGTGCGCATAACCGTCGCGTCGCAGCTGGTTGTTGATGATGCAGAAACGCGATGACCGAACGCACGTTCTCACGCTCGCTACAAGACACTGGCCCTTGATTACACTCTTTTGTGGCAACTAATTTTCACCGATTCACATTAGTTCATTCTGGGAGACCGGACACGGCGCGGATGATTGATGTACGGTGCGACAGGCAACGAGAGTATACAAAAATGCGTTATCGGCGGCACTGCTTATTTTTAATTACATCATTACGCACTTTCCTCTGAATCACTTCCATATTTCATCATTTTACTGTAAAAGCACTTGTAGCAACACTTGAACTTCCAACATAACAGATTCGTGTCCCGTGCTCGGTTCTCAAACGCGCTGCCCGCAAAGATAATCCGCAACTAAGCCGGCGATATGACAATACGCTTACAAGATGAGCGTGGAGATGTGGACAGGGACCACGAATACAACGACGGAAAGTTAATAACAGTGCAATAAAGGTCATACAAAACCAAAAACTGTAAAGTACAGCACTTAAATGACAGTAGCCGCTGATAAGACCACAAATGTATTTAAACTCACAGCCTGTGGAAAAAGAAAACAGTGAAGCAGCGAGAAATAGAGGAGGACATGCAATTAAATATGGCAGGTTTAGAGGGTACTTGAAGTTATTAGCGTGATTACAAACTCAAGTTGAAAACTTATAAAATGACAGTGCTGCAAAACCTCTTACGTTATTTGATTTTCAAACAGCTGAGCAAAACTGAACGTACTCAGACATTTCTCTCTTTACTTATTCTGATCATCACTTAACTGACACACAATATTTTTAGCGCAACGCAATCTGACTTTCAATAATCCCTACAAAAGAATGGCCCTGACTAACAATAACCTATAACGTTTATGATTGACTTACCTCACAAAATTCTCCGTTACTCGAACTACTGCAATAAAGCGAGCGCCAATACTGCCAGTTAAATAAAAGATTCTAACTACTGAAGGCACTAACTACTGATAGGCATATTTAGCAAATGAAAGATTTTGAGAAAGAACAAACCATGTATTTAGCTTAATAATGTTCAAAAGTGATCATATATACAGGGTGTTACAAAAAGGTACGGCCAAACTTTCAGGAAACATTCCTCAGACACAAATAAAGAAAAGATGTTATGTGGACATGTGTCAAATGGTTCAAATGGCTCTGAGCACTATGGGACTCAACTGCTGAGGTCATAAGTCCCCTAGAACTTAGAACTACTTAAACCTAACTAACCTAAGAACATCACACACATCCATGCCCGAGGCAGGATTCGAACCTGCAACCGTAGCAGTCGCCCGGCTCCGGACTGAGCGCCTAGAACCGCTAGACCACCGCGGCCGGCGGACATGTGCACGGAAACGTTTAATTTCCATGTTACAGCTCATTTCAGTTTTGTCACTGTACTTCCTCGATTCACCGCCAGTTGGCCCAATTGAAGGAAGGTAATGTTGAATTCGGTGCTTGTGTTGACATGCGACACATTGCTCTACAGTACTAGCATCAAGCACATCAGTACGTAGCATCAACAGGTTAGTGTTCATCACGAACGTGGTGTTGCAGTCAGTGCAATGTTTACAAATGCGGAGTTGGCAGATGCCGTGGCGCGGTACGTTTGTATCGAGACAGATTTCCAGAACGAAGGTGTCCCGACAGGAAGACGTTCGAAGCAATTGATCGGCGTCTTAGGGAGCAAAGAACATTCCAGCCTATGACTCGCGACTGGGGAAGACCTAGAACGACGAGGACACCTGCAATAGACGAGGCAATTCTTCGTGCAGTTGACGATAACCCTAATGTCAGCGTCAGAGAACTTGCTGCTGTACAAGGTAACGTTGACCACGTCACTGTATGGAGAGTGCTACGGGAGAACCAGTTGTTTCCGTACCGTGTACAGCGTGTGGAGGCACTATCAGCAGCTGATTGACCTCCACGGGTACACTTCTGCGAATGGTTCATCCGACAATGTGTCAATCCTCATTCCAGTTCTCTTTACGGATGAAGCTTCATCCCAACGTGATCAAATTGTAAATTTTCACTATCAACATGTGTGGGCTGACGAGAATCCGCACGCAATTGTGCAGCCACGTCATCAACACATATTTTCTGTGAACGTTTGGGCAGGCATTGTTGGTGATGTCTTGATTGGGCCCCATGTTCTTCCACCTACGCTCAATGGAGCACGTTATCATGATTTCATACGGGATTCTCTACTTGTGCTGCTAGAACATGTGCCTTTACATGTACGACACAACATGTGGTTCATGCACGATGGAGCTCCTGCACATTTCAGTCGAAGTGTTCGTACACTTCTCAACAACAGATTCATTGACCGATGGATTGGTAGAGGCGGACCAATTCCATGACCTCCACGCTCTCCTGACCTCAAACCTCTTGACTTTCATTGATGGGGGCATTAGAAAGCTCTTATCTACGCAACCCCGGTACCAAATGTAGAGACTCTTCGTGCTCGCATTGTGGACGGCTATGATACAATGCGCCATTCTCCAGGGCTGCATCAGCGCATCAGGGATTCCATGCGACGGAGTGTGGATGCATGTATCCTCGTAAACGGAGGACATTTCGAACATTTTCTGTAACAAAGTGTTTGAAGTCGCGTTGGTACGTTCTGTTGCCGTGTGTTTCCATTTCATGATTAATGTGATTTGAAGAAAACTAATAAAATGAGCTCTAACATGGAAAGTAAGCGTTTCCGGACACATGTCCACATAACATATTTTCTTTCTTTGTGTGTGAGGAGTGCTGGCTGAAAGTTTGTCCGTACCTTCTTGTAACAGATTAAAACTGAAGAAACTGCAAAAAGGTGGGAATTTAAGGAGATGGGACCAGGATAACCTGAAAGAACGAGAGGTTGTACAGAGTTTCAATGAGAGCATAAGGGAACAATTGACAGGAGTGGCGGAAAGAAATACAGTAAAGACGAATGGGTAGCTGTGAGGGATGAAGTAGTCAAGGCAGCAGAGGATCAAGTAGGTAAAAAGACGAGGGCTAGTAGGAATCCTTGGGTAACAGAAGAAATACTGAATTTAATTGATGAAAGGATAAAATATAAAAATGCAGTAAATGAAGCAGGCAAAAAGGAATACAAACATCTCAAAAATGAGATCGACAGGAAGTGCAAAATGGCTAAGCAGGCATGGCTAGAGGACAAATGTAAGGATGTAAAGGCTTATCTCACTAGGGGTAAGACAGATACTGCCTACAGGAAAATTAAAGAGACCTTTGGAGAAAAGAGAGCCACTTGTATGAATATCAAGAGCTCAGATGGAAACCCAGTTCTAAGCAAAGAGGGGAAAGCAGAAAGGTGGTAGGAGTATATAGAAGGTCTATACAAGGGCGATGTACTTGAGGACAATATTATGGAAATGAAAGAGGATGTAGATGAAGATGAAATGGGAGATACGATACTGCGTGAAGAGTTTGACAGAGCACTGAAAGACCTGAGTCGAAACAAGCCCCCCGGAGTAGACAACATTCCATTAGAACTACTGACAGCCTTGGGAGAGCCAGTCGTGACAAAACTCTACCATCTGGTGAGCAAGATGTATGAAATAGACGAAATACCCTCAGACTTCAAGAAGAATATAATACTTCCAATCCCAAAGAAAACAGGTGTTGCAGGATGTGAAAATTACCGAACTATCAGTTTAATAAGTCACAGCTGCAAAATACAAACGCGAATTATTTACAAACGAATGGAAAAACTGGTAGAAGCCGACCTTGGTGGAGATCAGTTTGGATTTCTTAGAAATGTTGGAACACGTGAGGCAATACTGACCTTACGACTTATCTTAGAAGGAAGATTAAGGAAAGGCAAACCTACGTTTCTAGCATTTGTAGAATTAGAGAAAGCTTTTGACAATGTTGACTGGAATACTCTCTTTCAAATTCTAAAGGTGGCAGGGGTAAAATACAGGGAGCGAAAGGCTATTTACGATTTGTACAGAAAGCAGATGGCAGTTATAAGACTCGAGGGGCATGAAAGGGAATCAGTGGTTAGGGAGGGAGTGAGACAGGGTTGTAGCCTCTCCCCGATGTTATTGGATCTGTATATTGAGCAAGCAGTAAAGGAAACAAAAGAAAAATTCGGAGTAGGTATTAAATTCCATGGAGAAGGAATAAAAACTTTGAGGTTCGCCGATGACATTGTAATTCTGTCAAAGACAGCAAAGGACTTGGAAGGGCAGTTGAACGGAATGGACAGTGTCTTAAAAGGACGATATAAGATGTACATCAACAGAAGCAAAACGAGGATAATGGAATGTAGTCGAATTAAGTTGTTTGATGCTGAGGGAATTAGATTACAAAATGAGACACTTAAAGGAGTAAAGGAGTTTTGCTATTTGGGGAGCAAAATAACTGATGTTGGTCGAAGTAGAGAGGATATAAAATGTAGACTGGCAATGGCAAGGAAAGCGTTTCTGAAGAAGATAAATTTGTTAACATCAAGTATAGACTCAAGTGTCAGGAAGTCGTTTCAGAAAGTATTTGTATGGAGTGTAGCCATGTATGGAAGTGAAACATGGACAATAAATAGTTTGGACAAGAGGAGAATAGAAGCTTCTGAAATGTGGTGCTACAGAAGAATACTGAAGATTAGATGGGTAGATCACATAACTAATGAGGAAGTATTGAATAGGATTGGGGAGAAGAGACGTTTGTGGCACAACTTGACTAGAAGAAGAGATCGGTTGGTAGGACATGTTCTGAGGCATCAAGGGATCACCAATTTAATATTCGAGGGCAGCGTGGAGGGTAAAAATCGTAGAGGGAGACCAAGAGATGAATACACTATACAGATTCAGAAGGATGTAGGCTGCAGTACGTACTGGGAGATGAAGCAGCTTGCACAGGATAGGGTAGCATGGAGAGCTGCATCAAACCCGTCTCTGGACTGAAGACCATATCCAGTATTACAAATTTACTCTTTCTGATGGACACACGTCCAGATCGTCCGCTCTCAAAATTCTGCAATCTCTCTTCCCACATCCAACACTGCTGGCGGCTCACCTCCAACTGCGCAACGCTACGCGCTGTTCACATCCAACTGCCCAACACTACAACAGCGAATATTCCAACAATGCCAACCAGACACAGACCGCTGCACACAGCACAGCCAGTGATTTTCATACAGAGCGCTACATGGCGTTACCAACATAAAAACCTAAACAGCCTACTTACTAAGTCAAATTTACAAAGAACTTGGCTGTATGAGCCCCCTTACCAACACAAAGTTGCATGACATATGCGCAGGAGGACGCACTGATTTCGTTGGCAGGCTTGTCATAAAGTCGCTGTAGCCTCTTCTGAGGCAACCTGCCCGCAGCTGTTGTAAGTGCTCCTTGATATCAGAGATACTGGCGCTGGAATGCAGTTGGTGCCCGAGCTGGTCCCACACATATTTTGATGCGGAGAGATGTGGTGATCTAGCTGGCTACAGGAGTACCTAATAGTGATACGTGCTGTAGGTGCATGAACATTTTCCTCTTGGTAAATGGCTATTGTATGAGAAGTACCACATGAGGGCTCAAGATGTCCGTGATATACCGGTGCTTCGTTTCAATAATCTCAGTCACACCATCTGTGATCGGAAATCAGACGCGATGGCTTCCCAGATTATATCGCCAGGTGTTGTACTGCTGTGCCTCTCCAAATTATCCGAGCGGTCTGGGGCGCTCCAGTCATGGACTGTGCGGCTGATCCCGGCTGAGGTTCGAGTCCTCCCTCGGGCATGGGTGTGTTTGTTTGCCCTTAGGAAAATTTAGGCTAAGTAGTGTGTAAGCTTAGGGACTGATGACCTTAGCAGTTAAGTCCCATAAGATTTCACATACATTTGAACATTTTTTTGTGATCACTTCGCAGGTCACTGCATTACTCACCGATGATGATCATCCAGGGTTGTGCCGAACCGCGATCCATTGCTGAACACAGTAAGACACTTCTAAAATTTACCGGCATATTTCTCCTTTTAAGTCGAATGCCGTCGACATTCTGCCGCGACATTTCGAACGTCTCTGGGCTGAAATATCGTGGTAAACTGTCGACGAGAGCAGGCTGCACACGCGAATATTATTAGAAGACAGTACGACACCATTTATCAACAGTTCACGCTTCACTGCCACGGCACCATTCCAAAATGCAGCCATTTGTGTTGTGGTGTTAACGGCAGCCATTGCACAGGACAGTAAGTACCTAGTCCGGCCGCTGCTAGTCTTCTACGAACGGCGCGGGATGACACAGAATCTTCGAGGGAGTCCATTATATACTTCTCACATGGCAGATACAAATATGAACTTGGGATGTGCTGGGTGCACAATACGGCGATGCTCTGTTGTGGTGATCAGACGTGGTGGACCTGTATCCTGATGACAAGTATGGCTGCTCTCAAGTTCCCACACAGTCCCACATCGGGCCACTGTCTGAACGTCTCACAAATCCAGATATTCCTCAGTACTAAGAGCCCACTAAATAGAGACCAATATTAACAGTCCACTAAATAGAGACCCACTATGAGGCCCCTTTCGAACCTCTTCAGATGCTGATAACACGGTCTCCTAAACATAAGCCGCATCTCCGTGTATTCACAATATCACTCAACATCTGAAGCTGTTCACGCCCCTACTAGACCTAGTAACAACACTAAACACACCACTAATGCACTCTGCTTGATATTCTATAGGTCACAGCCTCAGTCAGTTACATATCTCCCAATCATGAACAAGTGTATGGAGTTTCATTGAGATACGAATATGTCTTTTGTGTCCTTCAGTTTTTTTTGTCAGCCTGTGTGTTCAAAAATGGCTCTGGGCACTATGGGACTCAAAATCAGAGGTCATCAGTCCCCTAGAACGTAGAATTACTTAAACCTAACTAACCTAAGGACATCACACAAGTCCATGCCCGAGGCAGGATTCAAACCTGCGACCGTAGCGGTCGCGCGGCCCCAGGCTGCTGCGCCTAGAACCGCTCGGCCACTCTGGCGGGCTCAGCCTGTGTGTATTTAGGCACAAAATTGAATAGATACTTGCATAATAAGTGGATCCGAATTTCCATAATTTTATTTGCAAACACGGCTACTGTTAGAGCTCCAAAATCAAATTACGATATCTTGTTTTATTTCCCTACAGTTCTTGTTGTTGTTGTCTTCAGTCCTAAGACTGGTTTGATGCAGCTCTCCATGCTACTCTATCCTGTGCAAGCTGCTTCATCTCCCAGCACCTACTGCAACCTACATCCTTCTGAATCTGCTTAGTGTATTCATCTCTTGGTCTCCCTCTACAATTTTTACCCTCCACGCTGCCCTCCAATGCTAAATTTGTGATCCCTAGATGCCTCAGAACATGCCCTACCAACCGATCCCTTCTTCTAGTCAAGTTGTGCCACAAACTTCTCTTCTCCCCAATCCTATTCAATACCTCGTGATAAGTTATGTGATCTACCCACCTAATCTTCAACATTCTTCTGTGGCACCAAATTTCGAAAGCTTCTATTCTCTTCTTGTCCAAACTATTTATTGTCCATGTTTCACTTTCATACATGGCTACACTCCATACAAGTACTTTCTGAAACGACTTCCTGACACTTAAATTCATACTCGATGTTAACAAATTTATCTTCTTCAGAAACGCTTTCCTTGCCATTGCCTGTCTGCAATTTATATCCTCTCTACTTCGACCATCATCAGTTATTTTGCTCCCCAAATAGCAAAACTCCTTCACTACTTTAAGTGTCTCATTTCCTAATCTAATTCCCCCAGCATCAACCTACTTAATTCGACAACATTCCATTATCCTTGTTTTGCTTTTGTTGATGTTCATCTTATACTCTCCTTTCAAGACACTGTCCATTCCATTCAACTGCTCTTCCAAGTCCTTTGCTGTCTCTGACAGAATTGCAATGTCATCGGCGAACCTCAAGGTTTTTATTTCTTCTCCATGGATTTTAATACCTACTCCGAATTTTTCTTTTGTTTCCTTTACTGTTTGCTCAATATACAGATTGAATAACATTGGGGAGAGGCTACAACCATGTCCCACTCCCTTACCAACCACTGCTTCCCTTTCATGCCCCTCGAGTCTTATAACTGCCATCTGCTTTCTATACAAATTGTAAATAGCTTTTCGCTCCCTGTATTTTACCCCTGCCACCTTTAGAATTTGAAAGAGAGTCATCATTGTCAAAAGCTTTCTCTAAGTCTACAAATGCTAGAAACGAAGGTTTGCCTTTCCTTAATCTTTCTTCTAAGATAAGTCGTAAGGTTAGTATTCCCTACAGTACGATCACAAAAAATCTCACCACGCGTAACTGGCTTGGACTAACTCGCGCTCATTATCAGACTGAGGACCTATGCTGCAAGCAGCCATGAAACATTCCCGCCAAAGTATAATAGATATATTGCAAATGCAGTGGCAATGATACATCAGTGCTCTCAAAATGTGCTTTTAATTGTGCTATGATTTAGTGGCACACAGCACAGTTAAGTCCAGCCCGGCTTGGCAGTTGGCGTCAGGATTGGAGATGTGTTCCCGCTGTGACAGAGAGCGTACGAAATATAAGACTAACCGAGCGCAACGATGAGCGACCATGAGTGACACCCGAAGGCGGCGTGTTGTGTGACGACAAAGCGGCCACAATTTGTAGCTAATATCGGAGGCCGTAGGCAGCAGATGCAGAACACTTCGAGAGTGGCGTCGCTCCATGGAAGGCACGCCATCTGGTGCAGGTTTCGTCCCAGAGGGGCCGCATCCTGGGGGAGGCCAAATAGTAACTGGACTGCCTGGTTTTGAAGCATACGCTTGGGAAGAGGAGTCCCAACAGCAAGCTGACTACGTAAGTGAGCGGTCCCACAAGCGAGGAGAATGGGTCGGACATATTGTCTTGTGGTCCAGCATTGGGTGGGCAGCAGCAGAACTGCGGAGGCTGGTAGTGTGTGCACAGGGAGATGATTGGTGGCTACCTGCTGGCAACCACTGATGGTGGCGCCATACGTATGGAGGACAGGGTGCCTACTGTTAATCTAGGGACTGGAAGAAAGTGTCAGTCTGTGGAGAGACAAAGATGAATGATTCGACAGGGAGCAACAGATATGACAACGTTGGCAATATAGGCCAAGAATGTGGCAGCCTTGTGTGGAATCCAAACTTGAACTAGTGGCAACTGTTATTAACATGCAGACATTGCTTCATCGTCGGTTGGACGGCGCATGGCGTTTTTGCCCCAACGAAGACAGTGCTAGCTGTAAACATGTGAATACTAGCTGTGGAGTGTGCCCCTGAATGGTGGTGTCCGAGAGGATCGTAGCGCCTGTGGTGGGTGACGAAAACTTCGACTATGCAGTCGTCTGTGGTTTTTCTGTGTTTCAGCTTTTAGTTGTGCTAGCAGTATTAGGGTTCAGTCTTTTCTTATTTACTATTCTCTTAACAGCGGTGCCACCACAAGGTCAGCTTGTGCTTACTTTAAATACCTTTCGGTTCAGGTAGGTACTATGGTAAATTAGACCCCAGGGGCGCGCTCTTATATTTTTGTTAAGTTAGGTTTATCCGGTTATGTTTTCTTATACCGAGGCTGTTGACCTAGCGATTTTGCATCCGATGAACGATCGTGTCTTCCCCGTATTTCAACATAGTGTAGGCTTTTTTCTGTGCTGTTTAAATTGACTATCCTTGTTACTTTTAGTTTGATTTACAGAATTAGCCTTAATCCTTAGATGTCTTACGTCATTTCTCACTCATATTTTATTTAAGAAACAGTGCTTTGAGCTTATGCCCAACAACCTTCATTAATTATTTTCCTTCTCCACCTTGTAAAGTTAATTAGTTGCTGTCCTGTTACTGTTAAAGTCACATTTATTTAAAGTATTAAATTTTTCCCAAGCTAATATATAATGTAATATTTTCTCTTAAGTTTTTGAGTTGTGTAACGATAACACTTCTTTGAATGGAATGGAGAGTGTCTTGAGAATATATTGCGGGATGAACACCAATAAAATGTGGACAACAAGAACAGACTTTAGTAGAATTAAGTCTTGTACCGTTAGGGAATTATATTAGGAAATTAGACACTAAAAGTACTAGATGGGTTTTGACATTTGGACAGCAAAATAACTTCCGACAGCAGAAGTAAAGAAGATATAAAATATAGACTAACAATAGTAAGAGAAGATTTTCTGAAAAAGATGCGTCCTTAGTCCGAAGCAAAAGCCATTCTGAGCGCTCCTTTGCTAGTTTGAGTATTTATGAACTGATGAATGTTGTGGGAAACATTTTACCAAATTTAGTTTTACTCTAATTCGTGAAACTTTATGGCTGATACCATCGCTCTTATCTGATAGACCACCACTTGTCAATTATTTCATAGTTTTCTGTCAGCGTGACAATGTGCCTAGTAGAATGCGAAATTCCGTCCCTAACAAATACTAACATCAGTGGAGAATTATTAGTCATTAGCTATTTCTTGATTGTTAGTAAAATACTTTCAACTACGTGGTTTTCATGCGATACTGCTCATTGCCCCCTCTGTTCTTTGTCTGCCTCGTTTCAGTAAGCCGTAGCAATGTCTGTTGTGTTGAATGTTCTGTATGAATGCATGGGAATCTGAATGATAGTTGTTCCAAGTTTGGAGCTGTGATGTCTCTAACATGAAGCTGATCCATCTCGCAAAGTTCGACTTGTCCACACAATTCTATTTTCATTGTTGAGGAACTTGTTAATGAATAAAGAATTACACTGTGCTCCTGTACGCACCTTGAAAATAATGTTGTATGAATGTATTATAAAATTTGGTTGTTGGAAATCCTATACTTTCCACGATTAAATTGTCACCATTCGTGGTAAAAATCATACCATTTCTGTAAATGATTCTTCTACCACACATTTCATTCCCTTTTTGATACACGTGCCCAATGAAATAATACTAATGTAATATTAGAGGGTCTCAAAGAGAAAGTGATATGAAGGTCAAAAGAGGTACAGTGAAGTAAAGCCTAACGCGTCCTTTCTAACATCACCTTCCCTTGTTTGCTTGTATAGATTCAAATTATGCATTGTGTGTAGCTATTATTGGTTTGGCTGATGGGCCACATTTAAGTGTCTTAGTTATTATTATATACAAGCATCACTGGTCTTGACTAGGTTGTAGGCGAGATAGCGTATTACTCACTAGGACACTCCCAAATTGAATTCACAATCCCCTTTTGTCTGGCCTCCCAGCACAGGACTGATGCTGGTAATAGGCAATAAAATTATATGCCTTCTGTCTGGCATTATATGCATTCAGTCCGGTATTCCTCCTCAGGATATTACTACTTTGTTGACTAGTATATAAGATAAACCCCCTTTTATTATAAACTGGATTAAAATAACAATACAGATATGTTTCAATAGTTTTACTTAATACAAATGAAAATCATCGAAAAGAATGTAACAAAATACATAAACACAGTTTAATGTAACAAAACACACAACTAGTCTTTATCAATCTCTAATCACAGTCATAATTATAGTACGCTCGATAGTTTCTGTACATCAGACGAACTGATTGCAGAAATGTGTACTACCAACAGTTATGAGTCAAAAATATACACTGGCGAACAAGAATCGCAACACCTAAAAGGAGCTGTGCGACATGAACAGAAGTTCGTAGGGGTCTTTCTACATCTGAAAGATGATGTATATTCAAATTTTGCGCCAGTAGCATAAGAGTGTCGCTAGTGGCGCCAAAGTGAAGATGCAAGTCAGGTTTGCTTTAAATACGCGCTGTAACGGTCATGAGCATTAGTTACCTTTGAGATTGAACGTGGTGAGGTGATGTTGGTCAAGAATGCCTTTAAGGTGACAAAGATGCCATTGTCAACAAGTGGCTCAAATGGCTCTGAGCACTATAGGACTTAACACCGGAGGTCATCAGTCCCCTAGAACTTAGCACTACTTAAACATAACTAACCTAAGGACATCACACACATGCATGCCCGAGGCAGGGTTCGAACCTGTGACCGTAGCGGTCTCGCGGTTCCATACGGAAGCGCCTAGAACCGCTCGGCCACAGTTGCCGGTGACGATGATATATCATGGTTCTGTGACGAATGGAGATATGAGATGGTGTTGGCGGCCTGATATATCTGAGAAACTGAATGAGTTGAATGTGACATTGCAGGAAAAGGACTGGGTCTATTGTCAAGTGGAGCAGGTGAAAGCAATTTTTGTCATTTCCATTTGATTAGGAAAACAGAAAGTGCCTGAAAGTATCTGTGATATGATTAGGGATAGTGTGCAGAGTCTGGAGGGGTAGGTCAAAAAAGATTTCAAGATTTTTTTAAAAACTGAGCCTGAATCCCATTTTTCTTGTATCCCGTTACTGATGATGTTGACATAGCATCGAAGGAGTTACAGCTTGAACTTATGGACATGCAGTCAGATCACAGCGTGAAAGAAACGCTTCATACTGTGACATTTGTTGACTTTTACAAATCTTCGTTTGCTAAGAAATTTCCGGCATGAAGAAGTTTTCTGGGAGTATGTTCCCTATATTTGGCTTTACATATATTTGTGAACAAAGTTTTTCTTGCTTCAAGATCATCATGAGTAAATTTAGATGGTCCTTGACAGTCATTATCTAGCAGGCCGTGATGAACATCTAAACGAGAAATCTCTCTCCTGATTTAAAAAAAAAAAATGTTGTAGAAAATCGTGACAGGATGCATTTGTTTCTTTAAACTGATTCGAAAATTAGATGTTCTGCATCCATAGATGATATGAAATGAGCACAATAATAAACATAGTATGATTGTCACAATTTTATTTAATTTACTGATCTTTCTGGTACAATATACTCTTTCCCTGAAATAAAAGTTTAACCAATAAATTCAAACCTTTTAAAAGTTCCTGCCATCCTGTAACTTCCGCTTCCATAAAGTGGCCCCCAATCCGAAATAATTGCCCACCCTCGCCTTAGAGTATCAGTGACGCGCAAACGAAATTTTTTTTCTGCAGCCGTTAAGGTCTAACACGTTTCGGAAATCAATGGCGCAAATTCGTTCGGCAGTTGCAGGGCACGAAATTACAAATGATCAGTTTTCTTGTCTATCCTCTTCTGCCTACAAAAACAGACTTTTTAACCATTCTCTAACTTCCAGCCTGTAAGCAGCGACTCGTGAAACCATTACTCTAGAAGGAATTTACCAAGCACTCTTCCGACTACAGGCCCATTTGCGTTCTGTCAGCATTATCCAAGGCTTCAGAATACTTAGCTCACGAATAACTTACTAACTGTTTAATATCAAATAACCTTTTATAGACCTACCAGTCCGGTTTCCTGAAAAATCGCAGCACGTCGACTGTTCTTATAGAAGTGACTGATGAACTGAAACAAGCTATGGACAAACAGCAGCCGAGTATTACATGCGTTTTGGATTTCATCAGAGTTTTGACATTCTGCCTGCGAAACTCACAAATAAAAATTTTTGTTCAAGTGCTTTACAGTGGTTCCACTCAAACCATACATCTAGCAAACTGTATATAATGACTGGAAAACACGGTCATAGCGTATGCTGTAGCATCAGGATCACGCAAGTATTGTGATTGGTCCCATTACTCTTCTCATTATATGTTAATGATGTGTTAGCTATTTTCTCCCGCTGCAGATATCACCTATACGCAGACACAATTCAGCTACATCTATATGTAAGTCAAGTCCAACAAATCCGAGCACAACCATCCAGCATGGGCGCAAAGCGTAGGTCTGAAACTTAATCTATCTAAAACGCAAACAATCTTAGTCGCTCACCAAAGATTTATTACCCCTCAGATTAGAGAATGTCGTACACAATTAATCCTAAGCGGCAAAGAGATAACTCTTTTTCTGAAAAGGTCGGATCACACATCTGCAATCTGTAAGAAGTTGTCGCCGCATTTGTCTCAGTAGAGAAATATAAAGAAATGTGTGTGCTTTCGATCTTAAAAAGAAGTTAGTAGAGACACTAATACTTCCAATACTTGACTGCAGTGAAGCTATTCTCCAAAAACTTTCGTACGATAGCTCACCGAAGCTGGAACTGGCGATAAATGCTTGTGTACGATAAATATGTGACGTACGTTTTTTCGACCATATCAGACCAGCCTGCTAAGTGCCGATAAGTGAATCATTCTTTATGTTTTCTCTATTGTCTTCCTAATCACTACACTCCATCTTGTTTGTTTTCAACTCTCACTGTACTATCCGAACTTCATGGCAGAAATAATCGTTCCCAATAATGTAAGATTCTCTCTGTACCATCACAAACCACAGTCACGTTCTCTAAATCATTTTCCGTATTAGGAATCGGACTTTGGAACAATCTGCCTCAAAATATCAGAGAAATTTAATTCCTTCCTAATTTCAAAAGACGAATGGGCCATCTTCTATCACTATAGCCATATCTTCGAAATTCTGTGCACCTCAATCTCGTCTCTTCCCCTTCCCGAGAACTTGCCTCTACCTCTTGACGGAAAAGCCAATGTCACTGTCATTTCAATCTTCTCTCTTCCTTTACTCATTCTGCTTCTGATAATACTAAACATGACTCCAAATGTCCTAAGCTAATCTATATCATTCTAAATACTCTTTACCAATTTTATTGTTGTTATTATTATTACTGTTATTATGATAGTCATTATTAGTGTCAATTATTATTATTATTATTATTATTATTATTATTATTATTGGGAATGTTTTTTAATAGGTTTGGCAGGCGTTCTTCCTGGTCAGATGTAAGAAAGAGCCTTAGGTCCCTAATCCGGTATGCTGAATAAACAATAAATAAATAAACACTTAAGCGCGGGGGAGTGTCATAGGACCGTTGCTATTCACAATATACATAAATGACCTGGTGGATGACATCGGAAGTTCACTGAGGGTTTTTGCAGATGATGCTCTGGTGTATCGAGAGGTTGCAACAATGGAAAATTGTACTGAAATGCTGGAGGATCTGCAGCGAATTGACGCATGGTGCACGGAATGGCAATTGAATCTCAATGTAGACAAGTGTAATGTGATGCGAATACATAGAAAGATAGGCCCCTTATCATTTAGCTACAAAATAGCAGGTCAGCAACTGGAAGCAGTTAATTTCATAAATTATCTGGGAGTACGCATTAGGAGTGATTTAAAATGGAATGATCATATAAAGTTGATCGTCGGTAAAGCAGATGCCAGACTGAGATTCATTGGAAGAATCCTAAGGAAATGTAATCCGACAACAAAGGAAGTAGGTTACAGTACGCTTGTTCGCCCACTGCTTGAATACTGCTCAGCAGTGTGGGATCCGCACCAGATAGGGTTGATAGAAGAGATAGAGAAGATCCAACGGAGAGCAGCGCGCTTCCTAACAGGATCATTTAGTAATCGCGAAAGCGTTACGGAGATGATAGATAAACTCCAGTGGAAGACTCTGCAGGAGAGACGCTCAGTAGCTCGGTACGGGCTTTTGTTAAAGTTTCGAGAACATACCTTCACCGAAGAGTCAAGCAGTATATTGCTCCCTCCTACGTATATCTCGCGAAGAGACCATGAGGATAAAATCAGAGAGATTAGAGCCCACACAGAAGCATACGGACAATACTTCTTTCCACGTACAATACGAGACTGGAATAGAAGGGAGAACCGATAGAGGTACTCAAGGTATCCTGCGCCACACACCGTCAGGTGGCTTGCGGAGTATGGATGTAGATGTAGATATGCGACCATTTGTGTAGTACACAGTTCAGCCTGAAAGCATTGTTTAGGATGGTTTGTGCACTTCCCAGGATGGTTTCTCATCTCTACAGCATCAATGGTATTTCGTACATTGGTTTCGTTTCTTCGTTTAAGTTTATCGTAATATCCACGGAGATTCTTCTGGAATCCAGTCACAATGCAGTTAGTCAGCAAGTCATCTCGACCCAACCTGCCATGACCGTGTAGACGACTATCACAATGAGAAAATAAACAGCGATAAATACATACAAAACTCACAGGCATAAGAGACTTCCTATTAAAGATCCGTAAACGTGACGCACACAGAGCAAGGCGAATGACAAAAGAAGAGAGGCTAAATGAACTTTGATATTTCGAGAACGAATGGATAACACTCAACAAGACTTGCTCATGGTACAGTTGCTACACCTCATATGATGCACAACAAATGGATGGTGTACAAGACCGTTGGTATGGCTACAATGATAATAATAACAATAATAGTAATAATAATAATAATGAACACACAACGATGTAAGAATTCCTATAACATACAGTTTGCAACAATTAGGAAACACACAGATCTGCGGAGGGTGTGGCGTGCTCATCAGGTTCCACTGCACCCCTTGCAAGTTAGTAAAGAAATCAGTAATTGGGAGAAAAATGTATAAAGTTTTGAAACTTCCGGAAAATACTCATATGGGGTGGAGTAATAATAAACAGAAAAGTTCCCCTTCGTAGGGAGGGGGGGAGGCCCGTCCCCCTTTTACCCCTCCAAAAATCCATTTGTACCATATTTTAAATTTATATGCAAAAAGGCTCGTTTTTCGAACAGTATTCTTATTAGTAAATATATTCCTCGCAAAACTGTACAAAAAAGAGGGCTTGTGCATCTTTTCATTGTTACGAATGGTATCTGACGTATAAGAATTGGAACAGAATTCTATTAACTTAGTACATTGCAGTTTTGTTACTTAGCGAAGTGTTGAAATGAAACGCGTAATTAAGTGTATTGAAATATTTCGTAGCCTATATATTCTACTTGATGATATTTCTTTTGTGAACAGTACTGTTGAAATCAGGAGTACTTGTCAACAATGAAAACGTCAAGTTCCCCTTTCCATTCACTCAGCGCTCCCTACCACTGTTGTCACTGTCGTTTCTTCCTACCCAGTGACCATTTCAGGTGAGTCAATGTTGTGGAGTCTCAGAGTAGTGCCACTGAGTTCTGTCTTTGTGACAGTATTTATCAGTTAATGGTGTTATGAAGTGCTTCTTCTTAGTCTCATTTATTTTGCCTGGACTGAGAAAACAATAACGTTGGACGCTACTACATGTTTTATTTGTTGTAAATCTGTTTTGGAAGGAGAGACGAAGAGCTTGGAAAATCTGACACTCGTCACCAAGGAACAGAAGGATGGGGCTCGTAATCTTCCACAGAACGCTGGACTGACTGAAGTGCATGAGGTATATGTCGACGTGAATATATTAAGGAACGTAATATAAGGAAACTAATTAATCAGAATGTTACACAAGGAGATGATAGACGTTTGAGATCCCCTTCCTCTCATCCATACAATTTTAAAAAAGACAGCTTCATTTGTGCTGAAAAGTGTGACATAGTGGAAGGGAACAAAAAAACCAATCCACAAACAACGAGGAGTGTTTGACGTTCGCTCTTTAACTGTGAAACATACGCTGCTTGAGAAAGCAGAGAACGCAATGATGATTTCGGTAGAAAGGCTGCCGAACGCATCAAGAGTGTTTTGTGTTTAGTGGCTGCAGAAGCCCGTTATCGTAAAGGTTGCTATGCTAAATTAGTGTCGAACTACTCTTCTGTTCGAAGAAGAGGCTGCCCTCAAGATACCAACTTAGATGCCGCTTTTCAATAATTATGCAAGTTTATAGATAGTTCAGAGGAATGTGAATTTTCACTGCTCGATTTTTTGCAGAAAGTTAATGAATGTCTCACAGAAGTAGAGACAACGACTATAAAAACTCTGAAAAACAAACTGACTGAACACATCGATGATGGGATTTTGTTTGACAGAATGCCAAAAAATCCCCAGTTGTATGTTTCCGTGGCAATGGCCACAAACTATTGAATCAGTGGTACAATGAAAAAGCTGTTAATGAAAAAGATGAGAGAAAGAGAATAGTTGAAGCAGCAGCAGCTATCACCCGTGAAGACATAAGAATGACTCCTTACAGTATTACAGATTATACACATATCAATGACGTGACATAGAAAGCTGAACGTATCATTCGTGACACGTTACACTAATTTTGAAGGGTGTAATTTTGTCAAAAAAGAAACGTACTGAGCAGTTCCCTTAAAAAAATGTACAGCATCCCATGCGATTGTGTTGGCTAGCAGGCGTCGTTCATTTATCTTCCCCTCTGCAACTTGGTCCTGCAGTGTATTTATTTCGTAAAGTGGGATTAAAAAGCTTTGTTGAAATTGTCTCGAATATGGGTTTCTGCTCTTCATAAAACGATTCGTTCTCACATTTCGGTTTCGATAATGCTGACTTCATTATTGCAACAATGATGGGAGAAGGTACATTCCGTACTATGGGTGGAATCAGATATGTGACTCCTGGGAGAGAGATAGAACATCAGAAAGTAACGAAACTCTGTCATGCCGAGCTCTACTGAAGCAGCAAACGCCCAAAAAATTTGTGTGTTAATATTCCGAAGGCAGAATAGGGTTGGGATTGAAGAAACTGCTCTGCAAAATGTCTACTCAGAACTATCATACACTAAAGCAACAGTGCCTACCAATCACGATTTTACTTGGATGATGGGAAAGATTTTACAGCTTTCTATTCCTGCAAGGCAAGGATTTATGGAAAAAAACCAATTGGAGAGCCTTATACCCAATCAAATGTATTAGCGCTTCCATTCATCAACAAACTGCCCACAGATTATAGTACTATTTTACTTGCTTTAACTAATGCCATCACAGAGAGTAAGAAGACCACGTATCGTGACGATTGATCAACCACTCTGCATGAAAGTTAAAGATACAGTTGCAGTGGAGGCTAATGGAGGGAATGAGCTATTCACTAATGTAGTTATTCGCTTAGCAAGCTTTCACTTGATGATGTCTTTCCTAGGAGCCATAGGGTTCTTAATGACAGACAGTGGACTCTCTCAACTTTTGGAGACTATGTTGTTGTTGTTGTTGATGTTGTGGTCTTCATTCCAGAGAGTGATTTGATGCAGCTCTCCATGCTACTCTACCCTGTGCAAGCTTCTTCATCTCCCAGTACCTACTGCAACCTGCATCCTTCTGAATCTGTTTAGTGTATTCATCTCTTGGTCCCCCTCTACGATTTTTACCCTCCACGCTGCCCTCCAATGCTAAATTGGTGATCCCTTGATGCCTCAGAATGCGCCCTACCAACCGATCCCTTCTTTTAGTCAAGATGTGCCACAAATTTCTCTTCTCCCCAATTTTGTTCAATACCTCGTCATTAGTTAATCTTCAGCATTCTTCTGTAGCACCACATTTCGAAAGCTTCTATTCTCTTCTTGTACAAACTATTTATCATCCATTTTTCACTTCCATACATAGCTACACTCCATACAAATACTTCCAGAACGACTTCCTGACACTTAAATCTTTACTCGATGTTAACAAATTTTTCTTCTTCAGAAACGCTTTCCTTGCCATTGACAGTCTACCTTTTATATCCTCTCTACTTCGACCATCATCAGTTAGTTAGCTCCCCAATAGCAATACTTATTTACTACTTAAAGTGTCTCATTTCCTAATCTAATTTGGAGACTATATATGCTGCAAATTCTATTCCCCATATACTTTATGGTTGTGCATAAACGAAGGCCATTCAGGCTCACTCTGCTGTCATGTGGGCTTTTCCATCATAACACAGGAGGAAATGGCAGTCATGGAGGAGGAGAAGCAACATATTTTTAGACTATATTTCTGATTTGAGTGGAAACGGTGCATCTTTCAGCGATTTGGACAAAGGTTAAGTGATTTAAAAGTTGAAAAATAAATTCGTCAACACAATGAATGAAATTAAGCATAAAAGGGAAAACTTCTCAGTTATGGATAGAATTCATTAAGCTTGTCATCTTGGCATTTCATTTCATCCAGGCAGAGCAATTCGGGAATTGGGAGCTCCATATAGAACGTGGGAGAGCTATGCTCGCAGTATTCATTGCAACTGTACACTTTCCTTGCGCTAAGGCGTGTCATTTTTACCTCCAGGACATGGAAAAACCGAAAGAAACCATGAAACCCGCGGAGTTCGATAAATTTACCATAACAGTTTCTTCACAGTTCGACGCTCTGATATGTATCGACATGTCGATAGAACAAACGCTTATGAAATAACTGAAGAGTACTGGAGGTGTTTCACACTGAAGAGGTTTCACCGATAGTCTGTTGAACCGATGGATTTACAGTATACCAATAGCTCATCACATATGTGAAGCTATGGAACAGCAATTTACATTCGGTTCCGAGTGATCAACATGATGAACTGAGAAGTGGGAGCACAGAAATTGACGAGAAAATTTGTAGAACATTTCAGCTATGGTTGCAACAACACACTCAATGTGTTTATAAGGAGCAGTTGTATTCATTAGGATTTTTGCATTAGTAGCTTCTCAGGAAGTAAACTGCTACAAAGCTGTATCCGTTGGTGGAGAAGCTCTTCGAACAACAGTTACTGTCTCGCCAAAATTTGGTTCTCTGAAGCTTAAGCGAT
The DNA here is from genome assembly GCF_023897955.1 of Schistocerca gregaria. Classification (NCBI taxonomy): domain Eukaryota; kingdom Metazoa; phylum Arthropoda; class Insecta; order Orthoptera; family Acrididae; genus Schistocerca; species Schistocerca gregaria. The sequence goes on along the minus strand of NC_064924.1, from coordinate 407,687,088 downwards.
CAAGTCATAAGACAAAGTGCATGTCATCTGTTAGGCTTGAAAAAAATATAACTGAAGCAGATACAACGGAGTTATTTCAGAGAATAATGTGCGCGTTTCATTCAACTAATGATTTAAAGGATTGCTTCACGTACGAATTATCGAGTGTACCAATGTCTACGTTCGACAGTAATGGATTGATGAGGAAAACAAAAAAGTCATTGCTGTACAATCTATCAAATCAAGTACCTAAAAGAAATATTGACAATAATGAATTGAAGTTCTTTGTTGTAGATGGAAGGTTTCTTATATGTTTCGTGTGGCCCGAGAATGAAATTTTAGTGACTTTGAAAAACCTTAATAGCCCATATTCAGAGACAGTATTAGATGAGGTTGCTTTTGTATTTGACGGATATTGAGAAAGTTCTCTGAACATAAAAACTATTGAACTCCAAAGACGAACGATGAAGCGCTCATCACGAGAAATTTACTTTAATGACGAGACATTATGTGTTGAATCACAATCCGCCTTTCTTTGTAACTTCAGCAAGAAGGAAATGATTATTGCACAGCCTGTGCAAAAACTAGACAGTTTTGGTATTGAAACGAGAATTGCGGATGACGATGCAGATGTTGAAATTGTTACAAATGCAATAAATGCCTCAAAATTTTACGAGCAAGTGATTATCGTGGGTCAAGATGTAGATCTTCTTGTGCTACGTATCGCTTTTCCTCCAGACGACACAGACAAACCCTCATGAAGGAAGGTAAAGGTATAATTAGAACAGGGCGTTACGGTTCTAATGATATACTTGTCCTCGCTCATTCATGAACGCGAGTATTTAATACTGTTTCTTCACGCAGTAAGTATTTGCGACAGCACTTCGGTCTTGTTTGGGACAGAAAAGCTGCAAGCTTTCCAAGTATTCGACTGGTATCCCCAACTTCATAATCTTCCAGGGATATTCAACGATCCTGCTTCCTCTCCTGATATCATAGCAAAAGCAGGAGAGAAATTTACACTCTCTCTCTACACAAAAACAATAGAGAGTCCTAATGATTACAACTTCAATGCCATTCGGTTTAAATGTTTTAATGTACAATCAGGCAAACAATGCTGTCATACTCTCTCGTTTGCCGTCCGCTACTGATGCAGCTCGCCTCCACTCTTACCGAATTAAAATACAAGTCCAGCTGTGGCTGGGGAACAACTTGGATCCCAGAAAATGGAGCTGGAAGGAATCAGAGTCATCCCTCTTCCTGATTCACATGAAACGACCACCTGTTCCAGAGAAAATACTGCAGATGATTTCATGCGTCTGCACTCAAGGCTGCGGAAGAAAGTGCAGATTTGTGAAGATTGACCTACATTGCACAACAATGTGTAAAAACTGTCGTGGACAAAGCTGCACTAATGTGCCTCGCAGTGATTTGACAGAAGATTTGGATGGTGGTTTCACGTAAAAAAAATTTACAAGAATTTATTTGTTTGATATATATAGTAATATTTTCACTGTCTGCCTACTGTACAAATGATTTCAAATATAAACAACGAAAGTAATTGTTGATTTGTTTTACAGTCATTCTTAATTTTCGAGAAAAAGATTTCCATTCCAATGATTTATGTTGCATAAACCTAAAGTAAAAGACTACATAGCAAAATTGTTCCGTATAAATAAAAGTCTTTTCTAAAAGATATTTCACGTTTTTTACATTCAAATTTTAGCATTCATAAACTAATTACCTTGCTTAAATATGCTTAAATATGCATCTGACCTTCTCTTAGTCGAATTTCACCAGAAATAGTTTCTGTCATATGGACAACTTCGTTAAATTAACCGTTTTCCGTAAATTTTGAAGAAAGAAAAATAAAATGCATTAATGGTGGGTGAGGGGGAAGCTGCCCCGGTAGGGGAGGGAACTTTTCACTTTTTTACTTCTACATCCGCTGAGAGTGTTTTCCCAGAGCTTCAAAACTTTATAAATTTTCCCCTCATTTTGCCACCAAAGAGAGTGATGCCGTTTTTTTATTTATTTTTTAAAGACTTGCACCTGCCATTCTTCCATCCTCAAATGACGCGTGAAAATAATGTTAACCCTTAATTTCTCGGATATTGTGGATGTGGTCATTTCACGAGACACATTCGAGAGGAAGTAATATATGGCCCCACTCTTCTGAGAATATACTCTTTGGAATTTTCTATAGCAGATCTCTCCGTGAAACTCAATGCCTTTCTTGTAGCTTACATCAATAACGTTTGTTTGTCATCTCCAAAACCGCTTTCGCACCGACTAAACAATACCGTGCTTGCCGTTGTGCACTGGATTTTGGTTACCTCTTCTATTATCGTGACCTGATAAAGGTTCGAAACCGATGATCAACATTCAAAATCATTTGAACAAGTGTTTTGTAAGGTACAGCTTTCATGGATAAATTACATTTCCTTAAGATGTCTCCAATGAATCTGACTTTGGCATTTGCTCTTCTACATTCTGTTTAATGTAGCCATTCGATTTAGGTCGCTCCGTGTAGTTGCTTCCAGGTATTTTACGACTGTTACTGCTCTTAGTGATTTGTTGTCAATAGTGTAATCTTACAGAACTGCAGTTTTTGGCCTTTTAACCATACAATATTACAATCACACACAGGGGTTAAACAATCATACGGAAAGGCAAGGAATGATAGATAAAGTCCATATACGCTTTTCAGGGGAGTCTTATTCCATTCTTCCTGAAAATAGTGCCAAGTACAGATCATGGAGGCAGATAGTGATTACGCATCATTCTCTGTAAAGTAGACCGCAAAGGCTCTATAACACTGAGATTTGGTGACAGTGGTGACCAGAGGAGGTGCGACAATAATTAATCTTAGTGCTCACAAAACCAGTTCTGGACGATGTGCGCTGTGTGCGCAGGCGGTCTGTCATCTTGGAACACGGCATCATCATTAGGGAACAAACATTGTACCACGGTACAGACCTGCTTAGCCAAAATGGTCACATAATTCTTGGCAGTAATGCGATCTTCCATAGTAACCATGGGGTCCATGGAACATCACGATTTGGCTGCCGAAATCATCACCAAACACTCGCCATGTTTCACTCTTGGGACGTAAACTCGGCCAGGAACTGGAAACAGTGTCAAACAAAATTTATTCGATCACAGGTTACTTTCGCTGTCGTAACACATCACATGTATACTGTCACATTTTTAAACAAATATGGCGTCTGGAGGCAGTGCCACAAGTTCCTCCAAAAAATCGTAACACAAATTTCATACTAACTAATGTAAATCCACCCGATGATGGAGGTTTAAACCTTTGAAACGCGTCGTGAAAATAAATAAAACGGTGACTGCTAACAGTAAACTTGTTGTTTCACTTAATGTCAATAACAGTCACGGTAAAGCCTATCCCAAAATATTCACTTTCTTCCATTGTTCATCCGATCAAATTACTTTCTTCGATTGCTCCATAGGCCAAGTTTTATTGCTTAGACACCAAGTTTTCCAGATACAGGTATTTCCATAACTGATGAGTGGTTTTGGAATTTCATTCGCCTTATATTTTTCTGCTTATGAGCACACTTCGTGTTTTGGTTTTGACAGGTTTCGCAGGAGTAACATTTAGTTCTGCCGTGACTTTCACAGCTGTCATTCTTTTGCTTTTAGTCGCAAACGTACTTAATGACTGCCTGTCATGATCACTGAAAACACGCTTTTGTCCATACTATGACTTAACAGGACTTAACAGATGCTGTTCTTCCGGTGTTCTTTTGTGTGGTATAAAACTCCGATACGGTGCGTCTTGAAACAATGCAACACTTCGGCTCTCTTGCTCATGGAAGTACCTACTAGACAAGCAACGACAACTTTCCCACATTCGAATTCATTTAGCTTCAACGTAATGCACCAACAACTACACAGAACGTAGTCCTGACTACAACTGACACGTGAAACGGGACGTTGCACGGGTGCCTTTCATGGTCAAATACAACAGTGCAACCTGCAGGATTGGCTAGCATCTGCATTTATGTTTAAGCAAGCATCTCTCACAGTGTTTCCATATTTTTGTCCATCCCTTGAACATTCAATGTCAACTCCCCCTCCTTCGACCAATCATCAAGCTTCATCAGTCTTCTGGTGTTGTTATTTTCTTATAGAATACGAAATCACCTGCGAACCGCCTCATGGAGCTACCCACGTTATCCACCAAAGCAGTTATATTGGTGAGTCTTCTTACGGATCTGCTATAACCAGTCAGTCATGTAATGCGATTAAATCGGTAGTGTCAATATACGATCTTTGTACTTTTTCTTCGTGCTACTGAACAATAAAGCTACGACAGTAACGTCATGGGTGCTTCGTACTCAAAATATTGTGTATATTCGCAAATAATAATTACAGCCAAGTTTATTTTGACCCAATATAGTTTTTTTTCATTAACAGTCAGAGGTCTGTAAGCATACTTGCCTATTATGATAAGCAACCTGTGTATGCTTTGTGCACGTACTGTTACTCTCCAACCCGAAACTCCTAGTTTGGAGGAAATTTAGTGGTGTATATCGAAGTGGCATCACCTCTACCTTTATTGTAGCTTGATAGCTACAGTGCATCCTTGTGCATTAAAGCTATACGTACTTCAAGCACCAATCTGATTATGATGTTTTTAACGATTGTGGTCCGCAGTCAAAAATCTGTAATCGTAAGTGTGCATTACATATGACAAGCAACACATGTGTGCGTTTTGTACTCTTAGCATTATTCTACATCCTAATATGCTTACTTTTTTAAAGCATCAGGCTATCATTTTAATGGGGGAAGATGTCATTCTCGAGCGCAAAATGCTTCGACCGAAGCAGCTATATAGAAAAGGAAATTAAAATCAGGGTATTGCTACTAAACTGTTAATGTTAGAAGTTAACCTAGCGTAACGGTTTTAGCAGATATAAGAAGAGTTTTTGACCAAAATTGACGAAGGGTAGCTTAGTAATGCTAAAAAAGGAAATTATCTGTGTTGTACATTCACCCAGTTCATTTCTAGTAGATATGATGACAAGGCAAAACTACCATTCCCCCTAGACAGCAACAACATCGTTAAAGTATTTCCAATAATGATCAAGAGCTATAGGATGACTGAACGTATGATAAATGGTCTATGAGGAAGCAAACTTTCAATGCATGTAGTATGATTAATTGGAAAATACGAAAACGACATATCAACACTTTTCATTATAAACAAGTCTTTGTACTTGTTCCACTGGAATTTTACTACAATGACTGTAGTAATACATTAATTAATTTTAAATGAAACATCACCAAACATACTTAAATTAAGGCAGGTTCAAGAAGGAAGCGCTCATCTAGACTGTTTTGCAAAAATTAATATTGATTCAAGTTATGTTCGATACTTGAATGTTAACAATTCACGAGTAATGATAGTAATATCTAAGTGTAGGATCCTCACCCGATAAGAAAGATTGTTTTAAAGTATCAGTCTGTCATTTTAATAACTTTCCACTCTCGAATTCTGCAGAATGCGTTTGCAGATTATGGAGGAGGAAATTTCTAGTCTCACATATTTATTAAGGTATGTGTGTGTGGTGTTATCTCCTATCCATACTGTAGTGTACCCTCGTTTGACAGATGGTGTGTACAACGTATACTCAATACATATAATACGTAATTTGATGTGTAACAAATTTTTTTGTCGTTAGATATATGGTGTCATCTCCCTCTAACATGTAGTCTCTTCATTAAGCCCCACAGTTGGTGTTGAAAATTTCGATTACTTCCTTTGTGTACTACTTTTTCTAAGCAAATCTATAAAACAGTGCATTGTTGCTAAAGTAGTAATGAAAAACGATTGTTATGTATGGATGTAAGTAATGAATTCTACAGACGTCTCGGGCTATCTCCTAATATCGCGTCAAAACTCCTTTGCCCAGCATAGTGCCGCAATTCGACGTGGCACTGACTCAACAAGTTGTTGGAAGTCCCCTGCAGAAAGATAGAGCTATTCTGTTTCTATAGCCGCCCATAATTGCGAAAGTGTTGCCGGTGCATGATTTTAAGAACAAATTGACCTCTCGATCATGTCCAACAAATGTTCGAAGAAATCCATGTTGCCTGATCTGAGTGGCTGAATCATTCACTTGAATCATCCAGAATATTCTTGAAAGCATTGCGAACATTTATGACCCGGTGACATGGCGCATTCCCATCCATAAAAATTCCATCGTTGTTTGAGACATGAAGTCCATGAACGGCTGCAAATGGTGCCCAAGTAGCCGAACATAACCATTTCCAGCCAGCGACTGGTTCAGTTGGACTAGAGGACCCAGTCCATTCCATGTAAACACATGCCGCACCATTTTGGAGCCACCACCAGTTTGCTCAGTGACGTTTTGGCACCTTGGGTTCATGGCTTCGTGGGGTCTGCGTCACACTCGAACTCTGCCATCACCTCTTACCGAGTGAAATCGAGATTCATCTGACCAGGGTGCGATTTCCTTGTAGTCTAGTGTCCAAGCGATGTGGTCACGAGCGCAGGACAGGGGCTGCAGACGATTTTGTGCTGTTTGCCAAAGCCACTTACGTCAGTTGTCTGCTGCCATAGGCTGTGAACACCAAATTTCACCGCACTGCCTTACGGATACATTCTTCCTAAGTCCCACTTTGATTTCTGCTGTTATTTTATGCTGTGTTGCTTGGCTTTCAGCACTGACAACTCTACGCAAACTCCGCTATTCTCGGTCGTTAAACGATGGCTGTCGGTCACAGCGTCGTGGGAGGTAATTACTGAAATTTAGTATTCTTGGCACACTCTTGTCACTGTGGGTTTCGGAATATTGATTTTGCTAACGATTTCCGAAACAGAATGTCCCATGCTTCTAGCTCCAGTTACCATTCCGGGTTCAAAGACAGTTAATCCCCGTCGTGCGGCGTTAATCACGTCGGAAACCTTTTCACATGAATCATCTGAGTACGAATGACAACAGCTGCGCCAGTGCACTGCCCTTTTAGACCTCGTATACGCGATGCCACCGGCATATGTATATTGCTTATCGCTATCTTATGACTTTTGTCACTTCAGCGTAATTTTTATGTTAAGGTTTCCGTCCCTGTCCCGAAGACAGTAGGGCAGTTAAATGCATCATCTATCTTACAATTCGTAAACATCTTATGCATTCAATTTCTAACAAGAATAATGTACGGAAGAATGGGAGAGAAAACAGAGCCTTTGTTAGAGGACGATTCGTTTAGCTTGTGAGGCCTTGGTAAGTCGCTACAGGGGAGCTGGCACCACAGCTGCACAGCAACCTAATTCCACGGAGGAAGGCGATGTGCTCTGACGTCAAGTTCAGTCACACCCCAGATGTGTTCGATCGCGTTCAGATCTGGCAATTTGGGGGAGGGGGGCAGCACATCAATTGAAACTCACCACAGTGTTCCTCGAACCACGCCATCACACTATTATCGTAGTTATATAGGTCATTATGTTGCTAAAATATGTTACTGCCGTTGGGAAACATGATCGTCATGAAGGGGTGTACGTGGCCTGGAACCACTGTATGATACTCCTTGGCCGTCCTGGTGCCTTGCATGAGCTCCACTGGACCTAAGGATGCCTAAGTGAATGTTTCCCAGAGCATAACGGAACTATCGCTAGTTTGTCTCTGTCCCTCAGTACAGATGTCGACAGTACAGGTTGAAACGTCCCCATAGAAAAAATTATACAAGACTGTGCTTAAACTGACACACACTATTTTTTTAGCGCAACGCAATCTGACTTTCAGTAATCCCTACAAGAGAATGGCCCTGACTAACATTAACCTATACGTTTCACAAATCACTTACCTCACAAAAATCTTCGTTACTCGAACTACTGCAATACAGCGAGCGTCACTACTGCCAGCTAACTAAAAGATTCAAACTACGGAAGGCACTAACTACTGATAGGCATAGTTAGCAAATGACAGATTTTGATAGAGAACAAACAATGTATTTACCTCAATAGTGATCAAAAGTCATAATGTATATAGCAGTTCATGACATCCAGTCTTAAAGATTTCAAAAACTCCGCCATTTCTCTCCCCACATCCACCACTGCTGGTGGCTCACCTCCAACTGCGCAACGCTACGCGCTGTTAACAGCCAACTGCCCATCACTACAATGACGATTATTACAACTATGGTAACCAGCCACAGACAGCACACAGCACAGCCAGTGATTTTTCATACAGAGCGCAACGTGGCGTTACCAATAAGAAAACCTAAATAGCCTACTTACAAGGTGTTAAGGAGTTGATCATCTGGAAGACGAGGGATTCGTGTCTTTCCATCAGCATACTGAAGAAGGTATCGGGATTCATCAGTCCATGCAACACTCTGCCACTGCGCCAGCGTCCACTGCGGATGGTCACAGCCGGCCGGAGTGGCCTTGCGGTTCTAGGCGCTACAGTATGGAACCGAGCGACGGCTACGGTCGCAGGTTCGAATCCTGCCTCGAGCATGGCTGTGTGCGATGTTCTTAGGTTAGTTAGGTTTAATTAGTTCTAAGTTCTAGGCGACTGATGACCTCAGAAGTTAAGTCGCACAGTGCTCAGAGCCATTTTTGAACTGATGGTCACATACTTATCTCAGTCGCAGCTGCCGATGTCGTGGTGTTAACATTGGCACATGCATGGGTCGTGGGCTGCGGACGCACACCGTTGGGAGTGTTTGGTGCACTGTGTGCTCAGCCACGTTTGTACTGTACTCAGCAGTAAAGTTTGATATTAGTTCCACCAGAGTTCGTTGCCTGTGCTGTTTTACCAGCCTACCCAGCCTACGACGCCCGACATCTGCAATGAGGAGTATCCGTCCAACGACGCGACGTCTGAACGTGGTTTTATTTTGGTTTCTCCAGCTGTAGAAGACTCCATAGCACTCCTCGAACACCTGAAATGTCGTGCAGTTACCTAAATGGTTGTGTCGACCCCCTGGACCATTGCCACCTGCCTTCGGTCGAACTCAGATGGACTGCACGCCTTCCTCAGGCTACAAACGGGCAACACGCTCACTGATACTACAAGCACCATGCAGGTGTCTGAGAAGCAGTCATGATGACGCTGCTGTCGCCTGGGCGGGTTTATATCGATAGCAGGTCGGTGGTCGTCATGTTCTGCCTGATCAGTGTACAAAATTTAAAAGCACCATGCACAAAAGTATACTACATATTCTAGAAACATTCTGTTAGAACAGCCAACATAGACACCAACGGCCGGCCGCGATGGTCTCGCGGTTCTAGGCGCGCAGTCCGGAACCGTGCGGCTGCTACGGTTGCAGGTTCGAATCCTGCCTCGGGCATGGATGTGTGTGATGTCCCTAGGTTACTTAGGTTTAAGTAGTTCTAAGTTCTAGGGGACTAATGACCACAGCAGTTGCGTCCCATAGTGCTCAAAGCCATTTGAACCATTTTTGAACACCTACAGGGAGGTGTGGCATGAGTTTGGGAGATGTACTGCAGAACGTCCACATGCCCTTACGACCATCCAGCAGTTGTCAACCGCGCTGGTGGAGAGGGAAACGTGCTACCAGTAGAACTTCTTACCAACTTCCTGGACACAAACTCTGTGGCCACAATAGCAGCGCGCAGTAGATCATGTTTTGCTGTCCGAGGTGACCACACACCTTGTTGCGAACCATTTCCTGTCCTTTTCACTGTGAAGGAAACGTAAATCGGTGTGACTGAAGCGTAATTATTGTCTTTGAATGTCCGCCCCGATAGTGGTTAGCCCCAGTCGATGTTGGTCGCATCAGCGCTCAACTCGATCACGTGCGGACTTACTATCTGGAAATGAGCTATATACCAGATACTTCACTGCTGCTTAACACCAGAAGGATATATTACCACCTCACGAGACACCATAGGCAAAACCGAATGGAAGCGAAATATCAAGCGGTCGACTGGAGTAACGTCTGGAAAAACATTAACAATCCCATCCTCCACTCCAAAGTAGTGTCCACATGGTATGACATTGTAAACGAGAAGGTCGCCACAGGTGAAAAGCTGCACAATATCAAAATGAAGCAGAGTCCATACTGCCATCATTGACATACTGTAGATACCTTGGCACACATTCTCATTTGCCGAGACCAGTACCACATATGGAACTGGACTGGAGAAAAACTCGCAATAATTACCAGAACTACAGACTCTGCTATAACACTTAAAAATGTACTTCAACCAGAATGGCATCTCTTTCCTGCAACAAAGCACTATAGCTACACTTGGATTATCAGCCAGTTTGCATATTTTGCAGTTACGAATACGCATGCGAGTATAGACGAGTACATACAGTATACAATGGAAGAGCACCACAACCTTAAAACGAGTCGAAAACACAAAGTTTTGTTTCAAAATTTCTTACTTCGCACTTTGCCATAATGAAGAGGCAATTTTGGTTGATGCACAACACTACAGCGAGTCGATACTAATTTTGCTTCATTATAATTAAGTTGGCATTTATTTATTTATATATTATTGTAGTACGGCAATCAAAGTGTCTCAAGGAAACTAATTTTGCCAGAAGCCGTAACATAAAACAAATCAGAAGTGCTTGCTTGATTTCATGTTCTTCTGTTTTACGGGATTGGACAGTTTGCCACGGAAAGAAGATTTATTCAGTTGCTTTCTATGTTATTTAAAAAAATTAAAAAATTAAAAATAAAAAGAGAGTAGGTTAAGTTAGGGTGAAAGTGGCGGTGGCAACAGATTTTTTTTTAATGTTCGATAGGATTTTGGGGTTGACATAGATGATAAGGGAGAGCGCCTGAAATGGAAGAGGTCGGAAAAGAAGATGAAGAAGGAGATAGCTGAGTGGTCAGCGTGACGGATTGTCGTCCTACGGGCCCGGGTTCGATTCCTGCCTGGGTCGGGGATTTTCTCCGCTCATGGACTGGGTGTTGTGCTGTCTTTATCATCATTTGATCACCATCCGGCGCGCAGGTCCCCCCCCCCCCCCTCCCCCAAACGTGGCGTCGAATATAATAAGACCTGCACCAGGGCGGCCACCTGCCCCGCCAGGGGCCTCCCGGCCAATGACGCCAAACGCTCATTTCCATTTCCATTGTCTTTGAATAAAAGTGTCGTTTCTGTTCACCTTATTGTGTATTTCTCTCAGTTACCTTACGTGCTATACTGTAGCAACTTTTCATATACGGTCCAAGTTTGAACGAGCTGTGTTACTTGCAGTTACGGATCACTTCGTCTTTTACGTTTTCCACATCATTGTAAATGAACAATTAAGACGAGACGTTCGGATGTCGTTCTTCGTCCCTACTTTAAAATCTATACCCTGAAGAAACAGTGATGAGAATAAAAGAAAGGTTCCGAAGAGGCAATAAAATTCAGGGTGGAAGGATATCAACCAAAACATTCACTGATGACGTTACTGTCACCATTGATAGGGAGAAAGAATTGCCGGAATTGCTGAATAGAATGAACACTGTACTGAGTACACACAATGGATTGAGAGTAAACGTCCTACCAACCGATCCCTTCTTCTAGTCAAGTTGTGCCACAAACTTCTCTTCTCCCCAATCCTATTCAATACGTCCTCATTAGTTACGTGATCTACCCATCTAATCTTCAGTATTCTTCTGTAGCACCACATTCCGAAAGCTTCTATTCTCTTCTTGTCCAAACTAGTTATCGTCCATGTTTCACTTCCATACATGGCTACACTCCAAACAAATACTTTCATAAACGACTTCATGATACATAAATCTATATTCGATGTTAACAAATTTCTCTTCTTGAGAAACGCTTTCCTTGCCATTGCCAGTCTACATTTTATATCCTCTCTACTTCGACCATCATCAGTTATTTTACTTCCTAAATAGCAAAACTCCTTTACTACTTTAAATGTCTCTTTTCCTAATCTAATTCCCTCAGCATCACCCGATTTAATTTGACTACATTCCATTATCCTCGTTTTGCTTTTGTTGATGTTCATCTTATATCCTCCTTTCAAGACCCTGTCCATTCCGTTCAACTGCTCTTCCAAGTCCTTTGCCGTCTCTGACAGAATTACAATGTCATCGGCGAACCTCAAAGTTTTTATTTCTTCTCCATGAATTTTAATACCTACTACAAATTTTTCTTTTGTTTCCTTTACTGCTTGCTCAATATACAGATTGAATAATATCGGGGAGAGGCTACAACCCTGTCTCACTCCTTTCCCGACCACTGCTTCCCTTTCATTCCCCTCGACTCTTATGACTGCCATCTGGTTTCTGTACAAATTGTAAATAGCCTTTCGCTCCCTGTATTTTACCCCTGCCACCTTCAGAATTTGAAAGAGAGTATTCCAGTCAACATTGTCAAAAGCTTTCTCTAAGTCTACAAATGCAAGAAACGTAGGTTTGCCTTTTCTTAATCTTTCTTCTAAGATAAGTCGTAAGGTCAGTATTGCCTCACGTGTTGCAACATTTCGACGGAATCAAAACTGATCCTCCCCGAGGTCCGCATCTACCAGTTTTTCCATTCGTCTGTAAAGAATTCGCGTTAGTATTTTGCAGCTGTGACTTATTAAACTGATAGTTCGGTAATTTTCACATCTGTCAGCACCTGCTTTCTTTGGGATTGGAATTATTATATTCTTCTTGAAGTCTGAGGGTATTTCACCTGTCTCATACATCTTGCTCACCAGCTGGTAGAGTTTTGTCATGACTGGCTCTCCCGAGGCCGTCAGTAGTTCTAATGGAATGTTGTCTACTCCGGGGGCCTTGTTTCGACTCAGGTCTTTCAGTGCTCTGTCAAACTCTTCACGCAGTATCTTACCTCCCATTTCGTCTTCATCCACATCCTCTTTCATTTCCATAATATTGTCCTCAAGTACATCGCCCTTGTATAAACCTTCTATATACTCCTTCCACCTTTCTGCCTTCCCTTCTTTGCTTAGAACTGGGTTGCCATCTGAGCTCTTGATATTCATACACGTGGTTCTCTTCTCTCCAAAGGTCTCTTTAATTTTCCTGTAGGCAGTATTTATCTTACCCCTAGTGAGATAAGCTTCTACATCCTTACATTTGTCCTCTAGCCATCCCTGTTTAGCCATTTTGCACTTCCTGTCGATCTCATTTTTGAGATGTTTGTATTCCTTTTTGCCTGCTTCATTTACTGCATTCTTATATTTTCTCCTTTCATCAATTAAATTCAATATTTCTTCTGTTACCCAAGGATTTCTAGCAACCCTCGTCTTTTTACCTACTTTATCCTCTGCTGCCTTCACTACTTCATCCCTCAGAGCTACCCATTCTTCTCCAACTGTGTTTCTTTCCCCCATTGCTGCCAATTGTTCCCTTATACTCTCCTTGAAACGCTGTACAACCTCTGGTTGTTTCAGCTTATCCAGATCCCATGTCCTTAAATTCCCACCTTTTTGCAGTTTCTTCAGTTTTAACCTACAGGTCATAACCAATAGATTGTGGTCAGAGTCCACATCTGCCCCTGGAAATGTCCTACAATTTAAAACCTGATTCCTAAATCTCTGTCTTACCATTATATAATCTATCTGATACCTTTTAGTATCTCCAGGATTCTTCCATGTATACAACCTTCTTTTATGATTCTTGAACCAAGTGTTAGCTATGATTAAGTTATGCTCTGTGCAAAATTCTACCAGACGGCTTCCTCTTTCATTTCTTAGCCCCAATCCATAATCACCTACTATGTTTCTTTCTCTCCCTTGTCCTACTGACGAATTCCAGTCACCCATGACTATTAAATTTTCGTCTCCCTTCACTACCTGAATAATTTCTTTTATCTCATCATACATTTCATCAATTTCTTCATCATCTGCAGAGCTAGTTGGCATATAAACTTGTACTACTGTAGTAGGTGTGGGCTTCGTATCTATCTTGGCCACAATAATGCGTTCACTATGCTGTTTGTAGTAGCTTACCCGCATTCCTATTTTCCTATTCATTATTAAACCTACTCCTGCATTACCCCTATTTGATTTTGTATTTATAACCCTGTATTCACCTGACCAAAAGTCTTGTTCCTCCTGCCACCGAACTTCACTAATTCCCACTATATCTAACTTTAACCTATCCATTTCCCTTTTTAAATTTTCTAACCTACCTGCCCGATTAAGGGTGACTTTCCACGCTCCGATCCGTAGAATGCCAGTTTTCTTTCTCCTGATAACGACGTCCTCCTGAGTAGCCCCCGCCCGGAGATCCGAATGGGGGACTATTTTACCTCCGGAATATTTTACCCAAGAGGACGTCATCATCATTTAATCATACAGTAAAGCTGCATGTCCTCGGGATAAATTACGGCTGTAGTTTCCCCTTGCTTTCAGCCGTTCGCAGTACCAGCACAGCTAGGCCGTTTTGGTTAATGTTGCAAGGCCAGATCAGTCAATCATCCAGACTGTTGCCCCTGCAACTACTGAAAAGGCTGCTGCCACTCTTCAGGAACCACATGTTTGTCTGGCCTCTCAACAGATACCCCTCCGTTGTGGTTGCACCTACGCTACGGCCATCTGTATCGCTGAGGCACGAAAGCCTCTCCACCAACGGCAAGGTCCATGGTTCATGGGGGGGTTTCATTTAATATGTTACGTATTTTTAATTTTCGTTTCACCTGTTAACGATTTTTGGTGTAACTTGAGTATGTACTTGCAAAGTACGCCGCACATGGTGCTATGTATTATGCGGTCTGTTACTTTTAATGGGCTTGGACTGTTTACCATCGATAGTTGGTTGCAATAAGTTTTAACTATTATTGCATAGTTTTCACCGATAACATTTCAGTATTAGGATTGTTAATTAGTAGCAAACATTTTGTTCTATGTGCACATCGCCACCAGCGGTGTCTGGCTCTACGATTTGGTAGCCACTGGTGGGCTCCAGAATTAGTTCTCTTCACACTGCTCATTGTCTATTGTATCTGTATTATCTTTTGGGCTATCTGCTATAGTTGTTCTACGAATACATATATAACTGTACTCAGTCACTACGAAGACGGTATGTAATCCTGTTAGTTTCAACATGGAATATTATCATATGCTATGCAAGTAATACTATTGTAGCCCGCATCTCGTGGTTGTGCGGTAGCGTTCTCGCTTCCCACGCCCGGGTCCGTGGGTTCGATTCCCGGCAGGGTCAGGGATTTTTTTCTGGCTCGTGATGGCTGGGTGTTGTGTGATGTCCTTAGGTTAGTTAGGTTTAAGTAGTTCTAAGTTCTAGGGGACTGATTACCTAAGATGTTAAGTCCCATAGTGCTCTGAGCCATTTGAATACTATTGTAACGCCCCCTGGAATTTTGTTCCAATAGGATGGTTTGAGAATGGACGAAAGTCTGAAACTAGTTGCCACCAACAACTGAACGAGACATGCAAATACATCTTACGACGGTATTCCAAGCATTTCTTTCACTAAAAATAAAATTGTGGACCTACTTCACCTCTGCCATGCTGGAGATCTGTAGACATTTTTTCTTGTTTTGTGGACCATACTATCATTTCTGAAACCTGCCTGCCCTACAGTCTTAACAATAACACTACCAGTACATGTATACCACAGTCAGAGGTAACAGAACGATTTTCGCTTATAATGTTGGACTCGGTCGTTCCCACGCCGCGGTCCCTTACTGCAGATTGATATATTTACCCGGTGGTTCCGTGAAGATATTGCAAACTTTCAGGAACAATGGAGAACATTAAATGTAGTGGTTTGAGGTAAGGGACCCTGGCGTGGAAACGCCTGAGTATATATGTATATATTGAAGAGCCAAAGAAACTGGTACACCTGCTTAACATCGTGTAGGGCTCCCGCGAGCGCGCAGACGTGCAGCAACGCGACGTGGCACGTACTCGACTAATATCCGGAGTAGTGCTAGGGGGAACTGACACCATGAATCCTGCAGGGAGATCTCTTCGGATCAGCACACTGCAAGGAATTCCATATATGCTCAATAATGTTCATGTCTGGGGAGTTTGGTGGTCAGCGGAATTGTTTAAACTCAGAGGAGTGTTCCTGGAGCCAATCTGTTGCAATTCTAGACGTGTGGAGTGTCGCATTGTCCTGCTGGAATATCCCAAGTCCGTCGGAATATACAATGGACATGAATGGATGCAGGTGACCAGAAAGGATGTTTACGTACGTGTCAACTATCAGAGTCTTGTGTAGACGTATCAGGGGTCCCATGTCACTCCAAATGCACACGCCCCTCACCACCTGAGAGCCTCCACCAGCTTGAACAGCCACCTGCTGACATGCAGGGTCCCTGGATTCATGAGGTTTTTCCATACCGTACACGTCCATCCGCTCGATACGACATGAAACGAGAGCCGTCCGACCAGGCAACACGTTTCCAGTCATCAACAGTTCAATGTAGGTGTTGACGGGCCCAGGCGAGGCAGAAAGCTTTGTGTCATGATGGCAGGCCTTCGGTTCCGAAAACACGTATCAATAATGTTTCGTTGAATAGTTCACACGCTGGCACTTGTTGATGGCCGAGCATTGAAACCTGCATCAATTTGCGGAAGGGTTGCAGTTATGTCACGTTGAATGATTCTCTTCCGTCGTCATTGGCCCCGTTCTTGCATGATCTTTCTATGGCTGCAGCGATGTCGGAAATTTCGATGTTTTACCGGATTCCTGATATTCACGGTCCACTCGTGAAATGGCCGTACGGGAAAATCCCCATTTCATGGCTACCTCGGAGGTGCCTCGTCCCATCGCTCGCGTGCCGACTGTAACACCAATATAGGTATTGTGTGCGCACTGGGCCTTATAGGAGAAGTGGAGTATGTGTGCGGCTTGTGAGCGTAATGGAAGAGCACAGGCGCAGGATGAGGCTCGAGATTGGGATCGGCGCTTCTGGTGCGGGTCACCGCAGGAGGCGCAGCGGCGAGAGCACGTGCCGGCGGTAATGCGATGCACGGCCGGCCTACCTGCCGCTATCTGGCCATAAATCACGCGGGCAGCGCGTCCCAGGAATTTGTAGAACACGGGCCGAGGTGTTGATTAAAGGGAGCGGCGAGCGCCCTGCCGCAGCTCCAATTTACCGCCGCCAGGGGAGCCGCCGGCTCGGCTGCGCAGCCGTCTCCTTCCCAACCCGGCAGCAACGAACTGGAGGACATCCCGGCTCTTCACAGCGGCGCAGCCAGAAGTCACGGCGAGGGCTGTGGCCCTTCCAAGGTGTGCCGTGTTTGACACACGAATGTAGCGGTTGGCTGCCGTGTGTAGCACCAGTGTAGGCACGATAGCTGAGCGGGCAGGCGTACGGGGAAGATGAGTGCTAGGGTTGGGAAAAAACGTCCGCTGAAAACCGATACAGATATTTCAGATCTGAATGACTACAATTCTTCGGTATTTGTTCGGCATAAGTTATAAGAATTATTTTTTTGTGTTTTTTATAATAACTGGATAAAAAGTCGGTATATCAATTCGCCATAGCAGTGGGGCTAAAACTTTTTGTTTTCAAACAAAGAGTTTTTTAAAAAAATGAGTAAGGTTTATCTGCAGACTTTTTATTTCTTTGAAATACTAGCTTATTATAGAAAATGGGAAATCCGATCAGCGCTATTTTCATAGCAACGCTGATAGTTAGAAACATGCAAGAAACAGATGACATAAGAATGGATACACCACAGCTGAGACGAGAATCCAGGTGTTGGAGAGTGACCTGACCTACCGGCCGACGCGGGTGCACGTGCAAGTGTGCAAAACGTGGCCACACCTGTTCTGTCACTGCTGCGACAGTAACTCATTTATACTTTATGAGAAAAATGGGAAGTAGATGATTTGCTGCTCATTGCTACGTAATATTACTTTATGTGCGAGTGGACCTTGTACGTGGACAAAAGTCAGTTTTCACATTCTAGCACCGACTATTCGTAATGCCCAAACAGTAGTTTGATCCTCGATTACACCATGATTTCTCAGCAGAGTTTCAAAAAAAATTAGTCAGCAGGAGAATATGTCATATTTTGTAGCATTAAGCAGCACACAATGCTTTTCGAAAAATGCAGCGAATGGTGGATAAATAAATTTTTCTTTTACTGACCTATTTTATTTGATATTTTCACTATACTTATCTTGAAACGTATTACGCCAAATGCCAAGCAGTCTTAATTTTATGTCTTTGATCGATGTCTACGTATATTACTGGAAATAACAGCAATAAAAAACCGAAAATTTCAGAAGACGGGTAATATGGACAATTAAACTGGAGACCAAAGAAAACCATGAACCAATTCTTTCAGGGATAACCGGCGTCGCTAATGGCAGCAATTCGTGTACTAACCAAATCTGAATGTGCGATGATAACTGGTGGTTATAATTAATGTGCAGCTGCTCACATAGGTCCAATGTAGACTGTAATTATTGTGTGGTTACTAAGTTTGGTAGACATTCTATTGCGTTACTGCAGAATCGATTTATAGTGGTGAAAAAAATTAGTTCTAATTGTGGCCACCAGGTACAAATCTGGCGTAGTACACTGTTTGTATGATGCTACGACACAAGCCATAAAGTGAGTGAACAGTATGGTTGTAAAGAAGAGAGACTGTGCTCTCTTAATGAAACTATTTTTTGTGAACGGTAGTAATTAAAATGTTGCACTGAAGACAGTATTGAGAAGTCTAAGGAGAGGTCTGATGTCATTAAATGGTATAAAGGAAACGATAATGAAGTTCGAAACACGGGTGAGATTGCTTTGCTACTTGGAGGAGGACGGCGTCCTATCCGTGTGTAAGTTATTGACGAGGTTGCTTTTAGTTTAATTGTTTATGTAGCACGTTGCCCGTGCTGCGCTAGGGCTCGTGCAATATCACGAGTATTCTTCATTTCGTAGCCAAGAGTATAGAAGGTTTTGAGTCTATTTTACACTGGCACCTGTACAAGATGCAGATGGTGTAGCAACTGAGATCTCAGGATTCTCAACAACGTTCTCAATTTGCTCTGCGGTTTCTGTTACCGATCGAAGTTGATTGGGCAACATTTTATGCGCGATGAGCCACAATTTACACTCTAATCTGCAGTTAATGCACATAACTGCCCATCGTCAGCAGTTCATGAAACATCGTTGTCCACCGTGACGCCATTAGTGTGAAGAAAGCGCGATAAAATTCTATCGGCAATCCGTCGACACCGGGTGACTTATTCAGAGCACCGTTTCTGATTGCATCGTGGATTTCGTCACGCGTAATGGGCTCCATCAGCTTATCCGCTTCGTCGCGGGTGAGGGTGCGAGTTACGCGTGGTAACACAGACTCCTCAGCGTGGTTGTTGGTAATCTCCTCCTGGTACATTGTGCGGTAGTGGTCGACAAAGGCACTGACGATTTCGGCCTGGCGAGTGACGTGCTGGCCGCGACAGGTTGTGATCTTGGTGATGGGTGATGAGTTGTTGTCGCCGATGTTTCCTATTGGAGGCGATATGATGCATGGTCGGATGTTCCTGTTCCGCCGAATCTTGATATCGGGTTCGCACCATAGCCCCCTGCAGTCGACGGTGTGTCATAGTTACAATTTGCGCCTTAATCCTGCTGCGTTCCCTCTGGGCGTCGGGGGTGGGCGGTTGGGCGTCCTGGTCGCGGAGAACGGCGTAGAAATAGTCGGTAGTGTGCCGGCGCCACATGGCAACTTCCTTTCCATACTGAATCAAAGTACGTCGAATGGCAGGTTTGGCACATTCCAGCCACCAGGTCAAGGTCGCGCAGTATTTAGGTAAGCGACGTTCACAGGTGGCCCATGATTTGGCTAGATGAGTGCCACTAACGGCCACTTTCAGACTTCCATATGTTGTCAACCACTTGTCTGCATCCTTATGTATTCGTATGTACCCGTACAGGGGCACATTTTACTTGAAAGTCGCTTTCCCGGTGTCGGCAAACAAATACGATATTGAAGTGCCAGTGTTATTCAGAAATAACACGCTAAGTTCTGTTGGACATGCATGCATCGTATTTCTAAATAATACAGGCACTGCTACATCATATATCATATGTGCTTCATATAGTGACGTTCCGCAAGTTATTTCAGCACCTGGGAGCCAATAATTAAAATAGGATGATGCGAGCTTTTACCTCACAGGCTACATTAATTTTTACAGTACCAAACGTATCTGTTTTAAAATATCTAATACGGTTAGAACCCGACTTATGTCTCAAGCTAACAATTACTCCAGAATTTATTTACGATGCATATTTAATCGAAGTATTTTAATGCCAGGCAGCAAAAAACCATTATAATTATTACACATTTTTATTTCGCGGATGTTACATAGGATGAACACTTGTCGTCAACATAATTCCATGGAGACACAGACTGATAAAGAGTTTTGTAACCAATGTTTCTAGTAGACGAGATGCAATTCTCTCAGTATCTGCTAATGACGCCAACTGACCTTACAGTTTCTTATCCCTGAGCCTTGAAAGTCTCATATATATTTACGACGTGACTGGCTCCTTTTGTGAGTCATAAATAGTGTAATGACAGAATATTACGATTTTTAGTCTTGAAGTGCACAACCCTGCAGTTACCTGTATTAAAGTCTATTTTCCGATTCCTGTTCCTGAGTGACGTTAATGCGTCTGTATATTACTATGATTTTTATGAGACACCATTTCCCGCAGCAGCGTCGCTGTCAGGGGTTCGTTGGTATCTTCCAGTACTCCTTCACTTAAAGCGCAGTGACCAAATGTTATCCGGCGATCCAGATTTCGGTTTTCCGTGATTCCCCAGTATCACTGAAGAGCAATGACGGTTCAAATGGTTCAAATGTCTCTGTGCACTATGGGACTTAACTTCTGAGGTCATCAGTCCCCTAGAACTTATAACTGCTTAAACCTAACTAACCTAAGGACATCACACACATCCGTGCCCGAGGCAGAATTCGAACCTGCGACCGTAGCGGTCGCGCGGTTCCAGGCTGTAACGCCTAGAACCGCTCGGCCACTCCGGCCGGCTACCAATGACGGATTACTCTTTTCTTTTTTTTAAAGGTCATCGCCGATTTGCTTTTACATAGGGTTGCCATCCGTCCCGATGTATCGGGTAATGGACCTTCTCACCCCGGCACCCCAATAAGATTTAATTTTGTTCCGATTTTGCAAAATACTGTTACCGGCTTGGCTAGGGCACTGAAGCAACGGCATCTGTAAGCACAACCTGTAAATGCATAATCAGTTAGTTTTATTTATGCTGACAAGATCGTCTCACAAATGGCTTTGCATATTGCAAATCTTGTATCGACGATGGAAGCATCTTCTAGATCTAGCGCTATCCTTCGAGAAGATACCAGACATCTCCAGTAGTACAGGACTGGAACTATTTAAACGACGCCACGCGGAATAATCGGAAGTTCCCATTTGAATAGCGATCTTATAAAATGATCCTTTCTAAACGTAATACCAACAACGAGTGCAAGTCAGTAATGGCTAAAGTGCTTACTTTGTGTATATAGGCCCTGAAGTGTATAGCGACGAGTACTTCGACGAATAAAGTGTTATTCTCGACTGTTTACAGTTTAATAAACGTACCTTGCCATAGCTTACGAAAATGCCTAGGGATGGAAAGAGAAAGCGTCGTTTTTCAGATGATTACACAAAAGAATGGTCTTTAGTCAAGAAAGGATCAGGAAGTGTTACGTGAGATTTGTAGCTTTTTTTCTGAGTAACTCGTGGAGGTTAGGCAGATATGAGGCATGGCATTTCTACAAAGAATCATACAAACAATTTCGCGGTATCATCGTCATCAAAGCCTTCTTCTGCATTCATGATTAGAGAAGATACCCAGGAAGAATTGCTCGTTGCTGCTGTAGAACTAACAACAGCTTATAAAGTCGTCAAACAACTTCACTCCTTCAGTTCTGTTAACTGTACCGTAAAACGAATGCTCCAATGTATCTTGGCTCCAAAGTTGCCGCAAAACAGTCTACAGCCAGGACAAAAGCTACAGCGATTGTTTAAAAATATTTTTGCACCACACTCCGTATCCGAATGCATAAAACTAGTGTAAGAATTTTCATTTTACGGGCGAGGCACCGACGCGTCGACCCACAAGGCTGAAAAGATGTTTCCATTAGCGAGTCAATAGTTTGTTGAAACTGACGGAATCCAACAGAAGCTGTTGAAGTTTGATTCGCTGAATAACGAAACATCGCAGACAACTGCAAAGTCTTGTCTAGATACTTTAAGACAACTATAACTTCCATTATATAAATGAATCGCTTTTTGTGGAGACGATACCAATACCAACTTCGGAAGGCTAAATCGACTCGGCCAGCGGAATGTGTTTCACCAAATTAATGAAGAACTAGGAAAAAGTGTAGAAGGAATTGGATGTCCTGCCAGTATTCTCTATAACACTATATCAAGCGCTACTGGAGTCTTAACTGTCGACACTGAAATAACCGTCACGAAAATATTTAATTACTTTTCAATATAAACAATAAGGACAGAGAAGCTGAAAGAGTTCTGCTTGATATCAATCACCAGACTCTTCTACCTCACTCAAAAACAAGATTTGTGTCGTTAATGGCCGGACATGAGAGAATTCCGTTAAAACAATTTTCTGACTCAGAAGACAGGCCACCTAAAATAACTTAAGATTTTTCCAGTAGTCCGATCAGTGAAATTCGCTTCACGTTTCTGCAGTCAGCCTTGGCTCTGTTCGAATAAAATGTGAAAAGGATGTAGAAGAATAAAGTCTCGACAATTGAAGTAAGAAATATATTAAACGACACTCAAAGATGTCTGAATGAGAGGAAGACTACCAATTTTATTTACATGCAAACCAAGATGCATCTGAACAAATTAAAGAATGAGAACCCTAACCAAGAAATAATTAATTTGCTTTCGAAATTTGAAGAAGAGACAAGGGCTTTCTACTCCACTCCTTAGAGAAATGAGCTAATTCTTTTAATCAATATCAAGTATTTGATTGAATAAAGCTCTCTGAAATCCCAGATTCAGTGACGATTGAAAACACTATTATACATCTAACTAAAAATGGTGTGAAGATCTCAGGAATATATGTATAGGAAGAACTTTTTAGAAATTAAGCGTGACGTGGAAGAATGGAAGCCTAAACACTCCGTGGAAGAAAGGCAGATTTATTTCCTTAACGAAACCGAAAATCCTGAACGCAAATGCGAACTGCCAAAATTATGAGAGTACTTGTTTCAGTTTTCCTCCACACGCCACCGTGGAGTATTTTCGTAAGGTCAGCCCAGTGGAGTGATGAAAGAAATAGACTGCTACCAGGGACCGTGGAATCAATCTTACAGTGCCAGTTTAGCTGGCAAATGGCAACCTTACTCTTACAGGAAACCGGACAGAACGTTGAAGTTTGTGCCAGGCGTATACAGCGTCCACAATAGTGGTCAAATACGGTCCATTGTCCAGTGTCCATTTTCTTTTATCCAAAGTTTTATTGCAGATTTTCATAATGCCGTGGAAAGTCGATTTAGCTGTGCGAACTCCATTGCAGCTGTCCGTGCAGAAGCATTAGTGTGGATTTTACCAAGCACTCTCATTTTATCTACTAATCTTGCCGTCACTTGCTCGTAGTCTTTTGCTTAACTTTGCTATCACTGGGCCCAGGGATCGATTCCCGGTCGGATCGGAGATTTTCTCCGTTGTATGTGTGTGTGTGTGTGTGTGTGTGTGTGTGTGTGTGTGTGTGTGTGTGTGTCGCTCTCACTATCATTTTATCATAAAAGACGCGCAGGGCTTCGAAATGGCGTCAACTAAAAAGATTTGCACCAGGCGGCCGAATTCTCCAGAAGGGGACTCGCGACCAAATATGCCGTACAAATACTTCGTTTTTATAAATTTAGCGACCTGTAAAACACTGATCTTGGTTGCTGTATGGCGCTGTATGACACTTTCAGGCACTCCTCAGCGGTCACACAGATGGAGTTAAACACAGCTGGTCGTTACGGTTTCAGAAAGTGAAATGAGCAGGCTTTGACATCGATGCGTTACACATTCACATCCACAGGTGTAGCGAAGTGTAGTGCGACATATTACTTTGATGAAACGATGAGTGGCACTACCAGTTTTCAAACCGACTACTGATGATCGCCATTGTAAAAAGTTTATTTTCGTAACGTATTAGAAATTCAGCTGCAGACATTTCTGGGTGCCACACTATATCAGCACCGAAGAAGGGGCCTATTACTTATACGGCTATCGTACACTCCCACATCTATTGTACACTTACAACAACACGGGAGTGCACGCGCCGGCGGCAGTGTTGGCTCCTGTTTTTCCGTAGCTGCGCCGCAAGTTTCGATGTTGGTCGTTAACAAGGTACCAGAGGGTCTCCGTTCGCTGAACCGTGACCTGCCAGTCGATCTGGAGTCCCCGTTTTTGTGCACCTTCCCACGCGCTGACTCACTAACAAAATCAGAGGTGCTACCGGGAAACGCGCATCTTGTTCGCCAAACAGCCGTGATAGCTTTTTAATTGGGAAGCGCCTTCGCCTCTTCCTGCTCGAACAAGCGTCAATTGATTCCGGAACAAAGCACCGCGTCTTGAGCATTTTATCTACGACCGACTTCTTTTCAGTTACCTCTAGCGGGAACTTTAACGGCGTTCGTGCACAGAATTCTCTTTACAGGCGGTATTTTAGCTTGACTGGCGTAGCAAAGGACGTCAAAACTCATTTATTTTTCTGATGTGCGTAATGGTGAAATGTTATTCTCGCTTGAAATGTAAGATAATTATTTCTCGAAGCAGGTATACCAGTCAAAATTAAACAAGTACGGAGTAACCGGTTGAAGAAACGTCTACGTCTACTAGACTACACTGCATTTCACACGTAAGTGACTGGTAGGCAGTTCATCGTACGATTTTCACACTATTTCTCTACCGTTCAAATCTCTAACAGAGTGGAGCAAAAACAAACACATTTTTCTGCGCCAGCTCTGATTCCTCTTATTTTATTACAGTGATCATTTCTTCCTATGTTGGCCAGCCGGGGTGGCCGAGCTGTTCTAGGCGCTACCGTCTGGAACCGCGCGACCGCTACCGTCACAGGTTCGAGTCCTGCGCCGGCCGCGGTGGTCTCGCGGTTCTAGGCGCGCAGTCCGGAACCGTGCGACTGCTACGGTCGCAGGTTCGAATCCTGCCTTGGGCATGGATGTGTGTGATGTCCTTAGGTTAGTTAGGTTTAAGTAGTTCTAAGTTCTAGGGGACTGATGACCACAGCAGTTGAGTACCATAGTGCTCAGAGCCATTTGAACGATCGAATCCTGCCTCGGGCATGGATGTTTGTGATATCCTTAGCTTAGTTAGGTTTACGTAGTTCTAAGTTCTAGGGGACTGATGACCTTAGAAGTTAAGTCCCATAGTGCTCAGAGCCATTTGAACCATTTTTTTCTTCCTATGTTGGGGAGTGACCAAATTGCTTTCACATTCTTAGGGGAACACTGGAGGCTGAAATTTTGGGAAAAGACCTAGCCTCTGTTTTAATGATTGCTGTACCAATTCCCGTGTCATATAGGTGACACTCTCCCCCAAACTTAGCGAAAATACAATACGAACTGCCTTACTTTGAACTTTTTCGATGTTCCTCATCAATCCCATCTGGTAAGGATTCTAGGAAGGACAACGGTAGTAAGCAGTCTCTTTAGTAGACCCGAAGTATTTTGTCACTAAGACGCAGTCTTTGGTTTCCTTCTCAACAACGTTAGCTGTGTGATGGTTCCAGTTTAAGTTTTTCGTTATTGCATTCCTGGGCATTTAGTTGCATTGATAGCCCATAGGTTTGTCTGATTTATCGTATAAACGAAATTTAACGGATTCTTTTTGGCACTCATATGGATGACCAACCAATTTTCATTAGTGGCACGTGATGATGTTTGATTTGGTGGCACTCAACTGCGCGGTCATGAGCGCCTGAACAAAGTTCCAATTTTTACACAGTCCAATGTTTTACACAGTCCAATCCAGCCGCTGTCACGATTGATGGTGATGATGATGATGATGATGATGATGAAATGATGAAGGCAACACGAACTTCCAGTTCCCGGGCGGTTGTCATTTGTTGCATCAAATTTTGGACGTGCAGCAGCATAAATTCGACTTCTTCTTCTAATATTTCCGCTGAATGCCGTCCAGTCATCATCAGAGTGAGCCGAGGTGACTGACTCTGCAGCACTCGCTATGTCATTTTAAACCCGCCGACCGCACCACTGCGCAGAGACGTTGATCAGCGGCAAAGAAGTATCACATCTGCATGGAATTAGATATATGACGGCGCGGTCGATTCTCATGGTGATATTCATGTATCACTATGAGCTGCACCGCCGTGGGGACTTTATGAACTTATCACGGTAACTGCCGTACTTCATGATTTGTCCAAGCTGAAGCCGCTATCTCTATTAATTAAATTAGTCTCTAACCGAATTTCAATTGCTTCTTTCACTATTGAGTTCCAGAAAGATGAAGTTGAGGCTAAAATTTCGACGTTGTCGTACACCATAAGATACCCAGTTTCAAATAGTTCAAATGTCTCTGTGCACTATGGGACTTAACTTCTGAGGTCATCAGTCCCCTAGAACTTAGAACTACTTAAACCTAACTAACCTAAGGACATCACACACATCCATGCCCGAGGCAGGATTCGAACCTGAGACCGTAGCGGTCACGCGGTTCCAGACTTAAGCGCCTAGAACCGCACGGCTACATCGGCCGGCGCCCAGTATCAATACGGTGCTCTGTCACAGCAGATTTATTAGGATGTAAGAGCCGGGTGTACCTCGGTTGCTCTCTCCTGGACTGTACGTGACGTCTGTCCGCTGTACGAATGGCCGCACTCACAGAGGATCTTGCAAACCCCAGGCTTCCGAAGCACCAAATCATCATTAACTAAACCCACGAGTGCTGCAGTCTTCAGTGGAGGGCGGAAAATCACTTTCACTTTGTGTTTACTGAGGATCCGTCCTCTTTTTGACGATAGACTTCCACGTATGGAAGAAAAGACATGGATTTAAAACTTTACTTGTCTTCTTTTGCTTTTCTGATACCCAACGTCTGTTTCATTTGTAGTGCCTTACGTATCTGCTGTGGAGAGTAGCCGTTGGCTTCAAAAACTCTTCTCCGGTGTAAAAACTCATCCTCCCACTGCTCTCGTCAGCAATGACGTATGCTCTGTGTACCAAAGTTGCTGTTTTTTGAACCATTTAGATATTATCTCCAAATCATTCTGCAATCTGTAATCTGTCAACTGACACTTTTTCCACAAAATGGTGCTTTTACTGAATCAATAACTCGTTCTGTAAATGCACATTTTAGAAACCAATCAGCTGTCATTGCATCTTATAGGTTCTTACACAAACCAGATATTTAGTTTAGTGTAGAAACTCGTTACGTAATATCACAGAGCGTGTTTCGGCAGCAAAGTGTCACGTCTGTTGTCGATACTGCACTGCTAGCAACTATGATTGTTTCTGTTTTCCCAGAGTACCACCTGTGTCTGTTGTCGTCATTTATCATCAGTCATCACTGAGTTGTTGTGTGCAGGTTAAGCCAGTGCTACGATAATAACTGGTTCTAAGTTTGCACTGTTTCACAGTTAGTATGCAATGTAACTGTGAAGATGAACCTCAAACAAAAAGGAAGCATGGTGTCGTTAACGAAAGCAGTTACAAACTAAAAGTTTTTTTTTTTTTTTTTTTTTTTTTTTTAATACAAGACTCAAAGCTGAAGGATACAATAACTACAAAGCTAAAATGGTGCCAACGAGATCTCTTCCTGACGAAATTATGTGCCACTGCCCAGATAAATGCAATTTGTCTGTTCGTCATGAAACAACAAATAAGACTCGTAATTACTTTTATGTATTAGATACTAATACAGTCAAGGAGCATATTTGTAAATATTCGTAGAAGTAAAGGAAGTATAGGGTTAAAACAAACACAAGCCAAGGTCTCCTTGATGCTATTGCAAGTAAATTTCGTGTTGAAATAAAAGGAATAAATTATCGCATTACAACATTGAAACCAATGAAATTCTTACACCAGTTTGCACATTTTTTTTACAAGTTCGTAGGGTATCTCGGAATCTGTTTGGAAGGCTAGCTAATACGTGGCCTTAAACATTAACATAAATCTCAATTTGAAGTAAAGGAAACCTTTTAGAGGGCAAAAAAAAAATTG
This sequence comes from Schistocerca gregaria, assembly GCF_023897955.1. Lineage (NCBI taxonomy): Eukaryota > Metazoa > Arthropoda > Insecta > Orthoptera > Acrididae > Schistocerca > Schistocerca gregaria. The sequence continues at coordinate 407,658,939 of NC_064924.1, read as the reverse complement.
GAAGCAAAGATGAACATTTAAAAAATGTTAATTCGCTTTTAACCAAACACCCTGACATGAAATGTAAAGTAAAGATTAATTATTACTGAAAATATTTCAAAGAGAATTTCAATTTTTCTTTCGGGCGGCAACAATTTGACGTTTGCAGCCAATGTAAAATCTTTTGTGCAAAATTAAGAGACCCTTGCTTAAGCGACAACGTCAGGGGTAACGTCACAGCTGGATGGATGGTACACAAAAACGAGGCTAAGAAGTTTTACTCAAAACATGGATGATGATACAGGCGCACTTTTGTCGGAGTGAATGTGAAATCTACCCTTACCCAGCATACCGGTCCAATAGGTTTCTTTATATGCGTCAGCTATGGCTCCTTGCGCTTTGTATTCTTGAACTGAAAACAAATTATGCAGACATGTACCTTTATCACGAAGGTGTACTGAACACTCCTACTGAATCATTTGCAAGAAACAGTTCAACTACCTAACTCAAGAGGAGTAAAGCACTTACTCCTCTGCGACGATGGCCCATCTAGCCAAAATAAGAACCATATTGCTGAGCGCTTTTAATGAACCTTTGCGATTTCGGAGTGTTTGAAACTATTAAACACTAATGAGGAGTTCATTTTTACCCCGCGCTCGAGACTTTGGATCAATACAACGTGTTCTTCCAAAAGCAGACAGAGGGTATACGCCAGACTGAAAGCAGGTGCAGGGGAAGTGTTTCACCTATACTAGAATTTTTTAATTTTTAAAATTTTTATCTTCTTCTGGTTTGCTATTTCATTAAAACTACTTGCTCTCAAGGGGACATAAGTTCTATTCTATTTTGTACGACACTAATATCGGCTGTGCTTATAAATATTATAGTTTCTATGAGTTACTAGCGTGTTTAGAAAATCAATATTATTTTGAAAGTATAAATTTGTATTCTACATAAAAAAGGCAAAAATATGCTTTGACTTTTCATTTTGGACTGAAATCTCTGAAGTCTATATATTTATTTTCAAAACAGAGTACAACACTGAAATTAGTCATTAAACTTTAAAAAAAATAGGGAAACAACTGTTCTATTGCAGCAACTCATTAACTGACGTAATTAAAATTTAAATTAAGGAAAAATTATTGTAGTAGAGTTATAGGTAATATCTACTTCGGAGCCAGAAATGTATTTTTATCAAGAATAGAATGTTTTATTGGGTTTCCCGGAAGTTTCATAATATCGCTTAACTGGTTCCTGAAATAAGCAACTCAGTTCGTTTTAATCTTCTGATGGCATAACTAGACGTTAAGTGACAGCATCATCAACAAAAAATCTAAAAGCGCTGCCCAGATTGCCTACTAAATCGTACACATAGATGAGGAACAGCAGAGGGCGCTCATCTTCCACACTGAGTCACCACTACCTCATGCACGTCCACGCTTCTGGGAGAAGGAGCGACTCAACGATTGGTAAGAAACCGCAGCGCCACCGCCTTCGGACTTGTCATACACGCAACACTGTAGTGGGGAGGAAGGAAGCGGATATAACACTGATGTGAAAGCAGCATCTTGATGTCTAATGTATGCATCCCTCAACATTACATCCGCACTCGCTCGCTTTCGAATCTCTTGGGTCTACCAGGCGCCTAACTACGCTGGGATGGGCGGGGAAAAGCCATAGGGCCGCTGACGATATAATGCCCCCCCCCCCCCCCTCAAGTTTGAAATTTGGCTCAAAGGCGTGTACAGCCTTCCTCTGTAATGGTGCAAAATCATGGCGCACTGCGACGTTGCCGCGCGGAGTCGCCGCGCTGTTCGAGGTGCCATGTCACGGCTTGCGCGGCCTCTACCGCCGGAGTTTCGAGTCCTCTCTCAGGCGTGGGTTTGTGTAAATATGTTGCTCTTAGCTGAAGTTAGTTTAAGTAGTGTGTAAGTCTAGGGACCCATGACCTCAGCAGTTTGGTCCCTTAGGAATTCACACTCACTTCTACGTTCCTCTATGTCTCGATGACACTTCTGACAGCAAGGATGCAAAAGAGAAAGAAAGCCGCAACTCAGAAGTTCATGTGACGTGTAAGGTGGATTGAGGATGTCCCATTGGCTCCAAACTTCACCACAATTCTGCCCAACGCCTAAACTCGGCTTGAAGGTCGTCACATCACCTCTTATCCACGTTCACCCCCCCCCCCCCTTCTTTTGACGGCTCCGTCATGGAGGTCAGATCAGCGACGCACAGCTGGCAAATCACACAGTTTTCTAATGAGCGGCCGAAAAAACATCACAGCTCGCCGTCGCTTAGGATCGGAATGAAAAGGCCTTAACGGGTGGCATAGAGGACCTGAATGAAAGCACCTATTTCTCTGGGGCGTTGATTCTCACACATTTCGCGGTTGCTAGTGACAGCACGCACTGCGATTACAAACAGGAAGACGTTCCAGACAACCTTTGACACTGCTGATCCTCCAGTACGTTTCAGCCCTTCTCTAAGGATATTGTGTGCCTATATACCCGTTAAACGTCGTCTGACCTCCTTGGAGCGCAGAGCGACAGCAAGTTTAGCATTCGTATGCAGGTTGGAAAAATTCGGAGTAGGTATTAAAATCCATGGAGAAGAAGTAAAATCTTTGAGATTCACCGATGACATTGAAATTCTGTCAGAGACAGCAAAGGACCTGGAAGTGCAGTTGAACGGAATAGACAGTGCCTTGAAAGGAGGATATAAGATGAACATCAACAAAAGCAAAACGAGGATAATTGAATGTAGTCAAATTAAATCGGATGATGCTGAGGGAATTAGATTAGGAAATGAGACACTTAAAGCAGTAAAGGAGTTTTGCTATTTGGGGAGCAAAATAACTGATGATGGTCGAAGTAGAGAGGATATCAAATGTAGACTGGCAATGGCAAGGAAAGCGTTTCTGAAGAAGAGAAATTTGTTAACATCGAGTATAGATTTAAATGCCAGGAAGTCGTTTCTGAAAGTATTTGTTTGGAGTGTAGCCATGTATGGAAGTGAAACATGGACGATAACTAGTTTGGGCAAGAAGAGAATAGAAGCTTTCGAAATGTGGTGTTACAGAAGAAATCTGAAGATTAGATGGGTAGATCACATAACTAATGAGGAAGTATTGAATAGGATTGGGGAGAAGAGAAGTTTGTGGCACAACTTGACCAGAAGAAGGGATCGGTTGGTAGGACATGTTCTGAGGCATCAAGGGATCACCAATTTAGTATTGGAGGGCAGCGTGGAGGGTAAAAATCGTAGAGGGAGACCAAGAGATGAATACACTAAGCAGATTCAGAAGGATGTAGGTTGCAGTAGGTACTGGGAGATGAAGAAGCTTGCACAGGACAGAGTAGCATGGAGAGCTGCATCAAACCAGTCTCAGGACTGAAGACCACAACAACAACAACAACATGCAGGTTGGTACCACTACGGACCGTTCAGCACTACTCGACGAAATTGGAACATGTCCAATGGGGGGGGGATGTAACATAAACACATTAGATAACATGGTGGCAAATGGTCCCTTTAATAACTACCCCTCCCCCCCTCCCATCCTCACTGCAGTATGTTAAAATCCTCGGTATGACCCACCTGCCTTTCTTGAGCACCTTGAAAATATACCTGTACAGACAGAAACCCTGACGAGATTCACAGGGTGGCTTCGCTCCTGACCTTTCGCTACTGCGCTACAGCTCTTGCGCCTGATACTAGACCATCTGGAAATGGAGTGTCTCAGAGGGCTCGCCAACCTGAAAACAACTAGTACTTCGTCACTGATTCTGTACGAGTACAGTTCTAAAATTGTCAGTAAAGGTGGGCAGAAAATAATCCTGTTGGAGGAGCATCCGCAACTGAGCATTATAGCAGGGGTTGAAAATACCGCTTTATTTGTAAGGCTCCTTTAATTTTTCAGTAGTTAAAATATGACTGGTCTGGGCTCTTACATACCCTTCATCATATGTTATAACTTTGTGCTATGACCCCAAGCGCCGACGTGGACGAGTAGAGGACTCGTTGTATCACCAACGAACGCAGAGCGCATTTAAGAGCCAGAAACCAGTCGTGTTTTAGCTACCGAAAAATAAAAAGAGAGAACTGAGGAGATATTTTCAGCGACTGATAAAGATGGGCAGGATAAGAAAATTCTTCAGCAACAAAATTATAGACAATTTCAACAAATATTTTTAACTACGTAACTAAGCAACAGAAAATTAGGATCTGATTACTTCGTTTGTAAACAGATTACAGTGTCCAAGAAAAGCTAAACACAGCAGTAAATTTTTCATAACTGAACTTCCTGACACACTAGTGTCCAAAATAATGGTTTAAATTCCTTGGCAAATGGCTCGTTGTCGTGATATTCTTGAGTGATAGCGATTGCAGGCGATATTCCTGCGGAGATTACCAAAAATATATCAGTCATGGGTAGCACCTCTTTCTGTCATGGGATCTTAAATAAACTCTGCGTCACGTACAAATGAGATTTACTGTTATAAATTATGCGTTACCGAAATGAATCACAGCGTTAAGCAATGACGACTGTATTGTTACATATATTGATATAAATTGCTTGAGCATAAAGATTGTCAGCAGGAAAAAAATTAAATATAAATATCTAGAATTCCATTGATTTGTATCGATTCAATACCAGAGAGACGAGCAGCTAAGTACTCACATATATGGGAAGAATATACCGGGATTGAGGATACGAATTGCAGTGACACAAAGACGATAAAGTTGAGCCAGTTAATTTAATTATGTTAGCAAAAACACCAATTTCTAATTGATTTTATTCTGTTGACATCCAAAGTTTTCGAGACCCTTATTATTTAAAAAGTAAAAACGAAACACCGTAACGAATGTAATCCATTTACAAAGCGACGAAGAATATTTTAAGAAAGTGTTATTTGTTACAGTATCTTGCACGAATAACCTAAACATCACTGGTAAACTGGACTTATTTAACGTCACCTGTATGAGTCAACCCTGACATTAAAACTTCGAAGGAGAATGTTAATTCATAGGATTCATTTTTACTGTAATTATAAGATTTGTTACTTTTATGTTTCTCCAAGACAAACTACCTCAGACAATCTGTGATATACAGCCAGGATGTCTGTTGTAAAATCAAATTACCCTAAATACAACTGTCGTGTGGAAGACATCTGTACTCGTTACACAAAGATGCCTCTGAGAATTTACGTTGTGAGATTTGACGACTGTCTTTCAGAAGCAACTGAGTGGCAGAAGCTCGACGATGTCTGATGATGTCTTACCTTCTGACAGCTGTTGTCGCTCCTTGCTCTTACTGCATTTGACGGTTTTCTTCAGATGCTGCTGACTAGGGCCGGATACATTCACGTTGCTCGCCAGTCGCTTCATCTCAGACTGTTGCTACGCAACGTTGTGGGCAGCTGCAGGGACCCCTTCATTGTTGAGAACTCCATCTCAGCTCTCTATTCGTTGTTTACTCTTAGATGTTATGGAAGATGATCAGTACTTAATTAAGGTAACTGTCCAGAGATAATATCAGGGCGTAACCAGGCTGGATGGACCTGCCACCCCTGAAGACAAACAGAACGAAGAGAAAGAAAATAGTAAATGGAAAAGAAAAGCAGAAAATCTTCCAAATCGTTCAATCAATGACCTAATTCGTTATGTCCAGATAATTAAAGTAATTCACCCAGGTCAAAGATCAATCTGCAGTAGTACTTTAATATTTGATAATTGAACCTATAGAACGAAAGGAACTTGATGTTAGCAAATGTTGCGGCCGAGATTAAGGCGTATACACGTGTACGCAGAAAGAGAGACAAAAAAGAAAGTCAACTTACAATTTAAATTTAGTTGTTACAGACACTGTAGAAACTAATCGAGAAACAACTCCGCATTTCGGAACATCTAAAAATGTTTTAACCGCACAGTACTACGATGGCAAAATGAAAAAACTTCGAAGAAATCGGGTATTGAAATAAATCGATGGTAAAAGTCGAAAATTTGTACCGAACCAGGATTCGAACCTGGTTCTCCCACTGCCGTAAACGTCTCAGTCATCTGGACACGGTTTCCATTCGGCTCAAATTCTCAACCTGGTGTGTGTGATGTGTGTTCTGTCAGGCAAGGCCGACAGAACGGGCAACACACACACGTACCTATAGCATAATTATTTAAAACTTGTTCCACGAGTACTTCGAAAGGTAACGCTAAAGACACTTTACTCAAAGCACTCGGCTCGCATATAGGTCACGTCATCTATGTGCTTAAAATATTTACTGACGTACTTCTTACGAATTACAAACGAAAGTCAGATAATAACAACGTAAATGAATCGACAGCATTTTTATTCTACGTAATGTACTAAAAATAATCACTCGTACAGTACCTAAAGACTTGACATCAGACAATTAATGACTTTCCAATAGAATAAGTAGATAAACTCACATTCGCTGATAAATTAATATCAACAGTAAAAAGAGCTGACATAGCCTTCAACTAAACTTAGAATGATGCTTTAGTTGTCCAATGATTGACAACGTTTATTCGTAACAATACACCTGATTTTAGGCAGTGGAATAGGTTGCAGACGCATACGCTAATGTGTGGTTTTGATAAGAACTTTATCGCAGCTGTTATGTACAACATGTGGCAGACCTCATATCGACGTATGGTCAACGTGTGATTGTTGCAGAGGCTGAGCGTTCTTTTTCCGAGCTAAAAATATTTTTAAAAAAACTTACACACGCATCAGGAACAGTAACTGGGTTGGCAACATTATCGATACGAGAGTGGTGGTGTGCATGCTCACAGGGCTGTTTGACTGACGACCGAGAGTAACAGAAATTCTGAAAAAAGAAAACATTAACTGGCGGAACTCGAAGCAAGACACTGTAAATCTCTGAGAATGTGCTTGGAGAGTTCCAAAACTTGTCTTCCAGTGCAGAACTACACCTATTCTTCGCCTTTATAGCTTGCCAGAAGTGTGAGAGTCTGATACTTCTGTGTTGCAAATTGATCTAGACGTGACAGATAAGTTTGTTTATTGGGGAAACTCTTGCCTTACTGTCTATTAGATAACCGGAGATAAGTGCCACAGGTTTACGATCGAAGAAGACGTGCTTATCTGTAACACATGTCCGTGGAGTTTTACATGTCTCTTGGAAATACCAGAGCGAGCTGCGATGCATGATGTCAGAAGGCAAAGACGTTCCACACTATTGATAGTGACTGATGGAGACTTCTGTGTCTGGAATACGAACACTCATTATAGACGTATGAAGGGTTGTCATATACACCAGAAGAATTAAATTTTGAGTGGGTAAAGCTTACATAAGGCTGAAAGTCATCTTTGGGTGTGATATGCAACACTCAAATCCTTTTGTAGAGCGCACAGAAGGATTTTGAAGCATCATCGACCATGCTATTCGAAACACTCTACGTCTTTACAAGAGGGACATTTAACTAATAAAATATGATATGTTATGATAGTAGACTATCGTCAACCACTTTTCTGGAGTGTAGTTTCACATCAACAGATGCACACTTGATCCTGCAACTGTCATTTCGTCTGTTCCGTTAATAATGTGTGATATCAGAACTAAAGTACTTGAATGAGGGTAAAAAGGAGCCAAACGTCACAAATCTACTTAAAGCATGTGGATATACCGTATCTAATATTATGGCAACACACACAGTTGCTGGGTCACGTAATTTAGGGAGAATAGCAGATGCAGCGTCAGCAGGACGCAAAACTGGTTCCTGACAAGCTCTATGATACCATCTAGCAGGACACGCCGAGTTGTTTCCAGACTTTTCTCTGACGAAGCATGTTATTTCTAATTCACACTCACCTATGTTGTCACCCTAAAGGTAATGATCAGCATGGTCATGTCTAAACCAGACGCACATTCCGTCACCTATTTATAGCTGTCATGCTCATACCCCAATACTATTTCAAGTCCATAAATACGTTTATCACTCACCTGAAATGTAACACAGTAATCCACATAGCTGGGTAATAACATTTTTATGTCCTTACCCTACAGATACTAACCCGCAACGGAGTTGTTTCATCAAAGGACCTTACAGTTCCCACTTTAAAGGCAACAAGTCAGTCGCCGACAAATGCACCTTATCTTTTAAGTTAGATCAGTAGTACTCCCATGTGCGTCTTGTCATGTTGTAATCAAATCTTTACATGTTTTGATAAATAATATCCGAAGCCGCCACGGTATATGTATTATCATGAAACGAAAAACGTCGAAGAGCTAGTTTTTATGGCGCAGCTTCTCGGAGTTTCCTCCAGGAGGTGATTGATACCGAGTATCGTACTATCATATTACTGAAGTGGCTGTAGGAAGAATATGCGACACATTCGACAGTCAAGAAGTTAGATTTTCCATGAGACAAGAAAAGACGTTCGAAATCCTAAGAAAAATAAGCATGGACTATAAGAAAAGTATTTTAATAAACGACATGTAGGTATAACCTATTGGAATGAAACTTCAGGAGTGACAAAGCTGCAGTCCTACTAAACTAAAGTTGGTCATGTACACCACAGAAGAACTGAGAGCTATCGCGATACTCCAGACAGTTGTCCCATCAGAACAACAAATTTAATGTCAGTAAAATCCATTTTACATGACATGACCGCAGGTCTTTTAGATGGTTTCTTGGTTTCACTGCTGCGGTGTCACCCCATATAGGAGAAATATTTTGCAGCCTTGACGCTACCTCTCACAGAGGTGGACTCGACGAATTTACCACGTAGACAACTGTTAAATGTACCACAAAATTCCAAGTGGCGAATTATTTTGTAATGTGTGTGGTAATTTAAGAGCTGTCTACTTGGTAAATTCCTCAATTGCATCTCTGTGAGAGACAGGGTGAAGGCTGTAATTTATTTTTCCTAGATGGATGTGACAATGTAACTGCAGGAAGAAATCTGGCTAACAGTTGGAAGAAAACATCTAAAATATCTGTGACCATAACCATACAAACTGGATTTGGCGGGCGTTAAAATTGCTGTTCTGACGGAACAACTGTCCGGAACATTGCAGTAGATCTCAATTCTTCTTTGATGATCATGCTCAAAAGTATGTGAACCACCGAATTTCAACCTTCCCCGCTTTCATCATCGCCAACACGAAAAGGGCGCTACACGACACAGACACAAACACACACACACACACACACACACACACACACACACACGCGCGCACACACACACATTACAGTCACCTACACGTAACAGATACACTTACGCACACAGCCTTTCGTGGTCTCCCATTCATTCATGTCATACGATTTTATTTTACTATTCACTTTGCATTTACTCTCGGTATTTATTCGTTAGCAGGCATTCAACTTTGTTTGAAACTGCTATACTGATCTCTCTGGTTCAGTAGTAACTTTTTTATATTGTTACCAGAGCATGCTCTGTCCTTCCGAGCCCTCATTACTTTCCATGGCGCCAATTCATGTTGCTCGTTGGCTACAATACGTTTTAATTTGTGAGTAAGGTACTCTACATTCTCCTCCTCATTTGCTGCTGACTGCCCAGGCACTTTGTAGTCATTGTGTTTTCGCACCTCTTAAACAAAACTATCTGTCAACATTTTTGGACTTATAATTCGACCCCAGTGATCAACGGTGCTGCATTAGCGTTACGGTCATAGATTTATGTTCCTACGCCGTAAAATATTCAAGAACATCACATTTAAACAGTGAAAAGATAAGGTAACCGTACTTAAAACATACAAACGTAATGAAATGCTCATAATAGCAGGACAGGCTTATTTTATACTTTCTCAGCGGTAACTCAAATAAACTCTGATCCAAGTACAAAATTTCAGTGTAGACTGCAGAAGTGCTTTACTGCAATAACTTACTTCTCGTTGAAACTGAATTAAGTGACTCCGCTGTTAAGTACACTACAGCATCAATACTACGAGGTTTGGAACTTAAATCGTGGCAACTATTTATTCACAACCGATACAAAATAGTTGTGTGGTGTCACCGCCAGACACCACACTTGCTAGGTGGTAGCCTTTAAATCGGCCGCGGTCCGTTAGTATACGTCGGACCCGTGTGTCGCCACTATCAGTGATTGCAGACCGAGCGCCGCCACATGGCAGGTCTAGAGAGACTTCCTAGCACTCGCCCAGTTGTACAGCCGACTTTGCTAGCGATGGTTCACTGACAAAATACGCTCTCATTTGCCAAGACGATAGTTAGCATAGCCTTCAGCTATGTTATTTGCTACGACCTAGCAAGGCGCCACATTCAGTTACTATTGATATTGAGAATCATGTACCGTCCAGACCGACGTTCGTCGTTAATGGATTAAAGTTAAGTATTCCACCAGCTACGTCCGTTTTTCTAAACTCTAATTTCCTTGTCCTGTTCCAGACCTCACGCCAGCCTGCGTGAGCTAAAACGCGTGCCTTTCGGCCTCCTCTAGTAACACGGTGTTGGCTCTCCTGCCAACCACAACAAGTTGCATGTTTACACCTGTTACCGTCCTTCAGAGTAGTCACCAGCGTTGTGTAGAAGCAGTTGCCAGCGATGTGGAAGGCGTAGTATACCGTTAGCAGAGCTTGTTCAGTTGATGGTGCGAATGGAGCGGCCTAAAAGTATAGTGATTCTCGTGTGCGACTGTGATGGTGTTACCCTAACGCATGACGTTCCTCCATGGCAGACCGTCAATGCACAGTATTACTGCTTGTTTTTGGAGCATCGCCTGCGACCATGTTTGCGAAAGAAGCGGCGACACTTTCTGCGCAACCCACCCAGTATTTTGCACGACAATGAGCGGACGCATACAGCGCAAGCCATTTCTGCTCTTTTCGGTCGATGGGACAGGTAAATACTGTGCTATCCACCATACTCCCCGGACTTAAATCCTTGTGATTTTGATTGGATCTGAAGATGAAGGAACCACTTCGTGGCGTTCGCTTCAGAACTTTTCCAGAGATTCGACAGGCAGTAGACCGCTCCATTCGCATCATCAGCAGAGAAGGCTTTGTTAACGGTATACTACGCCTTTCACCTCACTGGCAACGGGTCCAACACAACACTGGTGACAACTTTGAAGGACAGTAACAGGTGCAAACATGTAACTCTTTGGTATCGGTTGTGAATAAATAGTTGCGACTATTTAAGTTCCAACCCTCGTATTTACATTCCAAAATCCATGTACAAACTGTTCCACGAAACCCATTGTATCGCTAAGCGCAGTCCTGCATATAAATAACCGTAACAAAAAACAATGTATTTGCTGTAAATTACGCTTTTAAAAAGTATTATACCGCCTAGGACCATATTAATTACTGAGAAATATCAAAAGCATTTACATAAACTACCCACCAAAAATTTTGCTGCCTCGAAGTAGTCAATTTCAGTACAAACATTCTGGTGGGAGGAACTGTTTCAATAATAGAAACAGTTCAATAAATAGATTTTGCTTGTCAGAATGTTTTAATTTTGAAGAAGAACAGATTACGTAAGCATTTGGATGACTGGAAAACAACCAGCAGCCTGAGCAGAATGTAAGCTAGACTACAAAAGAACTAGGTGTTGGGATGTTTCTAAGATATAAGGATAGTAAGAAAGATTTAGAAAGGACAAGACCATCCATCTGGACTGTTATTATATGTTTCCTTTCATCATGACTGCGATTTAGACTTAATATGCCATTTTCAATTTGTGCCTGCAACAAGATAACTTGTTGAAAGACCATTTTAACTTTATGAACTAGTGGAAAAATGCTTCTGTAGGAGCACAGAAAAGACGAATTGCTGCTGTTTAAAATACTCTGAATGAAAAGTGGGATATCAGCTACCGCAGTCTACCTTCTTCAGCATCTTTAAACATTTTTCCAAAAATTTTGGTGTAGAAACATATTCGCGCTCTTTTTAACATACAGCTTACCTCTCACTCGCACAAGCTGCCCTAAGTGTAACTCGCTCACACTCAACGGTCCATCGTCTGTCATACCGATCCTCTTACGCTTCCACACTCTCACTCATATATCCCAATTCACTATAAATAACGCAAGGCTAATTTTACTCCTCAAATCGGCATTTACATGCACCAAAAATTTGCATTCCTTAGTACAAAATAGGACTCTTATGACGCTTTTGACGATAACAGAGACGTATTGCAGCATATTTATCCATGCTACGACACTTTATAAACTACGTTTTCGGCTCACACTGCATTTTACGTGCGTATTTTAGGTGTAGAAGTAGGGTAAGTTTGAAATTCTGTATCTCAGAAACGGATAAAGATGGGAAGAACATTTTCAAGGTAGTTTGAGATCTGGATATTAGGAACACATCGTAATAGTTACAACCATTGCTGAGCGCGGCCATCTTGGAACCCGCGGCTCGGTTTTGGCACCCAAAAGCCAGATTTATGAGGTATTTCTCAATGACGGATAAAGATTTTCTAAAACTGGAAGATGGCACATCCAGATACATACCTAGAGAATATACCACTGGAATTTGAGCAAATTGTTGCAGTTATTTATTATTTAGATTTCGACTCACTCCGGGTTTTACGCGCTTGTTTTGCCTTAAACGTACGAGAATTTGAATCTCTGTGTCCCGGAAACAGATATACATGTCAAGAATGTTTTCGAGGCTGTTCGAGAATGGGCTCGTCAAAATTTCAGGCATTTACTGTGAATAATGGTCTTGGAAGCCGCGGCTCGTGTTTGGCACCCATAAACGAAGTTTTTGGGGGGTTTCTCGATCACGGATAGAGATTTTTGCAACTAGGAAGATGGTGCATCTAGATAAATGTCTAGAGAAAATACCGTCACCGTTAGAGATATTTGCTGCTGTCTGTTAATTAGATATCCGCTGTTGACTGCGAAAAAATGGTGAGAAACGCTCTTTTCGGGTTTTATTAGGAACCACCCAAGACCGAAATGGTTACTTAATAAACCCTTTAAGACTTATCGTAGACCACATCTAATACAAAAAGAAACAACCGTTTTCCTCAATTTGCCTAAGATGAAAGAAGTATGTAATATTCGAACTTTGGCCCTCACAGTTGCAGTAAACAGATTTTTCTTTTGGGTATACAAGCAAACGGTTCCTAGCCCTAGTACTATCCAAAACACTTGACCCCACCTTTCTATTACCAATAGAACTTGAGACATGAGCCCTGAAAAATCCTGTTTTTATGGGCGCCGATTTTGAACATACTGCTAGCGCATGCTATCGTATGCGTTCTGATATGTTCTGTTCTCACAATATTTTATAAAAATAAAATTGTTTTGAAAAATTATCTTTCTACCTCACTACTAAGTTCGTCAGCGCATCGTTCCTCTTCAGATGAGGCCGTCCACGTGTCCACTGTGTTTACATGTTCAAAGTATGTAAAATGTTCAGTAGTCTACATCATTTGCATATAAAATAACGTAGCCCTTCACTAGAAGGTTAATGTTATTTCAAACCGGGTGCCTTACTACAGTTAACTCAGTATCTTGTAGAGATACAACCTGCTGTAGTAATTGCTTTCGATCAGGTGACACCCGTGTACGTAATTCCTACCATGCGTTAACTAGATGTGATATTTGTCAGTTAAAATTTTACAGGTGTGATGGGTGCTGCTACCGAAGATCGAATTTTTAGTGTTAGAGATAGATTTTTCTATATTTTCTATGTTACGTTAGTTAATAACAAATTGAAATTTTCTTTAAAACCTTTTTCTTAGAGAGAATGAAGGGAAGGCTTTTTACCTACATGATGTTCCTTTCAAACATCCCAAAAAGGGAAAAAAACTACAGTACATGTGGTAATGAAATTGCACCACAGGTTGGAGCATCTCAAAGAATTTATATTCCAACATCAGACGTGCCAACTATTGTCGCCAGAGTGCACGCATGAAGTGGAAACTGCAACTCCACAGCAGCAAGCGCAAGCAGTAGTATGGTTCGCAGGAACTAAACCACTGTTTACTGTGCACAGAAATTATCGTAGGTTGTGTAGATGTGATTCAACTGAGGTGAAAACAATTAAGAACGGTATCGTACGTTTCTGGCAATTGGAAGTATTCTGAAACACTGGAGGACACCAGACAAGTGTTCCTCAGTAGCCCAATTTGGCAGTCATTTAGGCAACATGATGCATCCCGAGGAACACTGCATTTTGTACTACACCAACGTCCTCGTTAGTAAGCTTACAAAGTGCAAATTCTGCAACATCAGATGTAGAACGACAAACCATGTTATCTACAATTTGCTACGGATATGCTGCAGCGTACTGACAATCATGCGAGCTTCCTGGAAACATATCTGTTCTTATATTAGCCAATCTTTCACTTATCTCGAACGTTTAATGTGCATAATGTTCGGATTTGTCTCTCATAATATCCGCACACTGTCATTGATCGGGTCGGTGATAGCCTAGAACTGAACGTCTGGTGAGCTAATGCACGACGGGATTGTTGGATTGCTCTTCTTTGAAGAAAAAACAGTGAGTGAGTCAGTGTATGTGGATATTTTGGAGCAGTTTGTATACCCTCATCTTTCAACAAGATGGAGCTCCTTCGCATTGGTGAACGACTGTTCGAAGTTAATGGTGTAAGACATATATATTTCTCTTGTCTATTGTCAAACCACAATTTATGAAAGATGTTTATATTTTATTAATAGGATTAAGCAGGAATAATTAATATTTGTCATGTTGGAAATAATTGTGATAGCAGGGAATGTCTGCACCAAAGTACTGTCATCCCCCTTCCCTTCTGTGTGAGAGGATGAATGAGCAAATGTATTTCTAGTTGCATGCTGGATGGTAGCAGACAAGCCTATCTGCTAGAGAACAGTGGGACCAACATCGGAACAGGTACCTACGCTTTCTAAAAGCAAAGAGGTTTCCAGCCTTAGTATGGTTCTGTCTGTCCCTTGTCATGTTGATATAGGAAGCTGCCTCTATGGTCACTTCCGTTTTGTATTCCGTTGCAATTTAAGATAACATTAGATATTTTAGAGCTAAACCTGAAATAAAGGTGATTAAATTTTCAGGTAGGCTGAACTTAAGAAATCCATTGTCCTACTTAGCAGACACGCGCATAGCCGGAGATCTTGCCACTTCAAAGGCTCGCCACGGACAGACTGACCTGCGCTCCTACCAAGGGTGCTTCCGTATACAAAACGGAAGTGACCGGAGGGGCAGCTTCCTATACCAACATGACAAGGGACGGACAGAACACTACTAAGGATAGAAGCCTCTTTGCTTTTAGAAAGCGTAGCTACCTGTTCCGACGTTGGTCCTACTGTTCTCTAGCAGACAGGCTTGTCTGCTACCATCCAGCATGCAACTAGCAATACATTTGCTCATTCATCCTCTCACACAGAAGGGAAGGGGGATGACAGTATCTTATCATATACAGTATATAAAAGAAAGCGGATGTAGGTTCCGTATGAGGTTATGTGACATGAATTACGTATAAACTGTGTTTTAAAGTGTAGAAGTGTGACAGATCATTCTTATTTATGGGTAAAAGTAACACGTTCCACTGCTCAGTCTCCTCCCAGATAGTCAGAAACATCACAGTAAATTTAGAAGAGGAATTTATGCCGTAAATGGCAACAGATTCAAGAAATTAACATGAAAGGAATCCAACAGAGATCTTTCAATAGAGAAGATCCAACGGAGAGCAGCGCGCTTCGTTACTGGATCATTTAGTAATCGCGAAAGCGTTACGGAGATGATAGATAAACTCCAGTGGCGGACTCTGCAGGAGAGACGCTTAGTAGCTCGGTACGGGCTTTTGTTGAAGTTTCGGGAACATACCTTCACCGAAGAGTCAAGCAGTATAGTGCTCCCTCCTACGTATATCTCGAGAAGAGGCCATGAGGATAAAATCAGAGAGATTAGAGCCCACACAGAAGCATACCGACAATCCTTCTTTCCACGAACAATACGAGACTGGAATAGAAGGGAGAACCGATAGAGGTATTCAGGGTACCCTCCGCCACACACCGTCAGGTGGCTTGCGGAGTATGGATGTAGATGTAGATGTAGATGTAAGCTAGATGTAATTGGTATGGTCTAGAGTTTCAGAAAAGACCCGCTCGATGTCGCTACGAGCGCTGACCTGGAGCGTACAACCAGTCTCGCGCAATATGGCGTCCGCGCACGGGAAGACGTTCTGTGTTATTGAATTTAGTCGTACTCAATCAGTGATCGCAGTTCAGCGGGTGGTTCATATCCGATTTTGTGCTAAACCACCATCACCAAAGAACATTAGATGGTGGTAAAAACAGTTTTAAGGAACAGGATGCCTCTGTAAAGGCAAAAGTCTTGGTCGGCCACGCGTTGCTGAACAAACAATGGAACAAATCCGACGAGCATTTGAGCGGAGCCCCCGCGAGTCTATGCGTCGTGCTAGCCGAGAACTTCCGTTACCGCGCGTGACAGTGTGGCGTGTGTCACGGCGTTGTTTAGCCCTCAAACCTTACTGATTACAACCGGTGCAAGCCCTTCGAGAGACTGAAAAAGTGAAGCGAGTGGACTTTAGCAATGCTATTCTAGAGGACATGGAAAATGACACTTTTATGTTACAGTTGATATTCAGCGATGAGGCAACATTCCATATTAGCGGTAGGGTTCCCCATCGTAATGTGCGTATATGGGGGCTCGAAAATTAGCATGAAACAATTGAACACGAACGTGATTCACCAAAAGTGAGTTTTTTGTGCTGTTTCGCAAAGCAAGGTTTATGAACCCTATTTTTTTGTGGCAGAAATCGTAACAGGACAATCATATCTTGCAATGCTCCAGAACTGGTTATTCCCACAACTTGACTCTGACAATTTCATCTATGGGCAAGATGGAGCACCACCGCACTGGCACAGCAACTGCACAGTTTCCTCAATGCCAACGTGCCTCGACGTTAGATAGGGCGTACAGGAGCGCGAGACCAGGCTTTGCACTCTTGGCCTTCTAGGTCCCGTGACTTAACACCATGTGATTTCTCCCTTTGGGGATATGTTAACCAATGTGTTCACGTTCCTTCCTTACCTCGTGTCAGTGATGAACCAAAAAGTAGTATATCAGCTACTATAGCTCCAGTGACAGAAAACATCTTACATTCAGTTTTGGATGAATTCGGCTATCGACTGGATGTCGTCCGTGCAGCCAATGGAGGACATAGTGAACATTTATGATGGATTTTTGTAAACTTCTGTCTTTTCTAAGTAATTTAGTATGCAATTTATTGGTGTTAAGCCCTTCTCCCTAATAAATAATTATATTTAAATCGGGTCATTCTTTTTGGGAGACCCTGTACTTCGATTACAACGAAGAGAGATCTAAGTGTTCTGTATACGCCCGACATCCCTGAAACTCTTACAAATGAATGCAAACAAACAGACTAGTTAGTATGGAGCTACCGAAACTAGTGGATGAAGTGCACGCGGAAGTGCTGTGCTTGCAGGAACCCTACACCAGGAGCGGCAAACTAGTAGGTTTTGACCACAAACAAATCTTCATAGCAGGTACATCTGCTGCGGAGGCTGCGATGGTTGTCACAAATCGAAACTTAACAGTTACACTGATAGCTTATCTATGTACCGAGTACCCGACAACAGTGGAAATAGTAGACGAAGGGAAGAAGTGAATTATTACGTCGTTACTTGTATGGCACTGAACCATATCTCAGTTACATCAGAGACGTTGTTGAATATTCCACTAACAAATATTTACTTATGGCTGCAGACATAAAAGCTAGGTCGACTATATGACACTCTGATACAACAGACGACCGAGGGCACCAACTCCATGAGGCGCTAACTGAACACACAACCTATACATCGTCAACAGTCCAAATAAACCACCCACATACACAGCAAGATCGGGAGCCAGCAGCAGGATTGAGGTTAGGTTAGGTTAGTGGTGTTTAACGTCCCGTCGACAACGAGGTCATTAGAGACGGAGCGCAAGCTCGGGTTAGGAAAGGATGGGGAAGGAAATCGACCGTGCCCTTTCAAAGGAACCATACCGACATTTGCCTAAAACGATTTAGGGAAATAACGGAAAACCTAAATCAGGATGGCCGAAGACGGAATTGAACCGTCGTCCTCCCGAATGCGAGTCCAGTGTTCTAACCACTGCGCCACCTCGCTCGGTAGCAGGATTGACATGACAATTACAAACGCAAATGCACTTCCACTTATAACGAGGTGCGAGATCATGGATGGACTACTCACAGCGACTACAACGCTGTCATCATGAACGTAGACACACAAATATAAACACCTACACAGGATGGACATCAGCGATTGTTATATCATAGGGTGGTCTGGGCAAAACTAATGCAGATGATTGAGGCCTTCCCCCTACGTTCAGTTGAGGGTCAGTGGATTATAAAGCATATATTTTGACTGACTTACTACAAAAAGCACAAAGAGCTGCAATCCGACCGCTGACACAGGACGAAAGCTAAACATACCATGGACTAGAAGACTAAAAGGACATCGCAAAGAAGCTCAAACAAACGGAAACGCTTTCAAAGAGCGACGAGGGACCAAAAAAAAATGTGTGTGAAGTCTTATGGGACTTAACTGCTAAGGTCATCAGTCCCTAAGCTTACACACTACTTCACCTAATTGTCCTAAGGACAAACACACACACCAATGCCCAAGGGAGGACTCGAACCTCCGCCGGGGCCAGCCACACAGTCCATGACTGCTGAGCCTTAGATCGCTCGGCTAATCCCGCGCAGCAACGAGGGACAGAAATGTCAGACTCATACAGTTCAGGGAAACAAAACAACGCTACAAGCGAGAATTACAAAAAAAACGAGAAGAACATTTGGTCATACACGTGCAGACAGAACTCCAAACCAACGTTTTGGGGAACCCTTCAAAATACAAGCGGAGCGTCTGAGGACGCCACTAGTCTTAGCAACCATAACAGAGCGATGGAGAAGTGCTGCGGAATTCCTGCTAAACAAACTCCTCCCCGATGACGAGCAAAAGTCGGATGAACAGATTTATGCTGGACAACGAACCTTAATGAACTCTTGATATGAAAACGGTACCGTCACTATTCCCTTTGCATGTGAGAAGGCTGAGCGTGCAATTGCCAAACTGAGGAACAACAAAGTCCCTGGGGCAGCTGGTATTCATTCAGAGACACTGAAAATTTTCGTTCCTTTGATTGTTCCACATCTGACGTATCTACTCAAAGAAGCACAAATGGTTCAAATGGCCCTAAGCACTATGGGACTTAACATCTGAGGTCATCAGTCCCCTAGACTTAGAACTACTTAAACCTAACCAACCTAGGACATCTCCCACATCAATACCCAAGGCAGGATTCGAACCTGCGACCGTAGCAGCAGCGCTGTTCTGGACTGAAGTGCCTAGAATCGCTCGGCCACAGCGGCCGGCACACAAAGAAGCGTTACGGCTGGAACGGGTACCTGTGGTCTGGAAAAAAAAGTATAGACCTATTTGCTTAATTAACACCTTTGCCAAGGTCCAGGAACGAGTTCTGTGCGATTACTTGCAAACGCACAGGGAGCTTCTTGGCCTTAGTCCGCACTAATTCGGTTTCAGAACGGGAAAATCTATATATGACACCCTAAACAAGGTACTAATCACTGTTAATAATATAGAAAACAAATACGCGGTTGCTATTCTTATAGACTTTCTTTAAAAATTTGTCTTATTGTACCAACAGCTGAGGTCATCGGTCCCTAAGATTACCACCCACTATTCAATCTGACTTAAGCTAATGACAACACACACACTGATGCCGGAGGGAGGAATCGGCCCTCCGATGGGGGGAGCCGTGCGGGCCGTGACAAGGTGCTGTAGATCGCGCGGCTACCGCGCGCGGCCTTTATATACACTACGGGCGCCTTTGATCATCTATGGTGTCCTGCAATGTTTGAAAGACTCAGAGATGTAGGTACCTACGATAGCCTCTCGGACTACTGTAGAAACAGGGTGGTTGAATGGCGCTCGGGAAAAAAAATGGATCACCAAGGGTTACCCATAAGGATCAATCTGTGGCCTCGTCTTTTGGGATTTCGCCTTTGAACCCCTCCTACATCCACTACACTGATATAACCGTGTGAACGGGCGATAGCGTACGCGGATAACCTTCCGGTTGTGGTCTTCGCGGACTCAAGGGCATAACTCGAATACCGGCCAACACAGCTACTCACCAGCATCAGCCAGCGGTGCAAGACGAGTGGGAAATAGTAAATAAAATCGCTGATGCTGTCTCAAGGACATTACATGGCGAATACGGCCATGTCTGTCACAGAACACTGCAGTACACACAAAGCACAGAAGACAGCCGTTCCAATTCGTACACCAATTCAGACAGCAGTACCGAAACACACACTCATTCAAACAGCAAACACTTTCACCAACACGTACCACAGACAGCCTTACACAGCATTAAAGTAATTAAATTGTATTAGAATAAACAGTGTAACACAATCAGACCTGTTCCATCTACGCGCGACCGCTCCGGTAGCAGGTTCGAATCCTGCCTCGGGCATGGATGTGTGTGATATCCTTAGGTTAGTTAGGTTTAAGTAGTTCTAAGTTCTAGGGGACTGATGACCTCAGAAGTTAAATCACATAGTGCTCAGAGCCATTTGAACCATTTGAGAAGTTTAAGTATAAACAACAGACATATCCATTCCGTGGTCGTTATGTCGCTGTTGGATAGTTAGTATCTAAGCAACATAACAGGTAAAATTCTAGATACATAATATAGGAAAGGTTAAAAAATGGATCAAATGGCTCTGAGCACTATGGGACTTAACTTCTGAGGTCATCAGTCCTCTAGAACTTAAAACTACTTAAACCTAACTAACCTAAGGACATCACACACATCCGTGCTTGAGGCAGGATTCGAACCTGCGACTGTAGCGGTTGCGCGATTCCAGACTGAAGCGCCTAGAACCGCTCGGCCACAACGGCCGGCTAGGAAAGGTTAATTAATAACCCAGGAAATAGTAACTTTACACTCACACCACTGCGCTTTCACACTGTACAAACCGGAAAAATGACGATAGTTGTAGTGTTTTTGTAAATAGTTTTTAGAAATATTAGCATTTCTCCCTCTCTCTCTCTCCCTGTCTTACTATCCAAGTCTTTCCTATCATCTGTCATCATATCTTCTTAAAACGTGATTATCTTTTGTGTTTTTTTTCAATTTGTAATATACTTTTAATGTATTTTTACTTCCTTTGTAATTTATGAAAGCAATAATTGCTGTTTGTAATGTAGGATATATTTTGTAATCTACATGAAATTCAGTAAAATGAACGAGCTGCTATAAAATTTAAGGCAACAGGAATCTGAATCAGCAGCAAATCAAATCAAACCATTTACACAGTAGGCGAGCCTCCGATCACTGTGTTATATGATGAGGCGTGGACGCCCACCACCTTGTCACCCACCTTGTGGTTACGCCGTCTTTCAACTACCTCCGACAGGTGGTCACGGCACCAGCACGTCAACGGTCGACCACTTCGTCATTTTGCGAGATAGTCCTCTTCAGACGTCGGGATATAACAACCTGCTCTATGTCATTCTCTCATTTGCAGCCGTTTGGTCTCTTGCGTTTAGCAATGATCCTAATGTTTTGGCTCATCAGAGTACAATGCTTGTGTCACTATAGGTTTTTGTATGTTTTTCAGAGAGAGTATCAGACACTGAGTTCGTTTTGGACTCCGTCAACAAAAAGATGCGAACTTGGTTTGAAGAAATCATCGAGTGAATACGGATAACATTAATAGATCCAGAACGGTTCAGGTGAAAGTCTAACAATGACTTTTCAACAACAGTCACGATGTGAGAGATATTCGTTCGTTTTGCTTCAGATTTCCCGTGCAGCTGTCTCCAATTCCACATCGCCACGTTACCTCAATGATAGGTGTCAGCGAGCCACCCACCGTTGCGACGCGGCGTGTGAGCAGTCTACGCAGTTCCGAACTTGCAACTCACGGCACAACAGTAAGGCGGAATTCTGTGGAAGAGGTCATTCACCGAAACAGATTCATCACGGCGACAGAAAAACGGGCTCTGGTAAAACCTATAGCTCTATTAACGCCGGACAGAGAACATAAAGGCTAAGAACTAACTTTTCGATTAACATCAAAGGGCACGATGAGTAAGAGCATTTCAATAGAAGACTGGCCATTCGAAATGGCGCTCCGCCGTGGATCTGTGTCCCTATTGACGTCTAATGGTGAAAAGGCGGCGGCACAAAGGCGGAAGTTAACATCCGGAGGGAAACCCCCGCGGCCGCCATTGTGCAGGGCGGGAAACGCGCGCGGCCATCAAGACGGCGGCTGCGAGCATTGTCGCTCCGGCGGCCACCTTGATCTGCGTCCCAATTGAGGCGCCATTAGCCGGCATTAGTGGCCGCCGGCTCGGCGACGCCCCGCGGAGAGAACCGCGGGGCGTCGGCGCTGCCGCCGCAGAATAAATATAGACATTGCTTTGTCCGCCGGGCAAGAGTGCGGTCGCAGGCAGCGTGCGTCCGCGGTATTCTGCCCGTACGTGCACTGTCTGATCAAAAGCACCCGGGCACCTACTGGCGTGTATTAATATGTGGGGTGTCCACCCTTCGCCTTCATGAGACGAACTGAATGCTTCCATAAAAATTTCGACTATACGAGTTCATGGATGTATAACAGCGATAGTACTCATGTAACGAGTATATTTAACTGTGGGGCAACTGCCTGAAGAACTTCACAGCACCAGGAACGTAGCCGGCCGGAGCGGTTCTAGGCTCTACAGTCTGGAATCGCGCGACCGATACGGTCGCAGGTTGGAATCCTGCCTCGGACATGGATGTGTGTGATGTCCTTAGGTTAGTTAGGTTTAAGTAGTTCTAAGTTCTAGGGGTGTGATGACCTCAGAAGTTAAGTCCCATGGTGCTCAGAGCCATTTCAACCAGGACCGTAAAATGCAATCAGACTTTGCCAGTCTTTGCACGAGGTTCATTTCAAACTTACTACATACTGAGCATGCGCGACCGTTACTGTGACGTCATCAAGCTGAAACTCACGCCAGTCGTGAGCGAGACTTACGGCGTGGTGGTCGTAAATGTGTTTTCAGCTTCGTGTGGCTATGTCGTGAGTAATTCAGTCATAAAATGGAAGCTGAAACCAAGTCAGGTTGGATTACACGCAATGAGCAGTGTTCCTATACCAAAATCTAATCCCTACGTGGAAGGAACCAGACGGAAATTTGCAACGCTTTGAGAGAGGTGTGTGGGAATAGTGTAGAGGATTGTAGCAGAAAGAAATATGGGTAAGCACTGAGGATAAGCCAAGAAGTGGAAAACCTTCAACTGTAACATACTACACTTCTCAGGTTATTATTAGCAACATTTCGGGAGGGAATCGACGAAAAAAAGTGAGAAAATTGTATGTGAGGGCAGAATATTTGTCACTTCAGTTTACAGAATCGTAGCTGAAAAGTTAAAGATGGCAAAAGTTGCATGATCTGAGCGAAGAGCAAAAACAGGGTCGGGAGAGAATTCTAAAAATGGCTCTAAGCACTATGAGACGTAACATCTGAGGTCATCAATGCCCTAGATTTAGAACTACTTAAACCTAACTAACCTAAGTACATCACACACATCCATGCCCGAGGCAGGATTCGAACCTGCGGCCGTAGCAGCACTGCGGTTCCGGACTGAAGCGGCTAGAACCGCTCGGCCACATTGGCCGGCGGAAGAGAACTGCTTCAGCTTTATCGAAGGGAAGAGAACAGTTTCTGAAAATTAGTGTTTTTCGTGATGAAACCTGGATATAAGATTTTGAGTCAGAACTGAAGTCTCAGTAGTTACAATGGAAACGTTCAGACTCTCCACGCCCAAATAACTCTGAAACCAAAAATCAAATGTGAAACTGATGATCTTTGCTTGTGACATAGTTAAAAAAGAAAAGTGCCCCACCAAAGGAGGCCTGACATGCTTGGAGCTGGTATGGAAACGCTTCGCTACAACGAATGAAGCTTCCAGTGACGTGATCCGAATAATAAGATAGTGCCCTCTTGGGAATATAGAAGTTGCCAAGACTTTGGGAAGCAGTCATAAGCAAGAATGGAGATTATATTGAGAGCCTGTAAAGGTATTTCCTAAAATAAATTATTGTGTTCAGTTCTGTCTTACAGTATGCGAAACTTTTGAAATTACCCTCGTATTTTAGTCTAGAAATTGGAAGGAGATCTGGAATGCACAGCAGAATTATTAGAATTAAATTACAGCTATGGTGTAGAAGACAAGTAAGAAATTGCGAAGTTAAACACAAGATTATAAGCAGGTATGAGCAGTTCAGCTAGCCTATTCATTGGTTGAAATTATCATGCTGTCCTTATGAAGCCAGTCTGCATTTCATTGTATTGAGTCGTCTGATATTTCGCCATAAGGCCGTAGGCTGTATTCAGATGATATTATCTTCATAAGCCGAGTTTTGCCGCGTCCAACAGTGATTTTCATTTCTTGATTAATACTGATCATAGTCAAAGGAGATTGCTTACATCTGGATACTTCCAACATGTCCTTGAAATATTTAGATGTTTCCCTCAGTGCCTTGCGTGCGTTAATACATCATTTTTATCGCACTGTAAGTACCAACAATCACACACAGCAATTGTAATTTTGATCCTCTTGATGCCACTAATTTGATTGACAGTTTCATAACGAATGAAGGGGAAATCGTGGGATTTTTATTTTGACCACCAGATGAATGATAAAATATACAGGATGTCTCAGGAGAAATGCTTAATATTCTGAGATACGACAGGAACGATCGTTCAAAGCAAAAAAGTATAGCAAACATGGGTTCTAAAGGTTATGAGCACGTTTCCGTCTTCGCTACTGTAAACACGTCTCTTCTACTGAGCAAGGGTTTATAGCTCTCAACGTAATTTTAGAGCACATGTCTACTAGACAATTTTTTCTTGTTTCGGTCCGTAATACTTCCTTCCAAAATATGGAAAGCAAAGAGGTTGCAGAACAAGAAATTTGTTTCTCATACCAAAGACGAAATCCTCATAACTCTTTAAACTATTCATGTTTTTTAGATTTTTGTTTTGTTTCGAATGGTCGTTCCTGTCATATCCTTGAGTTGGACACATATTACCGCTTTAATGAAGACAGTTCCCTAACTCACAGCGGAAATTGTTCGTTGGTGGAGGTCAAACCATACCCCTGTGTTCTCATGCTTCCAGCGTGGAGCGCAGACCTTAATTCAATTGAATGTCTTTTGAACACACTTGAGAAAATGGGCAGAAAACATGAAATACAAAGTAAGACTCCTCTCAAACAATGTGATCAACAAGAATCGCAAAATATTACCTCGGAGAATATAAAAAATAGTGCATTTTGTGCCAGACACATGTAAGTGATACACAGAAGAAAAATGTCTACAGAGTATTGACATTGTCATTACGTCCATGTATCACCTAATTTTCTTTGTATGTATGAATACTTTCTTCCCCACTGTGTGAAAATTTTTATTTCTTTTTTGCAGTGGGTTGATTTAGTTGTACAGATTACGAAGGAAATTTCACACTATTAGTTTACCAAATAACATCTCTGGTTGTTATCTTTAGTTCTTATAATCAAAGTTATTCAACATGAACAACGATGTAAGAATTCTTTTTTCTGTGACTGTTTGCGTCACCAAGCGGTCGCTTACACCAGAACGCCCTGGGGAGATCAATTGAAGGGTCAGGGGAAAAACCAGGTAAGTAACTTTTTCTCGAAACTATGTTATTGCTAGAGCTTGATTCAGACTGATCACAAGCATCTGTTGAAACACTAAAACTGAGAAAAACCAAGTGAGTGCAGGGTTATTAGCGCTCAAAATTTCTCTGTAAAAGGAAAGAACCAAGTAAGTCAGTTTTTCATGGGATGGAAACAAGCAAGTCGGTGGTGACTCATTCGCCCATGAGAGGGCAGAGTAAACAGAATTTTGGCGTACTATCTCTCCACCCCCCCTCTCCATCTCCAAATTGGAGGCATGGAAAATAAAAAAGAAGTTGGCTATCAGCACAGACTTCGTAAAAAATGTGTCTGTTCCAAATATAGCAGCCAATGACGTTTACTTTAAGCGGAATTTTTCGATGCATTCTTTCAACATCCACATTATTGCAACAGACGAAACCTTTCCTTCAATTTTATTCTGAATGTTTTAGGAAAAAGGGTACAAATGAAGTGACTTCATTCCTTTTCGCCTCATCACTCATGCCTTGGATAAGGATCTTTAACAGCTCAATACACGATGTCCCAGGAGGAATGCTGAATACATTTACATCTACATCGGTACTCCGCAATCCATCTTACGGCGCTTGGCGGAGATTACTCGTATCACTTCTAGTCATTTCCATTAGTGTTTCCCTCGCAAACAGAACGAGATGAAAACGACTATTTATGTGCCTAACTTCTCGTATCATGCCTTAATGGTTCTTACTCGCAACGTAATTTGGAAGTAACAGAACCGTTCTACAGTCAGCTTCAAATGACAATTCTCTTAATTTTCTCAACAGTGTTAATCGAAAAGAACGTCGCCTTCCCTCCAGGGATTGCTGTTTGGGTTCTCGAAGCATCTCCGTACACTTACGTGTTGTTGGAACCTACCAGTAACAAATATAGCAGGTAGCCTCTGAATTGCTTCGATGTCTTCATTTAACCCGAAGTGGTATGGATCCCAAACACTCGAACAGTGTTCAAGAACAGGTCGCACTCGTGTCCTACATGCGGCCTCCTTTACAGGTGACACACACTTTCCTTGAATTCTCCCAATGAACCGAGGTCGACCATTCGCCTTTCCTACCACAATCCTCACATGCTCGTTTCATTTCATATTCCTTTGCAATGTTACTCCTAGGTATTTAAACGAAGTGACTGTGTCAAGTATGATACTACTAATGCTGTATCCCAATATCAGGGATTTGTTTTCCTACTCATCCGCATTAAGCTATCAACAATTTCTTCCAGATTTTCCTTTAGGATACTTAAATAATGAAATTTATCCATGTTACCTTCCAGGAAAACAAGTTGCCCAACACCAGGTGTAGCCATAAACCTGCACCTCCTTCACCGTGAGTTGAAAGCGTTCGGGATCCCACTCAGTATTTGGTCGTCTCTACACGAAAATTCTACCACCATTTACAAATATGTTATATTTACTTTCATCTGTGAGCAGTACTGTTTCCCAAAAAACTGTGTTCTTGCTTAAAACCTCTCGAGCGAATTCAAGTCTCAATTTTTTGTTCTGCATGTTGATGTATAGATTACTTCTAGGTACACCAGCTCCATAACCTGCAGTACTAAAAATGTAGTGTACAACACTTGGCGTGGTTTTCTCCCTGAACTCAACATTTAACATGCGCAGACAATGCAGAAGCTGTCAGTTTACGATCTTTTTTGACCATTCGTATTAATATATAGAGTTCTCTTTGTATGAGTTTCTGTGATGGACCTCTTCTCTCGCTGTTAATTTTTCTCTACATCACAGTAGTATGTGCTACGCACTTGCCCAGTTTCTTCCAATATTATCAGTTATTTCTGAAAATATCTTCCCTTGTCGCATTGGGTGATAACTACGCTGACGGAAAAAAATAGTACACCCTTTTAGAGGTTTTCAGTTCAGTCAGAATTTATTGTTGCAACAGTGTATATGGAGTACATGAAATGATTACATTTATTTGTGAACAGTGCAAGCGGCTGAGAAGTACCTGGCGTCGACCCACGCCGAAACACGAATATTATTAGTACGTAGTGTAGCCTCCATTGGCGGCAATGCAGGCACTGGCTTTGGCATCCAGCCGATCGAACAGATGGCGAATACTGTCCTGGGATAATTAACATCACGCCTGCTGGACCTGTTCACGTAGTTCTGTAAGAGTTGTTGGTTGACGAGTTGCGCGAGTCACTTCTCGTTCCATCATACCCCAAACGTGCTCTAACGGAGACAAGCAAGAAGATCACGCTGTCCAGAAAAGTTGCTGCATGTCTACAGAACGTGGGTGACAAATATCCTATTGGGACGACACATCAGATTCCTGTGGCAAGCATGGCAAAAGAGAGGGTCTATCAATATTATACAAGCAGTGAACGTTGGTTATCGTCGCCTCCAGAAACACCAAAGGTGTAAGAGAGTTGTAGGTTATCACACCTGAGACCATAAGGCCTGCGGTGGAAGCAGTGTGTCTTCGACGAGTATACTCTACGAGACAGTGCTCACCAAGTCTAGCTTGTGCATGCAAAGGACCATCAGCTGCGTGCAGGCAGAATCTGATTTCGTTCCTGAATAACACGGCGCGCCGTTCCATCTTCCAAGTGAACCTCTGACGGCATCAGTCTAGCCGTGCACGTCGATGCTGTGTGGAAGACGGGCTACAGCTATCCATACCCGTAGTCCTGCTGCAAACAAGCTCTTCGCAACCGTTCGCGTTGACACTTCTGGCCCCAGAAGCCCTCTTACCTAGCCGTATTAACTGCCGCTACTGCACGTATAATACGACGATCCTCGTGAGCGGCCGGTCGCTGTGACCTAGCGGTTCTGGGCCCTTCAGTCTGGAACAGTGCGACCGCTACGGTCGCAGGTGCGTATCCTGCCTCGAGCTTGGATCTGTGTGATGTCCTTGGGTTAGTTCGTTTTAAGTAATTCGAAGTCTAGGGGACTGATGACCTCAGATGTTAAGTTCCTTAGTGCTCAGAGCTATTTGAACCTCGTGAGTGACTGTGCTGCGTGGACGCCTAGAAGCTCCTCTGTAAGTATGAAATTATTCACATGAAGTCTGATACCAGCATCGCTGCACAAGTTATGCAGCACGTCGAACTTGTGTGGCAGTTCTCCGAAAGGACCAACCCGCAACTTGGAAGGCTACGATTTGACCCCTTTCAAATTCGGTCAGCTGGCTGTAGGAAGCATGAGTGCATGTCCGTGGCATGACTGCCTGTTTGCTTCACACGTCTGCATCACACTAAGACTTCTTACTGTGAGAATTACGTATAAAAAGGAAGAAACAGATGACTGCCTGGTAGCTGTTTTGCCAGTACTCTACCTATTGGTGTATGACGTTGAAACCTCTGACGACTGGACGACACTTGGATCAGCTAATCGCTAGAATGCAACGGGAACTTGATGTAATGTAACGCTGGGCGGTGCAAAATAAGATAACGATCAACCAGACGAAGACGGCAGCCGTTTTGTTCACACGGAGGAAACCAGTTCTGAACGACAGTCTCCCAATTGCTGATCAGTTTATCCCATGGTCGCCGGGAGTGAAGTATCTCGGTGTATACCTTGACAAAAAAATTGCTCTTTACGCAGCGAATCGACGACAAGAAGCCCAGAAGATGGCCAGATCATTGATTCCGTTCCTGAAGAGTAAGGATTTCAACCTAAGGACGAAACTCCAATTGTATAAGGCGACGGTGGAACCCACAGTGTTATACCGCTCCACATCGTGAGGAACTACTTGCGTCTCCAACTACAACAAACTCCAAGCTCTGCAAACCATTTGCTACCAATGGATCACAGGAGCTCCATGGTGGACAAGAAACGTTTACATCCGCACCGCACTCCACAAGACGACTAGACAAGAGAAGTTCCATGACAAGGCTCTAAGAGTTTTTGACAAAATCGATGTCCTTAGTGACGAAGTTCGACAATTAGAATCGGTAGGAACGGTAAACCCTGCAAGATGACACAAGTATCGAGTCCCAAAGTCAATAACGTTTAACCCCCGTATAGGCTATCTGTCGTAACACGAGGAAGTCGTCACACATTACAGCCTAGACACATCTCACCGTCCACAGGAGATAGACAACACCAAAGACAGCAAGCTAAGTGACCAAGCCTAACTGAATGAGTAATAAATAGTTTTCCTTTCATCCTTACATCGAATCCTAGAAGAATAAGTCATCAAGGATGATCTCTTCAGCGCCCACTACACAAAAAAGCGTTGAAACCTCTATCAGTACATCTACTATCCTCCAGATGGCATATGTCATCACCGGATCGAAATCCACGTCGTCTTTCTAGGTGTACAATTTTTTTCCCGGTAGTGTATTTGTCATTCCTCTAAAATTACTTTCTTCCCTGGGCGGCACGTTTTGCTGTGGGACGACATTCACCGCATCTCACCAACAAGCACATATTTCTCTCATATTTCTGTCTTACTCTGAGTAATTCTATCTTCCTCTCTAATTGTCGCTATTCCTTCACATGCGGACTTCCCACGCAGCGTCTCTTGTCACCCAGGTGGTCCGGTGACAGGCGGGCTCTGCCGATCTTGGAAGGGTTAAGCCGACGGGTGTGAGGGAGTCGAGTGAATACTTTCCAGACGCCGACATTGTCTTAAGAGCGGTGGCGACACGCCCACAGGGGCCTGACGGAGCGGCTGGACTAGAGATTCCGTTACTTCGCAGAAACTTAGTGAAAACCGTTTCTGGCGGGCTACCAGCGAGGCGTGGGAATGACTTGTGTTCCCAGGCAGTCTTGGCGGGCAAGTTACCTCGTTTTCTGCAAAATCGTAACTGTGATTGGGTTGCTCAGGGCATAGCTCCATGCCGTAGCAAAATCGGCGCAGAAATTGGCGCCAAGAATCTCCATTGGTGGAAAGGTAGTGGTTCGGCAATAGAGTGGAATTTTCCGCCTGTTTTCGAGTTGCTGATTGGAACGTTTAACCACGGCCACTGTCTTGGGGGCAGGAATGTACTGTGTTCGCTTTGTATGGGTGTTCTTGTGGGGGTCGGCTCTCGCCTTTCGGTCGGAGTTCAAGACTGAGCTCTCACTGCTCTGGACAGCCTGCCTTCCTTCGGCTGTCTAATATACTTTTATTTAATTGTAACTGTTTGACGAAGTTGCTGAAGTTCCGACTTCAACGTAACTTTCCGAGTACAGTTGGCAATTGAGCGTTTTGCGTACAAGCGGCCTATGTTGTCTGTCTTGAGCAGTTTTGGCTAAAGTTGACTGTATCGGAGTTACTGTGTGACTTCAAATCACCGTCAGTGATTCTGTGGCGTGCCTTCTTCGTCTCCCTCAGAGGCGCATTTGTATTGCTAGGAAGTCTTTAGTCTGGAACAACCAGACCAGGATAATTTGTTTCGGGCTATACTCGCGACATTATCATCACCACAACGGGACGTCGAAGCAACCAGCCATCGCCACCAGTACGCCAGATCGTGTTCTTGCAGTTAAGAAGACAGCTTGGTAATGTATGTCCACAGCACCGGCAGATTAGGGATTTTCCTAGGTGATAATCAGAGCTCAGCAGAGCGCGCCTGTTCGTCTTTTTCCAACTTTGTTCTGTTTTGGGTGTTCATTGTCTGAGTTGTCACTACTGTAGGAGCAATTAATGTTGGGTTGGCTGTGCGTTTCTCTTAAGATTTGAGTTGCAAGGAATTGACTCCACATACCACTTCGTGACAAATGTCACAATCTAGTTTAGGGACAACTTCACCTTCACAGCATTTATTTGAGTATCCAATTTGATGTATTGTAAATGATTCATGTGTTTTGTTTATTATTTTGAGTTTAGTCATAATAAATCATATTGTTATTTTGGACAGAACTGTCATTCTGGTAATCGGTAGAGCAACCCTTTCATTTCTCACTACGTTAATGAAACTTCCCTTTATTTAACTTATTTATCAAATTAAATTATTGCAGGTGCCAAACTCTTTTCTACTCCACTTGCAGGGTCGATTACAGTCAGTTGGCGTTTCTTTTTAATCCATGTGCAACAGCAAAAGTTGGAGTTAAAATAGGGGGGTGGGGGGTGGGGGGCTTAGAGCATCATTTATATATGAAGATTCTAGAAACATTTAGTGTTAAATACACTGCTAGCCCCGGCACCTCGAGCGGGTTGCCACTGAATGCTTTTCTTGCTCCA
Organism: Schistocerca gregaria; assembly: GCF_023897955.1. NCBI lineage: Eukaryota > Metazoa > Arthropoda > Insecta > Orthoptera > Acrididae > Schistocerca > Schistocerca gregaria. The sequence continues at coordinate 407,627,048 of NC_064924.1, read as the reverse complement.
AGCTATTCATTAGCCGTTTCTGTGTTAACATTTCTAGTAGTGTATGAATATTTTCCCCCTCTGTTTGAAGCCAGCTAGTACAGAATTTTCACTTATTTTTTGCAGAGAGCTAATTAAGTTAAGCCTTTCTTATGTACATATTAGGAAGGAAACCCTACGAAACTTCCTGGCAGGTTAAAATTGTGTGCCGGGCCGAGACTCGAAGTCGGGACCTTTGCCTTTCGCGGGCAAGTGAGCTACCCAAGCACGACTCACGCCCCGTCCTCACAGCTTCACTTCTGCCAGTACCTCGTCTCCTACCTTCCAGATTTACAGAAGCTCTTCTGCGAGTCTCGGCCCGGCGCACAGTTTTAATCTGCCAGGAAGTTTCATATCAGCGCACACTCCGCTGCAGAATGAAAATCTCATCCCTACACTCTTAGTTTACCAAATAAAATCTGTGGTTGTGATGTTTGGTTCTCATAAATAAAGTCATTCTACATGACTAACGGTGTATGTATACTTTTTTTGTCGACGGTTGCGTATCTCGGAGCCTCGTGTGGATAGGTGTCGGCTTCCGTCGGCCGCAACGAGAAGAAGTCTGCCAGGCGAGGCGCGACATACTTCCTGCAGCGGCGGAGTAAAAAGCGGCCGCCAACGTTAAACACAAAACGCAGGAGCACGCAAGCGGTCCGCGGCAGTAATCGCGCCCGCTTTCTGCGCAGGCGCGCACGACACGTCGGCCGCGTTTGATGTCTCGCCGCGCCAAGAATTCGTCGCAGCAGGCGGAGAGCCGGCGATCCCGGCAGATGGCGCGTAATGGACGCCGGCAGTGAGGGCACGCGGGTAGCGACAGAAGCGCCGCGCTGGCTCATCATCTCTCGTAATGGCCGCGACGCGGCCAGCATCTAAATAATAACCGGCCGTAGCGGCCCGCCGGAATTTCGTCTGTCGAGAGCTCTGTGCCCAGAGGTGGGAGGCAGAGGAGGAGGAGGAGGAGGAGGAGGCGGCGTAGGCGAAGCGCGTGATGAACGAGGAGGCAAAGGAGACGAGACGGATGGGACTGCGCCAGCCGCCGGAGGAGGCTTCTCATAAGTCGGGGACCGTAATTACAGGACGCGGATAAACACGAGGCAGTAAAGAGAGGTGTAGAGAGGGAGAGGTGGACGTGGTGTCGGGAGGGGGGCAGCAGGGAGGCGCGGCAAAAAGGAAACAACGAGGGCCTTCCACGCTTGTATTCCGGCATTTAAAAAACCATCCAGGTGTATAAGTAATTTAGCCCGAAACTGAATTACCTGGTTTTTAAAGAGTACGCCGCATCGCTTAATAATTTCGTTTAAACGTTTAATAAATTAAACACGTTTTTGGTTTTGTGCGCGCACTGCGAGGTGACGCCTCCGCGTTATGGCACGGTCAGCACGGCACGGCACGGCACGGCACGGCGGCGTTAATGGCCTCATCAGCGACGACGGCCGCTTAATCCGCGCCATTATTTATAGCGGGGCCTATAAAGACATCGACCGCGCCGCGGGCCACACCACAAAAGGCACCGGCCGGCCGGCTGTCTGCACGGCTGACCACTCGCGGCCAGCAGCCTCTCCACCCGCCTGCGCGCGTTGACCGGCCAGTGGCTAGCTGTGCCGGGGTGCAGGATTGCCGATACCCAATGTCGGCTTTGACCTGCAGCGTAATGGCGATGTGTGCAAACAGGCTGGCATTATTTCTTTTCCGTCTGTGGTACATCTACATCTGCATCTACATCTACATTTATACTCCGCAAACCACCCAACGGTGTGTGGCGGAGGGCACTTTACGTGCCACTGTCATTACCTCCCTTTCCTGTTCCAGTCGCGTATGGTTCGCGGGAAGAACGACTGTCTGAAACCCTCCGTGCGCGCTGTAATCTCTCTAATTTTACATTCGTGATCTTCTCGGGAGGTATAAGTAGGGGGTAGCAATATATTCGATACCTCATCCAGAAACGCACCCTCTCGAAACCTGGACAGCAAGCTACACCACGATGCAGAGCGCCTCTGTTGCAGAGTCTGCCACTTGAGTTTGCTAAACATCTCCGTAACGCTATCACGCTTACCAAATAACCCTGTGACGAAGCGCGCCGCTCTTCTTTGGGTCTTCTCTATCTCCTCCGTCAACCCGATCTGGTACGGATCCCACACTGATGAGCAATACTCAAGTATAGGTCGAACGAGTTTTTAAGCCACCTCCGTTGTTGATAGACCACATTCTCTAAGGACTGTCCCAATGAATCTCAACCTGGTGCCCGCCTTACCAACAATTATTTTTATAAGATCATTCCACTTCAAATCGTTCCGCACGCATACTCCCAGATATTTTACAAAAGTAACTGCTACCAGAGTTTGTTCCGCTATCATATAATCATACAATAAAGGATCCTTCTTTCTATGTAATCGCAATACATTACATTTGTCTATGTTAAGGGTCAGTTGCCACTCCCTGCACCAAGTACCTATCCTCTGCAGATCTTCCTGCATTTCACTGCAATTTTCTAATGCTGCAACTTCTCTGTATACTACAGCCACATCCGCGAAAAGCCGCATGGAACTTCCGACACTATCTACTAGGTCATGGTACTGCTTGGAATGCGAGCTATGGGGACAGGCTTATCTGTGGCATTGCCCAAGGTCTAGGTTAGGCTGGTAGATGATGCAGGGTGGCTATTATGAAAGTGACAGTATTTTGAATGGTGCAGTGCGGGTTGTATATATCGCAGGACTCTGAAACTCCAGAGTAATGTTCATTAATCGATGCGCTCGCAGAGTATGCTGAAAAAGGAGTGGTTGCACTTTTTGCCACCAGCCGAAAATACGGCGCTGTAATCAGTTAGAATGTGGTGTGAGTGCAGGAAAAGGGGAGGAACGAGCAGACACGTGATAAATGTGGTTATCACACGTTTGTTAGGCTATAGTCATATGTTAAAATATGTATTCAGTATGGTCTCCCGACTCGGCAGCGTACTGCATCCGTAACACAGTATTTTCGACAGTTGCTTGCAGCGTATCCGGTGTAATCAGAGCGGTACGTCGTCGTATGCTATCCTTTAGATCAGAAACAGTCCGGATACGTCCCTGATAGTTAAGATCTTTCTGAAATCCCCACAATCTGTCACAGGGATTTAGGTCTGCAGATCTGGAAGGCTACACATCTTGAAACTGCCTAGACATAATGCGGTCATTAGCGAAGTTTTCTAGAAGTAAATTTTTCACATGGCAAGCGAAGTGTCGTGTTGTTTCATGTTGCTTGACAAGAATAGTATGGACACAGTTGCGTTCTTGCAAATCTAGGAACTTGTGTTGTAAGGGAGCTGCTTATAACGTGCAGATGTAACTGCACATCTAACAGACCTGATATGTTTTATCCCCTTGTAGAAAAACGGACCAATAATGGAGCTTATGAAGCCACACCACACTGCCAGATAAGCTGAGTACAGTGATTGTTCCTGCACAATGTGTGGCGTTGTAGTTGTATGCATTCACAGTACCATGCAGAATAAAATATGCGTCGTCCGTCCAAAGAATATTCGCTGACCACAAGTCACCCATTCCCAAGCACGCCAAGAAACGAAGGACAAAGACTTAGCGTTGTATCCTATCTACATCTACATTTATACTGTGCAAGCCACCCAGCGGCGTCTGGCGGAGGGCTCTTTACGTGCCACTGTCATTACCTCCTTTTCCTGTTCCAGTCCTGATTTAGCTTTCCCGTGATTTCCCTAAATCGCTCTAGGCAAATGCCGGGATAGCTCCTTTCAAAGGGCACGGCCGACTTCCTTCCCGGTCATTCCCTAATTCTATGAGACAGATGACTTCGCTATCTGGTCTCCTTCCCCTAACAACCCAACACAGCGCTGTTCCAGTCGCGTATGGTTCGCGGGAAGAACGACTGCGGAAAGCCTCCGTGCGCGCTCGAATCTCTCTAATTTTACATTCGTGACCTCCTCGGGAGGTATAAGTAGAGGGAAGCAATATATTCGATACCTTATCCAGAAACGCACCCTCTCGAAACCTGCACAGCAAGCTACACCGCGATGCAGAGCGCCTCTCTTGCAGAGTCTGCCACTTGAGTTTGCTAAACATCTCCGTAACGTTATAAGCTTACCAAATAACCCTGTGACGAAGCGCGCCGCTCTTCTTTGGGTCTTCTCTATCTCCTCCGTCAACCCGATCTGGTACGGATCCCACACTGATGAGCAATACTCAAGTATAGGTCGAACGAGTTTTTAAGCCACCTCCGTTGTTGATAGACCACATTCTCTAAGGACTGTCCCAATGAATCTCAACCTGGTGCCCGCCTTACCAACAATTATTTTTATAAGATCATTCCACTTCAAATCGTTCCGCACGCATACTCCCAGATATTTTACAAAAGTAACTGCTACCAGAGTTTGTTCCGCTATCATATAATCATACAATAAAGGATCCTTCTTTCTATGTAATCGCAATACATTACATTTGTCTATGTTAAGGGTCAGTTGCCACTCCGTGCACCAACTGCCTATCCGCTGCAGATCTTCCTGCATTTCACTGCAATTTTCTAATGTTGCAATTTCTCTGTATACGACGGCATCATCCGCGAAAAGCCGCATGGAACTTCCGACACTATCTACTAGGTCATGGTACTGCTTGGAATGCAAGCTATGGCGACAGACTGTTCTGCAGCATCGCCCAAAGCCTAGGTTAGGCTGGTAGATGGGATTTCCGGGTTCGATTCCCGGTGGGGTCAGGGATTTTTGCTGCCTCGTGATGGCTGGGTGTTGTTTAATGTCCTTAGGTTAGTTAGTTTTAAGTAGTTCTAAGTTCTAGTGGACTGATGACCATAGATGTTAAGTCCCATAGTGCTCAGAGCCATTTGAACCTCGTGAGCGACTGTGCATCGAGTGGTGCAGTGCGGGTTGTAAATATCGCAGGACGCTGAAACGTCGGAGTTATCTTCATTAATCGGCGCGCTCGCAGAGTATGCTGAAAAAGAAATGGTTCTACTTTTTGCCACCAGTTGAAAATACGGCGCTGTAAGCAGTCGTAATGTGGTGTGAGTACAAGAAAAGAGGAGGAACGAGCAGACACGTGATAAATGTGTTTATCACACTTTTATTAGGCTATAGTCACACGTTAAAACATGTATTCAGTATGGTCTCCCGACTCGGCAACATACTGCATGCGTAACACAGTATACATTCCTGATAGTTAAGCTCTTTCAGAAATTCCCACAATCTATCAGATGGATTTAGGTCTGGAGATCTGGAATTCTACACATCTTGAAACCGCCTAGAGACAATGCTGCCATTAACGAAGTTATCTCGAAGTAAATTTTTCATCTGGCAAGCGAAGTGTGGTGGCGTTTTATCTTGCTTGAAAACAATAGTGTGGACACAGTTGCGTTCTTGCAAATCTAGAAACTTGTGTTGCACATGGAGCCGCTTATAACGTGCTGATATAACTGCACATGTAACACGTCTGCTATGTGTCATCCCCTTGTAGAAAAACGGACCGAGAATGAAGGAGCTTGTGAAGCCACACCATACTGCCAGATAAGCAGAGTACAGTGATGGTTCCCGCACAATATGTGGCGGTGTAGAAAGCCGTATGCGATAGTTGTATGCATTCACAGTACCATACAGAAGAAAATATGCGTCGTCCGTCCAAAGAGTATTCGGTGGCCACGTGTCATCCATTTCCAAGCTCGCCAGAAAACGAAGGGGCACATTCTGAATCTTATATGGATACCAGAGTAAAATGCGCAGCAAAATCTTTTGAATTGTTGACCAGAAGAGAGACAATTGTTGTTACACATCTCGAGTACTGACTGCAGAATTTGAGACTCCACAGGAGTGAGCCACTCCACAGGAGTGGGCCACATCGCTTTTCCTGCTGCACCAGCTAATTCACCTCAGTCTTCAAATTTCTTGACCATATTCCTTAGCCCACTTACTGACACGGGGTATCTTCGCAGCTGATTCTGTCTGCGATTTTCTTGCAGTGCAGCGCTTATATTGCTACAGTTTTGTCAAAACAACTTTACCTCTAGTGCACAGCCTTTCTTCTCAATACCCATTGCGTTTCCCACGGAAAACTTCAATCTTTTTAACTCTTTACGAAAAAAATCAGTCTGCGTTGCCAATCGACAAACAGTATACTCACGTCAAAACGGGAAACATTTCACATGCTGACTGCTTACAACGCCATATTTTCACCTGGTGGCAGAAAGTGGAACAATTATTTTTTCAGTGCACTCCGCCAGCACACCGATTAATGAACATACCTGCGAAATTTCAGCGTCTTTCTATGTGCGAGTATACAGCCCGCATTGCAGCATTCAAACACAGCCTGTTGAATTCCAACCACCTGGTAGATTGGTTGTGAAACGGAGAAGCCAATGAATATGAATACGAAGTCTTAGGTTTGGTCATATGCCGGTCTGTAACTTAGCTGGAGATCTAGGATAATGACGGTTTGGTTGTGAGTTGGAGAAATGGTATTGAACGCTTCAGTTAGTCGACCTCCCTAGCAAATGGAGGACTGTGAAAGTTCACGTTTCAGAATTTACACTGCAGACCATCCAAAACTACTCGAAAACCTGTATTGGAGAAAACGCACTACTTTTGACATTACAAAATCGTTAACTTAACTATTCGGCGGCGAGAGATCCATTAATGCATTAAGACTTCATTTTAGATTATTTTCAGTGCCACACCATGTCATCATGTTTGGCGTTGACTCAGTCTATTCTGTCAGTGTTAAAAACAGCTCGTGTGTCTACACAGACGGACAAGAATTCTAATGTTCCACCAACTCCAATTCTTCCAGTTGCGCTTCGAGTAGAAGAGAAAGTACACGCGATTTTACGCCGAACAGGTGCGTCTGGCAACTCCGTCGTAGGATCAGGTAGCTCGTAGCTGCTATGAGAGACGACCATACTAGTGTTGAATCTAGCACTGAGAAAGTAATGTGCTGGTAAGTGCTGCTAGAATGTACGACTGTGACAGTGATGATGGGGAAAATGTAAGAGATGTATCAGGTGAAAGGGACCAGACACTCCGCTTCATAAAAACTGTACATTCAGACATTACATGAAAGCGAAATTCACTGGTGAAAAGGGTTGGAAATGGTCTAAAGAGAACAACTGTCATGCCAAAATGTTTCCAGTAGAAAATTATCATGTTTTACATAGGCTCGTGGAACATCACAATTCAAAATCCCATGAGACAGGGAAGAAATCTATAACAAAATGTAATAAAAAAGAAAATTGATGATGAGCTTCCAACAGAAGTGATTAGTAAGAACTGGAGGAGCAGAGTGACATTACCGTTGTGTTTGCTTATCCAGACATTTCATGCATAACGAAGAACAACGAACCACATTCACAGAACGAGAGTTAGGTACCATCAGAAACTACCATACCAGTACGTTAGGTAAACTTGACCGTCAGTGATACTAGCATAAATATGAGAAAAATGTTCTGCCACGTTATCTCAAGACGGTTTTGATAACTCTTTCAACCGAATCAAACATATAACATTCTTGTGACACTCGCATCCTTCTGACGGATGGTGCCTTTGATTGTGCTCCTAAAGTTTTCTTGCAGTTAGTTACAGTTCGTGTGTATGATGATGGAATGTACATCACTTCTGTGGTATAAAATCACGTATTTTGGAGTCGATGTGGAAATTATCCATCCACGAATAAAATAATTTAACTATGTGGAATATAAAAGCTTTGATTTAGGGTATAAAGAAATGACAAGAAGAAACTGAGTGTAGGATCTAAGCTGATGTTTAAAATTTAGATTATATTATTTCACAATTGGATAACATATCATTAGAGTACATGTTACATTTTTCAACATGTATTGAGATCTTATCTTCTTTCTGGGTGGCGGAAGCATCAGGTGTTAACACTTTAACCATTTGACAAGGAAACCGAATCAGAAAAAGAGAAGTGGCTTTATTACTGCATCCATCAAACTTAACTGAAAAATAAAGAAATGAAAGATACGTTTTGTTTCCTAATGAGCGTCATGCCAGAAGATCCATTACTTGCACTGTTCACATACTACGTCACAGAAAGCAGGATAGTTGTCTATTTTCTGTAAATAGTCTTAAGTTGTTTAGTTATGTCATTTTTATGTTCATAACATGTTGTTTTCCTTCATGAATTTCAATGTTAAGAAAAAAGAGAAATCCAATTACAATAATTCGAAAGTCCTGCAAAATGCTCTATTTAAGTCATGCGATGCTTTTGACGTAATTGGATAGCACGCTGCTCCTACCGTCAAAAAAGTCTATTCACAGTGGTATCTCATTTTGGAATTTGTCTCTGAAAATGGGTTACAGATGGAATGTAGTACCACACAGAACAAATATATGTACAGAAACTTTCGAGTAATTGCTTTTGACTGTTCCGAAGAACAAGACGCGTAAAACGTGGTTGCAACTCGCGTGTAGAGATCCAAATGGGCTACTAGTCACTACGTGTGTTTATTTCTGTGAGGATAATTTTGATGTAAATAAACACTCCACATGAACACCTTGTCGCTTGTAGAGAAATATGTAGCTTGCTGGACTATTACATACCTTCATTCTTTTTTTCGCTTGTCTTTTCGCTTGATACTACTGTCTTCTTAAATTTACTTTGCTCGTAAAATAATTATCACATTACATGTTAATATCGGAAACAGAAAAACAGAAAGAAGAAAAATTGTTGAAGGCATATATGATGATGCTCTGCGGTTCTCCATGGGTTTTATTACGCTGTTTGAAAACCCAAACCCTGAGAAAAGAGGTGCCTAGAAACTTGTAGTAGTTCTGGTAACAGCCGCAGCAATCAACAATCAGAATTATCTTCTGAATGAAAATGTTTCCACTGTGTTTTATTGTGCAGGGTTATGCAAGTTGCCATGGAAAACCTTTTCAGCGTACTCCGAACAAATAATCCAGTTACAGATTCTCTGTTTTAAAACAATTCTGCGACTCATTGCTGTGTCACAGTACTTCCGTCCCAGTCGCCATACACTGTAGTTTGCAAGTTTCTTACTATCGAAACTTAAAAGTCTGGGTTGTAAACGCATTTTCCATCACTAAATAAGTAAATCGTTTCAGAAAAAGTACGAAAAAACACTAGTAACTTCGGCAAATACTACTATAACAAACGTATAATTTCGTCTTACTCCTAGTCTGTGACAACACCAGAGCTTCAGCCAGTGACAGAGCGTTTTCGATCGCGTGAGCAAATCTTGAAATTTAATTATTTTATGTTTTAATTACATAAAAATAACAGATATTTCATAGGAATAATGAAAGAAAATGCTATTTCAGTGTTATAACCATTCACAATAACAACAATCGAAAACATCTTTTTAACAAAGGATAATAGCCCGTTATATTGACTAGGAAAATACATTCTCTCACCTCGTATTTGGACAGAAGACAAACGCATAAAAGTGTTTTCGTTCACGTATTTAGCTTTGTGTTGGAATCAAAGCGATGTAACCGGTCGCCCATCGACGTGGCGTAGCAAGTGACTTGAAGCGTGGCCCGGCAAACACGCTTCAGTAACGTAGACTGCTAGTGACAAGGCACCAAAAAAACTGATTCGGCTTTCTTAAAGTGTAACCATGTCTTCTGTCGATGAACGTGTGCTCGTGTCACTCAGTTAATGTTAATCAGCCAAAGTATAAAAGACGATATTAGGTACCTCCTTATGGCCATATTAATGTCAACGAACGTGGTGCCGTTACGGTTTTAAAAGATTAGTATACGTATTCCCTTTCCCATTTATTTTTTACTAGGGCATAATACCATTCGAATAACTGTGGCTGAAATGCAAAAGCAATATATCAACACCTGCAGCCTAAATATTTACCAATACCAACTCAAGTTGGAAATTTCTCGAACTATGTTGGTTGCATAGACGGAGAGAGTATCACTGTTAAAGCTCCTGATAAATCTGGATAAACATTTTATAATTACAAAGGTTTTCCTTCCGTGGCCCTGTTATCTGTCTGAGATACAAATACATGATTTTTATCAATTGACGGATGGGAAAATGGCCGCAACAGCGATGTTCTTTTAGTAAAGCATCGCTTGTAAGTTAGCTCCCACTTTCTGATCTTACAACTATGCCTAAAGAAAACTACAGATTGTCTTATTATTTTGCTGTGAATGGAGCTCTTCGAGTCACAAAACAGACAATGAGGTATATTCCCTTAGACAGGTGACAAATAGAAGGTGCATGTTTAATTAAACACTGTCTAGGGCAAGAAGGTATCTCGAATGTTCTTTTGATATGTTAGTTCTCCGGGTGTTGGATAATTCAGTAAAATCCACGTGGTAATTTAAGCTGTTGGTTTGTTACTCTCGGAAGCTGATATACGGCTGGGAGAGCGATGTGCTGACAACATACCCCTCCATATCCACATCCAGTGACGGCTGTGGGCTGAGGATGACACGGCGGCAGGGCGGTGCCGTTGGGCCTTCATGGCCTGTTTGGGAGGAGTTAGTTTTGGTGCGTTACTTTATACGGATTCATAATGGTATTTATTCTAAGTAGTATATGTAGCATTGGACTACTCTACTGAGAACCCAAAAACCTACAAACCGAGTTCCTGTAGTTTCTTTATTGGGACAAGTAGAGATTTGCCTCGATGAAACAAAGTGTGTAGGTAGCTTGTGATATTACATTACACTCAGAAAATCAGTAAGAAGACTTGCAGGCATGTATAACAAAATGCTACATTATGTACTTTTGTTTAGTTCTATATCTAGCTTATCTTTTACAAATGAATAAAACTATTAGCAGTTGTGGTACCAGAATCTGATATTTACTTACAATCCTCTTCAGAAGTCTATCTGTGGCGTTCCTGTTGCTGTGTCCAGTACTGGTGTGAACGTTAAGTACTTGGATACGTCTCCTCAAGACCAACGAAATGAATATTGAACTCAAGAGTCTATGTCATTTTGCGCACTGAGGGACGAAGTATAAGCAGGAAATAGGCCGTGCCTTTTCAAAGAACCGTCCCGTAATTTGCGTGAAGTAATTAAAAAAATCGCAGAAAACCTAAATTTGGTTGGCCTAATGCTGCTTTGAATCGTCGTCCTCCCGAATACGCGTTCAGTGGGCTAACCACTGGGCCACCTGACTCGGCAACAGAAGTAGAGCGTGCACCATTCCTCCGATAGTGACTTGCAGGGTGAAGGTGTCGCACAGATACATCCAGCGGAGTTCCTAAGAAGTGATCTGCAAATCATCGGCACAGCGCATGACGGAGGTTATTTTTAATCCATAACAGCCATTCCCTAATCTACTCCCATCGCATATAGAGCGAGAAAGGTAGAAAACAAGGTTCTCAGGGTGCTTCCGCACGAAATCTAGTCTCGATTGTCTGGTTCTCATCATCTGTACACCAAGTATACCGGCATTCCAAATATACACAATAATCTTCCGAAAGATTAACAGCATCTTCCAGACATTGGTCTCAGAATTCCCTGTTATATTTTTGATATGGTATGCAGGTCTATTAATGATCCTAAAGACGCATCTTTAAATTTTTTGTCGGGTTGTCTTGATAACTACACTGCAGACGAAAAGGAAGGACTCTAAATTGAAGTACACGGATTACACCAGAGTTATGTATACACTTTCTTTGTCAGAACGAGCAGATTGTTTATTTCACAGTTGTGATTCGAGAGAGGCGGTTAACAGTGCCAGCTGTTTTACAGGTCATCTCAGACCTTTTCGGCTTGCTTACAGCGGACCGCGTCATTGCGTCCCATTACCATACCACGTATTTCGTATACAATAAGTTCAACGTCGTTTTTTCTTTCTAAGCTTTCGATATACATGTCTGCCGTTCAGAATTTCTGTCACGCCATAGCGTGATCTATCTAACAGTTTTACAGTGTGAAATGCTTCCTTTACACTACGTTAAGTCTTACTACTAAGCAGATATTTTCAGTGTATTCCACAAACTCTATGTCACACTTCTTCAGAGCGTAAACGGAACCTAATGGATTATGCCTATGCATGAGATCTTACATCTCGAATAAAATCGTTTCAATGCAAAAAAAGTGTTCATGCGTTCTGTACTCTAGAGCTAATTTTGATGTGATTAACCACAAACCTCGATATGAAGTTGTTATATTCGTAGGCCGAATTTCATCTATGCAGTAAATTCTAACACAGTTGCTCGAAATTAACTGCTGTATGCTCAGCCAACCATAGTGCACACATGTAGGCTATCTCCGCAGCACGGATATCTCGCGACAAAATGAGCAGACGTATCATTGCATTGAAACCATAATGCCTCATAAGTATTCAATGACACATCCCAAGATGGTAGCCCGCCACCCAAGAAAACAACTTCCGTGGATTTTAATTTTCTTATAACACGGAGAAGATAAACTCCAGACATTGTTCCACTTCAAAACTATATCTACTAACTCTTGACTAGAATTCCTGGAAGTGTGTCAGCTAAATTGTGGGGCACATTGCGTAAGCGATCTGCTACGCTTATGACGGTACTACACATTGCCAGTCTAATAATTCCCATTCTGCTAACACAAGTTCGAAATCCGACACACTTCACGTGCGGGAATTTCCATAAATTGTGAATTTAGCACATTGAGACTAACGAATATTTTGGAGATATTGAGAAACTGTATTTCCTCGCAACAGTGGGCCGTACACAATTTCCAGAACGTTATTTGGACTTCGAACAGTAGCCACGACTAAAACAGGAGCTGCAGATTGCCCCGGGTAACCGATAACTTGGCATCATGTTACATGGCCATCAAGTAACTGAAAATGTATGTTTAAGAATTACTCGTTACTTTATAGTGTTCAAAATGAGGTACAAAGGGCGAAGACATAGGCTCTGATCATAATGTCTTAACTCTTGTTTCAATATTCTTCCCATTTTAAGGACATTTAGATTTGCTTACAGTGATACGGCACTAGCAGCTAATTTCTAAAAGAAAATGACTCACAAATATATCGAAAGAAGAGTAAGTTTTCGAACAATAGTAATAACATACTTTGCGTCATTGTGCAAGACAACGATGAGAGTACGTTATGTGGTCTGTGACGAATCTGATAGCCAAGGCGCACGCCGATTTCATAAGTTTTTGCATTTACAATAGTTTTGAGGATGAATAACGGCACAGTAAATAACAACACAGTCAAAATAATAGTTTTTAAAAATATTTGTATAGTTCAAGAAACGAATTAGAAACACAGACAGTTGATTAAAATAATGAATTTCGAGATGTAAACACTGCACAGCCACCCCTGGCCCTGAAATACTTGATGTGTATGGCCTAGTGAGGATAGTGTTGCAATACAAATATTTCAAGCTGCAGAAAAAGTAACATAGTCGGATACTGCGAAACTGTTTACTACTTACCCATACACAAGGACAATTTCCTTCTATTTACTGGAAAATGTCTTGGACGCAACATAAAAAGGTAAAAGCCTATCAATACCTTCTTTGCATTGTACAGGGAATTGACTAATATTATCATTAAGTGTAAAGAACAAGTTACTTATTTTGCAAAAACAGACATAATGTCTTATGGGATAACAGCAATCAGTGATTTTATAATGTTACTTAAAGACCGTCTTGATTGCAAATTTTTTATTCATATTGACCGGTTTCGGTTCATTCAGAACCATCTTCAGATCTGATATTTCAGATGGTTCTGAATGAACCGAAACCGGTCAATATGAATAAAAAATTTGCAATCAAAGCGGTCTTTAAGTAACATTATAAGTTACTTATTATCATGCAAAAGACAATGTGGCTTTAGAAGTGAATATATCAAAAATTTACGTGTAAAATTCTCTGATACGGTGGAGTGGTTATTATTACAAATGTGAGGTTTGTTCATGTGGTTCATGTGGAACCAAAACTGCTCACATTAAAAATGAAAGCAACCCAAAATGATAGTACAATCGTTTCACAAGTGAGTGCGGATTTTCTCCGTAGATAATACGGCAATTTTTGAAAATGTTAAATTTGTGTCCGTACCTACTGCAACTATTGCACTGAAACTTAGCAACAAGCGATAAGACTTTGGTCTTCCATTAACAGGACGGCGGTTCGAATTCCCATCGTCTTAACAGTACAGGGCTTTTCCGTGGTTTCTCTAAATCGCTTGAGACAGATTCCGGGATGTCTGTTTCGAAAAGGATACGGGCGATTTGGTCCCTATACTTTCTCAGCATCAATAACATCGTCACCGATGTGATGCTTAACACTAACACTAATCGCTCTCCTTTCTTTCTTTTATTTGCTAAGACAGAGTATATGTGAGTGTATTGTGACATAATATTTTACAGCAGTGTCATGTGCGTGTACGGTCGTCATGCGTTTCAGTGACGGTTTAAAATTAAAATTTAGCAGATGTTTGTCAGAAACCTTATGCTGGGTAATGATTTATTTTACAGGGGCATCTGCAGTCCACTTGCAATTCCTATTACAAGGACATTTTATCGTGATAGCAACGGATTTTTTTTTTTTTTTTAGAAATTGCTCACATAATATTTTCTTTGACGCAGTCAGAGAAAATCTGTTGGCGAGCATGCACCAGAACTCGACGCTCTCAAGGAGGCCGCGCCTACTTCTCATCACCGATTGAGTCCAATAGTCGAAATTTATGGTACGTCTTGGTGAGAAATCAACTGAAAGAGACAGAAGTGGGAGCTCCTTATGGAAAAGCGTAAAAAAAAGCACTTTTGGAGCGGTTCGGGCGAGCCACGGGTCATTTATGTTAGTGTAGTCAGTCAGCGGCTGGCACTGCGCAAAGAGTACAGAACAGTAATGTGCGTGTCGTGGAATCAAGTCTACATCTACATCTACATCTACATGACTACTCTGCAATTCACATTTCAGTGCTTGGCAGAGGGTTCATCGAACCACAATCATACTATCACTCTAACACCTAAACCCCATGCGGAAACTTCTGTTTTACGTTTTTACGTTACTTACACTGCAAATAAACCGACATATTGCTCAGTATATTGTAATTATCAATAGTTTCATAAAAGGCATGAAAACGAAAGGCATAGAAAAATTTGGCATAGAAGATAAATTTCCAAGAAGGAATTGTACTGACAGCATCCACGAGGACGCTCCAAATAAATTTCCAGGAGAGGATTTTAACGCGTACACGATAAGTTTGTATATAAAATAAGATTCTTTTATTATTCTACACTTTTCGATATGCACGTTCCGGGATTATTGTCTTCGTAAAACATGGGAAGTACTAATTTTGTGGGCACCTTGTACATGTTATAAACGCTGCATTTTTAAAATTTAAAGTTTTCATAGAGAAAAATCTTCACTGACACTCAATCAAGGTTGTCTCTCATCTCACAGTTTACAGCAAACTACGCTTAACGCTGTTCGAAGGTCAAAATGAAGCTAACTCAATATGAAGTCCTGTACTCTTCAGTTACAATCCTTTCTTGGTAAGTTATTTGCAAAGTGGTCATGGACACTGTAAACCAGTCCCTTCGTGTAAATTTATTTGCTATTTCAATTTTTTCCCTTTCCTTTTCAAGTATTTTATGAAAATATTGGAAAATACAATACACTGAGTGTTTCGCTTTATTTGCAGTGTAAGCAGTGTGAAAACTGAAAATAAAGAAATCATTCGCATAGGGAGTCGACCGCACCACCCTCGGATTAGCGATCTGTACTCTTTCGCTTGCGTCAGTCGCTGCCTGCAAACTGCGCTCTCAAAATAGGCTCACGCCTGGCCCGAACGCGCCAAAAACACTATTTTTTTTCGAAAGGCTTGGCCATCTGAAGCTCGCAGTTCTGTTTCTTTCAGTTCTGGCCATGCCTTGTATAAACCATTATTTTGGATGATATTGGTGATGAGGAGTTGGCGCGGTCCACCTGTCAGGCGTCGGACGCATGCGCGTGAGGGCTGCTGCAGTAGTCCTCACACGATACTAGCTAGCATTTTGCATTCTATTCAATCCGGGCAAGTATTACTAAGTGGTGATCTGATGCTGCTTTCTATCGATATGAAATATAATTTTTGGTTTACTTTCTTATCTTGTCACATATGAGCAGATTGACAAAGTGAAATAGATATTTAAGGTCAAATCTTGTAGAATGTTGTACCGCGTCATGTTCCCCTTTAGTTTTCTACTAGTCGATTAATGTTACAGGAAACAGCGATCATAAAGCGGTTACAACATCGGTGATTTCGACCGTAAATAGAAATGTTAAAAAAGGTATGAAGATTTTTCTGTTTAGCAAAAGTCGAAAAAAGAAGATTTCAGAGTTCTTGACGGCTCAAACCAAAAGTTTTATCTCAAGTACAGATAGTGTTGAGAATCAGGGGACAAAGTTCAAAACCATCGTACAATATGCATTAGATAAGTATGTGCCAAGCAAGATCGTAACAGATGGAAAAGAGCCACCGTGGTACAACAACCGAGTTATAAAACTGTTACGGAAGCAAAGGGAACTTCACAGCAAACATAAACATAGCCAAAGCCATGCAGACAAACAAAAATTACACGAAGCGAAATGTAGTGTGTGGAGGGCTATGCGAGAGGCATTCAAAGAATTTTAAAAAAATGGTTCAAATGGCTCAGAGCACTATGGGATTTAACAGCTGTGGTCATCAGTCCCCTAGAACTTAGAACAACTTAAACTTAACTAACCTAAGAACATCACACACATCCATGCTCGAGGCAGGATTCGAACCTGCGACCGTAGCAGTCTCACGGTTCCGGACTGCGCGCCTAGAACCGCGAGACCACCGCGGCCGGCTCAAAGAATTCGGAAGTCCTATGTACTGACCTGGCAGAAAATCCTAAGAAATTTTGGTCTTACGTCAAAGCGGTAGGTGGATCAAAACAAAATGTCAAGACACTCTGTGACCAAAATGGTCCTGAAACAGAGGATGACAGATTAAAGGCCGAAATACTAAATGTCTTTTTCCAAAGCTGTTTCACAGAGGAAGACTGCACTGTAGATCCTTCTCTAGATTGTCGCACAGATGACAAAATGGTAGACGTCGAAATAGACGTCAGAAGGACAGAAAAACAATTAAAATTGCTCAAAAGAGGAAAGTCCGCTGGACCTGATGGGATAGCATTTACATTTTACACAGAGTACGTGAAGGAACGTGCCCCCCTTCTTGCAGCGGTGTACCGTAGGTCACTAGAAGAGCGTAGTGTTCGAAAAGATTGGAAAATGGAAAACGTCATCCCCGTTTTCAAGAAGGGACGTCGAACAGATGTGCAGAACTGTAGACCTATATCTCTATCGTCGATCAGTTGTAGAATTTTGGAACATGTATTGTGTTCGAGTATAAAGACTTCTCTGGAGACTAGAAATCTACTCTGTAGGAATCAGCATGGGTTTCGAAAAAGACGATCGTGTGAAACCCATCTCGCGCTATTCGTCCACGAGATGCCGTGTTTCTTGACTTCCTCAAGACGTTTGATACAGCTCCACACAGTCGTTTAATGAACAAAGTAAAAGCATATGGACTGTCAGACCAATTGTGTGATTGGATTGAAGTGTTCGTAGGTAACAGAGCTCTGCATGTCATTCTAAATGGAGAGAAGTCTTTCGAAGTAAGAGTGATTTCAGGTGTGCCGCATGGGAGTGTCATAGGACCGTTGCTATTCACAATATATATTAATGACCTTGTGGATGACATCGGACGTTCACTGAGGCTTTTTGAGGAAGATGCTGTAGTATATCGAGAGGTTGTAACCATGGAAAATTCTACTGAAATGCAGGAGGATCTGCAACGAATTGACGAATGGTGCAGGGAATGGCTATTGAATCTCAATGTAGGTAAGTGTAATGTGCTGCGATTACATAGAAAGAAAGATAATTTATCATTTAGCTACAATATAGCAGGTCAGCAGCTGGAAGCAGTTAATTCCACGAATTATCTGGGAATAGGCATTAGGAGTGATTTAAAATGGAATGACTATATAAAATTAATAGTCAGTAAAGCAGATGCCAGACTGAGATTCATTGGAAGAATCCTAAGGAAGTGCAATCTGAAAACAAAGGAAGTAGGTTACAGTACACTTGTTCGCCCACTGCTTGAATACTGCTCACCAGTGTGGGATCCGTACCAGATAGGGTTGATAGAAGAGATAGGGAAGAACCAGCGGAGAACAGCTCGCTTCGTTTAGGATCATTTAGTAATCGCGAAAGTGTTACAGAGACGATAGATAAACTCCAGTGGAAGACTCTGCAAGAGAGACGCTCAGTAGCTCGGTACGTTGACGTTTCGTGAACATACCTTCACCGAGTAGTCAAGCAGTATATTGCTCCCTCCTACGTATATCTCGCGAAGAGACCATGAGGATAAAATCAGAGAGATTAGAGCCCACACAGAGGCATACCGACAATCTTTCTTTCCACGAACAATACGAGACTGGAATAGAAAGGAGAACCGATAGAGGTACTCAATGTACCCTCCGCCACACACCGTCAGGTGGCTTGCGGGGTATGGATGTAGATGTAGATGTAGAATGTTTCGACCCCTCTGCTGGGATCTTCTTCAGGATCCTCTGGTGTTCACACTTTACCTGAACACTGTCGAAGATAAGTGATGTGTTATCTTATAAAAGGTAGTATGTCTGCGTTTATTCTGAGGAAGTGCGGTTATTGGATAAAATTTTTTTGGCTACTGTTGGTGGGCCATCGTCATATAGGGGAAACTGGATGGACTCTAGGACAACGAATTAAAAAACGCGAATGCCACATTTGGTTGATACAAAGTGTGGAGGATGCAGAAGCAGATATTCACAACTGCTGCTAGAACATTGATTTGGCCGCGCGGGTTTAGCCGAGCGGACTATGGACTGTGCGGCTGGTCCTGGCGGAGGTTCGAGTCCTCCCTCGGGCATGAGTGTGTGTGTTTGTCCTTAGGATAATTTAAGTTAAGTAGTGTGTAAGCTTAGGGACTGATGACTTTAGCAGTTAAGTCTCATAAGATTTCACACACAACTGAACAACAGAACATTGATTTCAACAACGTGCTTGTGCTGGTAAAGGAATGCAAAATTTATAGAAGGAAAGCGACTGAGATTTCCAAGAACGAATAGAGTTCAAACACGTAGTGATTCAGCTGGCCTCACCGACAGGTTTTATGTAACCTGCACCACCTTCAAAAACCACGTGATAGATTTTCATATTTTCTTACTCACTGCACCCAAAATGGACTGTGCCTTATAGCTGGAAATTTAATGTAGCTAAATTCTGTACTAGGATACGTATTCGCTGGAGGCCACAGTTTTCGAGTTATTCAAGCAAAACGCGTTTGAAGGTCATTTCTGTAGGTTTTTCTCGAAAGATTTAATGCGAAAACTACGGCCTCCAGCGGCAACGTGTCTCAGTACATACTTTAACTGCATTAAATTCCCTTCAGACAGGTGCTATTCATAATTGTTGTAGGACCAACCGTTTTTGCATAGCGAGTGAAGGAATATAAAAATTTTGTACGTGATATTTGAAAGCACTGCGGGTTGCCTAAAACCAGTGGGTAGGGGCAGCTGAGTCCCTCTATAGAGAAGACGAATGTAGGCATCCAGCTTTGTGGCTTCCTGCCACCAAGGAAATACGAGCAAATACATAGCCACGAAGAGCGAGGAATTTGTATGACAAATGAGAAATTTCACTTGTAAAATTTGAGTCGATATGGAAGTAAAAAAAAAAAAAATATATGAAAGTGATTAAAATGCTACCAATAGGATCATTGAGAGTAAAAATTATTTTCGAACAACAAAGGAGTGGAGGTGCATTTAGAAGATCAATTTGAGAGGCATTTCACCGTGGTTCCATTTGTCAACCGACTTAAAAAGATTACATTCAAGTAAATTGTATTAAATTTCTCGTTGGCTTCGATACAAACGATATGTCATCAGGTAGGTAATTTGAAAGGCTTCGTCGGAAAGTGTGTTTGGAGGCGAAGGAAGTACAACAACATTTGAGTCTGGGGCACAAACAGGCAATCACTCAGGCGGAGCGCGCGCGGTCGCCAGGGCGCGCCTGGTTATCGCGGGGATCGGCCCGTCGTCGGCTGTGGCGGACAGTGACAGAACTGTTGTCTCCTGAAAGCGCGGCGCGTGGGGCCAGTTTGTTTGGCGCTGACAAACGCGTCCGGCGGCATGACTGATGAATCAGGGCGTCTACTCGGCTAATGTCTTAATGCGGCCGGGGTGCGGCGATCCATCAGGTGCGGCCGCCGCGTCGACAGCGGAAACACTGTACAGAGACGGTCACGCACCAAAGCAAAGCCCGTCTTGTCGGCGATGAATCGTCTGTCTCCACTGGTCATCACGAAAACAACGAAATTAGAATTTTTTTTCTCTTCCCGTAGCATAAAAACTCAGAATTGTAAATTAACTAAGGACGAACAAAAGATACACAGCCTGCTCGGGAAGAAATACTTTGGTTCTCGTCAAAAAAATTCATTCCATTCAGTACAAATGATGTCCCGAAATATACACACATCTACGGGGTTTCTATCCTTAGAATCGTCAATCTCATTTTCTCTGGTGTTTCGGCAGACATTTGCAATTTCGTTTTTATATTATGTAGCTAGAGTCAGCCCAATTAGTTACTGCTCATCAAATCCTTCATGAGACGGCCAGTGTCAACAGAAATCGTCGGTTTGACTCCCATTACAAACAAAATTATTTTTAAATCGGAATTTCAGGTGCCCATTCGATAGAGTGCTAACAAATTCGTCTCTCCGATAATCGATATGTATTAACGGGGACAGTAAAACACGAAGAATAAACAGGAATCCAGCAACGAATCAGTAGAGGTGTGTGTAACTTGGGCCAGGATCCTGTTGTCTTTGCTCGAGTACTGATTATTCTTCGAGTTTTGCCGTCCTTGTTACTTCGTGTCGCTAAAACTAACATCACACTAGACTCAACTGGAGAGCAAGTACAAATTGCCTTTCAAAATCATTTTATTTGTTCGTCACATGAAAGACGTGAGGAGCTCTATTTGTTTGGGCTGACTTCACCTACAGAATACAAAAACGGTAGTGCATTTATCTGCTGAAACGACACAAAAAATATGCCTGACGAGTCTTATGAGAGACGCTCTTTATGTACGCTGAGGTGACACAAGTTGGATACCTCCTAATATCGTGTAGGGGCAACTCTACATGGCGTGGACTCAACAAGTAGTTGGAATTCCGCTGCAGAAATACTGGGCCATGATGCCTCTATAGCTGTCCATCATTGCCAGTGCACGGTTCTGTGTACGAAGTGATCTCTTAATTATGTCCCATAAACGTCCGATGGAATTCATGTGGGGCGATATGGGTGGCCAAATCATTCGCTCGAACTGTCCATAAGGTTCTTCAAACCAATCGCGAACAGTTGAGGCCCGAAGACACGGCGCTTTCTCATTCTATAAGAATTCCATCGTAGTTCGGCAACATGAAGTCCATGAATGGTCTCCATGTAGCCGAACATTACTATTTACTGTTAATGATCGGTTCAGTTTGACCAGAGGACCCAGTCCATTTCATGTAAATACACCCTGCACCATTATGGATCAAAAATGGTTCAAATGGCTCTGAGCACTATGGGACTTAACATCTGTGGTCATCAGTCCCCTAGAACTTAGAACTACTCAAATCTAACTAACCTAAGGACATCTCACACATCCATGCCCGAGGCAGGATTCGAACCTGCGACCGTAGCGGTCACGCGGTTCCAGACTGAAGCGCCCAGAACCGCACGGCCCCACCGGCCGGCCTCCATTATGGAGCCACCCCAGCTTGCACAGTGTCTTATTGACAACTTGGGTCCCTGACTTCGTGGGGTCTGTGCACTTTCTAACTCTACCATCAGCTCCTACCAGATGAAGTCGGGAGTCGTTTGACCAGGTCACAGTTTTCCAGTAGTTTAGGTTCCAACCGATGTGGTCACGAGTCCAGTAGAGGCGCTGAAGGCGATGTGGTGCTGTTAGCAAAGGCAGTCGCGTCGGTCGTTAGCTGTCTAGCCCGTTAACGCCAAATTTCGCCTCACTTTCCTAAGGATACATTCGTCGTACGTCCCACATTGATGTCTACAGTTATTTTAACCAGTGTTGCTTGTCTGTTAGCACTGACAACTCTACGCAAACGGCGCTGCTCTCGGCCGCTAAGAGACGGCAGTCGGCTACAGCGGTCGGGGTGGTGAGCGGTAATGCTTGAAATTCTGTATTCTCGGCACACTAGTCACACTGTGGAATACTGAATCCCTAACGATTTCCGAAATGGGATATACCATACGTCCAGCTCGAAATACCATTCCGCGTTCAAGATCAGTTTATTCCTGCCGTGCGGCCATAACTTCATCGGAAACATTTTCACATTAATCACCTAAGTACAAGTGACAGCTCCGCCAATACACTGACCTTTTTACGCCTTGTATACCCGATACTACAGCCGTCTGTGTATATGCATATCAGGATCCCGTGACTTTTGTCTCGTCAGTAGAGAGCGTGCACCAAAAATGTAAGGCCAAAGATTAAGGAAACATTCTGCACACATAAATAAATAAAACGTGTTATGTGGACGTGGGTCTGGCAACACTCTGTTTCTACATTACGTGTCGTTTTCTAATGCTCTTCATAATCACATTATGCGTGGGAAACACACAGAAACACAGTGTAACATGAAACGTTTTCTTACATGAAATCTTCAAACTACCCTCTTAGTTACCTTTGGTTAGAATGCACAGTACACTGTAATTCTTTGGTTCACCGGCAGTGTTTGTCGTTCCCAATGAGCAAAGATAATGTTGCATTATACCTCATTTCATTCCTTGTATTGACCTGCGAAAGCAGACGGCATCAGCTGCTTGATGTTCATCTCAGACAGTGCAAGCACGTAGCATCAACTATTTAACGTTCATCAACGACTTGGTTTTCGGTGTAGTGCTATGTAAGTGTATTCGGATGGGATGAACACTAAACCGGTTACGTTATCTGCTTTATGCTAGTTGCGTAATGAAGTTAGTTGATGTCAATAAAAACAATGAAGTTAATCACTTGTCAACACTGGCAGTGAAGTCAGTTGCATGTCGACACATGCAATGAAGTCAGTCAGATACGCCTTCGTTATTCTCGTTCAATTAGAATAACCAGCAATGACGGTGAACCTAAGACCTAGAATGTACGGTACATTCTAACCAAGATGTAACTAAGAGGGTACTTTGAACATGTTTGTAAGAACACGTTTCATGTATGCTGGTACGTTCTGTTTCTATGTTTTTCCCATGATTATTGTGATTATCAGAGAAACAGACAATTGAAATAAGGCGTTTCTAGACCCACGTCTGTATACCAGATTTCATTCGTCTATGCGTGTGGGATGTTTGTGAAAGTTTGATCCTTCCCCTTTCTTACACCCTTTTATACCCTGGGTCAAAGTGTTTGCTGCCTTGTTGTATCGTATAAAGTAATCATAAGAATAACATTGTATAGGTATCACAAAAATGTCTCTGGTAGACGTATAACGCAAAGTTTTCGTGTGAGAAATGGTGCTGTCAGATATCCACACCACAAAGGAGCGTTAAATCTCCGGTATTAGCATGCTAAAAATAGTAATACTTCATCTTTTGCTTAATAGATACTCTATCTTTAGTTACACCCATATGCAGTTATGACAGGTGTCCACTAATTCATTCGAAATAGAGTTATCGCACATTGCGCGTTATTTTTGCTAAAAAATTTCCTTGCGGACAGTTTAGTGCTTTAATTTACACAATGCTCTACAAAATAATAAGATATTATTTCGTGGGCAGGTGCCTTCAAGACGTTCCCTCGAACAAAGGGCAGAAATGCATCTTATACAATGAGTGTCGTGTACCTCCATTAGTTCTCCCAGAAAAAGCAACCTTTTCTTTCAGCGTGCTAATCTACCTTCAGCGGTTTTCTTGCATTCCTCTTTAGTGAGAATGCCGAAGTTAAATAACGAAGAATAATCAATTTTAAATATAAAGTAGCTAGCCGGCACAGAACAACTTTTAACTAGTGCACAGCACTGATCACACTCACTAACCGACAACAAGCAGGAAAGGCGGCGCTACGCGGGGTGTTCCGGGAGGAAAAGCCAATAATCTGGGAGGAGACAGAATTTGCCATATAATTGTTTATCTGCGTAAATCTCCATTTCGATTGGTTTCAGAAACAAATGGTTGTAAATGTTTAGTCTCAATCTTACATGGTTTTGTTTTATATATTTAGGTGTTTTAACTACTGTAATTTATTCATTAGATTAGAAATTTAGAGCAGTCGATCTTACGTCATCAACAGGTTGCAATACATTTCCAGCAGTTCGCAACGCAATTTCCAGTCTACTCAACATTTAAAAACAATATTTGAGACAGTTCACAATCAACTTCAATTAACTTTTGACACTTGATAGGAAATATTAGGTTACGTGTTGCATGTACATCTCCGTGCTTCTCCGTAAATGCAGGAATGACCATGATGCGACCTAGCAGTTTATTATTAGTGCCCAACTTTGTTATTTTTCTCAGGCCGCGAAAAACTGAAAAGAAAAATCGAATTATCTTACGTCTGTTGACCTTGAACTTCAGTGCGCCGATTAGCGAACGCTTGCTTCACATGTATAGAGGTTTTGTGGTACTGGAAATGCACCGTATCCAATATAACACAGTTTCCTAAAATACATGTAAACCGCGTCCTGTAATTCGATTCTCCGTAACAGCAATATGTGGAAAACAGAGTATATTACGCTACACGCTCAGTGATAGACAAAGTGAATTGCATACTGGATGACGAACACGTCAAGTAAAATGTGTTCTACGTAGATGGTCTTTCGGAAGACATGGCATGTAATTATGAAATTGTTCGTTCCAATCACCATTTCTAAGACTTTCCGAAATACTGGCCTTTGTTATTGGAATAACCAGTATGTAAGGATAGATGTACTTCAAGTATAGAATTTCTAATGAAGGCCTATGACCCCATATGGAATTCAGCTTAACTGTCTGTGATAATTGCAGTACCGTTTCAGTATTTTTTACACTTATAAGAGTGAATGACAAATGATTTTATTTGGTAGCTATATTTCAGAATCTTTAGGAAGATTCCAAAGAATATGCTTTCCAATGTCCTCCGAGACTGTCGGTATTGCGTGAAAGAAATGTGTTTGCCCCCTCCCTCTCTCTCTCGTCCCTCCCTTTCTTTTCTTTTGTGGCACTTATTTTTGGCGAAAGTGTTAGAAGTGTGTCTGTGACTGAAGTCAAGGTGGTGCGCCCATCTTTTGAAAGATGTTACTTTCTCTCCTAAGGGAAAATCAGTTCCCCATCTCACCAACGATGTCATATCAAACTGCAGAGGATGTGAAATAATATTCACTTTGCGTTTCACGCCCTACTGCAATATGTGGGTGCCCGCAGAGATATAAAAGAATTTGTCACGGGCATCGAATAGCCTTTGCTCCAGCGTCTCTTTTTTGCGTGGTTCTGAATAAATGTCTGTCCGAGAAATGGGGTACTTGGAAGAGAGGTGTAGAGAATGGAAGAGACTCGGGGCACACGAGGGTGACGTGGGAGTGGTGGGGGTAGGGGGGGAGAGCAAGGAGGGGGGGGGGAGGAGAAAGAGAAGAGCGCCGATATGGGACGCGGCCCCGTGGAGCGGAAACGGGCGCTGAATTGTGTTTAATGGATTACCAGTGTTTTGAGAGCGCCATTGGCCGCGCCGCTTCCTTCATGCATATTAATGCGACGGCAGAGCCGGGGCGCTAGGGAGGGCCCAGGGCCGGGAATTTCATGCAACATTGACTCAAAATGGCGTCATTCGTCAGGCGGGCAGCGCCATTCGATTCAATTCCTGGAGAGGGAGGAGGCGGCTCTGCGGGGGCGTCGCGTCGGGTCGGCCAGAGCGCTGCTCGCCGCGCCGAGTCAGCAGGTCGCGCTGCCATCCAGCCAGCCCCGCCTCGCTCGTAGCAACTGCGGACGAACGGACGCCGCTGACGTCGCCTTCTCGCATCCGCCCGCTCTGCCAGAGCGACCCCTCTCACGCCAGTATCGCGGGTTCCATGGCGTACACTGCAGCTGCCCCAGGTCGCCGTGACCATGAGCAGAGCTTCCCTTATTACGATGTTACGGTCAATTACAACTAACATGGGAGTTACGCCACCTTTTGAGACTGTATGAAGCCTTATTTTGATCAAACGCGTTCGGGTTAATTTACAGCAGTATCAGTGTTAGTTTTTTGAATCCTACAGTATTTGAGTGTGTTCTCCTTATCACTTTTAACATGCTGTATTGCATTACACAGCATTTTGTAGATTTTTTTTAGTTTTATATAACCACATTCACCGCGTAGTTAGGTATTCTTTTGTTTTGATTGCACCATATACAGTCACTGTAGACAGCATAACCCTCCGTATTACTTGTAAAACCGCGACTGCGTAGAGAGACATTAAAAATAAAATGGACTGTGCGGCTGGTCCCGGCGGAGGTTCGACCCCTCCCTCGCGCATGGGTGTGTGTGTGTTTGTCCTTAGGATAATTTAGGTTAGGTAGTGTGTAAGCTTAGGGATGATGACCTTAGCAGTTAAGACCCATAACATTTCACACACATTTTTAAAAAAATCAAAATAAAGTTGCTATAGTTGTTTGTTTATTTACTTCTGAGATTAAAATTCTGTCGCCAGTTGCAAATAAATTTTTATTTCGTTTTACCGGTTTCGACAAACAGTTTCTCATCTTCAGAAGTCCACAAAATTAGGGATGTTATGAATCTTTAGACCTTGGCCTAACATTTGTATATAGTATAGCTGGTATATTACAGAAACTTAGTATTCGTTTGGCAGTTCTCAGTATCTTCTCATACGAACATAATGCCACGGTATGTCCAAAAATGTATATATTGTGTGTGATTAATGTAAACAACGAGTATATTGACTTCTGCTAAGCCAATACTAAGTAACTTTATGTAATATACTTCTTATACTTTACACAAATGAATAACCAAGGTCTAAAGATCTGTGACATGACTAGTTTTGTAGGTTTCTGAAATTAACAAATTAATTTGTCCAAACTGGTAAAGCGAAATAAAAACACACATGAAATATATTTGTAGTTGCGAATATAAAGAAACATGAGCCGCATAACGGAACGACGACAGTGGAAACTTGTATCGAGCCGGATTTCCCGCTTATCGCGAACGGTGGTCTTCTCATTTTGTTATCCGAGCAGGACTGACGTTAACAACCAAACTTCCAGATGACATGAACCATGTGTCTACAGCGTGTACTTTAGACCCATTATGTGTATTTCCGTACACGGGAGTCAATTTACTCGAAAGTCGCTTGCCCAATGTCGAGAGATAAATACGATATTGCTGTGCCTGTGTTATTCCAAACTGCGATGCAACATTCCCTTGGACAGGCATGCATGTCCGATGGTGTGTCCAAAGCAAGATTGAATCGTAATTAGGAATAACACATACAATGAAAAATTGTGTATTTCGTAAATGAAACTTTATTTGCAACTTGCTGCAGTATTTTATTCTGAAATACGTACTACAGTTGCTAAATATTACATCTGAGAATGAAATTTTTTATTTATTTATCTAAAATCTGCTAACAAGGGAAACACCCCTCTCTCAGATTAAGTGGTACAGTGGTCCACTGGATAGCCCGTTAAAAACTGAACACAGACCATGCATGAAAACAGGAATGTGTACTGAAGTATGAAAAAAGAATCAAATTCGCAACAGTTAACGGCCCAAGTTGAAAATGTACAGCACGTAGGAAGCCCAATAAGCCGCAGCGTTGTGGTTCTGTGGTCACGGTGTTGGGCTGTAACATGGTAGATCCCCCTTCAAATATTACTATCGCACTTACTTTTTTCGCACAAAATTATTAACTGTCCCGCCAGCCATTGTCACTATAATTAAATTTCTGTCTGTGTACCTCCTGTTTGTTCTGCACAAGTACCACATGTTACGACTCTTACATTCCGTTTCGGAAGTTTAGACTCTTTAATTCCTTTGTTGTAACATAGTTCACACCCGTTTGTTTGTTGTTTCTATTAGTGTGCGAGGTCTATGAGTCATGTCGCTTGTCTCACTATTCATCACATGTACTAGGTGAAGGTAATATATTCGTACCGCATGATTTGTACTCTATAACCAGTATATAGCATGGCATATATCTGCGAAGGGTACAGAAGGAGAACATACACGTTAAGGATCGGACGCAAAGTTCATAACTTTGTCAAAAGAGAAATGGGGCACAAGGGAGATTTCAACGCGGATCTTCCCCGTTGCAGCCCGATTCCGTCATCAGACACCAGCGAAGCTCGGATCGTTCAATGTTTCTATTTTGCTTCTTTTCCCACAGTTCAGTTCAACTTCTTCCTGTTTGTGTGGTTTTGGTGTTCAGTTTTTGACGGGCTGTTCACCGGGCCATTTTACCACGAAATCTGAACGGGGTACGATGCTGTGCTTCCCTTGTAAGATCTTCGGGATTCAACTACGCTACTGGCCATTAAAATTGCTACACCTCGTAGATGACGTGCTACAGACGCGACAGGAAGAAGATGCTGTGATATGCAAATGATTAGCTTTTCAGAGCATTCACACAGGGTTGGCGCCGGTGGCGATACCTACAACGTTCTGACAGGAGGATAGTTTCCAACCGATTTCTCATACACAAACAGCAGTTGACCGCCGCTGCGCGGTGAAACGTTGCTGTAATGCCTCGTGTAAGGAGGAGAAATGCTACCATCACGTTTTAGACTTTGATAAAGGAGTGTAGCCTATCGCTATTGCGGTTTTCCTGTAGCACTACACCTCAAAGTTTCTTCTCTTCTTGTCTATATTGTTTATAGCACACGTTTCACGTCTGTACAAGGCTGCACTCCAATAAATACACGGGGAAGAAACTTCTTGACTTTTAAAATTATATTCGATGTTAGAAAACTACTGTTTACCAGAAACGCTTTCCTTCTCATTGACAGTCTTCATTTTACATTATCTCTACTTCAGCCAGCTTCAGTTACAAGTCGCTACTACTATTTCTAATGTCTCATTTCTTAACCTAATCCTCTCATTATGGCCTGATTTAAATCAGTTCTTCCATTAAACTTGTTTCGTATTTGTTGATGTTCATGTTATGACCGCTTTTCAAAAGATTGTTCATTCCGTTCAACTTATCTTCCCAGTCCTTTGCCGTCTCGACGGATTTACAATGATCATCGCCATAGCTCAAAGATTCAATTTCTTCTCCCTCTTTCCATATTTTCCCTGGGTCTCTTCACTCCTTGCTCCGTGTACAGGTGAGTAACATCTGGAACAGTCTACAGAATGTGTGCAACTCTTCTCAACTACAGGTCCCTCTACTGCACACCGGCCGGGGTGGCCGAGGGGTTCTAGGCGCATAAAAAAATAGTTCAAATGGCTCTGAGCACTATGGGACTTAAATGCTGTGATCATCAGTCCCCGAGAACTTAGAACTACTTAAACCTAACTAACCTAAGGACATCACACACATCCATGCCTGAGGCAGGATTCAAGCGTGCGGCCGTAGCGATCGCGCGGTTCCGGAGTGTAGCGGCTAGAACCGCTCGGCCACTGCGGCCGGGACTGATGACCTCAGATGTTGAGTCCCATAGTGCTCAGAGCCATTTGCACCTCTACTGTACTCCGACTCTTGTAACTGTAGTCTGGCTTCTCTTTAAGTTTTAGATAAATTTTTTCAACATTGAATATCACAAATCCAACAAAAAGTTAATATTAATCAGTAATTCTACAAAAAAAAGTAGTTCTGGAACAGAAATACACCTTCACAAAGATCTACAACAGTATCTAATATCCAGTTAACAGCTTAAGACGTAACTTCCAGAACATCACTCCATTTCTCATAGTATCTTCTCTTAGAGCTCTGTTGGAAAATGCGGTCCACAATCGGCGCCACTCATCCGTAGTCACATTCAGGTTTATCGACGGTACCCTGTTCTTCTTCAACACTAATTTCGGTGTGTCCTTTTCGGATATCGTTTGAACGCCGCAAAATCTTTCTGTGTAGTTTTGTCCCTACAGTTGATACAGATCGGGTCGCCGTAGCTGTTACGGTATTACACTAATATGACAAATTTCTACCGTGTAATTGTTTGGAAGAATTATACATGCAACATTAGGAAGAAAAGCTGAACAAATATCAGATCGGTGTTAGGGAAGATTGCTACGAGAGTAATTGTATCCTTACGACTACTACAGGGAGCTAAACTGCACATATTTAAGGACACACATATCATCATGAGCAGTAGCAGTTTCAGCAACATTGCCACCACGTACTCTGCCATAGGCTAAGGCAGGTCTATAGCTGCAAGTGAAACACAAACGCACATCAAAGTCCGAAGCGAAACGACCTGCTACTGACGATTGCAATGACGTCAGCGAAGAAGCTAAATACGAGTGAGGCACGCGAAGCTTCACAGCGTTGTCACAAACAAGGTTAATTAACACACAAAATTTACTAATTACGCTTAGTTTAAAGCAGTTACTTACCTCGTTAGATCCATCTGGCTGATGTACAGTGCCAACGACAGGATATCCGCCTCTCTGATGTTCCTTCTTTCTCTGTTTTTAGTTTCGTATTGAAGTGGGGCACTTCAATAAAAAAAAATCAAGTCCTTAAGAATATGGTAATTTCCTCCGGCTCTACGTGAAGGTATTTCTGCGAAATCATGTCATCTAACACACACACACACACACACACACACACCAAAATAGGAAGGAAACCTACTTCCCTCGACAATCGGAAGAGGACCTGAAGAAATACTGTATCCAAATGAAACAGCGATACTCGCCTCTTACATTTCCAGCTTTCCAACAACGAACCCCCTATTTTACAGAATTTGGAGAGATAATGTATTTCTGTAAAATATGGGCTTCGTTGTTAGAAAGCTCGAAATGCCGGCCGGAGTGGCCGAGCGGTTCTAGGCGCTACAGTCTGGAACCGCGCGACCGCTACGGTCGCACGTTCAAATCCTGCCTCGGACATGGATGTGTGTGATGTCCTTAGGTTAGTTAGGTTTAAGTAGTTGGAAATCCAGGACGTGGTAAGAATGGAGCATCAAACCAAGCATCTGGGCGTGGCCAATCGACTGGCAAGAAACGTAGTATCATTGAATCTTCATCAGAGTGCGAAGCAGATGAAATGGAACTGTCCGATGTAAGCGAAGATAGCGACTACAATGAAGACATGGTGTGCATGTGTTGTACAGGGCTCTTCTCATACCATCATAATGAAGAGAACTGGATTCTGTGCCCAAAGTGCATGAAATGGACAATGCAGTTTGTTCTGGCTCTACGAACAAGGGGTATGTTAGTGATAGGTGTTTTTAAAGGTGTCATAGGTGCCAAATTTCTGATTACTCGGTTCAGATACAATCACCATAAGATCTTCCCAAATTGGGAACCTGTCTTCAGAAGTTCCAGTTTTGCAACATTGCTTGTTTTGCATCATATCTAATGCAGAAATTCAACATACATCATCCTTTTGATGTTTTAGATAAAGTATATTGAGTGTTTGTGCTAACATAAATAGTTTTCATTTTCTTCTATAACTTACCTCCTAGTTCTGTTAGCCGTTAGCGTGATCCAACAGGATCTCATATTCTGAGATCTGTCGCATTCACTTGTGAGACGACACTAACAGATCTCCTCGTGTTAGAAATTCAGTACAACCGTATCCTGAACGGAACGTTGGAAGAGAGAAATCAATTCTTTCGATGATGTCTTCATTGTGTTGTCATCTCTTACAACACGATGTGCAGTATAACCTGCCAGACGTCTGAAACGTCTCACGACTGACGGTGCATCAGCCTTACTTCAGAAACGTATGACCTGTTGGGTTGTTTGTGGGAGGAGACCAGACAGTGACGTCATCGGTCTCATCGGATTAGGGAAGGACGGGAAGGAAGTCCGCCGTGCCCTTTCAAAGGAACCATCCTGGCATTTACCTGGAGCGATTTAGGGAAATCACGGAAAACCTAAATCAGGATGGCCGGACGCGAGATTGAATCGTCGTCCTCCTGAATGAGAGGCCAGTGTGCTAGCCACTGCGCCACCTCGCTCGGTCCTGTATCTCTGCTTCCCCTTATAGCATAGCCGTTACACAAAGCGAACTCGATGACAGAAATTTCTTTTCATCTCTTTCAGTCCCTCGGATGAAGTATTTGGCATTGTTTCTCTGGAGCGACAGGCACATGCGATATTCCACATCATACAGAGAAGAATACTGATAGAAACGGCCAATACCTCTTACCTGAGAAACACTTTCGAGGCAATCCTCGTTCAGCCATTGCGTTAAAAAATACTTGATTCCGAGCTATAGAAGGTCAGAATGAACTCCAAATGAAAAATTAATCGATGTTAGCAGTCCCTTCTCGAATGGCAGTAACTGCTTTCTGTTGCCAACCTGCATATTTTAACTTAAAAAATATGCTTAATCCAGGATCTTTTCTAAATCATTAATGTCTGGCAATATTATATGACAATTCAGAATGTCTAATGACTCACTGAAAACAACATGAAAGAAATCTGCTGTTTGTTCTTCTTCTGGGAACTAATACTACAGTTCGTACAATGAAGGCTATCTCGATCACTTGTCTAAGTTGCTGCTGAATCTTTTGGTTCGTATGCTCGTGGTCAGTGAAACATTTTCGTTTCTCCCAGAACTGTGTTATTTCATCAGAAATTCACGTGGTTCCATTGAGTCTTGCAGACTGGCGAATAAAAGATGAACTATTGCCTTCAAAGGTGAAATTTATCTATCGATTCTGTAGAGCTGGATAGTTGATTAAAAAGTTTTAGTTCCGTGTGGAACGTTCACACTTGGCAGGGATGAATAATGTTATGTTGGAGAATATAATTTTGGTTATGTCGTACGTAAGTACGTTTTAACAAATGAAAGTGTTTTCTAAAATGAAAAAAAATGGTTTCGAAATACATTAAACGCTGCGAAGGCAAGCGTATGATGCAATTGGATGAGTTTAATTCATTAATCGAATGACTCTGGTTTGGATCCTAATATTGCAGAATGATGCAATAGAATTTCCTGTTATTCTATAGTTTTTGTGAGGCTAAATGTAGGTGTGGCAATTGCGCATAGTTCACGCACGTTGATGTGTTTTCTCGTTCTAATGTGTTTGGAAGTATTGATCATCCCTCTTCCCGTTTGCACCCGTTCATACAACTGCATAATCGACGTTTACACACACCTCACTCATACACGGCGAAGGATATTTAAACCGACAACTTCTGGGAGGTTGTACGGGACATTTAGACAAATATTTTTCTCAGATTTTATAATTTCCTGTGAATGTTATTTAATTCGGTAGAGATAGTTTTCACTGTTCGGTTACAGTGACTAATGAGTTGTAATGGTTCCTGTTGTACCGGTAGGGTGTATACTTCACTCTTCAATTGTAACTGCTGTTTTGCATTCAATTTAGTTTTAAGTCTTGATCCAGTACAGTACTTGTTTACTAATAGAGAGATACACCTGGACTGAGCGCACTGATATGATTGGCACTTAGTATGTAGGGATGGGGTCTTCAGCACCCGTATTTCAAGAGTTTGAAGTGAGTTTAATCCCTATTAATTTTAATAATTAACAGCCTCGATTCCACCGTTTACCTAGAATTTACCAAGGTTTCAGTCGGGATAACCCAACCCTCTTCAGAATAGCAGTATCTGTCGCATGTCCATAGTGGTCATAGTGATAGCCACGAGTAGCTGCCGCATCGCGGTCGCGAAGTGGGGCCGAGGCAGTGCCTGATAGGTTTCACAGTCTGACGATAATTTATGGATTTGTAGTTTTCGCTTGACGATGTCCACTATGGACAAACGATAGTTACGGTTATTCTGAAGAAGGTTAGGTTATCCCGACTGAAATCTAGGTGAATTCTAGGTAAACTGTGCAACTGAGGCTGTTCATTATTAAAATTAATATTTATACAGTTGCTGACAGGGCCGCGAATTGTTGAAGATATTTGAGTTTAATCCACCTACCACATTTATTCCCGCTCATGATGTGTGGTTCCCCTTGAATGTGTGGGCAGGTTTCGTTGAAGATGGTTTAATTGGGCCATGTATTCTACCTAGGCCATTAAATGGCAAGCATTATTACAATTTCCTCGTCAGACCATTGCCAGAATAGCTGAATGTTGTGCCACTCACTACAAGATAGCATATGTGGTGCCAGGGTAACAGGACCCCAGCAAACTTCAGTTACCCTGTGTGTCGATTTTTGGACCGACAGTTTCCAGAAAAGTGGATTGGTACACGTGGTACTGTACGATGACCTTCTCGATACCCTGATTTGAACCCTCTAGATCTTTTTTGTGTTGGGAGGCATGCGCTACTCAATGGAGTCACTTGTGAAGTCATTTTGTTATGTTGATCTTGCTGTCTCTTGACCATAAAGAATGAAACATTGTTTGTATTACTTTTTGTCTACTTGTCTACTGTAAGTACAATCTGATATCCTTGTAAAATGGTGCCTCAACGAGAATCACATTAGAGAAAATGTGTTCAGTGTCCCGTGCCACCTCCCAAAGTTTGTTGGTGTAATTAATTCTCATCAAGAGAAAACTTCTTCTGTTGGATTAGAAAACCATCACAGGAAAATACGACATTAGAGAAGAAATTTTTTTGGTGTCCCTGCAACCTCCCAGTCTTTGTCGGGTTAAATACTCTCTACGAGAAAAAAAAATGTGAAAACAAGCAAATGATAACAATTTCAGAAACATTGGATGATATGCTCAAGAGAAAGAGCACCACAGACAGAGCGAGTTAATATAATGCGTTGGTCCCGCTCTGGCCCTTACGCTAACAGATATTCGGCTTGGAATAGATTAGCAGAGTTGTTGTATGTCCTGCTGAGAGGTATCGAGCTGAATTCTGTCCAATAGGCGCATTATATCGTCAAAATCTGAGCCGGTTGGAGGGTCCTGCCCATAATGCTTTAAACGTTCTCAATTGGGAAGAGACCTGGCGGTCTTGCTGTCCAAGGCGGGTTTGGAAAGCACGAAGACAAGACGTGTGTGCATTAGCTTCATCTACCAGAAAAATTTTGTCAGAAGTTGGTGTACAATAATGTTGCATTACGTAAACAGTGTGACATATATATTATTGTTCGTAATTTGAGAGATAAATTTTGTTAGCACACTGTGGTAAATGTGTGTTTAGTATTAGTCTCAATAGCCGGCAACAATGCTGGTGATTCATTGTTGGCCTCTAATAATATCACATTACCTCAGCACTGTGACGTCAGTATTATTGTCGATTATTGTAACTACCCTGCATGAGTACCTAAACGCCCATTGTAGCAGAAGCTGCTGTGAGTTCAGTGAGAGCAGTAGTGTTGTGCCAGTTGCCTACAGTGACTCTGATTCTAAAAAAACGATGTGAAGAAGTGCCATGGTTGTCTCATTAGCCACGATAGTGCAGGTAAGCAATAAAATGATTTTCTAAACATGAACTTAATTCTTACGATACACTGACATTTTAAAACGCATGAAATAATTTTATTTCATATTTTTATTTTAAGGAAATGAATTTGAATCTCCAAGTGCATCAACTGGAGATTGAGTAGGTGACACAAGCACAGTATATGATGAAGTCCCCACACAGATAACGGCATAAGGTAAACCAAAGATGAAATTCTATCAGATGAGACCAGAGGGAAATACGTATAGGGAAATGGCCATGCATAGTGGAGAATAGAATGGTTTCGACTCTGACTGTTCCATCAAGGATCCTGACCGTGAACCAGGTTCCAGTGATACTGACAGCACAGATCACATGCCTGAAGAAACCAATGCTCTAAAAGAGAGTAACAGTAATAAGCAATCAAGATGGAATAAAAGTGATCCCAAAAGACAGAAGAAGAATATAATTAAAAAGTAAAAAACGGAATCTAAAACACCACAGCTATTTAATAGTGAAAGATGTAGACACAACTGCGACAAAAGTTTTTCAGGAGAAATGAGGTACTCCTTTTGGAGAAATTTCCGAGACTTCGATTATACAAGGCATAAATATTTTATTCTTGGTAACATAGGGGATGTAACTCCAGCATGAAAACGAAATACTGATTAGCCACTGAAATAACGTAAGGATTCTAAGGTTTACTACTAAAATAAAGGCAATAAAAAAGCCTGTGTCTGTAAGTAAGTCTTTATTAAAACTTAACGCATTTCGGTAGATGTCATTGATACTGACTATAAAGAGAAAAGTGAGAGTAGGCCTTTCATAGAAAGGGAAGCAAAACAATTCGACATAATAAAATCGAACCAGATGATGTGCAGAGAGTTAAATAACACACAGGAAAGTTTCCTACAGTTGAATCTTACTACTCAAGGAAATCCATAAAACGCCTGTACATAGACTCCAAGTAAAGTATATCTAAAATGTACAATATGTACAAAAAAGAATGCAAGAATTTCAAACCAGGCAAAAAATGTGTTCAAATGAGTGTGAAATCTTATGGGACTTAACTGCTAAGGTCATCAGTCTCTAAGCTTACACGCTACTTAACCTAAATTATCCCAAGGACAAACACACACACCCATGACCGACGCAGGACTCGAACCTCCGCCGGGACCAGCTTCACAGCCCATGACTGCAGCGCCTTAGACCGTCAAACCAGTCAGCGAAACAATTTGTAGAAGAGTATTTTGTCATAACTGCAATATCGCCTTCTATAAACCTAAAAATGATCAGTGTCGAAAATGTGTGAATTGTGAGAAAGCAAAGAGTTCTGAAGAAAACAAAGCATTGGAAACAGTGTATAACGAACGTATTGCGAGGAAAAATGAATGCAATCAAGCAAAAGCTGTTGATAAAGAAAAATGGAAAGCTGACTAGACATTTATGTGTTCCACATTTGATGTACAATCTCTCTTGAAAATATATTCAAGTGAAGTTAGTCAAATATACTGTAGTCTGAAAATCTGTGCATACAGTTTCACTATCTATGAACTTTCTGAGCCAAATGACGCAGTCTACTATGCTTGGAATGAGCTCAATGGAAAGAGAGGTAGCTCAGACGTCGGTACCTGCATCATAAAATACACTAAACAGATTCGGCCACATATAAACACATTTCATTCTTCTCTGACGTCTGAGGAGGTCAAAATGGGAATCAAAACATTGTTCATGCACTTGTTTCATACAACAAATTTAGACATTATTAAACACAAGTTTCTTTAATCTCGACACACATTCACGGAAGTGGACAGCTTGCATAAGTGTAGCTGAACGTGCCAACGAGGCAGGTACCCGTTTGTACTCTCCAGGATTGGCTAAACAAATTCAGACTAGCAACACTGAAAAGAGTTCGAAACAAGAAAGGTTCCCCTAATGCAGTACACCAACTGAAACACGAAGAACTCAGGGATTTATCTAAACTTTCTGCATCTGCCATTAAAATCAGGAGCAATGACAATCTGGGAAATAAAGTTAGGTGGCTAAAACGAATATTTCGTCCATAAGGATGGCAATGTGAGGGCTGTGACTTTTGACCAACACAAATAAAACAATTGCTTCGTCAGTCACTTGTTTATTTTGCCACTACGCGTTTCGATGGTTCACACCATCATCTTCAGGTGGCTTCTTTTCACAGTCGCAGCCCAAGAGCAGTTTAGGTTATTTTGCGTCTTTTACTAACGATAAAAATTGTTGATTGAAAAAATGCAGTTTAGAGGTTAAAAAGCATGAATTTCTGACAGTGAATTGTACTTACCGGGATGGTAGAGTGGTAACCGGTCTGTATACCGTAGCCTGATGTATGTCTTCTCCATTGCACATTACATTTACGCTGTCGTTTCAAAGAACTTGTACGTGCTCCATATATGTTTGTTTACATTGGATACAGAGATACAAGATTAAATGGTTTCTACAAAAATATGTTTTTCTTTTTCAAATCTATGAGTGGGCTGCACCAGAATAATGACATGTGCACAACTCTTTGATATTATGTAACTAAATACACATTTTTATGTGAAAAAGAACTTTTGGAACATCTACTTAGTGACGATACGGAAACAGGCAGTAACAACTTCTTCGAAAGCTTTGACAAAGTACTTAAAGCATTCTCATAATTTACGGTTTCAATGCATAGCAATAAATGTGATCACTCTCATTCGTTCCTCAGTGAGTTCAGTCTACAGTAATTATTTATGATCCGTTGTAATCTTTTGATAATTGAAGCGTGCACATATCTGTTTTCAAGAGCAGCCCATTAACATTTTTTAAAACGAAAAGATAACATATTTATTTACCTCACTATTTAATCATTATTCTTGTATCCAGTGCTGCAGCACACTCTTAAAAATGTATATATAGCTATCTAATATAAAAACTGAGTTGCGCGTGGTTCAGTATTCCTGTGCAGCTCATTCACATATTTAAAAAAGGTAAACTTATTTTTGTAGACACCATTTAATCTTGCATTTCCGTATCCAACCGAAACAAACATACCCGTAACATGTACAGCCTCTTCGAAACGACAGAGTAAATGTATTTTGCAGTGAGGAGGACATACATCAGGCAAGATTATGCAGCCCTGTTACAACTCTACCGTCCCTGTAAGTACAATTCACTGTCAGAAATTCATGTGTTTTACCCTCTAAAGAGCCTTTTCAAAATCACCAATTTTTATCATTAGCAAAATACACAAAGTAACCTACATTGCTCTTGATCTGCGACTGTGAATAGATGCCACCTGAAGATAATGGTGTGGACCATCGAAACGTGTAGTGGCAAAGTAAATAAGTGACTTACGCAGAAACTTTTTCATTTGTAAGAGTGAAGTGTTTTCGCTACCAAAAATGTAAACCAGGAATGATTGAGTAGGGATACTATCAATTATCAGGTTTTAAGGAAATAAATACACTTGGTAAAGGACATCCTTTAAATATGAGAATTACTGACTTACAAGAACTTCATCCTAAACTTCCACCAATAAGCGGAAAAAAAGAAGTGCCTGATACGGCTACGCAAAAAGGGAGTCATTCCCGAGGAATTCCACACTTCGTATAAGTCTCTTTCTACCTCAAATGCAGCCACCGACACAGTTCCTGAACTAATACAAAAAACAGTGATAATAGTGACGCAGATGTATAAAATGCAGAAAAAGAATAAGTTCTTCAGCGTTTTATTATCAGTTGGTAATGTAATAAAATGACTGGGCGTACTGATTCCAATTATTTAATGATGTATTTTTAATATAACTTTTCTCAAGTTGATAAATAATTTGAACGATGTCTGCAAAAACCGTTAAGGTAGCAATATGTGTATTTTCTGCTGATTATTAAAAATAATCCATTAACTAGCCAGTTATGCGTTGAGCTCTAATTCATTACGGCAGTGGAACAATCCCTGTGATTTACACAGTTATTTGTGGCTTAAAACAGGAACTAAAAGTTCAGTTTTCTCAATACTTCCTAAAACGAACTTAACGGGTTTTTGCAGAAAGTCCACGTATGTCGTCCTATTTTACCAAATAAAATGTGTTTCAATTCGTCTTACATTACCTGCAAAACGTTGCAGTGTCTCGTAAATCATGTACCACGTTCCTTCACAATAGGTCATGAGTATAAGTTGAGCCCAGTTAGATGGAGTCTTAATCGAGAGGTTTACGTTATATATAAATTGGTTCCAACCTGTATAATATTTCCTTCTGAAGTAAATGGCGGCTCGAAATCACACATTCGCAATTTCCTTGTAAACGGAGCTTTGGTGGGCCCATATTTACAGGATCGTTTTCGTTTGTATAGGGTGTGGCAGAAAAACGTGCTGTTCCAGTTAATCTGTAAGAGTAGAATGGTACTACTGGCGAGAATGAATGTTTGTAATATGTTTCAGGTTGGTACATTTGCTTAGATGGAGCGCTGGAGCGGGCCTGGACGTTCTGCGGCTGTGATGCCTGTTGCAGAAACGGTGACTAAGTTGATGCTGCAAGACGCGAATCACGCCGTCATTTCAACCTTAGACAGAACGGTCCGGTACCATCGGCACAAGCAGTCAGGTTATGGATGAAACACTTTGAAGCAACAGGAAGTGCACTTAAGTTGGAATCATCAGCAAGGCCAAGAAGTTGTCGCTCAGAGGGACGAATATAGGAGTTGCAAAATGTTGTAACCAGCAGTATAAACCATCCTGTGAGACAAATACCGCCGCTTGCCGTCGTGGTCGAGCGGTTCTAGGCCCTTCATTCCGGAACCGTGGTGCTGTTACGGTCGCAGTTTCGAATCCTGCCTCGGGCATGGATGTGCGTGACCTCAGATGTTAAGTCCCATGGTGCTCAGAGCCAAACAGCGCCAGTGATGGGAATGTCCAGTCATACTGTGGACAGAATTTTATGGAACGACTTTAAGTAGCAACTGTACAAGTTACAGGTTGTCCAACAGTTAAATGAAAGTGATTATGAAAAGGGAATGACTCAGACTGTTGAAATTAGGTACAATGAAGGCGTCTTTAATTTGCTATGGATGAGTGACGAGGCACATTTTCATCTCAATGGTTACGTCAACAAATACAACTGCCGTTACTCGTGCTAGAATAACCCCCACGAACTCCATCAACGCCCTTTACGCGGCCACAAGTCACACTATGTGCGCTGTCTCTTCAGAGGGCATAATCGACCCTTTCTTCCTTGAGAATGAACATGGGCAAACAGTAACAGTCATGTCTCAGCGTTAGGCTACCGTGGTTCCTTGCATCTGAAATTGGACTGTTTCCTACAAGTGAATATTGGTTTCAGCAACATGGTGCTACATACTAAAAATCACTGCACACAAATTTCAATGGCCGCAGCGTGCCGAGTGTGTGGTAACACCGTTTCAAGGAACGGAGACATTTTGTGATCACCCAGGCCTCGCAACTTATTGGTCTGTGATAATTTCCTTTGGGTCTCCTGAAACGCACGGTGTATGCTGGACGTCGACAGGCAATTGTGGAACTGAGACACCATTCGTACAGAAACCAGAAACATTCCAGTGCAGATGCCTGGACGTGCCATGAACGAATTGCGTCGAAAATTGTCTCAGTGTCAACCTAGCAACCGTGAGCACCTACAAGACATCATTTTCAGAACATAAACACAGCGTGAAATGACAATAAGCAAGGATTTCATTTTCGTGACTCAAAATGCTTTACAATACAATCCTCGGCCTGTTTCGCTATATTCAAATCGGCTCGAATCTCTGCCACATCCCTTACTACAGTATACTTTCAATGGATTCAGTTTTAGATATTAGTTGTGATACACCTGCATTTAGGATGAAAAGATGCGATCCGTTAATCGAGCAGTGGGTCACGCCGCTCTTGACGCCACCATCACTGACATTATTTAAGTTTCTACTTTGCACTATCGGTCAGTGTACGTCGTTGACATTAGTTGCTTTACACTGGCAAAGAATAAACTGGTTCATTTGGTAGAGAGTACGCACACCACAATCGTCTATCTTAAGAAGAACACTTTTGTCACCGGTCGTTTCGAAGGTAAATGGCAAATCTGAAAATATCTCTGTTGTCCAACAGAATTAACGTGTAGTGGATGCATTAGTCCGTCTTAATATATTTGTGTTGATTTTGCCCTTGAGAACTAATGCTGTGAATCTGCATCATTATATGTTGTATTTTCTGCATTGAGGTCTTTCTTTCACAGTCGCAGTTTCCACAAATAATATGGTGTCAATGCTATCTTTTGCGCCAGTGAAAGTCTTTTTTTCGTCTAAATATCATCATCTCATCATTTATTGCAGGTTCGAATTCTGCCTCGGTCATGGATGTGTGTGACGTACTTAGGTTAGTTAGGTTTAAGTAGTTCTAATTTCTAGGGGACTGTTGACCTCAGAAGTTAAGTCCCATAGTGCTCAGAGGCATTTGAACCATTTTTTGAAACAAATTGTAGAAACTAAAGAACATGCCACTAGCGCTTATTATTATTTTGCACTTCTTCGTCGCTTCACTTTTATGAGTCAGTATGAATCCCAGGGACTTGAATACTTCACCTCGGTCAAAGGTATACCCTCAA
Source organism: Schistocerca gregaria (assembly GCF_023897955.1). Taxonomy (NCBI): domain Eukaryota; kingdom Metazoa; phylum Arthropoda; class Insecta; order Orthoptera; family Acrididae; genus Schistocerca; species Schistocerca gregaria. The sequence goes on along the minus strand of NC_064924.1, from coordinate 407,584,948 downwards.
CAGCAATGGAAGGAAGGAGAACTTGACGGAGTGAGAGACATTTTGTTTTATCATCGTCCACCACCAACACAGCTTGTTTCGCAGTGGGGAGAAATCGGAACGTATCAGCGCATACTCGCTCCAGGATGCCCAAGAACCACAATATGGCCAGCAAAAGCCAGGATTCTGTTTGCTCACATCGTCTCCATTTCTGTGATTCGACCAACGTCGGCTTACTTTTTCCTTGTCCAAGCTGAATAGTATCGACCCTAATGGATCTCTCTGGTTAAATGTTTTTCGAATACTAATTGATCCAATAGCTGGTAGCCGAACCGATAAGTTGCAATTACTCGGATAGATTTCGATGGACTGTCAAATTACTCTGAAGTTTTCCATAACATGGAGTGGTCAGTACTGTCATAAGCTTGTCGAAAATCAATATACATAAGTAACTATAATAGAAGAAATACTGACCACCCTTCAGTTACTCAAGTTCGCTACCGCACTGTTACACAAAAGTAATTAACAGTGTTATTACGTTCTCGGCTGGGCAGAATAAGGTCGCATGAGACAGCTAGAATTGATCAATTGCAGCAACATGTGGGCGATTATTTCTTTAACGTATTGTTTTACTTCCATAAACAGTAACAGATGCAACAAACTTAGATTTTTGAAACATTACCTGATGAACGTATCACATATTAATCAAGATACTCACAGTTGACTCTAAGTAACACAATTCACACAGTAAGGAAAAGAATTTTATGGGAAACGTAATATAAATGGGTAGTTAACAGTCAATAATATCGGAACGTGACGTTCGGAGAGCAGATCAATGCTTAACTACAGCAAAACGCTGTGCGAACAGTTTTTGACACGTAATTCTCACAAAATTGAAATTTCATTGTTATTCTTCCACGTGTCCATGTAAAATACGTGACCTCTTTATTCGAAACAAGTGTGAATAAAAATCCTACGTCAAGTTCCCAAATTTTCTTTGTTGTTTTCGGTTTCGGGAATATTAGGAGGAACGGCCAGTATTCAGGAATATGACAGGAACGATCACTCGAAACAAAAACGTCTATAAACATGGGCTCTAAACGCGTAGCTTAAGACCTATGAGACCTTGTTCAGAAGAAAGACATGTTTCACAAAATCGAAGGCAAAGAAGCGCTCACAGCTTTTAAGGTATACATTTTAGAACGCATGTTAATTGGACATTTTCTCGTTTTGCTCCATACTGCCACAACTCAAAATAAGGAAAGCAAAGAGTTTGCCTTAGAAGAGATCTTTCTCACAGTATCGAAGACGAAGAAGCACTCATAACTCTTAAAGTATGCATGTTACATGCCACCAATACTGCACTTTCTTGCTTCGGATGAGCGTTCCTGTCATATCCCTGAATACTGGCCGTTCCTCAAGGGACGCCCTGTAGATTTCCTTAGCCTTGAGCGGTTACATGGCCCAATCACAATAATGTGATCACTGGCTTTGTTTACGTGGACATGCAATAACCATTCAGAGACGGAAGGCAGCAGCACTAGCAATGTAGCGTACATGAAGCATGTCAGTGGGAGGGAGGAGGGAGGAGTGCAGTTATCGATGTAATGCAGAAGCGGAGAAATTGATCTGCTGTCCAAAAGTCCATGGTCATTGGCTTTCGAGCCAAGGGTGGAATCGTTCCAAAACCGGCACTGAGGCAACAGTGTTGCATCACGGGCCAGAGATGACCGGGGTGAACGACGGCTGTGGAGGTGTGTTCGGGTGAAGACTCGGGCAGCTGCTGAGCAGCCGACGGCCTAGATTAACCGAGAGTTTACAACAGTGTCTGCTCAACGACCCTTCAGCGAACATTGATGTGTATGGGCCTCCGCAGCAGTCGCCTGGTTCGTACACCCATGCTGGCTGCTGTTCATTGACAACGAATGCTGGAATCTGCACGCCAGCATCGAAAATGGACATCCACTGAGTGACTACAGGTGGCCTTTTCAGATTAATCAAGTTTTATGATCCATCAGACAGACGGCGTGAAGCGTCTGAAAGCTTAAACTTTGCAACAATCGTCTGAAGGGACCACGCCGGAGGGCATTCGCTGTAACACCTCTTCATTCTGGAAGATATAATGGATAAACACAAGTATGCAACTATCCTTGGGGACCATGTCCTGTGTTATAAGCAGTTTTTATCCTCGGCACGATGGAATCTACCAGCAGGACAAAGCGGTTCGCAGTGTACGTTCGAGGTTCGAAGAACAGCAGGATGTGTTTACCGTACTGGCCACCAGACTCCCGTATTTAAACCCAATCAAGAATCTGTGAGACCACCTGGATCGGGATGTTCAAGTTGTAGATATTCAACCGAGAAACTGGCGCAGTTGGCCATTGCAGTGCAGGCGGCATGACTCCACATCCACGTCGGTACCTTGCACAACTTCACTATCTTTCTGCACGTCTCGAAGAGGTCTGTACCGCTCGAGGTGGTTATTCAGGCTTTTCACAGGTGGTCTCATTAATGTGACTGAGCAGTGTATTTGTGCGTGGCCTGGGCTTGCCCCGTGATATGCCTGCGTCGGTGGGGTGGAGGTGGTACTAGTTGTCCTCTAGTTTATACAGGCAGCCAGGTGTTGGTGGCACTCCTGGCGCTGAGTCGAGAGCGGCCATTGCATCTCTGAGGCTAGCCGCCGACGATAGGCAGCAAAGACAACCACTGACGCCGTAACGTAACAGTGGACACTGCCGCTGCAGGAAAACGAACTTGGGACCATTGGCGCGGCGCTGCTTTAGACAGCGGTGGACCCCAGCTGCAAGGAGCTGGGCGGTCTTTCGTTCGTGCCTTGGATCACGAGGTTGCAGCCGCATCCCAACAACGTATTTCAGCGGAGAAGGTTGAGTACAGACCTGGTAAATGCCTGGAGAGTCAGGCACCAGCAGTAAACGTTTCGTGGCCTAGTGAGGGTGGTGGAAGCTGCGTTACGGGTACGGCGTTGACTTTATGACTGCGACCATCACAGACTGGGCATCAGAACATCGGCCAGCCGTCTGAATGATGACCGGCTGGACTGGTGATTTACATACTGCTGCCTGGTGCTGTTCATACCGAAGGAATACCACTAGTGCATACCTTACTCCCGACAAACCCTCTGGGTAGCACAGAAGCTACCCGCAATCTGGCCAGTGTCCTAGGTGCGAGCGTTGCCTTGCGAAACGAGAAGAAGCTCAAATGTCTGCTTGGCGAGGGCCCTTCACTAAACAAACGTTGACTTGCAACCGTCATTGTTCAGAATTCTGCGCTCTGTCTACAGCACTGAGCACTGGCTGTAGTCTGTGCCATAATAATATGATGTCGTGCTGCAGACACAAACTTCTCCTACATCTCCCTATTAATATTTGATACAAGTTGAGTTCACCCATTGAAGAAAGCTTACTTCACCTATTTCAGTCTACTAATATCTTCCTGTCTTCCACCATCCTATCGAATCTTACTTCCTATATAGAATAATTCATTTTGTCCTCTACTGCGTCCAATTTTCATATTATGTGAATCATTAACTTCCATTTTTTGCTAGACTACACTTCGTGGCTTTCGTCTTTCATTAGTTCCGTTACGTACTTACTACATATTCAGTAGCAAGTGCACTGTCTAACCTTTCTGCCGGTCTAATAAGTCTTCTACACACCCAGACGAGGACACAATTTCCTTGCGAACTTAGTGTTGGTATTTGTAATCATTGCACTTGTATTCCGTTTCTGAAAATTTCTTCTACTCCCCTCATTGGTTCTTCTACGCACAATAGTGATATGCTACAAACCATTTCTTTAGGTCTTGTGAACGAAGGTCCAGATCTTTTTACAAAGTCAGCAACTTTATATGTAGTTCCGTTGATGTTCAGCCATCAAATATAATTAATTTTTTGACCGGATGATATTCAGATCCATCTATTTCTACGAAACACACTGAACATGGCATAAAAAAGAACCTGAATGAAATATTCTATGCATCAAGTTCTGATCACGAAAACAGGATTGGAATAACAATACAAAACTTCAATGACATCAACGTCAACTTCACGACAGGCCGAGATTTTACCACTTTGTTCCTGGGTTAATCATTCTCATTTCGCAATTAACTTAGCAGCCTACTCTTGAATTTTTTGTTAGATTTTCTTTAGTTATTTTAGAAATTTTGGAGATTTTTAAGCCTGTAAGCCTATAATAATATTTGTACTGTTAATAAACACTGAACTTCATCGCCCAGTGTTGAGCAACAGAAACCTCTGGAAACCACTTTTGTTAGGTCGGCCGAGTGAGGTGGTTTACTGGTACACTGCAGTAAACCGGCTCAGGCTGCCAGAAACACCTTCCTGTCCGTTGTAACTGTGGCACGAAGAGTGAACATGGCAGTGTTAGTCTAATGGCAATTACACTCCTGGAAATTGAAATAAGAACACCGTGAATTCATTGTCCCAGGAAGGGGAAACTTTATTGACACATTCCTGGGGTCAGATACATCACATGATCACACTGACAGAACCACAGGCACATAGACACAGGCAACAGAGCATGCACAATGTCGGCACTAGTACATTGTATATCCACCTTTCGCAGCAATGCAGGCTGCTATTCTCCCATGGAGACGATCGTAGAGATGCTGGATGTAGTCCTGTGGAACGGCTTGCCATGCCATTTCCACCTGGCGCCTCAGTTGGACCAGCGTTCGTGCTGGACGTGCAGACCGCGTGAGACGACGCTTCATCCAGTCCCAAACATGCTCAATGGGGGACAGATCCGGCGATCTTGCTGGCCAGGGTAGTTGACTTACACCTTCTAGAGCACGTTGGGTGGCACGGGATACATGCGGACGTGCATTGTCCTGTTGGAACAGAAAGTTCCCTTGCCGGTCTAGGAATGGTAGAACGATGGGTTCGATGACGGTTTGGATGTACCGTGCACTATTCAGTGTCCCCTCGACGATCACCAGAGGTGTACGGCCAGTGTAGGAGATCGCTCCCCACACCATGATGCCGGGTGTTGGCCCTGTGTGCCCCGGTCGTATGCAGTCCTGATTGGGGCGCTCACCTGCACGGCGCCAAACACGCATACGACCATCATTGGCACCAAGGCACAAGCGACTCTCATCGCTGAAGACGACACGTCTCCAGTCGTCCCTCCATTCACGCCTGTCGCGACACCACTGGAGGCGGGCTGCACGATGTTGGGGCGTGAGCGGAAGACGGCCTAACGGTGTGCGGGACCGTAGCCCAGCTTCATGGAGACGGTTGCGAATGGTCCTCGCCGATACCCCAGGAGCAACAGTGTCCCTAATTTGTTGGGAAGTGGCGGTGCGGTCCCCTACGGCACTGCATAGGATCCTACGATCTTGGCGTGCATCCGTGCGTCGCTGCGGTCCGGTCCCAGGTCGACGGGCACGTGCACCTTCCGCCGACCACTGGCGGCAACATCGATGTACTGTGGAGACCTCACGCCCCACGTGTTGAGCAATTTGGCGGTACGTCCACCCGGCCTCCCGCATGCCCACTATACGCCCTCGCTCAAAGTCCGTCAACTGCACATACGGTTGGCGTCCACGCTGTCGCGGCATGCTACCAGTGTTAAAGACTGCGATGGAGCTCCGTATGCCACGGCAAACTGGCTGACACTGACGGCGGCGGTGCACAAATGCTGCGCAGCTAGCGCCATTCGACGGCCAACACCGCGGTTCCTGGTGTGTCCGCTGTGCCGTGCGTGTTATCATTGCTTGTACAGCCCTCTCGCAGTGTCCGGAGCAAGTATGGTGGGTCTGACACACCGGTGTCCATGTGTTCTTTTTTCCATTTCCAGGAGTGTATTACGGTGGCTGATGAGTGCGCTACCCAGCCATGATCCGTTGCTCTAACTTCTCCAAGTGTTTTCCGTTTTTCCCTTTCACTCCTAACCGTCTTCCTATTCTTCCTCCTTTTGCTTCGTATTAGTCGTCCACGATATTATTGCACCTGGGATTGTGAGTGCTTCTCTTGGCTTATGGCGAGTTTTTATAATATCATTTCACGAGGAAACGCTAAGACACTTGATAGTAAGTACACAACTGTATTGAAATCATTCACAGTGCATTACGTTTTCCTTAACTACCACGTGGCGCCAAGAGCAATAATACAGGGCGAGATGTATCATCACCACCACTGCCAACAGGACAATTTACAACTTCGCGGCCAGAGTCAGTCGACCCAGAAGTGGCCAGAAGGAGGCCAGTAAGCTGTTTAGAGTTTTCTTATTGGTAACGCCGCCGCCACATAGCGCTCTGTATAAAAATCACTGGCTGTGCCGTGCGCAGTCTGTGTTTAGTTTGCATTGTTGTCTGCCATTGTAGTGTTGAGCAGCGGCAGCTGGATGCTAACAGCGCGTAGCGTTGCGCAGTTGGAGGTGAGCCGCCAGCAGTGGTGGACGTGGGGAGAGAGATGGCGGAGTTTTGAAATTTGTAAGAATTGGTGTCATGAACTGCTATATATATTATGACTAGTGAGGTAAATACATTGTTTGTTCTCTATTAAAATCTTTCATTTGCTAACTATGCCTATCAGTAGTTAGTGCCTTCCGTAGTTTGAATCTTTTATTTAGCTGGCAGTAGTGGCGCTCGCTGTATTGCAGTAGCTTGAGTAACGAAGATTTTTCTGAGGTAAGTGATTTGTGAAACGTATAGGTTAATGTTAGTCAGGGCCATTCTCTTGTAGGGATTTTTGGAAGTCAGATTGCGTTGCGCTAAAAATATTGTGTGTCAATTTAAGCACAGTCTTGTATAATTTTTCAAAGGGGACGTTTCAAGTTTTTTACTCATAAAACTTTCATAGAAATACGACAATTCTTTTTTAACCGCAAAACATATCTGGTTGCATGTTGCAACGTGAACAGACTCTCTTACTTTCTTCGTATGCACCATTTCCTCGTCTATAGGCAGGATCTGCTTATTCGTTTGAGAAACTGCTTGCTTGAGCTTTTACTCAAAACATATATATGTAACAACTTTGTTTGAGTGCTCACCACCAGCATCAAGTACGTAAATACTGGTTTTATAACTCTGAAAGCTCTTTTCTTGCTGCAGTTTATTTTATTTGCTCCAGTCGCGTTTCTCATTTTACGTTATGCCATCTTTAGTGTATTTAACCTGGAACAACACAGTTTTATTTTTATGTGCGATATTTGTATATTAAAAATCAGTTCACTTTATAATTTTAATGCAAATAAATTACTACGCACTGTTATTCATTTTTGTATTTTACGTCTGCGATTCTTCTCATCTTGTCATAATTTAGAGGTCACACTAGCATTTCAGTTACGAAAAGTTGACACGTATTCACTACACGACGCTTTCATTTTGTAGTTTTCATATCTCGTAAGTTAATTGCTATTAGTCTGGCACTAACTTGAGGAGTTTCTTACGAGAACAGTGATTAATCTCTGTCGTAAATGTGTGCTCACCGGATATCTCTTTTATTGTTTGTTTGCACGAGTATCTAATGCAAGCCGTTGGTTCATTCCCAACCCACCCCCCGTCTCTCTCTCTCTCTCTCTCTCTCTCTCTCTCTCTCTCTGTGTGTGTGTGTGTGTGTGTGTGTGTGTGTGTGTTTGTGTGTGCGTGTGCGCGTTTGTGCGCGCGTGCGTGTGCGTGTGGATGTGTATGTGTGGTTTGGTGGCCATGGTTGTGGTTCTATGTGAGCCTGAAGGTGTTGCTTTTATGTTAAGATACTTGGGAGGGTGGGATTTTGTATGTCTGACTGCCTTCAGTAGGAGTGTGAAACGATCCATGGCCCAGGTATTCGGGTTATTGTTTTTTTAGGTCATTTGGTGGGAAACATTAAAGAGTGAGAGGAATGAGGTCGTGTGGCACTGTTCTGATGATCAGGTGTTAGGGTGACGTTCTAAAAGTTTATCTGTTAATTAAATTGTGAGACGTTTATCATGTATAACTGGACAACTAAACGGTTTCTTTCTGTGATTTAGTTTTCTGTGGATGACAATTTTCTTGTAAGTTTGGGAAGTGTCTTTTATTGGTTATTCTAATTATTTTCAACGTCTTATTTGTTTGAAGTTGGTGTATGATAAACTTCTTTGAGGCGCACTGCAAATGTAGAGTAGTTTGTACTGAAAACTGCGTCCCAGTTCTGGATCAGAGTCGAGGAACGTAAGCGCAGTGCTCATCAGAAAACAAATCTTTTTTTCATACAAGACTAATGAATGCATTGCTTGTTCTTTTCTCTGAACTCATAACATCGCTGATCGTTGACCACTGTGCACGATGATAACGCTATCACAGTGAGAACAACAAGCTTAAGTGTTCACCAGGTTATATCTGTTAATAGCGGGTCCGCTAAACATGGAAAAGTTGTAGGAAGATGAAGAGGATCATACTCATTCGGTATAATGATTGGCAAAACTCGCAATAAAAACTGACACAGCACAAAGCTCCCTAAAACTCAAATCACATTACAAAGTGTCTGTGAGCAGGTACCAAAAGAGTGTGGAAGAATGTATGAAGAAAGTGCAGCAAGATCTGCTTGTCTGGACATCTTACGAAGTCAGAGTTAACAATACAAACAAGATGCCACAAATTACAACCAAATTAGGCACAAAAATGTTGTGTGGCAAAGTACGCAAGTAACGAGTTATTCGCGATACGGATCGCGCTACCACAATTGCGACACTTACATTTCCCCAAAATCAGCAAACCGTGTGTTCATAGCGTCAAACGGCAGCCAGGAGGTGAGAGATGCTCAGAGGCTGGCGACGATCGAATGACATATATCTCCTTCCACAGTTATCTACTTAGAAAACACCTTCCCAGTCAGAATAAGCAAAGCTTCCCTCCTAGCAAATATGCCCAGCAAACACACACACACACACACACACACACACACATACATACAGAGAGAGAGAGAGAAAGCAGAAGTCAACATTCGTTAGGTTTTGCATCATACACTTCATAATGCTGGTAACACTTACGTAAACAAATAAGTAAAGAGACATCAGGTGAGCTCACAGCTACGACAGAAATCACAGTTCTTGTAAGAAAATACGTAAGCTTCTGCCAGGCTAGCAGTAGTGTTCCATAGCAGTTAGCTTGAGAAATATTAAAACTACGAAATAAAAACATCATGACGTGAACATGTGCTGATGTTTCATACGCCAAGTGACAGTGCGATCTCTAACCCACAGCCAGATGAAAGAAAACACAGAAGTCCGCTAGTAAGCCGCGGAACTTTAAGTAGTAATATGTTTATGTAAAAAGAATAGGACGTGAACTGTTTTTTATCTAATGTCACATATAAAATCAAACCAGTATTATTCCAGATTAAATCCACTGAAGATAGCTTAATGTGTTTATTTTCTCGAGAGCATGCCGTTACTTCGTGAGCAACGATGAGTACGAGTTCACTACCGTATTTTTCTTTGATCCTGGCCTCCACGACACTGAGAGTGCCCTTTGAATCGGAAATAATCAAAATATTTTCGTCGATAAAAGTTAATGTGAATCTGTTGGTTTTAAGTGTTTTTTATTGCTTCCTTTGTGTAATAGGGGGCTGATGATGGAAGTTTATATTGTTCGGTGTTACCTGTTCTTGGACACACACAAAAAACCACACCCAGCGATACCTTCTGACCCGATACATGAGCAGTCAGTGTACACTGGGTGTCTAAAGCTTTTCGGTCAAACGGAAGCAGGTGATAGTGGCTCCACAACCGATTATATTGAGAGAGTGAACCAATGGTCGGAAATCCATGTTTATTATGTTATTGACATCGTCGGCGTATACCGCATAGCAACAACGTAGCTCACAGTAACTATTCAAAATGGCCTAGCGGTTCTAGGCGCTGCAGTCTGGAACCGCGCGACCGCTACGATCGCAGGTTCGAATCCTGCCTCGGGAATGGATGTGTGTGATGTCCTTAGGTTAGTTAGGTTTAAGTAGTTCTACGTTCTAGGGGACTGATGACCTTAGAAGTTAAGTCTCATAGTGCTCAGAGCCATTTTAACCATTTTGAACTATTCAAATTAAAAAACCGCGCGTCTCAATGAATGCATGGCAACGGCGCATGAAGCACTACCTCAATATGTCAAAGATCACTGGTGGCTGCTCTATCAGGATACAGGCAGCTTGGCCCGTAGCAAGCAGGTCTTCATCAGTTTCTGCGGGGGTTTTGACCTAACTCCAGATGAAAACGTCCAGAGATGTGATCGCGCTGGCCATGGGACAGGACGTTCCCTTCGATTCCAACGATAAGGGTATGTGGTGTTCAGGTGCTAGTGGATTTTAACATCGATGTGTGCTGCGGTATCGTCATACTGAAATCACATCCTTTCGTGAGCAGCTGTGACAGCACATCTCGCAGAAACACTATTTATCGTGGACCAGTCGAACTGACAATCAGCAAATAAGGTCCTACTAGGTGATCTTGGAAGTGTCCGCCGGTACGCTGACAGAGAATCGTTGCTGGCGGCCACCGACGTGGGTGGTGTAGAGACATGGGTGCTGCAGTTGTTGGAAACACCATCACGGGTGAATGGAGCGTCATCCGTGAACAATACAAACTGTACAAAGTTCGGCACTACAGCACTTCGGTGGATAATCCATTAATATAAGTGAACTTGGGGCTCGAAATCCTTTGGTCCCCTGGTTGCCAACGTTCCTTACAGTAAGGCTGTAATATCTGTTCCACCAGTACTTCCAACACGGTATCCTTTGAAGAGTGCTTTTCATGGCAAGTTGCTAGGCGCTCGTTGCTGGGTGATAGGCCATACGATCCAACACCATTTTCTCAAAGTCTGGTGTTAGGACATGACTTTGACGGGAAACTTGGCCGGCTCTCTGAGATATGAACGTCTCTGTCCCTCGTAACTTGGTCTCTACGGAGATAAAATTCTTCCAGGATGACACCTGTTGGAAAGGCGTTCTGTTTATATTCGTGCTTTTTTACAGTGTGTACATGCTGCCGCATCGTACATTACATGCATGTTTGCCAAATCTCGTGACCAGTAACGTTCCATATGTAACTACCCGTCATGCAATGTGCACGGTAGCACACCTCACCATAGACACATTGCAAACCATCCGATACAATGGACAGCAGAGATAGTCGTTTGCATGAGGCAGAGGTTAATGCTACGGTGCAGTTCATGCGGTCGCCACATGATACACGAGCTACTAGCGAATATGTGTACAGTATGTCTGTTTGGTGGTCTGGGGTGTATGCGGTTTATAGCCCGCTGCCTGTTCCAGTCTACAACAGACAGGATTATTTGCGAAAAATGCAGCAGAACTGCGTGCGCCGTTGCAATACACACCAATTGTGGCGGTCGTCGCTTTCAACAATCAGTATGAGCTGCGTTGTTGTTATACAGTTAACGCAGTGTTTTTTATAAAGTAATAAATATGCTTTTACAAACATCCGTTTCCTATCAGCAAAATTGGTTGTCGACGCACTATCACCTGTTCCAATCTGACCCAAAAGGTTGGATGGAGCCCCCTGTAAATAAAGGGCTTCACTCTGCTTTTCGTAGAAATACGTGCTGTCTGTCAAGTATAGGTTCCTGACACTGTTCGTTCTAAATTTCTGGTAGAACACTGAAGCGATGCGAAACACATATTTATACACGGAATGCATCACCGTTGTTATTATAATTTCGGACTGATTTTTCAACGCCTGGAAACTTCCAAACAAAATATGGAGATCCATATAATATTCAATTAATCAGAACAGCGTGAAGAATTTCACCTTTTATTATGACTGCATGAGTCGTTAACGTTATCTTTTTCCAGTAAAAATTTACTGAAGAGACACTGACGCTTAGAGGATGACACATTTCCGATGTTCCTGCTAATAACGCATTGACAGAAGTTGACCCCATCGCTCCAAGACAAGTAACCAGTTTATGGATATACTTTGCGTTAGCATTACAGTGCACAGTACACATGTATACGATCTTTGTCCTAACTAAGGCCGGTACATAGTCAATAAAACGATAGAGTACGCCCACCTGCAGGCTCTGTTTAATGATCTGACGATATTCATGATGGGGTTGCAAGAATTAATGGTTGGTATGATGTGAGAAATTCAGCTGTGTGGAATCGAACCACATTTCCAAGAACTTGCCAGACGTTTTATCTTGGAAAGAATAATTTCTGAAATGAACTTCACTATGGGAAACACTGTGTCTTCGAAAATAATAACCGAAGGTTTCTCAGAAGAAACTGGAAGGCAATTTGCGTGCAAGCAAACATTCACCTTTATTACTGCTCTTATTTGACTGCCGATTGCGGAATCCTCTCTGATACCTGATGAATATAAGAGTAAGTCATCAGTATATTGCAGTGTCTGAGTACTCGGAGGAATAATTTCTTGGACATCCCATGAGTAAAGTATGTATAACAAGAGGCTTGGGATCTCTCCCTGGTGTAAGCCTATTAATTGGTTCTGATGACATACATACTCTGACGGGAACAAATCGCAACACGAAAAAATAATTAACCTAGACTAATAAAATTTCGGGAATAAATCTGTCTAGGTTAAGGCAAGCGCGAAATAAGACACTGCAAATCTGAAATGTTAGCGTATTAATAACCGGTGTAACCGCCAGAAGCCGGCCGCTGTGGATGAGCGGTTCTAGGCTCTTCAGTCTGGAACCGTGCGACTGCTACGGTCGCAGGTTCGAATCCTGCCTCGGGCATGGATGTGTGTGATGTTTTTTGGTTAGTTAGGTTTAAGTAGTTCTATGTTCTAGGGGGCTGATGACCTCAGATGTTAAGTCCCATAGTGCTTAGAGCCATATGAACCATATGAACCGCCAGAATATTGAATGCAAGCATGCAGACGTGCATGAATTGTGTTGTACAGGTGCCGGACGTCATTTTGTGGAATGGAGTTCCATGCCTGTTGCACTTGGTTAGTTACTAAAGGGACGGTTAATGCTGTTCGTGGATGACGCTGGAGTTGCCGTCCGTAGATGTCCTACGTGTTCTGGGTTGGAGACACATCTGGTGATGGAGCACTCCAGACAACATGTAGGCACCCTGTACAGCATGTCGTGTTACAACGGTGGTATGTGGGCGAGTGTTATCCTGTTGGAAAACAGTCCCTGGTATGCTGTTCATGAATGGCACCACAAAACTGTCGAATCACCAGACTGACGTACAAATTTCCGGTAATGATGCTTGGAATAACAACGAGAAAACTTCTGCTGTCATACGAAATCACACGCCAGGCCATAACTCCAAGCTTAGGTCCAGTACGTCTAGCACGCTGACAGGTTGATTGCAGACCCTCAACAGGCTTCCAAACCAGCACACCGTCATCACTGGCACCGAGGCACAAACAGCTTTCATCAGAAAACGCACCTGACCTCCGCCCTGACCCCCAATGAGCTGTTGCTTGACTCCACTGAAGTCGCAAATGGCAGTGGTTTGGGATCACTAGAATGCACGCTAGAGAGCGTCCGGCTCGGAGCTTTCCTTGAAGTAACCAATTTATAACAACTGCAGTTCAAATCGCTGCTGCAGATGCAGTACGTGCGCCAGATCGATATATTGAACACAGTGATCTCCCCTCTCGGTAGTGCCACGTGGTCGTCCGGCGCCCGGTCTTCTTGCGACCGTACATTCTGGTGCCCACCGCTGCCAGCAATCATGTACAGTGGTTACATTCCTGCCAAGTTTCCCTGCAGTATCGCAGAAGGGACATCTAGCTTATCGTAGACTTATTACACGTCCTCGCTCAAATTCATTTGGGCGTCGGTAATGGCGTCTTTGTCGCCTTAAAGCCATTCTTTACTAACATCAACTCTCCTTGTCCAATCTCAAAGGTACCTAACGGTCGCGACCGTAACACCGTGTATTTAAAGGGTACCTGATTTGCATCCTCATAGTGGCGCTACCAGCGGAAATCTTATGCAGCTGGTGCGAAATTTAAATAGACATAATCTCTAAGGTGTAGAAACACGCCAACCAACTTTCGTTTACGCTACACAACTCCTTCTTGGTGTCGGGATTTTTTTCCCAGCAATGTATATCGTTCTCTTCACGGCGAAAATACTACTATCACATATATTGAGCTGTTTGGATGTCTTATTCACCATAATTAACCTAAAAGGACGTAGTCGTAAACTGATGTCAGGCCTAAGAATAATGATATTACGAACCACTGCATTGTGTTTCAGAGATGCAACAATCCCACAGACCACTTAAATGTTAGAAACTTTGTTCAAGCTGTTGCTTTAATTAATCCAACTCTCTATTGTAATTTTCTTCTTGAGGTTTGTATTCGGCGAGCTGTTCCAACGTCTGTTACCTATGTCTAATGTTGCCACTTCTGGACTAACCGCAAGTTTTCATAGAGGAATATGAGCACTGTTGATGGCCTGACATATACCCAAAAATAAAGCATTTCTGGATAACGCGATATGACTTTGCAATAGGAACAGGGACACGACAAAGTTTCCACTACAGGCAACAACTGGGGTATATTAGAACGCAAACTGGCTTCAGTCAGAAATCTCAATACACGGTATATTTGCAACCCTGAAAACTTATATTCAGGTTTTTGATCAACATATACCATTTTTAAATTTACATTACTCTTGATCCTGTTAAGAGTACATAAACAATTACTTATACTTAACAGTTTCCAGTAGTGGTTACATAGGTTTTAAGCATAATACGAGTAAACATTTTTATATACATCTATACAATCTTCGTCTTGCAACATATTTGTACATAAATTCTAACAAGTCAAATAAAATCAAAATATAAAGGTGTTATATAACTACATATACGTAGTTGTTATTTCTAAGATGATGCAAACGTGTTGCATCACATTATAATAGACACAAATGTAATCTGAAAAACTATTATTTTCCAGATATCAGAGTGACCTCATATTATGAAATGGCTGTAACTATTACATATTTGTATCTCCAGGAAGAAAAAGTTTTGAAAGTGCTGAAAAAACAGTGACTGTTAAAATCTGTTTGTTCATTCAGCATATTTTTAGAAAATTTTTCTTTCCGAAACAGTATTTCTAATGTCTTTCGCAGATTAAGTTTTCTACAATTATTTTCTGTGTGGAGTACTGTTAGATTCTTGTGGGTAACAGTTAGTATGTGCCTATTATGGTTCATAGGGGTTAGCTACTGAGGATTCATCGAAGTGTTGTGGAAGTTCTTCCTTTTTTCTATGTAGAACGCAAGGCATCTGATACACTGTAATTTATATATCCCACCCTATTCAGCTGTTGGGGTGTTTACTGTGAGGTGCAAGTTGTGTCCAAGTTACTAAGAACAGCGTACTTATTTAAAAATAACGGAGCTTAAGCAAATGAAACTGTCCAGCAATATCAAACTTGACAAAAGTGTGTATCTCATCGTATAATCAGTTAACATCACGAGGAAACGTCAGTCACAATTTACCAAAACATAAGAAGAGTTAAGAAGCCCTGGTTACATATAGAAATGAAGCTTCACCAGGAAAAGAAAGACGAACTTAACACATACCTTCACTTCCTACAGTCAGAGTTAGCTGACATAATACATCAGATAGAAATTACTAACACTGACAAATGTGCTACAGACCTATTCACTAAATTTAGAACTGATATAGATGAGAAACGTACGAAAAAACTTAAATCCCTTCAAAAATACTACAGTTCCACAATAATCTAAGAACTAAAACACGGAGTAAAAAAAACTAACTTTAGTTTAAAAAACGCACAACAAACTTTTATGAACAAAGCCCTTACGCACAATAACAGACCAAAATTATACGCCACAACTTGAAAACTTCGTAGTATGCGCTCAGGAAACTGCCAGTATGGCCAACCTGAACCACAATAAATATGTTGTCTTAGGAGATAGCGTTAAAGGAAGAGAAAAAAGTAAAACAACGTGCCAGCACAATCTATGAAGAAAATAAAGTATTCAAATAGTTGAAAAATAAACTGAGTGAGCATGATAATATTGTTGTAAATCTGATAAAAGGAAGAAAAATTATTACTATACTAAAAATCACAATTCATCTCACAAAACCGCATTTCTGAACTGAACAATGACCCTGCCACTAAATTCTAGAGAAAAATCACAAAAATACCTAACTGGTGTAACTTCCTGCTATCTGATGCACAAATAAAAAGTTGCAGAACAATGAACTCCGCTGCCCCCAAACTCAGAGCGCAACCAAAAATCCACAAACCCACCTCTCCAGCTAGACCCATTCTTAAAACGAAGAATGTAAGAACATACAAAGTTTCCCAAGTATTATCCTCAGGGAGTTTCACACATTCAAATCAATATACTCAATAAAAAATATGCACGAGCTAACAACTTTAATCAGAGATATAAAAACTCCACAGACAAGCTAGATTTGTCTCATTTAACATTGTTAGTCTGTTAACAAATATACTTGTCATAGTTTTAGAAATAACCTTATTGAACATAAAAAGTAACTTTGCGATAGGTTTTAGACTTTGTCGACTTACTTGAACTATCATTTTCCCAATTTTTTTTTCCATTTAACAGGAATAGTCACCAGCAGAACGGAAGCTCTACTATGGCTAACAATATATCGTGCCTCCTGGTTGATATGTTCATTCCTCACTTACCAAACGAATATTTGGAGGAGGAAGGTAAAATTGCTGAAAAAATACTTTCAAGAGATATGTGAATGATACTCTATTAATATTTGATGGCACAAAAAATGAACTTCCTGCAGTTGTCAGTTTACTCCCTAGTAAAATGAACTTCACAACAGAACATGAAATGTGCCAGTCAATAAATTTCTTAGACCTCACAGTTGTTATTTAACAGCAGTAAAATAAGTGTTACATGTACAGAAAACCAAACTCCTATGTATATCACAATAGAAAATCATTATACCATCTAAATACATACAAGTATACTCCATTTAGGGCAATGTTGAATGGAGAACACATTAGCTTCAAATTTTAGACCACTAACACAATAAATAGATACTGCCAACACAGGTCCAAGAATAATGGGTATTCATTAAAATCAAGTGACGAAATATTCAACAAAATACATACCAACAACAGTAACAAAAGCACTACACAAAAATTACTGACACAACATTAATCTTCACAAGCATTCCCTATTCAGGCAGAGCATTACAAAAGATTGCTAACTTATTTGGAAATACCAATATAGAAATGTCTTTGAGCACAGACAACAAACTTCGTTACCACTTGCATCACACAGTGCACAGAAACACCGCACCACGTTACCAAGTTTTTAAATTCCATCGTGGATGAGGTTACACGCGGCAGAATTGGCGTATCAGGAGAAGTGGTGTAGGATAACGATTTTCCATATTAAACTGAAATTCCATATAATTGACAAAGAAGTCAAATTTGCATTTCAGTCCTGATGGCTGTGAATACATATTTGTAATGGACTATCTTTAAACCCCTTCAATTTAGTTCCTTAGAACCATGCCACAAAATCACCATTCCCCACTACAAAAAACATAATGTAAAACTGCCTGTAAGTCACTTGAGGTTACAGATGCTTATCACTGAAATAATTTCGGATGACTGTATTTTATAAAGCAAATACAAGGTAAAGAAAGATCAACATTTAATACGCAAAATTTTCGCAAGGACATCGGTGCGAAACAGTGACGATTTTGTCAGAATCAAGCTCATTTGTATGAAAACAGCTGCAACATGCGCAGATGTATGCATCTTACCACTTACACAGAAGTGTGCCCATCAAAATCTTCCATCTTGCACCCAAATAGACGTCTACAATTACTGGCGTGCTGCCCAGGTGGAAGACGAGAAGATGAAGTGGCGAATCTCATGTGCTTCACATAGTATACAGGAACCAACTGCACTTATATACCCCTGGTGTTCCCATTTGTCGACTCTGGTCAAATTCTAAAACGCCACAGTATTATATACCTACTTTTCCACGTTTGACCAAGAGGCATTGTGTCAGCGGACAAGTCATTGTAGATGTGTATATAGTTAGTTTAGCACCACTTGTGCAGTTTTAACTTGGCATCTCAACACAACCCTACAAAACACCAATTTTGTTTTGGGAGAGCAGTTTTTTGATACAAGTGATTAAGTAAGAGCAGTATGACGTTAAATATTTAGTAAACAGTTTTTATGAATGGAAACAAATGAGTAAGACTCATTTTTATAAATAACGCAGCTTGATTTATTATGAATAACGCTGTACAAACCAAAGAATTTCTTACTGAGATTTCAACAAGCAGTTTAGATTCTCGTTGTGCTAACTTTTTCTGCTTTGAGATTGTCTCATCAAAATGTGTACCTACAGGTCCACGTTTTTTCTGCAGTCAAAACTGCCAAATGAGAAATAAATAACCTAAGATAATTCTTAATTAGTCTGTTTTTTTAAACTACTCTCAGGTGATATTACCGAAACACACATAATTAAGAAAAATCTTAACAAGTAAGGTAGGGAAGAGATTGGGAAAATTCATATTCTGCGACGAATTGTTAGAATCTTAAATATGTACAACCAAGAGGCTCTTCCTTTGGAACAGCTGGGGAGCTCGCCTAATCGAGGTCGATAACGTTACAACAAGAAAGCACACATATGATCAAACTGAGCAGCAAAAGTTACGTGGCAAAGTGATCAACTAATGAGTTGCTCAGAATATGGTGGTTACCGCAGTTACGCTACTTGTATTTGCTTAAGCAGTCGAAGTACACCGCCCAGCAGCGAATGACAGCCGGAGATAATGCCATCCCTACGATAGCCCAGTGCAGAGCACCCAGAATCCCAGCTCATGGCCCTCAACTCCCTCTTCTCGAGAACTCTCCATGGAGGGGATACTGCTGCCGATGTGGCGAGAGAGAACTGTTGCTAAATCAATGAAACAGCAGAGAAAAGCACACTTGACTTCCCTGCATTTGCGTACAAGGTGCACATTTCATAACAAGAAGTTGGCATTCTGCCGGAGCACGGTCTTCGTGATTGGCCAACGTTACCCACTAAGAACTCTATCCACAGCGACGCAATCTTATTGACGGAACCAAAATTTTAGAGCGAACGTAACTGATCCTCGCATGCTGGAGAGATCGTGCAGTGACGTTCGTCTTTCAACCCTTTCTAGGTTAAAATTTATTTCACGAATATTTGAAAAATACAAGATCAAAAACTGTAGTCCTTTGTAACAAATAATACATAATCACTATCAAAAATATTTTAAGCTGACCGACCCTGAAAGTCGGTGAAGTGCAACACATGTATCCAATGAATCCAATTAGATCCATGTGTTCAAGTGATCCTGGGATTTCTAGAGTTAAATTTTTGATTTTGAATAATTTTATTAGGATGACAATTACGGAAAAAATATAGCACCAAAACACTATGCTCGTGATATTGAAAAACGTGAAATATCGCACACAAGCTTTCAACACAAGATTTGAAGATGGCTTTGACATACCACACACCATTGTTTTCTACAGTCTATGAAGTTTCCTGCGGTACGTATGTCCCACTTCATTCAAAGTACAGTATATACAAACCAACAGAATTACAGAGTTGTGCAGTAACGTTACGGAAAAAGATTCTTTGCTGTATAAAAAAATTTAATTAGTTACCTGAGACATTCTTGGAATGGAGAAAATGGTGATATGATGCGATTTTTGTGAAACATAGGCACTGTTTCACCTATAAACATACGCCGCCCCATTTTGATCGCTCGCAGCCTGCTATATATTCATCCAGTGGTATGTAGTGTAAGCTGAGGAAAAAAAGGTATCATCAGTCGTAATAAACACAATGAAATTAAATAGTTATTACTATGCAAAATGAGCAAAAATAAAAAAATCTCTACATAACATTGAGCAAGCAATAATTTTTGTTAAGAGTACCAGATAATGGCTGACCAGGAAGAGAGAGAACAAAAGGTTGCGAGTCCTTCTTCGCTTAAAATTACGTAGATAATACAATTAATTTCATTGTAATCGCAGTGTCTATTAAACAGCGATAAAATCGTCTCAGCGCTACTGTGCGAAAACCCACAGTCACGAAATCCGCTAACACTTGGGGAACATTACATTCTGACAACTCTTGCTGCCGTAAAGTGACTATGCGCATACCGTCTAAGCTTAGAATGACACTTCGCAGCATGTTGACAAACTGGACAATGTACGCAAGCCTCATTGTCCTGTTCGAGATTGGAGATATGGCTTACTTCATTATGTTGCACTGGGAATACTGGTTTACTTTCACTTCCATTACACAGCTGACTACACGCAGCGTTTCCCTGCGCTGAAAAGGATGTTGACCAACAGGTTTCCATTAAAAGACACACAAACTTCGCAAGTCACGAGAGTGATGTAAAACATTTTTTAACCAATTTAATTAGAAATCCTGTACAGCCGAGTATCTTTACACGGCTGGTAGAAAGATAAAACTTTGCACGAATATACCACAACACTGATTGCTAAACTAGAAGAGAAAGAAGTGAAATTTCCAGTTAACCCAGGCTAGCAAATTTTTTGGATACCCGTTTCACTAATTTAAACTACTCAAGCGGACCGTTACATGTGAATTGGCCAATCAGAAAAGATCGAGCCAGCTGACTGGACAAGCAATTGTTATCATACAGATCATGATGTGGAGGGTCACTGAGCCGGAGAAGAAGTGCTATAGACTCTGGAGTCTATTCAAAAATGTATTAGAAAATACACTTATTTTCAGTCCATCGATCTTTGTTCTACTTCCTCTTCTGGTCATTCTCGTAGGTACAGAGTAACTGGTCTATCAGGCCCATGACCATTTTTACTCTCAGTGAAACTGGTAGCGTTTCCATCAAAACAGATCACTCTTTACCTACGAGATTGACCTGAAGGTGGGTCATGTTACCCGAAACCAGTGATTATGAGATAATAAAACAGCAATAGAAAGGCTAAAAATAGATGTATTTTATAGAAATAAGAAACACGAATCCCTCTTCTCTGACTTTATGTCTAATTATGAAGTAGGGGAGTCAACAAACTGTTATACCGTTGGCTGCATTTCCACCATCGTGCCTTATAAAAACAGCGCTCTGAGCAGAATAGAATCGCAGTGGTCCATATTTTGAATAGAGACGCTAAAACGTACAAGAATTAGTGATTTGTTAGGACTTTAGTCTGCAGTTAGAGGAAGGTAGTGGTGGCGAAGGCAGTACATCGCCCGCCTCACTGCGCAGGGATGAATATCCGCCGCACGTCGTGCTAAGAAGCAGTTATATGATTTTATGTTATATTAACAGACAGTAGTTCGTTGGGGACAAAATTAACTGTTGTCTGCTGCGTAGTAAGACCCTTTTCAGTTGTCTAGGTAAGAGCTCATAACCCTAAGTTGGGAGTAGGTTTCTTAGAAGGCCTACAAAGGTGGTGTTTGACCTGATCCCCAGGATCAGGAGGACATGCAAGTAAATTTGCGTTGCACAGCGATATGATATAACCCATAGACTGTAATATGACTCTGATTTGATAAGTGGCACGAGAGGATCACTTGAGATATATTATTTGATAACAAGGTAAAGTCATTCCTATATAGTTAGTACCAAATTCGGTAATAGATTAAGCCTGCTGTTGCAGAAGCGTCAATGCTCCCAGAGGGAATGAATACTGAAGTTAGTCATATACTTCAACGGTCTTAGGATTGTGAGATTTACGGCGGGCAGCCAGAAGAAGCGAAATAATTTATTTTTAATTTTACAGAGTTCTACGTGAAATCAGTTTTTACTGTTGTGATATTAAAGATCGACGTCTGTAATCACTTAGCTTGGATACTCTCAGTAATGGGTCTTAGAATCATTAAGGCATTACAAAAATCAGAAGACACAACAGTTTTACAATTGCTGGGGATCGTAATGAAAAGTATATATTCTTTCAACATCGAAATACTAACAGAAATGTGAAGTAGATAAATGACTAAATACGTTATAAATTCGCACAAATGCCACTGAGCATAGTTTACATTTCTTTTTCTTTTTGTTCCATAACCACTTATTTTCCTCATGATCGTCGATAAACACAAGAAAAACAATCACAAAAGAGGGCCAGTTATCTGAAAAGAACGATTTCAAATTGGTTGTCTTACAGCAAGCATAGATCGCAAGTCGCAGATGAACCTTAAGGGAGGAATGCATACCCATCTGTTTGTCATCTTGCTTCACACACTGAAAATTTATTTTTAAGGTTGCACAAGATGCCCTTGCGTCAAATAACATTTACTGTGCATTCTGGTTGTCATATAATATAGAATAACCTGTCTTCCATATGGCATCTTTACGATTCGCATCTTCTAGTTAACTACCAACATTAATCCTTTTAGATATGATCATCATGAAGGCAGCATCATATCGATTTTTACAGTAATTAGAGAGAAGATTTGTCGACGCTCTAGATTATCGTTCGTAATTACATAGACCTTGTTAGTTACATTAAGTCACCTCAGAAAAGTCTGTAAAGACTACCGTAGTCAGGGCTGCGTGTCCGATACACAATACGGTTCTCTATTGGTGTTAAATTACGTGTAACGAACTTAAAGCGCATTTGCAACAGTGATTGGCGTATTGCATTATAGTACACTCTACAGTCTAGAACAGAAGAGCACGCACTACCTAAGCCAAGCACAAGACGTAAGAAAATGGGATCTTGAGCTCTCTGTCGATGAGGTACTTAACGATTTTATTTTCTTTGTTGTTATTTTCCCTCCAAAACCTACGGCTATGCTCGCAGAAGCGCAACTGCTGCTTATATATTTTTAAAAGGACATTTGTTATGTACACTGTCTGATCAAAAGTATCCGGACCCCCCCCCCCCCAAGAGAAAAAAATACATTTTTCATATCAGCTGCATTGTGCTGCCACCTACTGCCAGGTACTCCATATCAGCGACCTCAGTTGTCATTAGACATGGGGCGCTTCGCGGAACTCATGGACTTCAAACGTGGTCAAGGGATAGGATGTCACTTGTGTCTTACTTCTGTACGCGGGATTTTCACACTCCTAAACATCCCCACGTCCACTGTTTCTGATGTGATGGGGAAGTGGAAATTTTAGGGGACACGTATAGCACAAAAGCATACACGCCGACCTCGTCTGTTCACTGACAGAGACCATCGACAGTTAGAAGACGGTCGTAATGTGTAATAGGCAGACATATATCAGACCATCACACAGGAATTCCAAACTGCATCAGGATCTACTGCTAGTGCTTTGACAGTTAGGTGGGAGGTGAGAAAACTTGGATTTCATTGTCGAGCGGCTGCCCATAAGGCACACATCACGCCGGTAAATGCCAAACGACTTCTCGCTTGGTGTAAGGAACTTTAACATTGGACGACTGAACAGTGCAAGAACGTTGTGTGGAGTGACGAATGACGGTACACTATGTGGCGATCCGATCGCAGTGTGTGGGTATGGCGAATGCCCGCTGAACGTCATCTGCCAGCAGTAAAATTCGGAGGCGGTAGTGTTATGGTGTAGTCGTGTTTTTCACGGAGGGGGTGTGCACCCCTTGTTATTTTGCGTGGCACTATCACAGCACAGGCCTACGTTGATGTTTTAAGCATCTCCTTGCTTCCCACTGTTGAAGAGCAATTCCTGGATGGCGATTGCATCATTCAACACGATCGAGCACCTGTTCATAATGCACAGCATTTGGCGGAGTTGTTACACGACAATAATATCCCTGTAATGGATTGGCCTGCACAGAGTCCTGACCTGAATCCTATAGGACACCTTTCGGATGTTTTGGAACCCCGACTTCGTGCCAGGCCTCGCTGACCGACATTGATACCTCTCCCCAATGCAGAATGGGTTGCCATTCTCAAGAACTCGCAGCACCTGACTGAACATATGCCTAGGAGAGTGGAAGCTGTCATCGAGGCTAAGGGTTGGCCGACACCATACGGAATTCCAGAATTACCGATGGACCGATGGAGGGCACCACGAACTTGTAAGTCATTTTCAGCCTGATGTCCGGATACTTTTGATCAAATAGTGTATGTAGTGATTCATACTGACTTAGCGACACTACAGATATAATGTGTTGGAATTTGATGGGATGAAATTCGTAATGTTATTGCTAACATTGTTGATGATGTTGCTGGTAATGCTGCACGTACTCCACATGAAGATGATGATGGTACAGGTACAGTGGGCGATGACGCTGTGCAGGAAGCGTCTCTTGTTTCAGATGAATAGCTTCTGATCACTATCGATTTGTAAACAGAACAAAGAACGGTGAGGAAATGTGTAAGGATGAAACTATAGGATAGCAAGAGGGATCTGTTCGGGTGGATATTATTTGAGGTTAGGAAAGGGTGGGTATGGCGACACTGATGACTGACTGCAGGTATGCACACGATGACAACGAAAATGGCGCTGACACGCGGTGGCGCAGGCGATGGCCGTATTACTGCTAATCGGTGCGTTGGAAGAGCTCCCGAGAGTCGTATACTTGTGGTACGTGTCCCAGAGGTACCTCAGGTACTGTTCTCTTCTGTGGATCCTGTGTTCTCTGCAGTAAGTGCCGGATCTGACATTACCCGTCCACTTGACTGTGAGTGGTACTTCAGTGGCAGATCTAGGCGTACTGAACAGGGCGGACGGAGACCGGGAGGACTTAGGGTGCTGCACCGATCCCCGTGAGTTGCTGTCTTTCACTGAAACTGAAACTCAGCCGACGGAACTTATTTCACCTGTTTTGGGGAAACCTGTTTTGTCCGGTATCAGGAGGAGGCAAACGCAAAATGGTAGTCTATTAATCGACGCCGAATGATGGTACCCTTTAACGAAATGGTAGCAGGGGATAGGAAAGGACCCTAGGTGCACTTAGTATGTTTACCTGGGGGCATCATTCAACATGTTGAAAGGCTACTGTGGTAGCCATTGAGGGAACAGAGTGCAACCAGCTGCAGATGGTGGCGCCAGTTGGAACAAATTATGGCTGTCCTCTGGGCTCCGAGGTCGTTCTTGGCGTTCTTGGGTCATTCCAGTTACTGGCAGAAAAGTTTGAGAAGACCAGATTTGCGTGCGGATTTTGAACGAAGCTTAAAACTTGCAGCACTGTCGCGAGAACTGACCGTAGCCCTACGGTACTGAGTCGAGTGAAAGGACTGAACCAGATACTTCAAAGGTTCTGTCACAAATTACCCTGTAGCTTCCTGTACTTGTGCCATAGGGCTGAGTCCTGTAGGGTCCCGCTACGTATGTCAGATGCGCACTACACATCAGAGGCAGCTACATAGGTAGGTTCAAAATGGTTCAAATGGCTCTGAGCACTATGGGACTTAACACCTGTGATCATCAGTCCCCTAGAACTTAGAACTACTTAAACCTAATAACCTAAGGACATCACACACATCCATGTCCGAGGCAGGATTCGAACCTGCGACCGTTGCAGTCGCTCGGTTCCGGACTGAGCGCCTGAACCGCTAGACAACTGCGGCCGGCTACACAGGTAGGTGTCTGTGTGTGGCGTGCATTTTCCATCCAATCTAGCTGTAGGAAACAACGTAATATCAGCGTAAGGTCGAAAGAAATGCCCCGATAGGTGAGAATATTAAAATCCTAGCAGTAAACTGCCGAAGCATTAGCAACAAAATGCTAGGTACACATGCATTTGAAGCGCTCATGAAAAGCAGTGAGGCCCACATAATACTAGGTACAGAAAGCTGGTTGAAACCTGAAAATGACAGCAGTGAGATCTTTGGGGAAAATTTAAGTATATATCGAAAGGGCAGGTAAATGTGAAATGAAGATGGCGTATTTGCCACAGTATACAAGAAACTCAAATTCAGTGAGATAGAAGTTGAAGCTTCAAGTGAGATTGTTTGGGCAAGACTCAGTATAAGGGGTGGGCATAAAATGATACCCGAAAATTTACAGAAAATTTACGGAAAACCTCAGTTCACTTCTACATAATTTCCCTAATCATACTGTAATCATCGGTGGAGACTTAAATCATCCAACAATTAATTTGGAACATTACACTTTTGTTGGTTGTTGGCGTTATAAGACATCCCGTGAAACTTAAGTAAATCTCTTCTCTGAAAACTGCCTACAATAGACAGTTAGAAACCCCACTGATGATGGAAATATATTGGATCTAATGGCAACATATAGCCCTGATGTCTTTGATGATGTCCACATCGAAACTGGTATCAGTGACCATGACGCGGTTGTGAAAACAATGATTATCAAAGTACAAAGGACAACTAATATAAGCAAAAGATGTATACGTTCAGTAAACTAGATAAAAAATCAGTAGTGTCATGTCTCAATGAGGCACTTCAGAATTTCAGCGCAGGGCACGTACATGTAGAGGAACTCTGGCTCAAGTTTAAAAGAATAGTTTACCAAGCACTGGATGCATGTGTGCCCAGTAGAATAGTTCATAATGGGAGGGAACCTCCATGGTATGCAGTTACCATAAAAAAAACTTCTAAAGGAACAGAGATTACTGCATAACAGGTGTAAAACAAAGCACTGGGCTATAGATAGAGAGATGCTGATGAAACGTGTTCGGCCATCAAGATAGCAACGCGTGATGTCTTCAACGACTACCGCAGCAGAATATTGTCAAATGACATATCATAAAAACAAAAAACAAAATCTTGTCGTATGTAAACGCTGTCAATGGTAGCAAAGTAATGTCTAGGCCCTAACGAATGAGACAGAAACTGAAATTGATGGTAGTAAAGCAAAAGCTGAAATGCTTAACCCCATTTTCAAACGTTCCTTTGCAAAGGAAAACACAGGAGAAGTGCCCCAGTTTAATCTTCGTGCCACTTAAAAGATGATTGAAATATATATTAGTTTCAGTGGTGTTGAGAAACAGCTGAAATTGTAAAAACTGAACAAAGCTCCAGGCCCCGATGGAATCCCTATTAGATTCTATACTAAATTTGCGGATGAGTTAGTCGCTCCTCTAACTATAACGTATCGTCGACCCCTCAAACAAAAATCCGTGTTCATTTCTTGGAAAAGGGCAAAGGTAACACCTGTCTACAAGAAGGACAGTTGAAGTGATCCACAAAAGTACCGGCCAGTATCCTTGACATGGACTACTTATAGAACATAAAAAAATATTCCGAGATCAAACATAATGAGGTATCTTGAACAAAATGACCTGCTCATTGCCAACCAGCATGGATTTCGAAAACGTCGATCATGTGAAACCCAACACGTACTTTTCTCAAATAACATACTGAAAGCTTTGAATCAAGGCAACCAGTTAGAAGCAGTGTCTCTTGATTTTCTAAAAGCATTTGACTCAGTATCGTACCTACTCTTATTATGAAAAGTACGGTCATATGGGGTATGAAGTGAAATTTGTACTGGATTGAGGACTTTTTTGTAGAGAGGATACAGCACGTTATCTTGGATGGGGAGTCACCGTCAGATGTAGAAGTAACGTCGGGTGTGCCCCAGGGAAGTACGCTGTTCATGTTGTGTATTTATGATCTTGCAGACAATATTAAGAGCAAATCAGACTTTTGCAGATTATGCAGTTGTCTATAATGAAGTGCCATCTGAGAGAAACTGCATAAATTTTCAGTCAGATCTTGATAAGGTTTCAGCATAATGCGGAGATTGGCAACTTGTACTAAACGTTGAGAGATGTAAGATTTTGCATCCTATGACTATAGTATCAATGAGTCACTGTTGGGGTCGGCCAAGTCATACGAATATCTGGGTGAAACACTGTGTAGCGATATGAAGTGGAATGATAACATAGGTTCCGTGGTGGGTAAAGCAGGTGGTAGGCTTTGGCTTATCGGTTGAATACTGAAGTGCAATCAGTCTACAGAAGAGATTGCTGACAAATTACTCGCGCGAATGGTTCTAGAGTATTGGTCAAGTGTGTAGGACCTGTACCGGATAGGCCTAACAGAAGATATCGAACGTATTCAGAGAAGGACAGACGAATGGTCACAGGTCGGTTTAATCCATGAAAGAGAGTCACAGAGATACAGAAGGAACTGAACTGTCAGACTCTTGAAGACAAACGTAAATTATCCCAAGAAAGTCTCTTAACGAAATTCCAAGAACTGGTTTTAAATGATTACTGTAGGGATATACTACAACCCGGACGTATCGCTCACATAGGAATCCTGAGCATAAGATTAGAATAATTACTGCACGCACAAAGGCTTTCAAACAATAGTTCCTTCCGCGCTCCATAACTGACAATGGAACGTACCCTGTGCCATATACCTCACTGTGGTTTGCAGAATATAGATGTAGATGTAGACGTAAATGCAGTGGTGATGGCGGCGAGCGGACGGCGACGTAGTTGATGACAGCCACAACCGAAAATGGACGGCCATTCTGAAGATGCTTTATGACGACGACAGCTAATATAGAAGCATTTTCTAACCTTCTGCGTGGTGTCTGTTTGTTCTATATCGTGTCTCCTTACCACTTTCGCGCAACGACGCTCTGAGCGTGTCTTTTAGGTAATTGACTAGTTTGAACCTGGAAGCTGTTGCTAGTAAGGAGACGCCAGACCACACATGACATGTAGTATTCAGATGAGTTCAGTGAGACTAGCGATGATATAACCAAATACTTAATGATTTCAGCGTCAGCTCCACTCAACTCCCTGTAAAACAGTCTTAATACTAACTAAATTTAGTGGAAGGAGTTCAAGGCTTTCCTATTTTTAGTTAGCTAGTAAAATAACGTCGAAAAAGCAGTTAAGTTTACCATTGGAAATTTTATTCTACTCACAAAACATCGTTTATAAATTGCACTATTGATAAAAGGAAATGTTTTAATACAGGATGGTAAAAACCAACTGCGTTCAACAAAAATGTGAACGAATATTCCCTAAATGGGTTTCCAAGTTCTACAATGGATCGAAGGATGACCTATGACATATCACATATATAATCTAGGTTTAAATTAAGTTTCACAGAAGAGAAAACTATCAAAATGGTCTACAGTGACCCTCAATTATCTTTGATTATCTATCTAACTTGCCGTAAATTACAGTGGCTGATGTGGCTTCTCAATAACTAAATAAGAGAAAAATTATCGCGTTTCAGATTTTTACTTCAAGTGGCCAATGTGAACACCGTGAGCTTTAATTGACGATCGATACTAGTATTACGCAAAAAGGGGGTGTAACAGGTGAGACTTCTGCAGTTCAGAGTGAAGCTTTATGCGCTGTTACACGGCATCGCGTGCGTTCATTACCTTGTCGGTGTTCGTCAGGGTGTGGCGGGCAGCACAGCTCCGCTCACCTTGCAGTCTCTGAAGCAACTCTCTCCTAACTTCTCCTTACTACAATTTACCGAAGTTGGTTTAAAAAAAAATATCTGGCTGTGTTTTCATCTGACCAATCAAAGTCTCAATGTTAACC
Organism: Schistocerca gregaria; assembly: GCF_023897955.1. NCBI lineage: Eukaryota > Metazoa > Arthropoda > Insecta > Orthoptera > Acrididae > Schistocerca > Schistocerca gregaria. The sequence goes on along the minus strand of NC_064924.1, from coordinate 407,555,567 downwards.
TTAAGCTCCACCTTCAAAAATTCTGTCTATCCAATGAGAAACGTATACTTTTCGTGGTGGGGCAATGTTTTTAAAGTTTGCAACGTAACAGAGTCGCGATAAAGTCTCACGCTAAAACTTGCGCGTGGTGTGGCCCTTTTTGTGTTATCGTAAGATCTGTACTGTTCTTCTGGAGGGCTCTAGCTTTTAACATGGACTGGGGGGTGATCCTAACGGTTAGCTGGAACACGTAAGTGTCCGTCCCTTATCGTAGGGCCTTCTAACTTAACACGGTTCTGCTCTCGGTTTCTGTTCTCCTTTCTCCCCTCGGAACTGCGTCTGTCTCATGGTGGGAAGTTATGACATGCATTTAGGCATTCTTGTGTTAGTCTGTGGTATTCCATTTGCTCACTCGTTACTCGTATTACTTTGGTTAATTTAATGTCACGATTTATTCGGAGCTATGTGACATACTACCGGATTTGCTTATTATGTCAGGGTTTTCATGGAAGGTGTTGGATTTGCCTGACACCTTACAATTTATTTAAACATGTTAGGTTAGCCTGTATATCACACTAACCAGTTCTTGACTAAATGATTAAGCCAAACCCTCATATGAATATCTCCTTTTTTTTATCATTGTCTAATAGTGGTGGTGTGGGGGAGGGGGGGAGGAAGGAAGGGGAGGCACTGGATAACACCACTCTTCAACCTAAGATTTTACACATTTAATGATGTTTCATTTCTAAAAGACATATTTAATTCGGTTATAAAATATGCATTCATGAAAGATATTTATGAGTAATACAATTATATATGTTGCACAACAAGTTGGTTGGTTGGTTGCTTTGAGGAAGGAGACCAGACAGCGAGGTCATCGGTCACATCGGATTAGGGAAGGACGGGGAAGGAAGTCGGCCGTGTCCTTTGAAAGGAACCATCCAGGCATTTGCCTGGAGCGATTTAGGGAAATCATGGAAAACCTAAATCAGGATGGCTGGACGCGGGATTGAACCGTCGTCCTCCCGAATGTGAATCCAGTGTCTAGCTGCACAACATGTAAAATGTAATCATAGAAGATGATGTTAATGCTACTATGATATAATCTAATGGTAATTTTCATGGTTTTGAGTATCATGTAGCATACCAGAAAACAATGCCCTGAAGTGACATTGCTGGAACTGATGCACATCCCAGTAAACAGGTTGTACATAGAGCTAATGCTTAGTAAAGTACCGTTAACACTTCCACATGTAGTTTCACTAGAATATATGTTGATATTTGTTTCTGAATTTAAAATAGCCTTTCTGTCTTATATAAAATTATCATCATTTTAGGTAAAGCTACTTTGTAAAAAAAAAAATTCCCCAAAGTCGGTTTGACCCCAGTTCCTTAAATCCCACATGCAATCTATTTGTTTTAGGAACAACTATTTTACAATATCTAACCAAAGAAAGATTCTATGAGGACAGTAACATCAAAAATAGTATTTAAGTAAAACAGAAATTACAGATTTTTAAATCAACTTTATTTTAATAAGCAGTTTACTAAATTTTGTTAAAAATGTGTGTTAACCATAATTTGATTTTCATGGAACATGTCAGTACCTTTTTTATGAACCACACTGTGTAACTGAATTCCTATAGAGCTGTGAATGTTAATTGTAAATACTAAAGCAGTCATGTCAGTACAATTATATGAAGATATCATTGTCGTCTGTTACTACATCTGGGCGCCTAAGCCCACCTGATACTCAGTTTTTCAGTTTCTGTCTACGTATGCCTCAAAATGTTCCAACAGAGAACTTTAAAGTGGATTGGAAGTAATTTATTTTTAAGCATACTTATACTACAGGAATAAGATTGACAAAAATCGAAGTACATTTTACTTAATTAGATTGGTACCTGACATCCCACATGAATAAGGAACCAAAATTTGAATGAAACTTCAGAGAAGAAACATTTTTAACAGTCATCCAAATCTGGACAAGGCAGATGAAATTAAGTAACATTCTGTTACTAGTTAAACAAGTATTTTGCAATTTGTTTCGTGAGCAAAAATTCGAATTTTTATGATATTTTGTAGCACATTGTTGCAATGCGAAATGGTAAGTACTTCCGTGGGGCTTTGTGGAATCGCAAAAAGCAATTAACATTTATTGAGGGGGTTGGTGTAAGAAGGAGAAAATGGAAGGCAGGGCAGAGAGGGAGTGTTGTTGATTAGCGCTGGAACAAAAGGTATATCTCGAAAAATATTTCAGCTTTGGGTATTGGAAACTGCTAAAAGTTTTAGCTGGAGAGGATAGATGAGGCATGGAAATGCATGGAAGGTGGATTATGGATCAGTGGCTCAGCAGATTACCTGGACTACTGTTTAGTGGATGCGATATTGGGTAATGGGACTGGGTTTTCTGAGTAATTTATTGAGTCTGAGGAAGCTTCAAGAAGAGAAGGAGGTGTGAGAAACGGATGTGATATAGGATGCTAGTTGGGGAAGGCAGGCTGATGCGGAAAGCAAAATGAAATGCATGTTTTCCCACTTTCAAGGGATTCGTAGAATTTACGTGAGGCGAAGGTCCAGCCATTGTTGACTGTGGGATTTATAGATGAGGATGATAGACGAATGATTTAGACCCCAGGTGCGGCCTGCTAATAGATTTTTACTTATAAAAAACTAAAAACTTAACTCCTCCCGAACAGATCACGAAGGCCCAACGGTACCGACCGGCCGGCGTGTCATTCTCATCCCACAGGCGTCATGGGATGGTGATATGGAGGGGCATGTGATCAGCACACCGCTCTCCCGGCCGTATGTCAGTTTCTGAGACCGGAGCCGCTACTTCTCAATCAAGTAGCTCCTCAGTTTGCCTCACAAGGGCTGAGTGCACCCCGCTTGCCAACAGCGCTCGGCAGACAGGATGGTCACCCATCCAAGTGCTAGCCCAGCTCGACAGCGCTTAACTTCGGTGATCTGACGGGAACCGGTGTTACCACTGCGGCAAGGCCGTTGGCGCTTTACTTATAACCTCGAAAAAATAGAATGAAGTCTTACGATTCATTTCCTGTTTGTTTGCAGTCTAACCACTTCCTTATTTGCACTATACTGAAATAAATGAATTTTTAATCATGCTTGGTAAAGCTCACTAACTGTTACTGTCATCTATTCTGCACTCATTTTTCTAAGTAGTTTGAGAAGAAATAAAAGATGGAGGTTAGAACTTTTTTGAAATTAAAGCTGAATATTTATGATTTTGTTTTTAGAAATCATCTGTTCCTTGTCCATAACTTCATAGTCCCCGTTTGGCACACATTTGCCTGAACGCTTGATATTCCTGTCTGCAAAACTGATTCCTGGTAATACGTTTATGTGCACGTGAATAAACGAAATGTTACAAGCTGATAATCACAGTCGAATAACCGGAGGTATGTAAGACCAAAATCTACTTTCATAAAAGTAATACCTCTTCCAACAAAAAACTACATCAAAAATGTTACACTACAAAGTAAATCCAATGGTTGCAAATGAAAAAGCGTTGAAAAAAAAAAGATTTTCACTTACATCTCGTTTTTAATTTACTATTTACGTTTGTTTCAATAAATAATAATAATAATAATAATAATAATAATAATAATAATAATAATAATGATAATAATAATTGCAGATCTAACCATTTACAAAAACAAAAAAGTATGCACGAGGATTTTGAATCAACCTTATTTAAGCGAAAACAATTTTTCACTCGTAAATGTGAATGTAGTATAAATACACCGACAGGAAGAAAATCCCAACACCAAGGAATTGCGCAACGTAATATAGGAGTGTTTCTACATCTGAGAGATGATGTCTATTCAAATTTCGCGCCAGTTGTATAACAGTGGCGCTAGCAGCGCCACTAGAGGGACGCAAATCAGATTTGATTTAAATACACGCTTTACCGGTCGTGAGCGTTGGTTTTAGTTTGAAATTGGACGTGGCGAGTTGATGTTACTCAAGAATGCCTTTCAAGCGACAAAGAAGCAATTATCAACACGCCATTGGCTTTAAACGAGGCGGAGTAATAGGGTTGCGAGAAGCTGGATGATCGTTTGCGATATTGCAGAAGGACTTGGCAGGGATGTAGCCACTGCACTGCTGGCAGTGGTGGTCATGGGAATGTACGGTCGCAAGAAGGCCGGGCTGCGGACGACAACGTGGTGCTACCGAGAGGGAAAACCATCGTGTTCGGCGTATTGCGCTGGCGCATCGTACTGCATCTGCAGCACTAATTTGAACTGCAGCTGGCACCACAATGACACAACATACTGTTACAAATCGGTTATTTCAAGGTCAGCCCCGAACCAAAAGCCCTGTAGCGTGTTTCCACTGACCCCGAACCACCGCCATTTGCAGCTTCAGTGGTGTCAAGCGAGAACTCATTGGAGGGTAGGGTAGAGGCCTGTTGTATTTCTGATAAAAGCTGCTTCGTCACGGTGCCAGTGGTGGTCGTATGTTGGTTAGAAGGAGGTCAGTTGAGGACCTGCAACCAACACCTCTGCATGCTGGCCCCGCTAGACCTACACCTGGAGTTATGGTCTTGGGTGCGATTTTGTGTGACAGTAGGAGCACTCTCGTGGTTATCCGGCGCACGCTGAAAAATTTGTCCGTCAGTTAGGTGATTCTGATCTGTTGCGTTGCCATTCATGAACAGCATTCCAGGGTGTGTTTTCCAACAGGAGAACGTTCGTCCACTTATTGCTGTAGTAACTCGACATGCTCCACAGAGAATCGACATGTTGCCTTGGCCTGCTCAATCATCAGATCTGTCTCCAGACGCTCACATATCAGACATCATCGGACGACAACTCCATCGTCATCCACAAACAGCATTATCCATCCTTATATTGACTGGCCAGGTGGCCCAACAGGTATCAAACTCCATCCCACAATCTGACAACACAATGCAGGAACGTTTACATGCTTGCATGCAATATTCTGGCGGTTACGCCTGTCATTAACGTACCAGCGATTCACATTGGCAGTGGCTTCTCTCGCGGTAACCTGTAATCTTGCAATGTTAATTACTTATGTATCCTACCTAGACAAATGTGCTCCAGAAAATTCGTTACTCCACTTTAATTATTTTTTTGGTTTCGCGGTTTATTTCCGTCTGTGTAATAGTTAAGTTGTAATAATACAACTGCCAAAATATTTTTGTACTTGAAGTTTTATTATGTCGCGTTTTTTACCGATCAGGCGATCGTCTTCTTCTGTCGAAAATGAGAGTGTTTCATTGACCAGTTTCATCAGAGCAGGTATAAGTCTGCAGTTCTAGCACATATTGAAATCCCCGCGTTGTTGTTGAGATGCGATGCGCTGTTTTGTTTTGCCAGCTCCAGCGACGTATACGGTACTATGGTGCGGGCATTTCTACGTGCACCAACACGGCATACCGGCAAACAGGCTTAAATTAATTACATAACATTATTTTAGCGTGTTCTAATTAAAACTTTATTATTGCACCTCGCAGTTTTCAGTCAAGATTTAGCACTAGATACTTTGCTATATTAGAGAGAGGATTGCGTAGGTTGTAGATAGAGAGGAGGGGATTTGTGGGACATTTCATAAACAAATCACAGATTGGTATTACTTTAGTTTAGGTTGTTTGATGCTACAACGAAATTTACATCAGACGTAGTTGGAATCTTGAAGAAGAAGCAGTAAGTTCTTGTTTTCCGCTGTGTAGTCTAATACACAATTAGCCTGTGTCACGACTGTTGAAGACCAGAAATCGTACATCAAGAACGAAACTTCACGCGACAAAAACCCGACATAAATCCACAGTAAATTACGTGATGTTTGTGTTCAGTTTACAATGGACCTAGCACAGTTTCACGTTGGGTTAACCGTTTTTGTGGTGGTCCTATGACTAGAGACGATAATTTAAGACCCAGAAGGCCATAAACGTCAACACATGAACGAAATGTGGAACCTGTGGCAGATACTCTTGAGGAAGATGATCGCAGTTCGACTTGGGAGGAACTCGCTGAAGCGGCGTCAATTCTACGAAGATCAGTATTTCGTGTTCTGACAAATGATTTGAAGAAGAGAACAATTTCTGTGAGATGTTACCTACACTGTTTGACTGCTGAAGCACAAACACTTGGACGTTTCAGCCTTGTTCCAACAATGATTCGACCGTCAAGGTCAAGGATTCTTGTGTCAAAGTGTCACTATTGATGAAACGTCGGTTACAAACTTTGATCCGGAGTCGAAATGACTGTCCAATGAGTGGAGAGCTTCAGATTTTCCACGTCCGAAGAAATTTCGGTCCGCCTAATCAAAGCTCAAGTTAAAAATGATTTTTGCTTATGATCGTAAAGGAATCATCATGACAGATAGAGTCCCATGTGGAACAAATGTCACAGCTGAGTATTATTGTAACTTCATGCAAAATCTGCGAAGAAAATTGCACAAAACCCGACCTCGGTTGCTCCAGGTTGCGCCACAAATTTTCCACGATAATGATCGCCCGCAAATCGGCGATGTTGTAGCCCAAAATCTGCATGAATACGGATGGGAAGTCATGCCACATCCACCCTACAGCCCGGACAGGAGTCCGCCAGTGTTCAAATTACTCCCTATGTTGAAAAAAAGCAATGCGGCGACATCGTTTTTAAATCAATGCGGCGACATCGTTTTCTTTTTGTGGAACAGCTTTCTACCACCGCTACCTGATCAGTTCGACAGATAAACAGAACTGGTGCCGTGGATGGAATAACAGAGCTTTGAAGACATTGCGATTCCGTTATAGAGAAGCAGGCAGACTATACTGAAATATATATATATATGTTTGTGGTTGGGGTCTGCTTTTAGCGAAACACATTTTTGTTTTTTATCCTAAACGTGTTTCGCTGAAGTTGCAGCATCATCAGTGGGCTTTTTTTTATGACTGTTGACCATAAAGAATGCCCTTTGCTGTTTGTATACATGTAAATGCTAATTTTGAAATTCGTAGTTACGGATTTTTGAGGAACACATAAAATTGTCTATTGATACCTTTTCACCATATGGTGTGGTTTTCCTGATGTAGTGTTTTCTTATAGTGTCTGTTTTCTTTCACAGTTTGTCATCTGCAACCATATACAACTTAATGTAGACAAATTACTTAAGCAAAAATTATTATTTGGAAACTGTTATGGATATGCCTGCAATTAATTAATTCTATTTGGAAGGTTGTGTGTGCGTATGTGTATGTATGTGTGGGTATTAACATTATGTTTCACTTACATTTTCTTTTTTCTTCATGTTCTTCTCTGTAAAGTACCGTATATAGAGTTGTCATTGCCACTGTTTCATTGTTTACCAGCTGTAAAAACAAGATGGCGGACAGTGGAACAATTAAAAGTGTAAACATAGGATGGTGGCCGAGGAACAGTTGAAGGTGTTCCTGGCAGTTGGTGTAAATGTTTCAGAGGTGTGAGTGCCATTTTGTGTGTGTTAAACAAGGAGAGAGAAAGAGAGAGAGAGAGAGAGAGAGAGAGAGAGTAGGTTGAAGATTTTTCATTATTTTGTGTGTGTGTGTGTGTATATACGCATGTTCATATGGGGGCGGGGTTCTTTAGGTTGGTGTTACCTAACATTTCCTTGAGTACAGAGAACAGAGTTCTATTGCACCGAGCTGTGTGTTCATTTATTACTTGTTTTCCTTCAATTATAGCTTTTTGTATTTTATATTTTTCTTAAATTATTAGTTCTTGTGGGGGGGGGGGGGGGGAGCTGTTGCTGCATTTGATAATCTGAGAATTTTCAAGTCAGTATTGATGTCCATCGGACTATGTTTCTTGTCCATAAGGTGTTCAGCAAATGTGGAATGACAACTGCTACTTTCTAATGCTCTTCTGTGTTCTGTGTATCTGGTATTAAAGTTTCTGCTCGTCTGTCCTACGTAAACTGATTTTAAGTCCTGACATGTTAGTTGCTAAACGTCATATGTGTTGTATTTGCCTGTGCTTGTATTAGTTGTCCTTAGTTTTCTCTGTGTTGAGTTATCTGTCTTGTAGGCTATTTTTAGCCCTTGTTTTTTTAAGTATGTTGCCTATTCTATGGGCTGATTTGTTGTTGTAGGTGAGAGTGAACCACCTGTTTGTTGTTGTGGGTGTTTATTGTTCATGTGTGCTCAAATGTGTATGCCGTGTGTTTGTAGGTTGATGAGAAGGGTTTTGTTTTTGTGTGTTCGCTGTTCTTTTTAATTTAGTTTTAATTTTGTGGTTCAGTTTATCTGTAGTGTTCGCAGCATATCCATTCTGTACAGCTATTTGTCTGATTGTCTGTAATTCATTGTTATAGTTGTTTTCAGTGAGTGGAGTTTTGTTCAATCTGTGTAGCATACATTGGAAACTGGTTAGTTTGTCCACAATCAGATGATTAGAATGTTTGTGAATGGCTGTGCTGGTGGTGGTCACTTTCCTCAGTATGGAGAATTCGTATTGGTTGTTGTCTCTGCATATTGTGAGGTCAAGGAAATTTAACATTTTGTTGTTTTCGTTTTCTCTGATGAATTTAATTTTTGGTGGACTTTGTTTATATCACTGTGGAGCTGTTGGATGCGACTGGTTGTTTCCCCTAGAAAGCATATAATGTCATCTACATAACGATACCATTATATTACCTGGTATTGTTTGGGTCTTACTAGAGTTTCAAATATTTGATTTGCAATGTGATCGATAAAAATGTTGGCTAGGAGTCCACTGACTGGTGAGCCGATTGGAAGCCCGTCTCCTTTGATTAGGATTGATAGTCAAATGAGAAATACTTTTGGTCTGTGAGTAGTTTTAGAATTCTAGTTATTCGTCTTACGTGGGGTTTAGGAATTTCTGCCTGTTCTGCTAATTGTTGTTTGATGATATAGATGGTTTATGTTATGGGGATGTTGGGGAACATGGGTGTGATTCAAATGATGTGAGTATGGCTGTTGTAGCTATGTTGATGTCTTTGAATTTTTGTATCAGCTCTTCGGTATTATGTACGCTTCTGTTATTTGTGTATATGTAACGTTCCTGAAAGTATGTGTGCATTTCTCTGGCTAAGTGATATGGGAGTGCACTTCTGAAATTGACAACGGGGTGTGTGGGAGTGTCGTCCTTGTGGAGCTTTGGTACGCTGTTTAGTGTGGATGTTTGGGGATTCTTTTGATTCCGCCATATCGCTCTGTATTTTTTGAATATGTGTGACATAGTTTTTAGAAGTGTTTTTGTGTTTTTCTGGTATCTTTTTGTTGGGTCGCATATGTACCGGTGATCAAAAAGACAGTATAAATTTGAAAACTGAATAAATCACGAAGTAATGTAGACAGAGAGGTACAAATTGACACCCATGCTTGGAATGACATGGGGTTTTATTCGAACCAAAAAAATACAAAAATTCAAAAATGTCCGATAGATGGCGCTTCATCTGATCAGAATAACAATAATTAGCATAAGAAAGTGAGACAAAGCAAAGATGAAGATATTTACAGGAAATGCTCAATATATCCAACACCATTCCTCAAAAATAGCTGTAGTCGAGGAATAATGTTATGAACAGCACTGTAAAGCATGTCCGGAGTTATGGTGAGGCAATGGCGTCAGATGTCGTCTTTCAGTATCCCTAGAGATGCCGGTCGATCACGATACACTTGCGGCTTCAGGTAACCCCAAAGCCAATAATCACACGAGCTGCGGTCTAGGGTCCTGGGAGGCCAAGCACGACGAAAGTGGCGGCTGAGCACACGACCATCACCAAACGACGCGCGCAAGAGATCTTTCACACGTCTAGAAACATGGGATGGAGCGCCATCCTGCATAAACATCGTACGTTCCAGCAGGTGCTTATCAGCCAGGCTGGGGATGATGCGATTCTGTAACATATCGGTGCCTCTCACCCGTCACGGTAGCAGTTACTGACGTTTTGCTGTCCAGCGCCATCTGTCGGACATTTTGTGAACCTTGTTTTTGTGGTGTCACCGCCACTTGCTAGGTGGTAGCCTTTAAATCCGCCGCGGTCCGTTAGTATACATCGGACCCGCGTGTCGCCACTATCAGTGATTGCAGACCGAGCGCCGCCACACGGCAGGTCTAGTCTAGAGACACTCCCTAGCACTCACCCCAGTTGAACAGCCGACTTTGCTAGCGATGGTTCCCTGTCTACATACGCTCTCATTTGCGGAGACGACAGTTTAGCATTGTTTTCAGCTACGTCATTTGCTACGACCTAGCAAGGCGCCATATTCAGTTACTATAATTACTTCAAGAATGTATTCTGAACAGATAATATTTTGAATCATGTGCCGTAAAGAGCGACGTTCATCATTAATGGATTAAATTTAAGTATCAAACTAATTATGTCCGCTTTCTGAATTCTAATTCCTTGTCAGGTTCTAGACCTCACGTCAGTATAGTTCTTCCCTCCTCACGCCAGCCTGCGTGCATTTCGGCCTCCACTAGTAACAGCCAACACAAGAGGTTTTTTTTTTGGGGTTCTAATAAACCCCCATGTCATTCCAAGCATGTGTGTCAATTTTTACCTCTCTATGTTCATTAATCCGTAGCTTATTAATTTTTCAAATTTATACTGATTTTTTGATCACCCGGTATATGCTGTTAAAGCAAACACGGACAAAAGGGCTTCAACTTCAAGATGATTTTATTGAAGGACTTTAAAGAGATATTGAAAAAATGAAAAAAAATTATTGTGAATTACTTATGAAATGTTCCTCGTAGAATGACTGAGCACACTCTGTTGGGCTTTAATACCGTTACTGCGGTTTCAGTACAATACGGCGGCAGTCCAGTTCGAGATAACCATGAACTTGACGTGTACGGGTTTCCACTGCCTCGTGTAACTGGAATCCCAATCGCCTGACTCTTGTCGGCAAATAGCTTCGGTAGCACTGTCGATGTCTCGGTGCGTTACTTTACTGGTAGCTCTCATGCGAACACACAAATTGTTGTTGGCTCATTCACTCGATAAAAAAGATGAGAAAACGCACGGTGTACCATTTCTCTTTTCATGCCTTTCATCTTTCCATCCCTGGCCCCGTGAAAAACAACAATACGAAAAAATTGTGCGGGGTGTGGTTGGTTTCGGCAGCCTATAAAGCCTAAGTGGCGTGAGGGTGGCGGGCATTCAGGCGGAGGAGAGTTCAAGTAATCTTTTGACATCCATCCGACACAGGGAGGCGTTCGTAAAAGACGCGCTCTCTACCGAGAAACAATGCCATTGTTCTGGCGGCGAAGGCCCCTGAAAAGGCGGGCCTCGCGCGGCGCTGCCACCGGTATTCAACTGTTTGGTTTTACGGCGGCGGAGCGGGAAAATGCGGGAGGCGCGGCGGCCACCGGCATGGACCCGCCGCCCACAATGGCGTCGCCGCGCTGTTCCATTCCCCAGTTCATTGTCGTCCGAGGCCTCCGAAAAATTACGCCACAGGTTACAATGCGCAACAACATGTCCCGCCGGCGTTCCCTCTCCCTCTCTCGCTCCTGGGCGGGCTCCCAATCGTTTAAGGAGATTACAATGAAGGAGCGGGGAGGCCGGGGTCCCTTTGTGCGACTTGCGACTCGGCGCCTAGGGTTAATATAGCTGCATCAGCATCCCCCCCCTTCCTCCCCCGCCGCTGCCTCCATTCCTCTCTTCCTATACGACGACAATGCCGCGGCCGCCGGACGAACACTCGCGCGTCCGCAGGGTCCCGCTGGGCGTGACAAAAGCGGCCAATCTTAATTTTCGGGCCCCATAATGGAGCGCCTCAAACAAGATTAAAGATAACGAACTATCGGTCCAGACCACATGAATATTGATTAATTTTTCCCCGGCTGCGTTCGTTCGGGCCGAATGCTAATAAATGTCCGTATAATCTTTAATATTAAGTTATTGTTTGACAAGTTTCCGTTTTCGTGTACTTATTCACGGGTCACAGAAAAATTACAGTCTTCGCACAAGTACGTTATACCTAGACGACAATGAATTGCCAATTTCTTAGCGTTTCTTTGGCACTGTCATCGAGATCTTATGCCCAGGTTCTGCCCTGAATCTAAATACGTTTGAGCTGTGGAAGGTGACAATCTTCGGCAGATGACACCTGACAGAAATGTCCAGACATGTCAAATTGCAGTAAAGTAATTACTAGGATTGTTTCGTAAGTATGGTAAAAAAGCGACGAGAAATGTTTATTTCGTACACAAATCACCTTACTTGTCAATATAGCCTGTTTTGAGGGATATACACAGAGTCAGCAATCCTCCAGCTTTCCCATCCCGCCGGAAAAAAAGTTTCTGTGAAACTCTGCAGCTAGCACTTCCTCATTTTATGAAAATTTCTCCCAAGTAACCCAAAGTTTCAGGTTAGGGGACAGGAAAAAGTCGCTTGTGGCTAACATTGCTATAATAATGTCGTGTGATTAGGGCGTCCCGTCGTGTAGGCCGTTCGTTGGGTGCAAGTCTTTCGATTTGACGCCACTTCCGCGACTTGCGCGTCAATGGGTATGAAATGATGACGAGTGGACAACCAACACCCAGTCCCTGAGCGGAGAAAATTTCTCTCCAGCCGGGAATCGAACCCGGGCCCTTAGGACTGACAGTCTGTCGCGTTGACCACTCAGCTACCGGGGGCAGGCGCTAAGTTTGCTGAACAGGGCGGATGACGAACCAATTCAAAGCCAAAGTAATGCACTTTCGCCACTGTTATCTCTGATGTGTAGGATAGTGCATTATCCTCGTGAAAGCACACTTTCTTGTCTGACAATTTGGTTTTTCTTCAGCCTACTCAAGTTTCAAACGATCCTACAATGAAGCACAGTAAGATCCAGTTTTGCTTCTGCCGTTTTCCAAGTAATCTATGAGGCTTATTCCTTGGGAATCCCAAGGAACGATGGCCATTATTACCAGCTGACAGAAGATCTTTGCCTTCTTCGGTGAACTTTCACCAGTTCAAATGGCTCTGAGCATTATGGGACTTAATTTCTGAGGTCATCAGTCCCCTAGACCTTAGAACTACTTAAACCTAACTAACCTAAGGACATCACATACATCCATGCCCAAGGCAGGATTCGAACCTGAGACTGCAGTGGTCGCGCGGTTCCAGACTGTAGCGCCTAGAACCGCTCGGCCACACAGGCCGGCCGAACTTTCACCAGTATTTGTCCATTGTTTTGATGGCTGTTTCGACTCTGGTGTGTATTGATGGATCCAGTTTCATCAAGAGTCACAAATCGGCGAAGAAAATCTTGCGGGTTGTGATTAAACATCGCCAGACACTGTGCTGAAGTAGAATGAGATTTTCACTCTGCAGCAGAGTGTGCGCTGATATGAAACTTCGCAGGAGAGCTTCTGTAAAGTTTGGTAGGTAGGAGACGAGATACTGGCAGAAGTAAAGCCTTGAGGACGGGGCGTGAGTCGTGCTTGGGTTGCTCAGTTGGTAGAGCACTTGCCCGCGAAAGGAAAAGGTCCCGAGTTCGAGTCTCGGTCCTACACACAGTTTTATTCTGGCAGGAAGTTTCACTGTGCTGAAGTGTTGTGCCAGCTGCGCATTAGGTCGACTGTAAGCAATCGCGGCGCCCATCTCGCACACAGCTTCTTCAAAGCCAATTCTCCTTGCAGGATATTATGCATTCACTCTGGTGAGATGTTTACAGTCTCATCAATCACACGAACTTTTATTCGGCGGTCTCGCATTACACTATCATGGATTTTGACGATGGTTTCTTTTGTGGTGACTTCAAATGGACGGCCGAGAGCGCTTCGTCTTCGATGCTTGTCCGATCACATTAAAATTCACTAATCCAAAAGCAAATGATCTTCAGCTATAGTGCAAAGTCCGCGTGAACTTCATCCACTTCCGTTTTGATCTGTGTGGCAGTCCAACCCTCAAAGGAAAAATTTTAAAAGTACCAAGAAATTTTCAAGAACTATCGTTACACCGACGAAATCAGACGACTGTCAACAATAAAATGTGCGTTGTATATCATTGAAATTCTTTATACGATCCTTGCAATAATCAAGCTTATCAACCACAAAGGTGCTACAAAAATATTCCATTCTTTCACAGAAATTCACCAAGCTTATCAAACCACCCGTACTGGTAGAAGAATCCAGAGGGAACAATAAGCATGGGAAACGAAGAAGGAAGTGCTTGGGTTGAAAAGGATGTTAATCAAGAGTGCAGCCCTCGTCTCTACTGTTCAAACGAAAAAGCAATGGCGGAAATAAAAGAAAGATTCACGAATATTGTTAAAATTGAAACTAAAGTAAACTCTACCCGAACAGGTCATGAAGGTCCAAAAGGACCGATCGGCCGCCGTATCATCCTCAGACTACAGGTGTCACTGAATGCGGATATGGAGGAACAGAGGGTCCGCACACTTCTCTCCTGGCCGTATAGCAGTTTACTGGGCGGGAGCCGCTAATTCTCGATCAAGTAGGTCCTCAGAGGTTGAATGCATCCCGCTTGCCAACAGCGCTCGGCGGACCGGATGGTCACGCATCCAAGTGAATGGTGAAATAAAATCATAATATTCGCTAATGACTTTAATATTCTCGGCGAATGTGAGTGAGAGCTACTGGATATGTGGAATGGAAGCCTTATGGAGCGAGAGAAAATCAAAGATAGATGCAAGTAATGAAGAGTAGCAGAAATGAGATAGGCTAACCTTAACATCAAGCTAGGGGTATAAGAAATAACTTCCAGAGAGTGTACGTTTGGAACACAGAATTGTGTTGAAGCGAATCAGCGACTGTAGGTAACCGGGAAAGAGGACCCTCGAAGAGTTTGAGATATGGAGCCACAGAAAGATGCTGAAAACTAAGCGAATTCATACTGCAAGACATGAAGAGATTCTCCATAGAATCGATGAGGAAAAGAATATGTGGGAAACACTAACAATAAGACGCAATGAGATGATAGTTCAAGGAATTTGTTAAGGCATTATTGAATAACTTACGTGGTACTAGAGAGGTAGTGAATGAAAACAATATTTTTATTAACGATGATCGGTTTTGGCACATCATCTATAGACGTGATGCTGCAAGATGTAGTCTGTGATTCCGTTGCTACACTTTTTAAATATGGTGATGGTTACAAAGCCGAGGGAGGTATTCAGTGTTAATAAAGTAGTGTGTGACCAAGGCAGTAATTTACAGGACGATAATATCACCTGATACAAAGATCATATGTATCCTCTGCTCACAAAACAGCTTTTCTTCGCGTGCATTATTACAGACTCACAGTCCACAGTCCATTTTAGGACATATGTTGATATGTTTTTTGTTCCTTCTACTGTCAGAATCAGCTTCTGAAGTTCGTCCCCTAACTTGTTGTTCATCCTCATATCGGATAAACATGCCTCAGTTATGATCGGAAGATTTTCATTATGAAGCGACCACCGTCCCAGTTTGCACTGTGACGAATGTATTATTACCCTTTCAATAATTATGCAGCGGTATCACCACCAGTTTAATATTCTGTATGAATTTATTGAAAATAGTATACAGTGTGGTCCATTGATAGCGACCGGGCAAAATATGTCACGAAATAAGAATCAAACGAAAAAACTACAAAGAACGTAACTCGTCTAGCTTGAAGGGGGAAACCAGATAGCGCTATGGTTGGCCCGCTAGATGGCGCTGCCATAGGTCAAACGGATATCAACTGCGTTTTTAAAAATAGGAACCCCCATTTTTATTACATATTCGTGTAGTACGTAAAGAAACATGAAAGTTTTAGTTGGACGACTTTTCTCGCTTTGTGACAGATGGCGCTGTAATAGTCATAAACCTATAAGTACGTGGTATCACGTGCTATTCCGCCAGTGCGGACGGTATTTGCTTCGTGATACATTCCCGTGTTAAAATGGACCGTTTACCAATTGCGGAAAAAGTCGATATCGTGTTGATGTATGGCTATTGTGATATAAATGCCCAACATGCGTGTGCTATGTATGCAGCTCAGCATCCAAGAGTCGGGACCATTCGCCGGATAGTTACGTTATTTAGGGAAACAGGAAGTGTTCAGCCACTTGTGAAACGTCAACCGCCGCGCGGGATTAGCCGTGCGGTGTGTGGCGCTGCAGTCATGGACTGAGCGGCTGGTCCCAGCGGAGGTTCGAGTCCTCCCTCGTACATGGGTGTGTGTGTCTGTCCTTAGGATAAATTAGGTTAAGTAGTGTGTAAGGTTAGGGACTGATGACCTTAGAAGTTAAGTCCCATAAAATTTCACACACATTTAAACATTTTTGAAACGTCAACCACGACATGCAACAAATGATGATGCCCAAGTAGGTGTGTTAGGTGCTGTCGCGGCTAATCCGCACATCAGTATCAGACAAATTGTGCGAGAATCGGGAATCTCAAAACGTCGGTATTGAGAATGCTACATCAACATCGATTGCACCCGTACCATATTTCTATGCACTAGGAATTGCATGGCGACGACTTTGTACATTGTGTACAGTTGTGCCACTGGGCACAAGGGAAATTACGGGACGATGACAGATTTTTTGCACACGTTCTATTTAGCGACGAAGCGTCATTCACCAACAGCGGTAATTTTCACTATTGGGCAACGGAAAATCCACTATGGCTGTGACAACTGGATCATCAGCGGCTTAATATGTGTTGCGGCATGATGGGATGAAAGATAATTGCGCCCCATTTTATCGATGGCAATCTAAATGGTGCAATGTATGCTGATTTCCTACTTCATGTTCTACCGATGTTACTAGAAGATGTTTCACTGCATGACAGAATGGCGATGTACTTCCAACATGATGAATGTCCGGCACATAGCTCGCGTGCGGTTGAAGCGGTATTGAATAGCACATTTCATGACAGATGGATTGGTCGTCGAAGCACCATACCATTTCCCACACGTTCACCGGATCTAACGTCCCCGGATTTCTTTCTGTGGGGAAAGTTGAAGGATATTTGCTATCGTGATCCACCGACAACGCCTGACAACATGTGTCAGCGCATTGTCAAGGCATGTGCGAACATTGCGGAAGGTGAACTACTCGCTGTTGAGAGGAATGTCGTTACACGTATTGCCAAATGCAATGAGGTTGACGGACATTATTTTGAGCATTTATTGCATTAATGTGGTATTTACAGGTAATCACGCTGTAACAGCATGCGTTCTCAGAAAGGTACATGTATCACACTGGAACAACCGAAATATAATGTTCAAACGTACCTACGTTCTGTATTTTAATTTTAAAAATCTACCTGTTACCAACTGTTGATCTAAAATTGTGAGCCACAAGTTTGTGACTATTACAGCGCCATCAGTCACAAAGCGAAATAAGTCGTCCAACTAAAACGTTCATATTTCTTTACGTACTACAGGAATATGTAATAAAAAAAGGGGGTTCCTGTTTAAAAAAAAACGCAGTTGATATCCGTTTGACCTATGGCATCGCCATCTAGCGGGCCAACCATAGCTATGTCTGGTTTCCCCCTTCAAGCTAGATAAGTTTCGTTCTTTGTAGTTTTTTCGTTTGACGCTTATTTCGTGTGATATTTGGCCAGGTCACGATCGATGGACCACCCCGTATATACTTATTTCTCTTTCTTTTATCTGATTCACGACTTTGTGCATTTTGGCCTGTACAAAGGAAAAATTTTTTAAGTTATTATATTATTTTGAATGAACCATAAATATCCTCCATTTCTGGAAGCTTCAGTCCAATTGGAAACATGTTATCCATATTAGAACAAACTGTGAGTGAGGAAGTGAAGCTTGATAAGCTAGGTAATCTAACTCAGAAGTGTTGGGATGGGCTGCCGTGGTGTGTCTAATCATGGAAAAGCTGATGCATTTTGTGAGGAGATGCTGTTTCGTAATAGTTATGAGTGAAAAGTGACGTCTCGTAACATCTAGTGGTAAATTCCGCACTACACAGGAGTGTTCGGATATTTCTGTGATAGAAAAACCGACGGAACTGAGTTAACACGATTCGCTGATCAATGGCTCAACGAGCTCCCTGACGAAGGTCGAGAAACGACTCTGGCAACAGGAAAGGCATCCAACAACAAAGGTTAATTTGCGGAAACAGGAGAAGCATCAGACCCCATACGACACCATTAAGGATAGTAAACAGAGCACTAAGCCTTAAGAGAACATGTAATACATTAGTCGTTAGTACTATTAACTCACAAAAGTAGAGGGACACAGTTAAAGAAAAGAAAAACATGTTGTGTGGAGAATATAGATTTTTGAGATGTGATGTGCCTGCGAAGATCAGGTGTCCACCACCTAACGCCAACGTTTCGTGAAAACGATATTAATCTCTGAGCCTACGCCAAAGCAGTCTTTATGTGTGTGCGAGGAATTGAAAGAAATCAGTACTTCAGCGAAACGCCCTAACAGTGCCGTTATTTCCAGGCCATATAATCAGTTATGGAGCGTTGCTCCAGGAGAGGGCGGAATATTCTCTACATACGTACTTGTATTTCCTACGCGAACGCCCATAATGTTAGCCATAAAAGCTGCAATATATTTCTATCTACGACACACCTGATGCATTGTCGTGCGCTGCGAACGAAGGCCTACATGGAAATATAAAAGTGCGGCTCTCGATAACGGAATACATGAAGAAGAAGTAGCTCTTTGTAATCTTGACAATCTTATATTTTACCGAAGCGCGACAGACTCTGAAGCTAGTACTAATAAGTACATACAAACTGATCAGTAAGTTTGGCACTAACAAAGATGAGATCAAACTGAAAATGACGGTAAAGTGAAAAATATAAATCATGTTATAAATTAATGAAGAATAACCTTCACATTTATAAAAAGCGACGTTAACTAGTAGGAGTACAAAGAGCACTAAATCGGTAATTTATAGCACAGAAACGGTCAAAATTACTTCTTCATTACTGGAAAAAAATGAGAATGCCTTTATTTTGATTAGGTAACAAGCAAAAAATATAGCATCGTTTGAAGTAGGCGAAGGGATCGATTACAGATCGGTTACACTATTGGTGATAAACCGCTGCAAACTATCAGAGCCGTGAATTACCTATGACTAACCGATCAGAGTGACCGAAAGTAAAATCATCACATAAAACTGTTTGTAGAAGATGCCAGTCTGAGATATATTGGAGAAAACTTAGAAACTTCTAACACCCTTATCACGTTGTACTAATGGAAGAGATGAAGACGATCCAACGAATACTGAAAAACATTGTAAAAGGATAATTTAATAAGTTTGAGACCGTTACAAACTAAATTGGCAGGCGCTACAAGAGAAGCTCTCCACAGATGCAAACCATATGTCGTTCGTATATCCTGGCAAGTCAATAAATGCAACTGAAGAAGTAAAGGCACTTTTTTTAGAATATCTTATATCTTAGCTATTATAGACTGCACAAACAATTCTCTGAAGGAAAATATGGCTCTTTTACCTGCACTATTATGTAAATAAATGATTGTTATATACTGGTCTCCTTTTCACTTAAGTTTATCATATATAAAAGCAATATATTATCCAACTATATTTATATGATTGCGTGCATGGATGTATGTGATGTGCTTAGTTAGGTTTAAGTAGTTCTCAGTTCCAGGGGACTGATGACCTCAGAAGTTAAGTCCCATAGTGCTCAGAGCCATTTTTTAAGGCTCCCTCACAGGCCTGTTCTGTCTGCACCAGTGTTGATCCCTAGCCCTACTGTCACATTCACACAGGAAACGTGGAAATTTGCATGTTACTTTTAGAATGCCACATATCATCCAACCATGAGCAGAATAGCCTATTTTATTTAGCACTATTTCTAGGTTTTCATAGCTTTCTTTATATGTACAGAATGTCCAACAGGTATAGATGCATACTTGTTACCATTGTGTAATAAAACAGCCTTTAAACTAGTTTTGGATGAATCAATAAACGGCCTCAAGTCTTCAGTTTTGTATTCAATACCAAACTCATTCAACAGACCGGGAATGTCTGAGCAGTACAAAATTACCTTCTTATTGGAAAAACTTGGACAATTGCTGCTCTCTCTTTCTATACATGTATATGCTGCTTCAAACTGCCAATAAGGTCTTTTGTTTTAATCCAAAGCCAAGCAATTCAGCTTTTTCTTTCGTGTATCCCAGATCCCTAACCAAATCGTTGAGCTGGGGTCCGAGTAAACAATTTTGGGCTCTAGACTTTCTGTACTACAATAGAATTAATCATCATCTGGTTAATCTAAATCAGGTTGTACATCAGAAAATATTTCTGTTGGAAAAGAATTTAAATCATCTGGTGGTTCAAGAACCTGCAAATCTACACCATTTCCTGCTCATCAGACGGTGGATGGAAGGTTAGGGTAGCATATTACCTTCTTGTTTATGACCAGTAATATCAACACTACAAAAGTAACAGTTAACAGAATGATTTCTTGGCTCCCTCCGTATCATAGGAATATTAAATCTAAAGGCTCTTTTGCTCTTTTTTGGATCATTTCCTCTGATCTTCAACACACACATAACATACCTTTTACGATGCCCAAGATTTATC
Source organism: Schistocerca gregaria (assembly GCF_023897955.1). Lineage (NCBI taxonomy): Eukaryota > Metazoa > Arthropoda > Insecta > Orthoptera > Acrididae > Schistocerca > Schistocerca gregaria. The sequence continues at coordinate 407,535,082 of NC_064924.1, read as the reverse complement.
TTGAGCATCAAGTTTTGATCCAAAGTATGATAGGTAAAACTTTTTCACAAAGTCTGTAATGTTTCTTTGGTGTTTTTAATCACAAATTCACCTCAAATATAACAAACTGTGAGAAGAGTTTTTACTACCACGATTAGACATTGTACTGAGCATATGTGCAAGAAACGGGAAAGTGAGGTTAGATTGACAGTAAACAAAACACCATCTCTTATAAGTAGGCTGTTTAGGTTTTTATGTTGGTAACGCCAGGTAGCGCTCTGTATGAAAATCACTGACTGTGGTGTGTGCAGTCTGTGGCTGATTTGCATGGTTGGAATATTGCTACTGTAGTGTTGGGAAGTTAGATGTGAACAGCATGTATTGTTGCACAGTTGGAGGTGAGCTGCCAGCAGTGGTGGATGTGGGGAGAGAGATGGCAGAATTTTGAGTGATTCAATGTAAACTTTTGAATAGTGTATCGCATGCCCAGATTGACAAAACGGTTGATTGTTAGAACTCAATCATATTCCCAAATGGCTGCAGCCCTGTTTGGGAATGGGAACATTCCAAGAGAATAAACTATCTGCATTATCCAATCATTAGGTGTAGAACATTGTTTTTCCGTGAGTACACAATTTCTAAACACTTTCCGAGAGCACACAATTTCTGAACTGCGTTATGTTATTGAGGCATAGGTTATATGTATGTGGATCAAAGCTGGTGAGATATCGTGGGGCGCCTGACTCACTCAGTGGTACGAGAAACACATCTATAACTATTTACAGACCTGATTCTCTGAGTCCTGTGCTAGGACTTACTCACATGCATGTATAAACCATGTAATAGTGAATTTTTGTATATTTTCCTTCCAAGGGATATAGCTACTAAAAAGGGCAACGATAATTTTTTTGAATTTTGCTCCTCATGGTCTCTTCCGGCCTGTGATAATAATTTTAAGTTGTTTACTGAGCGTACTAATAAATATGGTACCCTCCTTACCAACAATTAATTTTATATGATCATTCAACTTCAAATCGCTCAGCACGCATACTCCCAGATATTTTACAGAAGTAACTACTACCAGTGTTTGTTCCACCATCATATAATCATACAATAAAGGGTCCTTCTTTCTATGTATTCGTAATGCGTTACATTTGTCTATGTTAAGGGTCAGTTGCCACGCCCTGCACCAAGTGCCTATCCGCTGTAGATCTTCTTTCATTTCGCTACAATTTTCTAATGCTGCAACTTCTCTGTATACTACAGCATCATCCGCGAAAAGCGCATGGAACTTCCGACACTATCTACTAGGTAATTTATATATATTGTGAAAAGTAATGGTCCCACAACACTCCCCTGTGGCACGCCAGAGGTTACCTTAATGTCTGTAGACGTCTATCCATTGAGAACAACATGCTGTGTTCTGTTTGCTAAAAACTCTTCAATCCAGCCACACAGTTGGTCTGATATTCCGTAGGCTCTTACCTTGTTTATCAGGCGACAGTGCGGAACTGTATCGAATGCCTTCTGGAAGTCAAGGAAAATAGCATCTACCTGGGAGCCTGTATCTAGTATCTTCTGGGTCTCATGAGCAAATAAAGCGAGTTGGGTCTCACACGATCGCTGTTTCCGGAATCCATGTTGATTCCTACAGATTAAATTCTGGGTTTCCAGAAACGACATGATACGTGAGCAAAAAACGTGTTCTAAAATTCTACAACAGATCGACGTCAGAGAGATAGGTCTATAGTTTTGCGCATCTGCTCGACGACCCTTCTTGAATACTGGGACTACCTGTGCTCTTTTCCAATCATTTGGAACCTTCCGTTCATCTAGAGACTCGCGGTACACGGCTGTTAGAAGGGGGCAAGTTCTTTCGCGTACTCTGTGTAGAATCGAATTGGTATCAAGTCAGGTCCAGTGGACTTTCTTCTGGTTAGTGATTCCAGTTGCTTTTCTATTCCTTGGACACTTATTTCAATGTCAACCATTTCTTCGTTTGTGCGAGGATTTAGAGAAGGAACTGCAGTGCGGTCTTCCTCTGTGAAACAGCTTTGGAAAAAGGTGTTTAGTATTTCAGCTTTACGCGTGTCATCCTCTGTTTTAATGCCATCATCATCCCAGAGTGTCTGGATATGCTGTTTCGAGCCACTTACTGATTTAACGTAAGACCAGGACTTCCTGGGATTATCTGTCAAGTCGGTACATAGAATTTTACTTTCGAATTCACTGAACGCTTCTAGCTTTCTCGCTCCCCGCGCCCGGGTTCGATTCCCGGCGGGGTCAGGGATTTTCTCTGTCTCGTGATGATTGGGTGTTGTGTGATGTCCTTTGGTTAGTTAGGTTTAAGTAGTGCTAAGTTCTAGGGGACTGATGAACATAGATGTTAAGTCTCACAGTGCTCAGAGCCATTTGAACCACTGAACGCTTCACGCATAGCCCTCCTTACACTAACTTTGACATCGTTTAGCTTCTGTTTTTCTGAGAGGTTTTGGCTGCGTTTAAACTTGCAGTGAAGCTCTCTTTGCTTTCGCAGTACTTTCCTAATTTTTTTGTTGAACCACGGTGGGTTTTTCCCGTCCCTCACAGTTTTACACGGCACGTACCTGCCTAAAACGCATTTTACGATTGCCTTGAACTTTTTCCATAAACAGTCAACATTGCTAGTGTCAGAACAGAAATTTTCGTTTTGATCTGTTAGGTAATCTGAAATCTGCCTTCTTTTACTCTTCCTAAACAGATAAACCTTACTCCATTTTTTATATTCCTATTTACTTCCATATTTAGGGATGCTGCAACGGCCTTATGACCACTGATTCCCTGTTCTCCGCTTACAGAGTCGAAAAGTTCGGTTCTGTTTGTTATCAGTAGGTCCAAGATGTGATCTCCACCAGTCGGTCCTCTGTTTAATTGCTCGAGTAATTTTCGGATATTCCATTCAGTATAATGTCACTCGATGCTCTGTCCCTACCACCCATCCTAAACATCTGAGTGTCCCAGCCTACATCTGGTAAACTGAAATCTCCACCTAAGACTATAACATGCTGAGAAAATTTATGTGAAATGTATTCCAGATTTTCTCTCAGTTATTCTGCCACTAATTCTGCTGAGTCGGGAGGTGGGTAAAAGGAGCCAATTATTAACCTAGCTCGGTTGTTGAGTGTAACCTCCACCCATAATAAGTTACAAGAATTATCCACTTCTACTTCACTACAGGAGAAACTACTACTAACAGCGACAAACACGCCACCACTGCTTGCATGCAATCTATCATTTCTAAACACCGTTTGTGCCTTTGTAAAAATTTCGGCAGAATTTGGCTTCAGCCAGCTTTCCGTACCTATAACTATTTCAGCTTCGGTGCTTTCTATCAGCGCTTGAAGTACCGGTACTTTACCAATGCAGCTTCGACAGTTTACAATTACAATACAGATTGCTGCTTGATCCCCGCATGTCCTGACTTTGCCCCGCACCCTTTGAGGCTGTTGCCCTTTCTGTACTTGCCCGAGATCATCTATCCTGAAAAGCCGCCCAGTCCACGCCACACAACCCTTGCTACCAGCGTAGCCGCCCGCTGCGTGTAGTGGACTCCTGGCCTATCCAGCGGAACCCAAAACCCCACCACCCTATGGCACAAGTGGAGGAATCTGCAGCCCACAAGGTCGCAGAACCGTCTCAGCCTCTGTTTCAGACCCTCCACTCGGCTCCGTACCAAAGGTCCGCAGTCAGTCCTGTCGACGATGCCGCAGATGGTGAGCTCTGCTTTCATCCCACTAGCGAGACTGGCAGTCTTCACCAAATCAGATAGCCGCCGGAAGCCAGAGAGTATTTCCTCCAATCCATAGCGACACACATCATTGGTGCCGACATGAGCAACCACCAGCAGGTGGGTGCACCCTGTACCCTCCATGGCATCTGGTAGGACCCTTTCCACATCTGAAATGACTCCCTCCGGTATGCACACAGAGTGCAAATTGGTTTTCTTCCCCTCTCTTGCTGCCATATCCCTAAGGGGCCCCATTATACGCCTAACGTTGGAGCTCCCAACTATCAGTAAGCCCACCCTCTGCGACTGCCCAGATCTTGCAGACTGAGGGGCAACCTATGGAACAGGACAAGCAGGCACATCTGGCCGAAATCAGTATCAGCCAGAGACAGAGCCTGAAACTGGTTCGTCAGACAAACTGGAGAGGCCTTCCGTTCAGCCTTCCAGAAACTCTTTCGCCCCCTGCCACACCTCGAGACCACCTCCCACTCTACCACAAGTGAGGGGTCAGCCTCAACGTGGGCAGTATTCCGGGCAGTCACAGCCGTAGTCCGACCGGGGGATGCATGGGACGAGCTGGCCGTCCCCGACAAACCCCCACCCAGACCCCCACAGTGATGCCCATTGGCAACAGCCCCAAGCTGTGTGACCGAAACCAACACTGCCTGAAGCTGGGAGCGAAGGGATGCCAACTCAGTCCGCATCCGAACACAGCAGTTGCAGTCTCAACACCGACGTTTTTGAGATTCCCGATTCTCGCGCAGTTTGTCTGCTACTGATGTGCGGATTAGCCGCAACAGCAGCTAAAACACCAATTGTGCATCATCATTTGTTGCAGGTCGTGTTTGACGTTTCACATGTGGCTGAACCCTTCCTATTTCCTTAAATAAAGTAACTATCTCGCGAACGGTGCGGACACTTGGATGTTGTCTTGCAGGATACCGAGCAGCATACATAGCATACGCCCGTTGGGCGTTTTGATCACAGTAGCCACACATAAACACGATATCGACCATTTCCGCAATTGTTAAACGGTCCATTTAAACACGAGTAACGTATCACGAAGCAAATACCGTCCGCACTGGCGGAATGTTACGTTATACCACGTACTTATATGTTTGTGACTATTACAGCGCCAACTACCAAAAATCGAAAAAAGTGGTCCAACTAAAACAATTATATTTCTTTAAGTACTACACGAATATCTAATAAAAAAGGGGGTTGTTATTTAAGAAAAAAGGGGGTTCCAATTTAAGAAAACGCAGTTGATAACCGTTTGACCTATGGCAGCGTCATGTAGAAGGCCAACCATAGCGCCATCTGGTTTCCCCCTTCAAGCTAGACAAGTTTCGTTCTTTGTAGTTTTTTCAAAAAAATTGTTCAAATGGCTCTGAGCACTATGAGATTTAACAGCGGAGGTCATCAGTCCCCTAGAACTTAGAACTACGTAAACCCAACTAACTTAATAACATCACACACATCCATGGCCGAGGCAGGATTCGAACCTGCGACCATAGCCGTCGCGCGGTTCCAGACTGAAGTGCCTAGCACCGGCTCCGCCACTTCGGTCGGCTAGTTTTTTCATTTGACGCTTATTTCGTGGGATATTTGACCCGGTCACGATCAATGGACTCTCTTGTATATTGCATAGATAAATTGTTCAATCCCTTATGCTGAATGTAACATTTTCCCTCCTATAACCACTCCTATAATTCAATGCAGGTTTCTTTTTTTTCTTCTATTTATTAGTATAATTGTTTTTATGTCACCATTGCTAATCTCATTTACTTTCAGCATCCGTAGTTGTTCTGCATGGTTTTATATCTTCTGGTACACAAGTGCTGAGAACCCATGATTTTCTTAAGAATATTAGGTTTAGTAAACTTTGTCTGTTTCTAATACGTATTGTATTTCTGTTTAATTTTGTTGGGTAACCATCTAACTTATATCGTTACACACTGGTGACCCCTTGTATTATATCTTAACTGATATCTCAGTGTTATATGATGACATCGTCAGTTGCATCGACATCGTCCTGGTCATGTCCTTCGTTAACTGCTCGTGAGATTCTTACAGTTGTTTCAGAGGCAAGTTCAAATTTTTTTGGGATATGCTTCCCTAGTCAGCTCTCCTGCTCTCAGTAATCGTAATTTTTGATGTATGACTTTACGTGCTATGATAATTTTCCGTTTTGTCAACGTGTCCCCATGTACAAAACTATCATAGAGATTGGATGTAGCACATACAGTGTGGTCAGAAACAGTCTGAAAAGCTTGTAAGGTTGTTGCACGGTAGATAGTGCTGAGAAAGAACTGTTAAGGGAAAAATTCGATACGTTGGGGCGTATCTGATTTAACTACCATTGAATTTAGCCAGTCGGGCCACTGTACGCACAAATACGAGCAGCTTGTCAGAGGCGGTGCTTTCAAAAGTGTTTTTCGTTTGGTTTTTTCAGACCGATCAAGAGAGCGATACAAAACTTGGATGTTGAAAGGTAGCAAGAATGTCTTGGTCAGTTCGAAGAAACCAAACAAACTGAACTAGAGAGCTATAGAAAAATAGGACTTCGGAGGATAACAAGAATTTCTTGTTCATCCCGAGAAAATCAAACAAACCACACAATTCGAACACGCGAGGACATGATTGCCTAATTTCAAAGATAATTGAACTAGAAACTCTGGAAAATATCGAATTTTTCTCTTAACAATTATTGTTCAGCACAATGACCCCCGTAACGCTCTTGCAAGCTTTTCGGACCGTTTCTGCAACTCTGTACATACATTTTCGGACTAGTTACTACGTTTTTTTTCCCTCGTGTAATCGTGTGATGATGGCTAATCCGATCACCAATCTTATTAACTGCTCCCTTGAATGCCTTATGAAAGTTTGCTACCCACATACTAAGATCTCTAATTCAGTAATCAATCATTGCTAGTTTCATATCAACATGCGAAGGAAAATTTTGTCTTCCCAGCCATTCTGATTGCTTACTTGAGCTTCTTGAAAATTTATCCATACTGTGGAATACTGGCATCTTTTTTCCAGTAATGTACATTACGGTTGTGTGCACATGTATTTAGATTTTTAAAACTGTCCTGAATTTTTTTCTATATCCCTGTCACTTAATTTTTGGGTTTTGTCGATAGACAGAAACCATACTTACCGTGAGTCCAGTATTCTGCGCCAATACTCTTGACATCATTGAATGTTATACCAGTACTGATATGGTGTTCATAATCTTGGTGTTTGATGTTCATTTGTCCCGTCTGAAAGCGATAATAAGTTTTGCACTATTAAAAATTAGCCATTCAGGTATTCTAGAATACATCTATAGCATTATACCCACTAATACGAAATTCTTTAATCGGCCCTCTTTGTCACAAGCTATTTCATCAGAAATTGAGGCGGACTTTTGTTTCACTTCATCTTGTGATGCCAATTTCATAACATCACTATATTCAACACTTCTAAACATCTCTTTTAATAGCTGATATTTGGGTTGAAATAGCTTTTAATAAAGTAAATACACATGATTGAAGCAGAGTCCATTTCTTATAATATATTGTTTACCATACTCTTTAGGGCCAAAATTATTAAGCATTTGTCGCTGGTATTAAGAGATCGTTTCAACCAAACCGTCCCATAATTTGTGGAAAACCCAAAAATGATAGTTGTTGTTTATGTTGTGGTCTTCACTCCAGAGAATGGTTTGATGCAGCTCTACATTTACTCTATCTGTGGAAGCTTCTTCATCTCCGAGTAACTACTGCAATCTACATCCTTCTGAATCTTCTTAGTGTATTCATCCCTTAGTCACCCTCTACGATTTTTACCCTCCACGCTTCCCTCCAGTACTAAAATGGTGATGCCTTAATACATCAGATTGTGTCCTACCAACCTACCAATGTGTCAAACTTAATAGAAATAAACTAATCCCCACTGGATAATGATATATGAATTAGTACTAGCGAGAGTCTGTTTGTTGTTGCAAAAGTATTTCAAATAGTGCTTTAGAGTGATTGTCACTGTTTGTGAGCTTGGTTGTGTTAAAGTGTAATTCACAAGAATCACTTTAGTCTGATGCAATCTAGCACAGATGTAAGTAAGTTAAGCAGGGCAATTTCGTCGGATGGCGAGCGCCTTAAACGGTTACAGAGCGGCGCTACAGTCAGTTGTCAACATCGAATCTACAAACGTGCGCGGAAATGGGCGCGCTGTTGAAACTTGCATGACTGAATCGTCCCAACGACCACCGGCTGCCCCCAAAACAGCAATCTTCAGTAACAAACCGCAGAGGAAAGGAGATGTAAGAATTTTTGGCTTCCATTAATCTGTAGCTACTGAACGAGGGGAGTCGTGAACCAACTTTTGAAAATAGTAAAGGAAAGAGCAATATTGATTTAACTCTGGCCACCTCTCATCTACTGCTGATGCTAAACCAATGGACTTGTGGTGAAGAAAAGAGTTGCTCCGACCACATATTACTTTTAGCATAATTCATAGTAAAAAAAAATATTGGTAGATACGAAAGCCTGAGAGATTTGGATGGATACTTGTCGGAAGAACTTAGGTACAAATATTTACGAAACAAGGGCTTACACAACTTACAATAAATAGACCAACATTCGGCAGTAAAACTTGAAGCGGAAACCAATATTGAAACTCTTATCACACAATCTGAAGATGTTCACAAGGACAGTATGTCATAATGGCCGGTCTTGATGTTCAGGGAGCTTCTGTGCATTCTAACAGGCCTTACGCCAATAATTATTAAACTCCACGCAATGGCTGATGATCATAAAATGATAAAAATTGAATACGCGGCCGCTTTAGATTACAGCAGTTGCCCCCTTCTAGGAAGTACAGCACCTGTAAAAGAAAACTTAAGGGATACCGATGGGAATTATTCAGAGAACGGAAGGAGTAGTACCAATCATCGATGGCACGCCGGCCTAACAGTTAAAGTACACACTAGAGAATGGGTGCAACTTTAACGAAGCAGAACAATTAGCAGTCTTGCGAGTCTTTGAGAAACTAGAGAACTCATGAGAGAATATGTTAAAACGGCAGCTGTGATACGCACGGGCACTGTTTGACGTTCTCTTAAATGTTAGTAGATTTTGTACCACTGAACGACTTACAGATTGCTGATTGAAAATTGGACACAGATCTTTTCATGCTAATGGATCTTCCCTCTGAATAGATTTTTCCCGTTATTGTTAATAATTATTTATCACAATGTATTTGTGCTACCTATCGAGAATTATATAAACATATCCGCTTTGCACTAACATATTAGCTTTTGGGCAGTACAGACGTCACCGTTGAAAGATTATTTCATCAGCCGTCAGTCGTTTGACAAAATGTCTTTTACTTGTGCTTCCGTTTCCACTTCACTTTTGCTCAGCAGTGTCAGTGAAGGAGTTTCAATATATGAAAGACAAGAATATGTTTTAATATTCTGTATGCCTTGAATAATTTTATCAGCTCCCAACTTCTTTCCTCACATACGTAGCAGTACTATTAGCGGCAATATCCGAACGTTCTTTTATGATTTATGCGCTAATGTTCAAGACATAATTGTAATTTGCATTGAAGAGTCCTGAGGTGGAAAATGGTGCGGTTTCATAACTGCGGAGGTAACAGGTGGTGGGTTGTGCTCAAACAATACGTGTTATGAAATTCGTTGAAAAACAAATCCTGTGATGCCGTAGAATTCTGGGTTGCACTATGGTTGTGTATGATGACCAGTTGCCTGTAGGTATTGTGAAGTTCCATCTAAACCACATTAAATTTAAGGAAATTGCTTATGAAGGAGATCGAACCCAGAACCTTATGGCTAATAAACTTTTAGGTCAATTTGGTAATCATGTGATACCATCTAACCGCGGACTGCACTAGGACAATTAACGTGTTTATGGCCTTGGATTGGGTCAGTTCTGTTTATGAGCTACGATTGTTTTAGGACAAGTGGCTGAAATATATATTAGGTTAGGGTATTTAGGGTATGACCTTGTATTGCCTCTTTCCCCGCAAAAGTCTCCTATTGAAATAATTTACTAATGAAACTGCGAGAGCGTACGTTCGAAGAAGAACCAGACAACATGTTACTTCCGCCAACATTTATTTCACAGACTGACCATGACGAGAAAATCAGAGTTATTCTCATGCGATTTAACGACATTTGTTCTTACCACTATTCATGAATGGAACATGGAAGATATGACCGTGGTAGAACTAACACCCACCGCCGTACGCTGCAAGAGTGTAGATGTATTAGTAGATGTAGAATGAATGCTAATTATTGTCAGATGGAGTTTACCATTGTCTTCCATCACTGAAAAATAGTTTGTCTGATTGTTTCTGTTGTTCTTGTTTACGTCAACCGTTTGCACTCCCCCACTGATAGCCTGTTACCCAGCCACCGCGCTGCATCGATGCTTGTTCGTGCACAACTGTCAATGTACTTTCTCCTGATCAGTACTCTCATCATCTTTTCATCCAAATTAATTTCCGTTCCCCTTTATTAAAAGTCTACTTTCTTTGCTTCATTTTTGTCGTATGAGAAGTTCATAAAAACTGGAAGGAGGATAGTGATTCCCTTCTTTCGATCATAAATATTGGTTTGCCCAGTAGCGCTTTGGTGCTTCTGTTGACACGATTTCTAATCGATTGGTTACAAGTGTTAAGTCCTAGTTTCGGAAAAGAAGTTTCTAGTGATTAAAATTCTGAAATATTTGGTAAATCTAAATATAGTTTAGAGGTAACATTTTATTTATTGATAGAGCTATTTCTTGTTCCTTTTAGTGAGCTGATGAAATCCATTTATTAAACATTTAGGAGTTCCTTTCATTCCTATTTTTCCCTGTCTGCCTTGTCGAAAGCTTTTACATAACCAACAGTCAAAGAATGTATTGGACTATTATGCTGTGTGTATCCGTCATTTCGCTGTCTAATGCCACATGTGTCACTTTTGCGGAATACGAGTCTCGTCTTCAACTGGCATTATATTTTCTAAAAGCACTACGAGCCATTGTGTTAGCTCACTTGACATTAATTTGTGCCTTCTTTTGTGTTGTGGAATGCACTTGTAATACTTTTGAGTGCTTATTGTGCTCTGTTCTCCTGTAGAAAAGAAAAATGTGCAGCTACAAAACATGCAGAATTGCATTAGCCAGTCACCTACTTCAGGTGAAATGGAACGAGGCAAGATGACCGCGGAAAATCAAAGCCCATGCCTCATGTATACGGATTGTACATGCATGAACTGCTTCTTGTGTGGATGAGAGGATGCTTCTTTTTGCAGTAAGTTGGAATGGCGGCTGTGCAGAGTGTGAAATGGAAATTGAATTTAGTGCTGCCTCGTAAAATGAAATACTGGGTGTCCCAGATCTTCGGCGCCAAATTTATGCAGATGGCTGATGATGTTCAAGTAATTGCTTTAACACAAAGAACTAACAAACTAAAAAGGATATTTCGCTTTTATTGACATCAATAACTTACATCTGATATCAATATTAGCGATTTGATGTCACACCGGATCTACGTATGAAGCAAGGGGGAAAATGCTGTCTGTATGGTTCAGTGCGCGATCTGATTTATCTTATTCTCATTATCCCTTCTTTATATCTACGATAGGATCTTTCAATAATCCTCGAACAGCAAATCTTTAAATTAATTCAATCCTGTTTCGGGCAAACAATGTTGCCATCTTCCAATTTCTTCGAAAGGCTCCTATTTAACTTTCTCGAATTATGACAGCCGATGAACTTGGAGATTTCTTAGTATCGCATGAAAACGGCCTCTAATCCTAAACCGACCATACGTGACCATCTGATAAATTTTGATGCTTGATATTTAATTCAGACGGGTGTTCCCAACAGTCGTCCACTTCGCACGCAATTCGCTACAGGTAGGGGAACAAAGGCATTGTGGTACGGGAAGCACCCTGACCTTCGTACGCAAAGATGACTTCCAGGGTACAAATGCAGAACGGTTTAGAGTTCTATTTACATCTACAACTACATCACTACTCTGCAGTTCACACTTAAATGTATGGCAGAGGCTTCTTCGAATCACCTTCAAACTATTTCTCTACAATTCTACTCTCTAGTAGCACGCGGGAAAATTTAACACTAAAATCTTGCCGTAAGTTGGTGACAATAAAGTGTTCTCACATTCAGAGCTGAAAGTTGAGAAATTGTGTACAAGGATTCGCGCTATAACGAAAATCGTCTTTGTTTTAATGATTGCCACACCAACTCGCTTACTATATCCGTAACTCTCCCTCCCCTATTTCACGATAATGAAAAATGTGGTGTCTTTCTTTAGACTTATTCTATGTCGTCCGTCAATCCTATGTGTAAGGATCCCATACCGTACAGCTATACTCAGCAGAGGACGGACAAGCATAGTGTAGGAAATTTCTTTCTCGTAATAGTTTTGTCCTTTAACTATATCACAGTGCCTTAGAAGACTGATACTGTTTCTCGATTAAGTTAAATGAGGGCTCCAAATGCTATAGCGTTACTCCAGAATTAGTGGCAAAAACATTGTACACTGTTTCCATAACAGCTCTTCCGCACCCTGACATAATTCTTCCAAGAAAACTTTGTTCACCTTCTCTTCTATAGATACTTACTTTGTACTAGAAACCATATATTTAAACTTGAGACGCGGTCCAAAAGTTTCCCACTGATTTCATAACTGAATACTATCGTATTCTTTCTCTTTGTCGCGTCCACTACATCGAATCCATCCACATTTTAAGAGACGCGACATGCAGTTGACCTCATTGACATATCTAAAACTCGGTCACATGGTCATATGACATCCTGAAAGCCATGGATCAAGGCCGTCATGTAGATGCATTAATTCTTCACTTCCAAAAAGCATTTGAATTGAAACGTCCCCTTAGAAAAAATTACACACGACTGTGCTTAAACTGACACACAATAGTTTTTAGCGCAACGCAATCTGACTTTCAATAATCCCGACAAAAGAATGGCCCTGACTAACATTAACCTATACCTTTCACAAATCACTTACCTCACAAAAAATCTTCGTTACTCGAACTACTGCAATACAGCGAGCGCCACTACTGCCATCTAACTAAAAGACTCAAACAACGGAAGTCACTAACTACTGATAGGCATAGTTAGCGAATGAAAGATTTTAATAGAGAACAAACAATGTATTTACCTTAATAGTCATTATATATATATATATATATATATATATATATATATATATATATATATATATATATCAGTTCATGACACCAATTCTTACAAATTTCAAAACTCCGCCATCTCTCTCCCCACGTCCACCACTGCAGGCGGCTCACCTCCAACTGCGCAACGCTACGCGCTGTTAGCATCCAGCTGCCGCTGCCCAACACTACAATGGCGAGTATTACAACAATGCCAACCAGCCACAGACTGCACACGGCACAGCCAGTGATTTTCATACAGAGCGCTACGTGGCGGCGGCGTTACCAATTAAAAAAACCTAAACATCCTACTTACAGAATCAGTTCTGTACTAACGTGTATTAATGAAAGTACGATCGCGCGGGGTACGATGCGAAATTTGTGACAGGTTTGGGGATTTATTGCTAGGAAAAACACAGCAGGCTACTTTGAATGCAGAGTCATCGAGAGCTGTAGAAGTAACTTCAGTTACGTCTCAGGGAAGTATCTTAAGGAACTTCCAGACAGAATTAATAGTAACCTCAGGTTTCTCGTAGATGATGTAGGCGGAACCTCATTTTGCCGAGGTTGTTTCAGGTACGCTGCGAAAGTTTCACTGGAGACCCTTTGGACATCCTTCATTCAGTCCCGATATCTCCTCGTGTGATTTTCATGTTTTTGGAGCCCCGTAGAGAGAAATTTGTCGCCACAGATTTGCTTCAAACGAAGAGGTGAAACCTTGAGTACAGTCATCTTTCCGTAGACCATCTCTAACATTTTTTCCATGAAGGCATTGACCGTCTTGTGTCATGGTATAATAAATGTATAACAGTTACTGCGATCATTTGAAGTAATAAACTGTTTAGTTACTTTTTTTCGTTTCACTCGTTTTCAAAAGCAACTCAGCTATGCATTGTCGCAGTTTAAATAGCAAATGTAGCTTATAGAAAGTTCCATTATTATAATTAAATATCTATGAACAGTTATATCTTGACAGCATCAGAGGCGGTTGCGTCCACCATGTTCTCACGTTTTGAACTGAACAGGGCAATTGAATTTGTGTAGCTTAGAGCGGGAAAACCGGAAAAAGTCCGTTGTAGTAGAAAATATAGTGTGCACGGGGACACGAGTAGCTTAAAGTGATAAACATTGAGTTTTTTCGTCTCGTCACGGTCCAGTTTAGTTTATTTATGGGCGTTTAATTATGTGTCTGCAGCAGTATTACTAAACGGCAAAGCCAGTTCATGGAGCATGGGTGCACTTGCAGGCTGCCTATCTAACGGCTTCCAGGGCCAACAAAAAACTGATTTTTGATATTTTGCATAATTGCTGATCGAATTTAAAAATTTTAAATGCTCATAAAAAATTGCAATCTTATCTTAAAAGTTTGACACAGTACGAGAGGGATTGTAGTTAGAAATTGTGTATATATGTCTTGAAACAGCTTAACTCACGTCCAGAGATGTGCCAAATAGTTTAATAAGCATTTTTAAATTTAATATGCAAATACTTGATTATTTCTGTTTCAAATGTAACTCAGAGTGGTTGCACATTTTACATGCCATCTGTTCCACTGATTTTAACATCAATAATTCTTCAAATCTTTCATCTTTCACGGCCCCATATGTGGCCTCGTTATCGTTCCACCAAAGGTCGATCAACATGAGCAGAAATTGGTAAACAAGTATTATATTTAAGAAAAGGTTTTTTTACATTTGGATATCTGTTCTCGGAGTGTGAACTATTATCATTATGTTTTAAATGTTGTAGCGTTACCAGATCTGTTGTAGGCTAGGTATTATCACTGCCTACAGAAGAATCAGAGTTCACAACAAACATATGATAAGATTCAACCTTTTCTTTTCTCATCTGAATGTTGCAGGTCCTTCCCAACTTTCTTCATCTTGTTCATCTTCCTCTCTCCTGAAATAAACATTGCTGTAACGTAGTCTCAATAATTTTGGTGAAAGAGATCCATAGTAGGTATCCTTGTCGCCTTTCCGTTAGAAGTAGGTTTTGAACAATTGATGTGTTCATTAAGAAAATTTATTTCAATTTCCTTAAACGCTGTTAATCCGAGTTTCTTTAAAGTTTCATTTAGAATGTCCCTGAGTGTGAGCAGATCTTGAATGGAATTATATTATGAATTCCATCGTGGATAAGAGCGGAATTTTCCAGGGATTTCAAATAAGTTTCACTAACCTTTAAACACAATTTCCAGAATGCATGACATTTAGACAAACTGCTTCGTAATGTTTCTTGCATGAATTACTTTGAGATCTCTTCGTACTATTGAATATAATGTGTTGAAACGTCCCCTTTGAAAAATTATACACGACTGTGCTTAAACTGACACACAATAGTTTTTAGCGCAACGCAATCTGACTTTCAATAATCCCTTCAAAAGAATGGCCCTGACTAACATTAACCTATACCTTTCACAAATCACTTACCTCACAAAAATCTTCGTTACTCGAACTACTGCAATACAGCGAGCGCCACTACTGCCATCTAAATAAAAGATTCAAACTACGGAAGGCACTAACTACTGATAGGTATAGTTAGCAAATGAAAGATTTTAATAGAGAACAAACAGTGTATTTACCTTAATAGTCAAAATATATATCGTAGTTCATGACATCCAGTCTTACAAATTACAAAACTCTGCCATCTCTCTCCACACGTCCACCACTGCTGGCGGCTCACCTCCAACTGCACAACGCTACACGCTGTTAACATCCAACAGCCCAACGCTACAATGGCAGACAACAATGCAAACCAGCCACAGACTGCACACGGCACAGCCAGTGATTTTTATACAGAGCGTTCGTGGCGACGGCGTTACCAATAAAAAAACCTAAACAGCCTACTTACAGTGTGTATGTGTGTGTGTGTGTGTGTGTGTGTGTGTGTGTGTGTGTGTGTGTGGCCCATCTCTCATGATTGGGCAGTTGCAACTCTTCAAAATCTTCAGATGGCTCCGGAAATTCTCTTTACCGTAACGGGTCATCGTCATCACCAACATCAAGAACATTATCATGCACAACTTCAGTATTCAGAATACGAGCTATATCTCTTTCACTTGTTCCTGTATCCGAATCCTTTCCATATATTTTAAAAGCTTTGACCATATTTGATCCAGTGTCGACTTTTGCCAGGTTTAAATCAAATTCACAGTGAGTGTACACAATCTGTTCAGCTACTTAATCGTAACTTGTGTATTCCTTTAAACCGAAGCCAGAACTAATTTTTTCCTTCAAGTGTTTCACAATCATTGTAATGAGCCGTTACACTCAGATAATTTTTCTTGAACGTTGAACCAGCAGTGGTGCATACAAAATCGTCATTTTTGAAAGCTCCTTTAGTATTCTCCACATATTCTTTGTACTGTTCTGCAATTTTTTATTAGTCGTTGGTGGGACAGGTAACTGTGTACTTTCAATATGAGATTTAGAGGTTTCCTTTTCTACAATTGATGTAGGTAACGTGGTATCACTTAGGCACAAACAATCACCACAGTCAAATCGTTGTCTGCATTTACAATGTATTGTTGGACGAACATCGTTAGTTGAAACAATAGTATCGAAATTATCTATGACTTTTAAGACTATCGATACTATTCTTACCGACTAAATGCGAAAGCAGGAAAGCAGTTTCTGAAGCATTCCATAGATGTAAGCGTTGTTTATAAAGATGACACTCTTACTTTCACGTTAAATGAACTCCTTCAGTGTTGCCAATGAGTAAACTCGTCGTCAGACAAAAATGTGATCCTGACCTCGCTCCCTTCTTCATTCACTTCCTTAATAGGCCACTAGCATTATCAGATGATTTTAGTACATTTCACATTAAAGAAACAATACTAATAAACTTGAACTCAGATCTTACTGCCTTTCCTAATAATTAGGGTCACGGTTATATTCACTTGACATGCATACTTTTGGCGCTTACCTCACCGTCTGTATCCGTAGTGGAACTACTTTTTTTTTAAACAAATGGCGCATTTAATTGATGAACACTACAAAGTATGAAATAAAAAAATTCAAGAAAAGCATTCTGCATTTTACACACACAAAATATGTATGTAAGCATTTCAAGTTAAGTAGAAAATGCTTTTTGGAAAAAAAAGTATTTCAAATACAAGACAAAACTAGATATTCTGCAGTTTTTTTTTCTGCTCACGGCGTGCGAGTTATTCAGACAATATGCATACGGAATTTGAGCACTCAGCGTCTTCCACCAAACTTTACACATAAACCGTGTCGAAATATCTGCATAAGGCATAACCTTTAAATACATTACTTCTTTGTTGCCTACTCTTTTAGCAACACATTTTGCAGACAGTATCCACACATACTGCTCAATGTACCGTCAAAATTATGTCATTGCACGTTAAACAGTTAAGGAGATATGATCATAAACAACGAGGTACGTGAAAAAATAGCTTCCTCATAAAAAGGAGGCCCCAATCACCCAATTACGCCCAGTGACTTCCAACAAACTATGAGCATAATTTCGAATATCTTCTAAACATTCTCTAGCTTACACGCGTTTAACCACGAACATTTAACAAATTATCTCTAATCCGACGTTTGAAGCTGTTTTGAAGAATCTGGCGTGGGGTGCATTGATTCAAATGAAAGAAATTCGTTTGAAAAATAGATTGTGTGTGAGGAGAAATCACCACGTGTGTGACTTCGGATTTGGCGAATACTTACGAGTAATTTACGCTGTTTACTGCAAAACCTACGTTTCTAGCATTTGTAGACTTAGAGAAAGCTTTTGACAATGTTGACTGGAATACTCTTTTTCAAATTCTTAAGGTGGCAGGGGTAAAATGCAGGGAGCGAAAGGCTATTTATAATTTGTACAGAAACCAGATGGCAGTAATAAGAGTCGAGGGGCATGAAAGGGAAGCAGTGGTTGGGAAAGGAGTGAGACAGGGTTGTAGCCTCTCCCCGATGTTATTCAATCTGTATATTGAGCAAGCAGTAAAGGAAACAAAAGAAAAATTTGGAGTAGGTATTAAAATTCATGGAGACGAAGTAAAAACTTTGAGGTTCGCCGATGACATTGTAATTCTGTCAGAGACGGCAAAGGACTTGGAAGAGCAGTTGAACGGAATGGACAGTCTCTTGAAAGGAGGATATAAGATGAACATTAACAAAAGCAAAACGAGGATAATGGAATGTAGTCAAATTAAATCGGGTGATGCTGAGGGAATTAGATTAGGAAATGAGACACTTAAAGTAGTAAAGGAGTTTTGCTATTTAGGAAGTAAAATAACTGATGATGGTCGAAGTAGAGAGGATATAAAATGTAGACTGGCAATGGCAAGGAAAGCGTTTCTGAAGAAGAGAAATTTGTTAACATCGAATATAGATTTATGTATCAGGAAGTCGTTTCTGAAAGTATTTGTTTGGAGTGTAGCCATGTATGGAAGTGAAACATGGACGATAACTAGTTTGGACAAGAAGAGAATAGAAGCTTTCGAAATGTGGTGCTACAGAAGAATACTGAAGATAAGGTGGATAGATCACGTAACTAATGAGGAGGTATTGAATAGGATTGGGGAGAAGAGAAGTTTGTGGCACAACTTGACTAGAAGAAGGGATAGGTTGGTAGGACATGTTTTGAGGCATCAAGGGATCACAAATTTAGCATTGGAGGGCAGCGTGGAGGGTAAAAATCGTAGAGGGAGACCGAGAGATGAGTACACTAAGCAGATTCAGAAGGATGTAGGTTGCAGTAGGTACTGGGAGATGAAGCAGCTTGCACAGGATAGAGTAGCATGGAGAGCTGCATCAAACCAGTCTCAGGACTGAAGACAACAACAACAACAACACTGCAAAACTAATGAATATTGTAGAATCCTCGATGCAAAACAGAAATTAAAACTCCTCTGACAGAGCTAGGTGGCGCTGTGGCTAGCACATTGGACTCGCATTCGGGAGGACGACGGTTCAATCCCGTGTCAGGCCATCTTGATTTAGGTTTTCCGTGATTTCCCTAAATAGCTCCTGGCAAATGCCAGGATGATTCCTTCGAAAGGGCACGGCCGACTTCCTTTCCTAATCCGATGAGACCCTTAGCTGTCTGGTATCCTCCCTCAAAACAACTCAGCCCAACCCAACCCAACCTAAAACTCCTCTGATCTTTCAGTCAAGTGCTGACATAAATACTGAATCTAAGAAACTTGACCGGAAGTGTTCGTGTCCCTTTTACGTT
The DNA here is from genome assembly GCF_023897955.1 of Schistocerca gregaria. Taxonomy (NCBI): domain Eukaryota; kingdom Metazoa; phylum Arthropoda; class Insecta; order Orthoptera; family Acrididae; genus Schistocerca; species Schistocerca gregaria. Next base: position 407,515,919 of record NC_064924.1, on the reverse strand, counting down.
TACATGGAATTAAAATCACTTTTTGTTATATTTTGTGCTCGCATACGAGAATCTTAAATACATTATACAAGAGGGGCGCTCCGTAGGTAATGCAACACTTTTTTTTCTGAAAGCAGGTTGGTTTTATTCAGGATTCCAATACACCATATTATTTCTCACTCATTTTGGCTACAAAATCCTATTTTCAACATAATTTCCGTCCAATGCGATGGCCGTGGGCCATCTTACTGGGAGGAACTGTATGTGTCTATGGTACTACTCCCCTGGCCGACGTTGGAGCCAACTTCTTACTGCATCAGTAATCACCCTATCATCCACTTGCTGCTTGCTTTCTTGGGCCAAAAAAAATCGTTACGTTTAGCCTCTTAACAGGTGCTCTGTATGGTCTTTGAGTACTCCAACTTGTGGGCCAGAGTGCCAACACTACCAACAGAGACGTCCAGTTGGGCAGCGAGATGTTTGATTGTGATCCGTCGATCAGCCTGAGTGAGAGTGTCTGCACGTTCCAACGGTGTACTTATTCTAGGTCTAAACAGGTAGTGATCCAAAAATTTTATTTCAGTTTTATAACTGACAAAACAAATCTGTTACTCATAAACAGTGGTTACTGCTTGCTATGTGACTGGAACCAATAAAACTAAATTGCAGTAACGTTGATTAAGTAGCTAAGACAATGACTGAAAAACGAAAGTTAATATCGGCTGTAAATGTTTAAATTCGTGAAATATTAGACGCTATCTTTCATCAGTACTACGAGACTCGCGACGCTAAACTGGCTTTGCAGCCACCATTCCAAAGTGCAGCTTTGGTTCGTACGTTGGAAAAAGAGCATGTGGGAATGACACCTTAACACAGGTCCAACTCCTAAAGTCCGTATTTGATCAGAACGGATACTTAGAGAAGCAGAGTCTTGGAGTTTGGACCATCACCGGAGTCACTTGAGGAATGTAGATCACCTGCTTTCCAACATTAGGCTGGAAGCATATCCACCATACGGGGGAGAATGTTAACATGTAACACCAACAATGTGCTTCCTCGGCGAGCCAAGATCAGAGTTCTGTTAGACGCTGTTAAATATGACCTGTGGCTATGGGCAACCCGTTTCTTTGAAATATGTCTGCAAAAATGCTTACGTAGGGTAGAACTCTCGTACGATTCGGAACAGATGCGTGCTGCGCTAGGATACCACGAGGACAAAAATCCGCTGTAATGTAACACAGCTTTATCGATGGACACTGAGGTATCCGTTGCTGCATCTCGATCGATACTAGAACAAATACAGCCTCTGCGAGCTGGGACAACGCGCGGTTTAGCATCTGCGGGCTCAACAATGAGTTTCACGAACACTTGATTAGAGCGCTTAACATCGCTGTAGTCGTTAAATCGTAGTCTACAAGACGATCGATCGTGAAAAATCGGTCAGAACACGCTGTCCAATTGATCACCTGAAATTTATGGTAGCTTATCGGGTGAAATGTAATACAAATGGTTCAAATGGCTCTGAGCACTATGCAACTTAACCTCTGAGGTCATCAGTCGCCTAGAACTTAGAACTAATTAAACCTAACTAACCTAAGGACATCACACACATCCATGCCCGAGGGACTATTCGAACCTGGGACCGTAGCGGTCGCTTGGTTCCAGACTGTAGCGCCTAGAACCGCACGGCCACTTCGGCCGGCCGAAATGTAATACAAATGCAGAACAATAATGAGCAAGTAGAGAATGTAGTTCAAGATTAATGCCCTCATGAAAGCTCATTCGAAGCTTTTGTTGCTGAGTTAAGAAATTAGTTCCAAGAAAGGATATGATAAACTAACTGTGACATTCCAGTCAGTTGCGCTTAACACCCGACTGATTGTCATATGATGGTAATTAAGAAACATTCAGTAATGGGCAAGAAGAGGAGTAATTAGAAAGGAGTGGACAGTTCACAACACAGTAGAAACATGTTGCTGCGTTCTGTTATTGGGGCTCTATTTTTGTGAAAGGATCAGCTATCAGGATACTGTGACACTATCTTTTCTTCTTTTTTTAAAAAAAGAAGGAGAAGAGCTTTTACTGTAAGTAATGCATGGAACCCTGCATTAAAACAGAATGCACGCTAGTTCGGCGGGCAGGAAATTTTTGACCGTAATTTTCAAAAATGGCGAGCAGGGTGCTGCATCACATTGAGGGAACATTGATATCTTTTGGGCACCACGCCAGGCATTTTCTGTTTCCAGCACTGGCACCACTCCGGCAAAACTCAGCAACAGCACCTCACCAGAGAGTTGAGAGTAGGCAGACGGCTATCACGTCAATTTCATTTTCGGCCGCTTCAGCAATAAATTATAAGTATACTATATTTATCACACCAGTGTGCCAAGTTAGTTGCACTCAAATATGTTCAACTATTCTCGCACAGCTTTGGTCAGTTCTTACTTCATCGAGCTTTTATTTCTCGGCAAGTATTCGGTTCCATATGAATTTCCAAGGCGAATGCCGCGCTCTGTTTTCTGTGAAGCCCAAGAGGAAGGGGAAGAAGCATATTACGACACAGACATTGTTTTCTATAACGATGCCGGTGTTCGGGACCAGGAAACAATTCGGTGGAGTTTTGGCCTCTTTGTACACGCCTGGGAAGCTGCCATGGTGTGCACCCCTGGGCCAACCGGGGGCGAAGATCCGTTCCTAATGCCTAATGACACTGGCCAGCTCCACAAACAGATCTACCTGCCTGCTGGACCGCCTTTTTTACTTCGCCGCCAAGCCCGGCTACAGGTGTTCCCTTCACACTTGCTAACCGGGGATGGGGAGGAGGCAGCAAGGCCAGCTTGCGCAGGTTGTAGCGGAAAGGCAGATCCTATCTCCGAGCCGCGTTATCCCCGGCTGGGGAACCACACGACGGTACGGAAGTAGGCATTCGGTGGCATTACGTAGTGTGCGTGAGACCAGGTCGTGTGTCGCCTATTCTGACAATTCATTCGCGTCGTGGAATGTCTAGGACCGGCAGCAGAGATAATACCTTCTACGTTGTATGAGAAGTCTGTTGGGTAAATTAGCGTCTCATTCTGTGACGTGTCGCTGTCCTTGCGGCGCCGTAGCTGTTACAGGAGAGTCCGAAAGAGCTTGATATTCCGCCAACAGACGTTGTCTTGACGGTAAGGAAGTGGGTTTCCCGCCCGTGGTACCTATTATCTACATCAGCGACTTCTAAGTTTCGAAGCAAGTGGGAAGCAAATTCGTAGCAACAGCGTATTACCGCAATAACCACCATCAGCTTCCCGGTAAGATGGTTTTCTATAAATTTTGTTTAACTTATTACAATATTTCTGACGAATTTTTTGTTGAAAGCCAAAGTTTCATCCTCATATGCAGAAAATAAATTAAATGGGTTGATAATATTTTCATATTTTTGCGCCACAGTCATTTAAAACTGTTTGATATTTCCGCCATTTGACTATACAACTTCTTTGCTGTGTATTACTATCATTATTTCCGCCTGAAGCCATCGGCATTAAGGCATTATCAAGTACAAAAAATTCTGGATACAATTAGACTTTGTTAAGAGGTCATTGTTAAGTGAAGTTTTATAGATCTTGACGATAACTTCACTTAACAAAGTCTAATTATACCCACTTCATGATGTCTCAATGCTGAAATTATGACAGTAATATAAAATAAAGAAGTTGTACAGTCAAATGGCCGAAACATCATTCTAACAAATTTTTAAAAAAAAATTCATGCGACTACAGTTTAATAGTCCGGAATATTTAAATAGGGGTCACAATTTTGACCGTGAAAGTGAAATTTCACAATTTTGTTCAAGTGCTAAGGTTTTCCGATGCGGAAGGTAGGGCAGTCTTTATCTCGGGGAAGCTTGGTCGTGTTGAAACATAGCTGGTGGAATTATTTTTGTCTAGCAATACGATCTTTAGAGCGGTGAAGTAGCCATGGTCATTTATGTAATTTTCCATCCAACAAATCTTAAACGTCGTTGGGTAGAGAACAACTCAGGAATGTGATCGATTCAATGTAAAAATAGTACACGGGCAGAACTCTGTCTTTGCCGTAAAGACAGGAATTTTATAAGTAACACAGTCGTTTCAATCAAATTTAGATGTTATATGTATAATTAAGACCTTTGATTGACACGAGTCTGTACTACCGAATCATCTGTATGATTGTCTGACAACGAAGATACTCCGACGAAGTCAAATTCAGTGTTATGGCACCTACAGGTCTACTCAGGGCCGTCCCGTATGAGACTCGGCCGTTGTGGAAGTGGCGAGAGTTCGTTACTGTGCTAATGCTGCGCTATATATGTTAAAGGCTAAATGTAAGTATGGTTACCAGACACGATGTTAATCAAACCCCCCGGCTAGGCTTTTTGCAGAAATATGTGTTTTCAGTTATTATTTAAGCTCGAACCTTAACTCGCTATCGAACTGCATGTGTATGACGTTAGCAGTCAGAACATTTCTGGTACCCATTTATTTTATAAGTTAGTAAGTAATATACGTGGATGGACTATAGATTATTAAACCCAACCGGCTAGCCGCGCGGTCTAGCGCACTGTGTCCCGAACGGATTAGTGTCAAGGTCAGGTGTGTCGCCCAGCCTGTGGGTGGTTTTTAAGGCGGTTTCTCATCTGCCTCGGCGCGTGCGGGCTGGTTTCCCTTATTCAGTCTCTGTTACACTATGACGGCGATTGTTGCTCTAACACTGTCTCCACGTACGCGTACACCATAGTTACTCTACCACGCAAACATTGGGGTTACACTGGTCTGGTCGCCTGGTAGGAAACGTTCCCCGGAAGGGGGGGAGGGGTACACTGGGGGCCGAACCGCACAATAACCCTGGGTTCCTGGGTTCGGTGTGGGGCGGCGGTGAGTTAGGTGCACTGCTGTGGCCTGCTGTGAACCACTGAGGGCTACGGCGGGACGAAGCCTCTCCGTCGTTTCTAAGTCCCCGGTTCAATATAATACAGAAGATTATTATGCTCGTTTACAGGCATATTATCTGTCTCAGAACTTGACTATATCAACTAAGTCGCATATTTACTGAAAATGTTGCTTCCCATATTCTTAACACCGTGTAATTATCCAACAGTTTCTCCCTTTCTCGCTTAGACAATGTTTCCACAACAAAATACAGTATGTTTTGAGGCAAATGAACGGCGTAAAACATGGTTAGCGACGTCGTGTACAGAAGCATTCTCTCATGTTGCTCAGTAATCATACGATGTGAACGACATTTGAGATTCAGTTAATTTATGTGGCGTTATGGTTGAGCGTTCCATCGACGTCATTAGAGACGTAATACAATCTCTGATCGGCGATGAATACGAAAGGAAGTCTGTGCGCTTTCAAACAAAAACAAAAGTAAAACAAAAAAAGAGAAAACGACATCTGTCGTAAGCCATTTAGGAAAACTACGGATAATCGAAATCAGGGAGGCCTGACGGAAATTTAAACCACCATCGGCCCAAATGCGAGTTCAATAATTTAACCACCGCATTACCACACAAGATTTTTGCCCAGTTTTATTTAAGATCGTTGAATTCAAATTTAGCTGTCGCTGTTGAGGTCTCCGATATTTAATAACGAAGGTCAGCCGAAGAGTAAGCATATTTCTTAAACATTTTTCATATGACTGTGAATTTGTTAGAGGACAATGTCAGGGTTCCACCTTGTCTACTGCTTATTTAAAAACGTATTAACTCTGTTAAGTTTACCGAAACTGGTCAATTTCGGCCTTACAGGCTATTCTCAAGTGCTGTAGATATAATAGCATAATAACCATGACACTTGAGAAAGACCGAAATTTGTCAATCGTGCGAAACGTGATAAATTAAATACTTATTAATTAATCAATAGCCAAGGTGGATCAATAACACTGTTCTTTATTCATTCATAAGCTGCGAGTTTCTTTGTTAGTATTTTTCTTTGTCAGTGAAAAGCCTCATTTATGACTTTGCCTATTCTGTCAAAGAGCTATAGTCGCACGCAAGGGTGACTGAGAAATCAGTGGCCTCAACTAGAAAGATATCTTCCTATTAAACTCTAGTTTACTTCTCAAAATAATTTCCAAAAGTCAGCTATCTTCAGGTTTTTCGTATCTAGGGGTTTTAAAAATTAATGTTCTCAGAGACCTGAAACACACGTTAATATCAACCGTCACATAAGCTTCAGTGGCGACATGCTTTCCAACTAACCTTTCCTTAACAAAATCTGAAAATAGCATGGTTGAGAAGTCACTCTGCAACCAAATTTGGAAGTTGGTGACATGTGAGCTTTTTCATCGTCTGAATGCAGGATTATTCATCACTAAAAGGTTATGCCGTTTAATCAATCGCTTGTGAAATTCATAGGAAAATAGAGACATCACGTAGCTTACATCAATTTTTTCTGTCCCACCTAGTTGAAAGATAACGTGGGAATAGAACAATAAATGAATGAATTCTATTGCTATCAATTTTTAGCTAACAAAACAGCCTTCGTCTTGCTTAGACCACGTTCGCAATGCAGTAATTCACTGGACTGGTTGTCTATTCTACGAGGCTGGAAGTAATGTAGCACCGAGAAGTCAGCGTCAGAGACTCGACAAATTTATATAAAAAAAAACTTGATTGGAAATGGGTGTATAATTTTGTTTTTATCAGCTAAGATCAATAGCTATATCCGTTTTTCTTATAGTTAATCATATCAGAACGTTACTGAAGGACCCTAAAAGCTCTTTTGTTTGGAATGTTTTCCGTCTACACCTACTGGCAGATCGTGATATGTACCATCTTTGGTGCCATATATTATGCGTCCCAGTTTGTCAAAAATATGTAAAGCACAACATGAGATGTAGCAAAATCTATAAAAAATATTGCCATAACTCGTTTTTAAATAAAAAATTATATCCTTGTCAACCCGCGGGATTCATTTTTCTACAATTCGACAACTAAGTATAGGTATATTTGGATTTTGCACTTGAAATTCCAATGAACAGAGAAACAATTTCTACAGAAATTACGTCACACGTCAAAAATTAAATGTCTAATTTGAGTTTCTAAAGTAGAACATTGCACTAAACTTTGAATATTCTGTCGCGCCGTTGTCCAAGTTCGGATGGCCGACACAGTTACATTCCCATCACCCCATTAAGTTTGCATACTGTAGTTTTTCTGTACAAGAACATAAAAAGTAATATTGCATAAATAGTTAATGAATGAAACAGGTAGATTTTCAGTTAAAGAATTATGGACCGGAGAAACTAGCTAAACCACACATGGTTTTACACAAATCTGTCAACATAACCGATTTTTGGTCCTATTAGGTATGCCAGTCAGTTTCTGTCTTGGTTTACCTATTAGAAAGTTTGCTCTATCATCATCTGACTAGCTGGAAAACAGTAGCACAACATGTACACGCACATGTGAGTGTCGTCTGCAGTCATCTCTGTTGCAAAGACCAGTAGAGAATTGTAAAATACATGCGCTTCACGAAGTGTCGAAGAGTTGTATCCTTTCACTACACAGAATGAATCTCAACTAACAGTCAGTGATGTCTCACAAATACTCAGTGTGTCAGTGAGTAGACATATTACGTGAAAAATCATCACATAACCCCTGTAGTAGGTAAAATAAATTGTTGGCTACGATTCATTTAATGGAAATTGAATTACACGCAAAAGATTTCATGCGTTGGCTCTTTCTTGACATATGAAAATGTAATAACTTTGGTGTAATTTTAAGTAAGCTCTCTTCCTGTGAACATTTATGCTGCTAAGAGTAATGTTAGTATTTTAACAACTGTGGGAGAAGTAATAATTGCAGATAATTATTACACACATAGAGAGAAGTTCACTAGGAGCCGCATCACCTGACATGCGTAACCCGCCTCTAAAATCATAAACATTCTTATGACGACGCAAAATGTGGTTTCGATTGCTTGGAAGAAAACCGTCAGTGCAAGTGTAAACAGCTGGCGAAAGAGCTCTCTAGAACCATTTTGTTGCTAGCCGGGGTCGCGGTTAGTGATATACTAGCGGATGGTGGAGAATTCCTTGCTATGCAGCAGATTTGCGGTATGTGCTAGTGAGACTTATTTAGGGATGAGAAGTAAAGCTGATGCGCGAGTGAACAGATTCTACGAAGCTGTGACTAGACAGAACATTTCTTTTAGTCTCTGGTCTTTGAATCATTCTAAGTTGCGGGGAGTTATATTCTAGAGGTGTTGGGTTTAGATCCCTGTCCATGTTATCTCTAAAATAACCTCACTGGAACGGTTCTTTGAAGAAGCTACAAACTCTTTCGTCTACCGTTCTTCTCTATGTCCTATTGACTCCTTGGAAAGAGATACGGTGAACTTTACACATCCATCTGATTCGTCTTTAAACGTATTTGAATGTTGTTGAGAGTTAACTAACTATCCATAGATAACTCGTTAAATTCGGTTTGAAGGACGAAATTTTAACCTCAGCGTTTACAATACGAACTGGCAGTAATCGTCTTGGTAGATATGAGGAAGAACAAAAATTACTTAGAAACACAATCAGAGGAGATAAATTCTGACTGCGAACGAGATTTACTTCACACTGAATAATGATAAAGTTATAATAGTCTTTCTTTACATCAGAACTGAAATCTGAATTGCAAGACGTGAAAGCTCCTGGTAGTGTCGAAGGATATACAGAAGCACAAACAGAAAAGCAGGCAGAGGATTGGATGGAAACCATAGCATGCAGTTCATAGAGTGAAACTGGAAAGGAAGAAAAATAATTAAGGAAGAAGAAAAGAGGACGAAGAAGAACAGTACTGGTACATAAAAACTAAAAATCATTATCAGAAGGATATCCAGTATGGAGGCATTTCGCGTCAACGAGTGTAACCTTAACAAACGGGTGGAGAAAACAGTCTTGAAAGGTCTTCAAAAACCTGTCACTGAAAAATATACAAAATGAAAGAAAATGTTGACTCATAAGGAAGGAAAGAAAGAAGGTTGCGTTTAACGTCCCGTCGACAATGAAATCATTAGAGAACGAGCACGAGCTCAGATTGTGTCAATTGTGGGTGGTCGGACGCGAGTTTGAACCTTCGTTCTCCAGAATGTGAGTCCATTGTGCTAATAACTGCGCCACCTCGCTCTGCATTGCCTCACAAAGTGGAAAAATGTTAGTGTTCCTATAATACGAACCGATTACGAAATGGTCATATGATGCGAAAAGTCCTTTTCTTTTTGTTTCGTACAGCAGAAGGTACAAGGTAGCTCTTCAACGCCCGAATCCAGTTGTCAATAGTGATATCCGATGTCCGAAGATGGTTTATAAATATTCTTTCACCAATAACTGAAACATCTTTCGTTGTCAACATGATACTGCTGTGTGAATTCATAAAAGTACAGGAAAAGTGAAAAGTAACTAGTAAACATCCGAATGGAAACTTTAAAATTTGTAATTCCAGAATGCAAAGCCATTCATAATGAGATTTGGGTTTAAGATATGTGAACAAAAATTATTTGCTATATATCAGAAGCACGTAAGGTACTTTGATTTCACTCACTTACAACTGCACTAGGACACTAACCTGCGCCAACTAACTAAAATTTACACACATCACAGTAGGCCTACACATTTATCTACTGAAGAAAATTAGTGTTCTACCAGGGTCATTTCTCAAGTAAAACCATACCGCTTCCTACCACACTTTCACCGGTCTAATCGATGTCATCAGCCTTACAGATTTTACAAAATCCAACATTTAGTTTTTATTTAAAATTTTTATTCAATTTTTTATTTAGTTGTACGTTCATATTAGATACACAGTGCGATAAACTACACTACCACATAGACATAATTTATTGAAAGGGAATAAAATAGCATAACATATGAACTATGAAAGTGATGGTTGGGAGTAAGTGGAGAAGTCATATGAATACAAATAAACATATATTGTAAGTACTTACTCGTTTTACAAGACTTAATAGTATACAAAGAAAGGCCTGTTCATAGGCATCAGCCCAGCAAATACATGAAATTAATTATGTGCAACCATTTGCATCGTGCTTCTTTGGACACGTTAGATGTCTCCTTTCAGTTGGAACTGATACAAGTCGTATACATGTCAGCTATTTCAACTATAGGTTGTACAAGAGCTTCGTATTCCGACCGTACCTCCTCTTACTGGCACCTAACATCATACAGAAAGTGGTCGTAATTTTAGTGATGTGCAGGGGGCCCGAAGAGGTGTTCGCTTATCCTTTATGCCCATCGGAAAACTAGTAAATTCATCAAATAACGGAGCGATGCATCTCAACAAGGTAAGGCGACTAGGATTTTCTCTGAATTATACGGTTCATCAGGATTTATAGAAATTAATGTATTTATAAAAGTAGCACCTTACGAGCCGCACATATGGTCTGAATGAATAGTAAGCAATGCATTAATGGCCAGTCTACTATCATACTCCCGGTTGATTACAAATAATCACGATAATATGCACTATATGATCAAACGTATCCGGACACCTAGCTGAAAATGATTTACAAGTTGGTGGCGCCCTCCATCGGTAATGCTGGAATTCAGTATGGTGTTGGCCCAGTCTTAACCTTGATAACATCTTCCACTTTCGCAGGCATACGTTCAATCAGGTGTTGTAAGGTTTATTGGGGAATGGCACCCCATTATTCGTGCTGCACTGAGGAGAGGTATCGACGCCGGTCGATGAGGCCTGGCACGAAATCGGCGTTCCAAAACATCCCAAAGCTGTTCTACAGGATTCAGGTCAGGAGTCTGTGCAGGCCAGTCCATTACAGGGATGTTATTGTCGTGTAAACAGTCTGCCACAGGCTGTGCATTATGAATAAGTGCTCGATCGTATTGAAAGATGCAATCGCCATCCTCGAAGTGCTGTTCAACAGTGGGAAGCAAGAATATGCTTAAAATATCATTGTATGCTTGTGCTTTGATAGTGCCACGCAAAACAGCAAGAGGTGCAAGCCCCCTCCATGAAAAACACGATCACACCATATCGCCACCACCTCCGAATTTCACTGTTGGCACTACACACACTGGCAGATGACGTTCACCGGACATTCGCCACACTCATACCTTGCCATCGGATCGCCACATTGTGTATCGTGATTCATCACTGTACACAGTGTTTTTCCACCGTTCAGTCCTCAAATGTTTACGCTCCTTACACCAAGCGAAGCGTCGTTTGGCACTTACCGGCGTGATGTGTGTCTTATGAGTAACCGCTCGACATGAAATCCAAATCTTCTTACCTCCCGCCTAACTGTCATAGTACTTGCAGTGGATCGTGATGCAGTTTGGAATTCCTGTGTGATGGTCTGGATAGATGTCTGACTATTACACATTACGACTCACTCCAAGTGTCGGCTGTCTCTTGTCAGTCAACAGACGAGGTCGGCCTGTACGTGTTTCTTCACGTTTCCACTTCACTATCACATCGGAGACAGTGGACCTAGGGATGTATAGGAGTGTGGAAATCTCGCGTACAGACGTATGACACAAGTGACACCCGATCACCTGACGACGTTCGAAATTCGTGAATTCCGTGGAGCATCCGATTCTGCTCTCTCGCGATGAATAATAGCTACTGAGGTCGGTGAAAATAGATATATATTGATACGAATGTTTGGTGATTTTTTGGCAATTAGTTTAAATATAGCTATTTTTATTTGGAACTATATATGTGTTTTTGTTTCATTCATTTTGTGTGCTATTCATGTAACCACTTGTTCTATATGTGCTGTATGCACATAGGACAGCTTTCTTCCTGTAAATTTTTCTTGGCAACTGCACATTTTTGCAGTGATTACGAGTTAGTCTCATGACTGACTGAGGAATCATGGGAGTCTTATAGGGAGAGACTGAGGTGTTGGGGTGGTGGTGGAGAAAGGTGTATGGTGCGACACCATGTGTGTGTGTGTGTGTGTGTGTGTGTGTGTGTGTGTGTGTGTGTGTGCGTGTGTATGCCCGAATTGATGACAGTGGTGCGTTCATTAGTTTTAATACTGGTCTTCTGTTGTTCCTCTTTTGGTCATTGAGAAAATTTTTATTTTTATTTATGACCTTATTTATGCAATATTCTTGCTCTAGAGTGAGCATTTCCTTTCCTTTGTTATTACAGCATAAGATTACCACGACTCTTTTTATACCTTTGTCATGGTGATTTTCTTCTATTAAAATTTCTGCATAAGTGGAGTGAGTATATTAACTCTGTAATACTGTATATCATGAACACAGATATAACTTTTCAATATTATTAAGATAAATACATTGTTTGTTCTCTGTCAAAATCTTACATTTGCTAACTACGCCGAAAAGTAGTTAGTGCCTTCAGTAGTTAGAATCTTTTATTTAGGTGCCAGTATTGGCGCTCGCTGTATTGCAGTAGTTCGAGTAACGAAGATTTAGTGAGGTAAGCGATTCAAGAAAGGTGTAGGTTATTGTTAGTCAGGGCCATTCTTTTGTAGGGATTATTGAAAGTCAGATTGCGTTGCGCTAAAAATATTGTGTGTCAGTTTAGTGTTGATCAGAATAAGTAAAGAGAGAAATGTCTGAGTACGTTCAGTTCTGCTCAGCTGTTTGAAAATCAAATAACATAAGAGGTTTACCAGCACAGACCTTCATGAATTTTCCAAAGGGGACATTTCAACTCATGATTATCCTTATAAGTTTTTTTTACCTGATGTTAAAAATTATTGCAGTCGCCTCGGTATATTTAGAGCTGCAGCTATTACAACATAATTCATACATTTCTGATGTGTTGTACTTATGTTTCTTTACTGTCACAGTATTTAGTTTCTCTTGTATTGTGCTATTTGTTTTAAAGGCTATATTAATGTTATGGTTTCTGAAAATTTTGTATATGAGTAGGGGGCTGTATGTAACAGCACGACATATCCTTAAGAGTGTGTTTTGTGGCGTGCTTGTGCCTTGTGTATTATTGTTTGTAAATAAATTACCTGAGCCATTATTTGCCAGAGCAGGAGGTGTTGCCACGCAGACAGATTCAGTTGCTTGAACTCGATTATGTTAAAAATGGACTATTTCACACTGGCTGATCTGAGCCCCGTGTTCAAGGACGATAGTAAACCCGGACCTGCCGTTGGTTAATTCAAGTGGATTACTTCTCATAGGAGAGGAGGCAAGTCGTCAATCACTTCTGCCTTCCGCGTCGGTCGGCACTGGAGTTTCTGAATGGGACTAACGAGAGAGCTGTGGAGGATCGGCCGCGGTGGTGTGTGCTCAGCCGCCTTTGAAGTCGGCCGCCGGCTACCTGTGCGTTTACTCTGGCGGGGGTGCCGCCATTGAGCCAGCTGTGTGTGGGAGGGGCTGTGTTTGACGAGCATTTGCCGTCCGCTCGCTTTCCCTCGTCCGAGCTCACTCGAACACAAACTCGGCGTCGCAACATGTTTTACTGTATCTCGCTGCAGTGGAAGTGCGAAGGGTCTGTTTGCAATCGTTGTAATCTTTATTTTTATTATTTAGTTATTTACTGCATGAACTTTATAGCCCGCCGTCTAGGCATTATGGCAGAACCTAAATTCCATTAATTACATAACTGACAATCGTGATTTCAACAACGAAACGATATAAAACTTTGGCATTCGTTCAAAATCTGTGATACAATGTTCTTTATAGTACAATCATAACTGAACTGTTGACAGTTCCATTAAGAACACACTGAGGTTGCAAAAGTTATGGCATGGCTCCTAACATTGTGTTGGACCTCCTTTTGCCCGTAGTAGCGCAGCAACTCGACGCGGCATGGACTCAACACGTAGTTGGAAGTCCCCTGCAGAAATAATTAGCTATGCTGCGTCTATAGCCGTCTATAGCTCTGAAAATTGTTGCCGGTGCTCGATAATGTGCACAAACCGATCTCTCGGTTAAGTCTGATAATTGTTCGACGAGATTCATGTCGGGAGATCTGGGTGGCCAAACCATTAGCTCGAATTATCCAGAATGTTCTTCAAACCAATCTGGAACAACTGTGGCCGGGCGACGTAGTGCACTGTCATCCATGAAAATTGCATCATTTTTTGGGAGCAGGAAGACCATGAATGGGTGCAAGTGGTCTCGCAGTAGGGGAACATGATCATTTACACTCAATGATCGGTTCAGTTGGACCAGAGGACCCTGTCCATTCCATTATGGAGCCACCGCCAACTCGCACAGTGCCTTGTCGGCAAGTTCAGTCCACAAGTTCGTGGGGTTTGAGAAATATTCGAACCGTACCAACAGGTCACGGTTTTCCAGTCATCTAGGGTCCAATCGATATGGTCAAGAGTCCAGGAGAGGCACTGTTGTCGTGATGTTAGCAAAGGTATCCTCGTCGCTCGTCTGCTGCCATAGCCCGTAAACGCCACATTTCCTCGCATTATCACATCGGGTAGGTAGTCGTACGTCGCACATCTCCGGTTTTTTCACGCAACGTTGCTTACGTTTTAGCTCTGTCCACTCTACTCGAATACTGCTGCTCTCGGTCGTTAAATGAAGGCTGTTGACTACTGCTTTGCCCGTGGTGAGAGGCAATGATTGGAATTTAGTGTTCTCACCGCACTCTTGACAATTTGGATTACGGTATATTTAATTCCCTAACGATTTCCGAAATGATATTTTCCCATTAATCTAGCTCCAATTACAATTCCATGTTCAGAGTCTACCACCTGGCGTTGTGGCCTTGGAACAGGCGTCGATTCTGCACCCCACGGCCAGTTGCCTACATTCTGTTACTGTTTTGACTTTTATGCCGTCTTGCAGGTGTGGCTTAGAATCTGAAGACCCGTAGCGTTTGTTCCACGTACAGGACTGTGGCTAATATTCACTGTGTACCAGTGTGATGCATGTAATGTTACAAATCAATTTTGCTCACAAAATGCCATAAGGCTACTGTTAATAAGGTATTGCACAAAATTAGTACATAGCTGCGTAAACAGAAGTGTCTGACCTACGTTAGAAATGGTAACAGCATTTTTCTGTCATTTGAATAGCCTTCGGAAGTCACTGTGGCTGACAGAGTGGAAACCCGTCCATGATAGTATGAGCCTAGCATAATATTGTCAATGGTCATGAGGCTGACGTCCACAATTTTTTCTAATAATCAGTGAAGACTCTGTTTGAGATTTAACTTGCAAGGTCTTTAATTATATGCCATTTCTCGTGGTGTTACAGACATTTACAGAACTGATGCTAACATAATATTCTGTGTAAAAGTATGCTATTGTCGGAAGGATTTCAGAATGACAGATATCGAATTAAGTAACCATAGAATAGAAAACCATCTGAAATTGCACAACACAGGATAGGCCGTAGCACCTGACGTAAGCCCAGATGTAATACGAGATGTGTTCAATAAGTAATGCAACATACATTTCTCTCTCAAATTTTAGTTGACAAAATACGGAATTTGTTGTGAGACAACGTGGAATTTTTCCGGTTCCGCACCTACAGTTACATGAAGTTCCGACATGTGGCGGCGCTTTACGTAACCATCCAAGTGCCAGTCTTAACAGAGGTGCGATCTAAACAGAGAGCTGTCATTGAATTTCTTTTGGTGAAAATGGGAGCGTTGCAGATATTCATAGGCGCCTGCAGAATGTCTGCCGAGACTCGGCACTGAAAATAGCACAGTGAGTCGTTGGGTGAGGTGTCTGCCATCATCGCAGAAGGGTTGAGCCGGCCGCTGTAGTCAACCGGTTCTAGGCGCTTCAGTCCTGAACTTCGCTGCTGCTATGGTCGCAGGTTCGAATCCTGCCTCGGGCATGGATGTGTGTGATGTCCTTAGGTTAGTTAGGTTTAAGTAGTTATAAGTCTAGGTGACTGATGACCTCAGCTGTTAAGTCCGATAGTGCTCACAGGCTTTTGAATCATTTTTTTGCAGAAAGATTGCGCAAACGTGACCGATCTCATGCGTGCCGACGGCTCCCACGCAGCTGTGACTCCTGAAACAATGAAACGTGTGGATCGAGGTGATCGACGGATAACAACCAAACACTTCGCAGCACAACTGTACGTCTCTGCTGGTAGCGCTGAGACACTCGTCCACTAGATGGGGTACTCAAATGTGTGTGCCAATGGACGTTCCCTGCCGCCTAACTGAAAACCGTAAAGAGCAAAGAAGTAGCATGTGTATGGAACGGATTGCGCATTATGAGGCTGATCGTGACAATGTTTTGTCGAACATTATCACAGGCGATGAAACATGGGTTCATCTCTTCGAACCGAAAACAAAACGGCACTCCATGGAGTGGCGTGACAACACAAATGCTCCCAAGAAAAAGTTCAAAGCCGCATCCTCAGTGGGTAAAGTCATGGCAACGGCGTTCTTGGACTCTGAAGGAGTTTTTCTGTTTGATATCCTCCCTCACTGTGAAACAATCAACTGTAAAGTGTATTAGGCTACCCTAGAAAACTGAAGAAACGATCTCAGCGTGTTCATCGCCTGACAAATGCATACAAACATCTCCTTCTGCGTAACAACGCAAGGCCTCACACCAGCCTACGCACCCAAGAAAAGCTCACAAAACTGCGTTGCACTTTTTGTATCCCGCCTGGAATTGGCGCGTGGGTCTGCTCCTGTAAACTGAATGGGTAGGCCTAATGCAGGAAGTGAGTAGGAGGAGGTGAGGTAAGATTCTCTGTACAGCTTTTTACGTGAAAGTACATTTAACTGAGAATATTAGTCTGTGAAATACGTAACTTTGCAGCTGAAGAGCCCGTAGATGCGAAACTGGATAGGCATCAACGTTAATAGCCACTAGTAGTAGGACATACTATAATTGAAGTAACAATGTCAGTAATGGCCCCCTATGAAGTAGAAACAATGCTGCTAGGTCGTCTCCTCGGAATCAAAAGGGCTGCATCTGGAGCGGAGCTCGTAGACCTGAACAGCGCCTGCTGGAGGACGTTGCCGTCGGTGTCGGTGTCGTAGTGCCAACCTACGAGATTGAACGTACGCAGTGACATCGTAGCTATCGATACCACAGCACTGTTCTTCCTTAGCCGCTCTACAGCCCGGATGTCGCACCTTCCGTGTTAACATCTGTGCGGCCCAACGAAGGGTGCACTCCGCGAGAAGCAGAATGTAGACGATGGAGAGATTATTGATGCAACAAGACTTTAGCTCTGACGTCGATCAGCAGAGTAGTGTCATGCGGGCATTCGTGCCCTCTCAGTAAGGTGGCATAAGATAGCCGCATAGTACGGAGCTTGAATTTCGTTTTGATTATAAATCCGTCTTTCATTTAAATTTTTATCTGTGTTATTTTTTTGATAGTACAGTAGGTTTTTAGGTTATGTTTTAAATGTTTGCATGGCGATTACCGTGCAGAAACATCGCACGCCTGGCAACAAAAATAAATTTTTCCGCTATTTCACAAATATAAGTAGGTTACTTCGTGTTTTATTTTATAACTGATAGATCGCAGTTTTCAAATGATTGAATGTTATCATAGATAAATATAATTAAATGCATGCCAACGAAAGTTGGGAAAGGAATGATATAAAGAAAAAAAGGAACAAATGAATAAGTTCATACTGTGATTACACTTATGTGACAGAGGAGTAGAAATGAAAACATACATTTAAACTAATTACTTGAATGAAAATAATGATCGAAGTAGTTCGATTAAGATTTAAAAATAAAATAAAAAATTGTGCACATGCCGAGATCAGAATCCACTGGCACCTACGTGATCAGACTGTGTAATGCAATCTTTTTAACACTACTGAGTGTCGCAAAAAATTTTGATTTTTTTTTTTTCGTCAGTTACTCGCAAACGAGAGACCACCAGGATGAACTGCTGTAGTTTGTGATACCTGGGATCTTAATCTACATCAGTGTACAGATAGTTTCAAAACGTCGATCGTACACCTGGGTCATCTCCTTATAGTTATTGACCTATTTAATGACAACTGCGTACTGAATTAAAACATTATTCTCTTGCTAAGACCCCACAATAATTTACAACGAAAATTAAAGCGGTGAGGAACATGGATGATAATATGTAAAACTGCCTTCCTTTATCTAGCCAGTTCTCTATTATTCATTATCAAATATGTAAGGCTAATTTTCACTGTAGAATGTTTAGGTTTATCTCCTTCCATTCACTGACGAAGGTTGGAAAAATAATTAGATGTACGATTATGTGCGACCTGTAAACAGTCTCACATCATTTTCACGATATCTGCGGGACTATTGTCAGGGGACAGAAGATTATTTGAAAAAACAACATTTTATAGCCAAGTTGTAATTATGTAATAGGCGTATTTAAACTGTTTTAGCATGTAATTATCTGAACTGTTTCTTATTTAAATTGTTTTGTTAATTAAATTGCATTGTGTATTATTGAGAAAGAGCGGGAAACCGCGCATAGATACATTTTGAGAAAGAGCGGGAAACAGCGCGCAGTAATACATCTGTAATGGTAGCAGGGATTGTCTGCACCAAAAACCATTGTTGGCGGCGAGACCGCACTTTTGTAGCATTGAGCGTTGGAAGCGAGCAGTTGCGAGTAAGATGTGAGACGAGGCAGTCGTAGCTAGCGAGACATGAGAGGAGGTCGCTGTAAGCGAGGTATGAATTAACACTTTGAAAGAAGCGGTGTGCTCGCCAGCCACTCGCTATATGTAGCGCAATGCTAGTTTTTAAGAATTTTTGTAAAGAACTATGCCCCTTGTAATTGTTTGTCAAGATCGTTCTCAGAATATAGTTATGTAATTTTGATGGAAAATTAGGTATGTAGCGCAATGCTATTTTTTAAGAATTTTTGTAAAGAACTATACCCCTTGTAATTGTTTGTCAAGATCGTTCTCAGAATATAGTTAACTTCTACCAGATTAAATGCATTAAGAATTTTCTATCCCAAAATCATTCACGTAAATGCTTTACGGAATTTATTGTTATCTTAAAAGAAAAGTCTAAACTGAGCTTCAGCTTTTATCAAATCTAAATTAACTTCAACTTAAAGAATTCCAGTCACAAAGTATTATGAAACTCCACCAGCAGCTTATAATTATGTTAAAGAGAAGTAAGTATATTCATTCCACAGTTTGCTGTAGCAGTCAGATGGCGATCCAGTATAAATAATTAAAGGTAAGAATCAGTCTTAATAATTTCAGGTAACGACTGAGGGCCACGGCGACAACACATTTTATGTTTCGTCGTAATAATCAGCAGGTAGTCTTGACAGAGCAGCAGTTAAAAGATTTTAAGAGACGCAGCGTTCAGTCAGCAAGCAAACGTTCATCCAATATTAGACGGGAAGGTTTCAAAGTCTTAGAAAGGAATGTAGTAAAAACTAACTATGCAGTCACAGAAATGAATAATAAGACTTTGTGTTTGCAAAAGCAAAAGTCGACAAATGAATGAATAGACGACAAAACAGTGAAGAGAACACTGTCTTGGTGTGCTATAACAGAATTTCAAAATGAAACTCAAATTTGCCTGAAATGCAAAGTTTACAGTGAATAGATATTGATCAATGTCTATTTCAATATGAAAAGTAAGGATACTTCAGCGAGCAATGGACATAATCGTTTTGGGATTAATAGGGGAGACATGAAAAGAAATAATTGGTTTGAGGGAGAAACTGGAGTGTCAGAGACGATTAGAACTGAAGTGAAAATGAGTAGGAGCTAGGGAGCGGGGCATATCGAGAGGCTAGTAGGTGGACAAAGCAGATTCTTCGATTCATTCGAATAGACCGAGACGATGACAATTTAGAAGGTGTAAACATGACATTTAAAAATGCAATGATAAGATGGATGTGTATCGTCGAAGCCATAACGGATGGAAAACTCTAGCTTTATCCTGCTGTCGATGTCACATGTTATAAAATCCAAGAAACGGTTGTTCCTAAATTAACTAAACGATTGGTACTCACGAACAGGAACATTTAAAAAAACTCCTTAAATTTCCTTATAGAAGTGTTCTTCGTGTGTTCCCGCATTATCCCTCGCTATTTGTAGGTCCGTTATATCGCACTGCATTGGTTTATAGACCATGCTAAGTACGTGACTTTGAACCAGTTTTCCACATTCACGCATGGATTTTACACATTTACCCATTTAGTATCTGCTCTCTGTCTGTTGAGGATTCTCCATACTGATTTCCCAAGGCAATTTCCTTGGCAGATTTCAACCACGGCGCTCTTCTAGGGTGGTGGCGCGTAATAACAGGTTTTTCAAATCGTTTCAACCTTACTACGACCACCGTCCCGTGTTAAATGGGCGCGTCTTCTCCCATTTACATGAAACATTAGAAACCAGCTGCTCATGCACATATACGACTGATGAAAAGTATCCAGCCGACCATACGTAACGCAGAACTGAACGTCTACATGCCTTGAGAGACTGAACCACCATTATAAAAGGAGGCGGGGAGTATTGTGTTATCAGTAGAGAAGTAGTAACAGAATAGGTCGGTCAAATGGTTCAAATGGCTGTGAGCAGTATGGGACTTAACATTTGAGGTCATCAGTCCTCTAAACGTAGAACTGCTTAAACATAACTAACCTAAGGGCATCACACACATCCATGTCCGAGACAGGATTCGAACCAGAGACCGAATATATCGGACAGGAGAGCTCTGTGACTTAGAACGAGGACCAGTCATTAAATGTCACCGGAGTAACAAATATATCAGAAACATTTCAAATCATCTAAAGCCGCCCTGTGGTTGTAAAATAGATACGCGAAAGACCACAGCTAACCCGTGAGCAGGCAGACCTGATATACTGACGGACAGGTTCTCTTAAGTACTGGGGAGGGTGGCCGTTACAAACCACATAAAATTAGCAGAAGGAATCAGTCGTGGGTTCCAGACTCCTATAAGCAGTCCAGCTAGCACAGTGACCGAAGAGTTTATTACAAATTTGTCACAGTTGTAGTACATATATTTAGGCGACCAGTTTCGAACCGATTTATTCATTCTCAAGCCTGATCCTCTGAGGCTGCAGTGAAAGTGCCTGATCTTAAAGATCTTGTACAGCGAGCACATTGTATTTATATTTTGATATTTACATACCGTTACTGTGTGACTCGCGTACAGCCAGTTTTAGATGGTATGCATTAGAAGCAGGCACTTTCAGTGCAGCCTAAGTTGGTCAGGTTTGAGAATGAACCAGTCCGTTCGAAAATGGTCGCCTAAATATATGTATTGCAATTGCGACACTTGTAATAAACCCTTCAAGATAAAAAGGGCTGCTGGTCCTACATCAACTGAATGCTGAAACTGGATAACAACGACTGTCATCTAAAAAGAATCGGGTACAGGGACCGAACAGCTCCTCATACGCCACACATTTACGTAGTCAACGCTGAGCGACATTTGAGGTAGAGCAAAGATCGACGACACTGAACAGTGGAAACTAGAAAATTGGGATTTGGGGCGACGAACAACGCTGTACCCTGAGGCAATCCGATGAATGGGTTTGGATTTGGTGCTTGCCTAGAGAAATTGACCTGCAGTCGTGTGTTGCCATAAATGAAGTACGAAGGAGGTGGTGTTATAGTATGAGGAAGTTTCTTGAGTTTAGTGTGCAATCCCCTTACTGCGCATGAGAAAACCCTAGATACAGAAGGCCACATTTTACGGCTTTGTGTGCTGCATATGGAGCGGAACAATTCGAAGACGATGATCTGTAGTTACCAGCATTACAATGCACCTTGTCATAAGGCAGCATTTTTAGGGCAATGGCTTGTGCGAGATAAGATTACTGAAACAGACTGGTCTTACAGTGCAGACCAGAACCCGATGGATCACGTTTGGGATGAGTTAGAACGCAGACATCGCTCCAGAGCCCTGGGTCCAACATCATACCCTTCTCTAGTTACGGATCGAGCGAGATGGGGCAGTGCTTAGCACACTGGACTAACATTCTGGAGGACGATGGCTCAAATCCCCGTCAGGGCATCCAGATTTAGGTTTTCCTTGATTTCCCTAAACAGTTAAAGGCAAATACCGGGATGGTTCCTCCCACATCCTTCCTTAATCCGAGGTTCTGCTCCATCTCAAATGACATCGCAGTCGACAGGATGTTAAACTCTGATCTCCCTCCCTCCCTTCTCTGGTTTCGGCTCTCAAGAAGGAATGTCATGGGATTCCTCTGCCCCTCCCCCCCTCTCTCCCTCCCTCTCTGTCTCTCTCTAAAACCGGCAAACCGCAGGGACGGATTCTTGACTGCAAATAGAGGAAAAAAGGTGCTATTGGCATGTCTCTGGTAATGCGTCGTTACCACGGTAGATGCCGCTGACAGATGACAGTTCCTCTGGCCACGTGCCGTGTGTCCCTTGTGTGATGCAGGCTGTACGCAGCGTATTATCAGCAGCAGAATTGTCCGGTATTTTTCAGAAACAAGCCGAGATGGTGTTTGCGTACGGTCAAGCAGATAGAAACGGTCGATAGGCAGAACGGCTATATCAAAGCAATTACCCTCACGGACACCGGGCACATCACATAACATTTCAAACCCTTTTTGGGCGTTTGTGTGGTCATGTGTCATTTCAGACAGACAAACATACAAGGAGGTGGCGGACTTTGCTTATACCAGATCTGGAGGACCGGGGTCTGAGACCAAGTCTAATACAATACCCAGTCAAGTGGCCCACCAATATGGTGTAGGCCAAAGTACGATTATGTGTGTCCTGCGCGACCCTTTCACCTGCAGTCCCAAGGTCACTGTCAACATCTGTTGCGACGTGGATGCGATGCAGCTGTGTACTGTGTTTCGGGACGATTTATTGTTGCATGCACACCGACGTCTTCCCGACACATGTTCATAGGACCCTTTGTCATTCATTTGTAGTCAGGAATCCATCCTTGGACTTTGTCTGTTTCATTAACGTGCACCCTACATGTACGAGTAATTACCCTCTGATAGCATAGACATACAAATGTTACACCTGATCTGCACTGGAGTGGCACGAAACACGCCACTCTATAGCAGAATGAGAATGGTTCTGATATTACCCATTGACAGGTATTCCTTCTTGGTTTTTCCATTTCAAAGAACTTGAAAAATTTCTTGGGTTCCTGAGAATAGTTCTGGAATGCTGGGTCACTTTTTCATTTCTGTTTTTCCCACAACACTCTCGAGTCCTAATCGAAGCCGAAGCACTGAGGTGGCGAACAGAGGTTTTATCTTTGCCAGTTTATTCAAGGGTCCTCTGTCTAGAATCAGCACGAATTGCTTTCACAAAATCCACATGGCTCCACTGCATAGCTTCATCCACGACTTACAAGAGGTAAAAAGGGGCTACGTTCACTTCAGTTTATAAACCCATAGCCGCGCGTGATAGCCGTGCGGTTTGAGGCGCCTTGTCACGGTACACGCAGTTCCTCGCGTCGGAGGTTCGAATCCTCCCTCAGCATAAGTGTGTTGTCCTTAGTGTAAGTTAGTTTATGTTCGATTAAGTAATGTGTAAGGTTAGGGACCGATAACCTCAGTAGTTTCGTCCCATAAGAACTTAGCACAGATTTCCAATTAACCCCTCAATTGAATGGAATCAATGTTTTTCTGTAGAGTTACTGATAGTTTTCGTAGATATCCTGTGCATTGCGAAAAGGAAGATAATCTTATAGATCCCCCCCCCCCTCCCCATCTGTCTTAAGTAACGTATCTCAACTATTTCTTATTCTGAATGTTACGAAAAAGTAATACTGATCTCCACAGATTAACTCTGTATTTTTTCGTTAGGTGGCAAGTAATGACAAACTCTTTCAGAAAAAAAATGAAAATGTTCTGGTGATGAGAAATGCTAAGTAGCCTAGGATAGCAGCACTCCGTCAAAGAAGTTACAAGAAAAGAACAAGTCATAAATTTTGCTAATCGCAGACCATACACGATTATAAGCCAACTTACAATAAAGTATTTCATTACCAATAAATATGTTAACCCTTAGCCATTCTTTATGGCACAGGAGCGACACCCAAGTCACTGCTATTACTGCACAACGCTTCCGTTGTCGCGGGGTGGCCGCGTCGCGGCAGCAGGCAAGGGTGTGAAGTAACCATAAGCCCTCGCACGGGAGGGCTAATAATGCGGCTGTAATAGACTCCACTGTAGACCCCCCTGTTTGCAAGCAGACGGGGAGCGTGGCGGTAATGAGCAAATTGTGGCCGGGGGCGACCGCATCTGATGAAGTCATTGTTGGGGATAGCGGCGTATTGTCGGCGCTGGGGACGCCTCCCGCACAAGTCACAAGGGAGTCTGCTCCCCCACAGGCGACATTAAACGCGTCGCAAATCGCTGTGCCAGGATTTCCGAGTCTGTTGCTCGCAATAAACAGTTATAAATAGCACGTTATGTCGACCTCGTCTCTCCGGTTGTCCGCCCATTACGGTGACAATAACGTTTTTGCGATGCTCATGTTTCCAAAGTCCCGTATTTCCCCCTTTCTCCCTGTGACTTATACAAGTAGTATACTTTTATTACACTCTTTGGTCGACGTAGGAACATTTGTTACAATTAGAAGCACTATTGGAAGACAACGGCTGCTTGTAACACACACATCAAAAAAAGTTCTGCATCACCATGGTTCCCAGAACTCCTGAAGATAGACGTTAACTGTGGATGTTGTATCACAGAGACAGTCCCTTTGACTGTTCAGGGATGGTACTAAACCCGCCCAAAGATGTAAACAACCGCGCATGAGCAACACCTATAGACGGAGGCGGCCCGACGGCCGATCAGTTCCAGTCATTCCACTGGGAAGGAGGTACACGGCTCGTCTTGTCCGTAGCTCAACCATGCCTAGTTGGTCATTACTGCGGTTCGATCGCTTTCGCATTGTTACTTTGTGCCAGGAAGGGCTCTCAACAGCGGGAGTGTCCAGGCGTCTCAGAGTGAACGAAAGCGATGTTGGTCGGACATGGACGAGATAGAGAGAGACAGGAACTGTTGAAGACATGCCTCGCTCAGGCCGCGTAAGTGCTTCTACGGGATGACCACTACCTACAGATTATGGCTCGCAGGACCTTTACAACAACGCCACCAAGTTGAATAATTGTTTTTCGTGCACCCTCAGTACATCGAGTTCCGACTCAAACTGTGCGCAGTAGGCTGCATGATGCGCAACTTCACTCCCGACGTCCATTGCGAGGTACATCTTTGCAACCTTGCAGCGTGGTACAGATGGGTCCAACAACATGCCGAACGGACTGCTCAGGACTGACATCACGTTCTCTTCACCGAGATGAGTGTCGCATATGCCTTCAACCAATCAATCATCGGATGCAAGAAGAAACTCATCGCGAGTTAAATGACAAACTATTGGCTGTGTCCGCCGGTAGATAACGGTACACAGCCATACACTCTCAGCATATCACACGGCAAAGGCAGCCTCCAGTCTGTTGCCACATCGTTATGGTCAGACATCGTAAAGGGTGCACATTACGGATCATACAGAGCGTCCTAGAAACAATGGTCAATATTGAGGTATATGACACGGAAGATCAATTGAAGCAAAAAAATTTCATAAAGACTTATGTCCTATTCCGATTAGTTTCCGAGATAGAACAAATTTAATGCACATTTTTTGGGCTAGTGGAGCGCACATTTATGTCTCACCCACCCATTCTCTTTGAATTTTTTTTTAGCTCATCCCATCTCCTTGCTTTCAACCACTTTGCTTGAGATGTCTTTCTGCCGTTAAAAGAGCCTGTTGAATGCGCAGTTGTCATTGGCTTGTTGTGGTTGAAGTATTGCAAGGGTTCTAGAGTGTATCAGAGGGAAACACCTGTTAACTTTTGTTGTAGACGCGATGGCTAAAATGCCACTCCTCTACACTTATGAGTAGTACGCAAATATGGTATATGTTTAGGGCTTCTATGATGGTATGCCTCCTACTGATGTAAAAGAATACCGTCGTTGCTTTCCGACATGTCGAGTTTCTGATCGTAGAGGGATTACTAGAGTGCTCAGCACAATGAATGAAACAGCTGGTATTTTTCCACGTTCCCATATGTTTTGAACGTGTACTTCAACAACCTGTGTAGGAACAGCAACACATTGTTGAAATACTACCAGCACTCAGCGATTCTCCTTACGCATCAATGCATCACGAAGACGTGCATTACGGACATTATATGTGGGAAGCTTGTACCCATTTCTCATACAGCGTGCCCACAATCTTCACAGAGCTGACTATGCCACACGACTTGAATTTTATCTCTGATTAAATGACGGTCTTCATTTACTTCCCTTAATACTGTTCACAGACAGAGCCAACTTTCCTTGAAATGGAATCAACAACACACATAATACTCATCGATGGTGGCAGGAAAATCGACCCACTACAGAGGAAATCATTTTCCTACCTCGTTCTAGAATCAACGTTTCTTGCGGCATGACCGACAACCTATCGGTAAGTACGGCCTTTTTAGAAGAGCGTATGTCGGGAAAGAATTACTAGCAGCTTTTGGAAAATTCGTTTCTTAAACACGTTGTGGGCGTTCCATTGATCAAGCGGACTGCAGTGTATTTCCAGAATGAGGAACTCCTCCACATTTTTCCAGACATGTGAGGGATTATCTCAGTCGTACTTTCCCTATGCTCTTGATTAGTGGTGGTTGTACTCGTATATTTAACTGGCCACCAAGATATTCAGACCTCACGCCGTTAGATTTTTGTTTATTGTGTTGGTTGAAAGGTGAACACATGACATTAACTGCTTTCTCGCATGGACGTTGCTGCACTTATTAGGAAACACGCACTGAAATACTGAGAAAAGAAACACAACAAAATTGCCACGACTCATCCTCATCATTATAGAAAAGTTGATTGCTTGTAAAGTTCTTTTAATAATTGTTATTAATTTTCACATATCAGTGGTGCTAGCATTATTTCGTTGTAGCTCCATTACTCCGTTTGAGATAGGGAAAAAAATGGCTCTGAGCACTATGGGACTTAACACCTGTGGTCATCAGTCCCCTAGAACTTAGAACTCCTTAAACCTAACTAACCTAAGGACATTACACAACACCCATCCATCACGAGGCAGAGAAAATCCCTGACCCCGCCGGGAATCGAACCCGGGAACCCAGGCGTGTGAAGCGAGAACGCTTCCGCACGACCACGAGATGCGGGCTTGCGATAGCAGATTGGCTTCTCCATAGTTATCAAGCCACCTCAATAACAGCAACTACTTTTTGTGGTAGTTGGTTCGCTTCCTGCCATCTTTACGGACACCAAGTGTAGTTAAATGAAAAATTGGGTAAGAGAGAAACTGGGCAAGTGAGAAACTGGGTAAGCGAGAAATTGGGTAACTAAGAAACAAGGTAAGTCCTAAATTGATAAGTGAGAAGCAGGGTAAATGAGAAACGGGATAAGTGACAAATGGGGCAATTAAGAGACCTCTATAATCTGGAAAAAGAGTCATGTGCCCTTAACTCTTGCGCATCGAGATTTGATTCTACAATAGCAAACCTTGCCAAGCATACAGAATGCAATAAAAAAACAAAAGAAAAAGCGCAGTCGTAAAAGGCACCATTTAAACATCTGAAACGTAAATCGTAGTGGCGTTTCTTTACTGCAATTCCTACGACACCGCAGGAATTTGCCTCTGCAGGTGAGCATTCCGTTGGGACAGGAAGTGAGTGTTTTATGCAGGTGAGCTTTACGGTCAGCGCATTACGTAAAAGACTCTACACCGACGTTATCGGCTTGATGTAGGCAGGCTATGCTTGTCAGCAGATATCGAGCCCCCCCACTGGGAGGGAAGCGCATGTGTGAAGAGCGCCACGCCCACAGGGTGATAACATCGCTAGCCGCTTACGTATCCGCCGTGTCGCAGGACGCATCATTGTGTGAAACGAACACAAACGGACTGCGTGGCTGTCAATATGATTTTCAGTGCTCTCAATTGAAGACGAAAGATGTTTCCTGAGAAGCCGAAAGATAGAATGTTACGTAATTAAGTTCATCTGAACCCACAGCTAAATGCTGTAAGGACATCTGATATCAGGTCCTTCACATTAATCACGCCCATCCTCAGGTTTCAACTCAGCCTGTACCTTCACAGCCATCTGGGATCACACAAAGCCTTCATGTCGTACTAATGAAAATGTCACAGAGAAATTTATTTATCGTCAGTTTCTCAGCACGGCGGGTAGCAAGAAGTATGAAAGCGGAACTTGGTTACAATTATTTCAAATCTGTTGTTCGAAACTGATAAACAGTATTTTATTCAAAATAATCTCCATTACTATTTATACGTTTCTCACACCTTTACGACAGGCTATAAATACCAAGCCAAAGAAACAGTTCTTTTGAAGCCAACCAGTCAGCGAGCCGTTTCCGTACATTTTCATACGAATTGAAGCGTTGTTCAGCGGCAGCATATCTCAGTGATGCAAACAGACGATAATTGGACGGAGGCAAGTCTGGAGAGTAAGCCGCATGCTCTAGTATTTCCCAAGTAAACGCCTCTATCGTTTCCCTGACACGTTTTGTTGTGTGTGATGGGGCGTTATCATGGAGCAATATGACCTTGTGTTGCCTTTTCCCATATTCCCGTCGTTTTTGACCTAATGCTCGATTTAAATCGATCATTTCCTGTTGGTAACAAGCAGTGTTAGCTGTTTCATGAGGCTTAAGGAGCTCATAATAGATGACACCCTTCTCATCCTATCAAACACAAAACATTGTCTTCTTTCCAAAGCGATTTGGTCTTACATTGGATGCCGATGGTTTGCCTAGATTCACCCATGATTTAGAATGCTTAGGAGTCTAAAAATATATTCATTTTCATCACCTGTTACTACTCGATGAAGAAATGACTTTTCTTTTGTTTTATGTGGCAAGCAGCGTTTCGACAGTAGTCTTTCGATTTGCTTGTTGTCTTTCATTCAGTTCATGCAGAACCCATTATCCCACTTTCTGATCCTTTTCCATAGCTTCCAGCCAAAGAGAAACGGCTTTCCGCGTCCCATTCAATTTTTCCGTTAATTCATATTGAAATTTACTATCACTTTCATCTAATAACACCTGAAATTCGTTGTCTTCGAACTTTTTTAGCGGTTTCCCACGCTCGTTGTTCCTCACGTCAAAATAACTACTTATACACTTTTTAAACCGCATGAAACACTGTGTTTTCCCAAGAGCATGTTCGCCGAAAGCTTCGACAAGCATTCGATGCGATTCTGCAGCAGTTTCTTTCAAACTATAACAGAAAACCAATGCTGTCCACAAATCGTAGTTCGTAGGCACAAAACTCGACATGTTTACGGGTTTGAAACAGATACCATTGTGTGGATCTTGCGATATTGTGTGCTAAATTCATCGTCAGCCGTTACATGAAGCAGATGGCGCTGCAGACGCGGTCTCACCGACGTTACACTGACGGCTAGCACCATATATAGGGAAATTCCGGTTTGATATTTGTAAGCCTGGTGCATATACTATGTGATCAAAAGTATCAGGACACCTGGTAGAAAGTGACTTACAAGCTCGTGGCGCCCTCCAACGATAATGCTGGAATTCAATATGGTGTTGTGCCACCCTTAGCCTTTATGACAGCTTCCACTCTCCCAGGCAAACGTTCAATACGGTGCTGGAGGTTCCTTGGGGAATACGTGCCCTTTCTTCACGGAGTGCTCCACTGAGGAGAGATATCGATGTCGGTCGATGAGGCCTGACACGAAGTCGGCGTTCCAAAACATCCCAAAGGTGTTCTATAAGATGTAGGTCAGGACTGTGTGCAGGCCAGTCCATTACAGGGATGTTATTGTCGTGTAACCACTCCGCCACAGGCCGTGCATTATGAAGAGGTGGTCGATTGTGTTGAAAGATGTAGTCGCCATCCTCGAATTGCTCTTCAACATTGGGAAGCAAGAAGTTGTTCAAAATATCAGTGTAGGTCTGTGCTGTGATAGGGCCACGCAAAACAACAAGGGGTGCAAGCCCCTTCCATGAAAAACACAACCACACCATAACACCGCCACCTCCGACTTTTACTGTTGGCACTACGGCCGCTGCCAGATGACGTTCACCGGGCGTGTGCCATAACCACACCCTGCCATCGGATCGCCACATTGTGTACCGTGATTCGTCACTCCACACAACGTTTTTCCACTGTTCAATTGTGCAACGTTTACGCTCCTTACACCAAGCAAGGTGTCGTTTGGCATTTACCTGCGTGATGTGTGGCTTATGAGCAGCCGCTCGACCATGAAATCCAAGTTTTCTCACCTCCTGCCTGTCATACTACTTGCACTGGATCCTGGTGCAGTTTGGAATTCCTGCGTGATGGTCTGGATAGATGTCTGCTTATTACACATTACGACCCTCTTCAACTGTCGGCGGTCTCTGTCAGTCGACAGACGAGGTTGGCCTGTATGCTTTTGTGGTGTACGTGTCCCTTCACGGTTCCACTTCACTGTCACACCGGAAACAGTGGACATAGGGATGCTTTGGAGAGCGAGAAACTTGCGTACAGACGTATGACACAAGTGACACCCAATCATCTGACCACTTTCGAAGTCCGTGAGTTCCACAGAGCGCCCCAGTCTGCTCTCTCACGATATCCAATGACTACTGAGGTCGCTGGTATGGAGTACCTGGCAATAGGTGGCCACACAAAGCACTTAATATGAAAAACCTATGTTTCTGGGGGTGTCCAGATACTTTTGATCACGTAGTGTATATCAAGTCACTTATCCTTTCTTTCCGATAGAAATAACTGATTATTGTAGAGGTGTTTTTTATTCTCCCCTTGTAACTAAAGGTAGACAACGTTCTTCATGTCGGTAAAATTTTCTGGCGGGGAGATCCAGATTTTTGAGGAAAGATACACTCCTGGAAATTGAAATAAGAACACCGTGAATTCATTGTCCCAGGAAGGGGAAACTTTATTGACACATTCCTGGGGTCAGATACATCACATGATCACACTGACAGAACCACAGGCACATAGACACAGGCAACAAAGCATGCACAATGTCGGCACTAGTACAGTGTATATCCACCTTTCGCAGCAATGCAGGCTGCTATTCTCCCATGGAGACGATCGTAGAGATGCTGGATGTAGTCCTGTGGAACGGCTTGCCATGCCATTTCCACCTGGCGCCTCAGTTGGACCAGCGTTCGTGCTGGACGTGCAGACCGCGTGAGACGACGCTTCATCCAGTTCCAAACATGCTCAATGGGGGACAGATCCAGAGAGCTTGCTGGCCAGGGTAGTTGATTTACACCTTCTAGAGCACGTTGGGTGGCACGGGATGCATGCGGACGTGCATTGTCCTGTTGGAACAGCAAGTTCCCTTGCCGGTCTAGGAATGGTAGAACGATGGGTTCGATGACGGTTTGGATGTACCGTGCACTATTCAGTGTCCCCTCGACGATCACCAGAGGTGTACGGCCAGTGTAGGAGATCGCTCCCCACACCATGATGGCGGGTGTTGGCCCTGTGTGCCTCGGTCGTATGCAGTCCTGATTGTGGCGCTCACCTGCACGGCGCCAAACACGCATACGACCATCATTGGCACCAAGGCAGAAGCGACTCTCATCGCTGAAGACGACACGTCTCCATTCGTCCCTCCATTCATGCCTGTCGCGACACCACTGGAGGCGGGCTGCACGATGTTGGGGCGTGAGCGGAAGACGGCCTAACGGTGTGCGGGACCGTAGCCCAGCTTCATGGAGACGGTTGCGAATGGTCCTCGCCGATACTCCAGGAGCAACAGTGTCCCTGATTTGCTGGGAAGTGGCGGTGCGGTCCCCTACGGCACTGCGTAGGATCCTACGGTCTTGGCGTGCATCCGTGCGTCGCTGCCGTCCGGTCCCAGGTCGACGGGCACGTGCACCTTCCGCCGACCACTGGCGACAACATCGATGTACTGTGGAGACCTCACGCCCCACGTGTTGAGCAATTCGGCGGTACGTCCACCCGGCCTCCCGCATGCCCACAATACGCCCTCGCTCAAAGTCCGTCAACTGCACATACGGTTCACGTCCACGCTGTCGCGGCATGCTACCAGTGTTAAAGACTGCGATAGAGCTCCGTATGCCACGGCAAACTGGCTGACACTGACGGCGGCGGTGCACAAATGCTGCGCAGCTAGCGCCATTCGACGGCCAACACCGCGGTTCCTGGTGTGTCCGCTGTGCCGTGCGTGTGATCATTGCTTGTACAGCCCTCTCGCAGTGTCCGGAGCAAGTATGGTGGGTCTGACACACCGGTGTCAATGTGATCTTTTTTCCATTTCCAGGAGTGTAAAATCTCTGCTATCGTGTCAGGTGTGTATGAAGAGTTTTCAAGTATTTGAGATCCTCTTTCCTTACTGTAGCTAAAGACTGCGTTGTTATTTTCCACGTCTCTTCGGTTTCAGTAATTTACGAATACATCTGTAAACGTACGAATGACGATGCAGATATTCTGTCAACACCACATCTTCCAAGTCACAAAACGCAATAGCCGTCACCTATCCGGACTGGATCGCTTTTTTTTAACCTTTTGCTGTGTATTTGCTGTGTAATTTCTTTAATTCAGAACAATATGAAATGTGCGGCTCAACATAACCAGTTACATTTCAATAAATAGTACATCTCTACAAATGTGTTTAGAAAAACAAATAATAATTTGCTTCATGATGATTTAAATACTTCCATTTCTCCAGGTCTTGGGAATGATGTTGTTGCTGTGGTCTTCAGTCCTGAGACTGGTTTGATGCAGCTCTCCATGCATACAGTAAAGCTCCATGCCCTCGGGAAAAATTGCGGCCGTAGTTTCCCCTTGCTTTCAGCCGTTCGCAGTACCAGCACAGCAAGGCCGTTTTGGTTAGTGTTAGAAGGCCATATCAGTCAATCATCCAGGCTGTTGCCCTTGCAACTACTGAAAAGGCTGCTGCCCTTGCAACTACTGAAAAGGCTGCTGCCCCTCTTTAGGAGCCACAGGTTTGTCTGGCCTCTCAACAGATACCCCTCCGTTGTGGTTGCACCTACGGTACGGCTATCTGTATCGCTGAGGCACGCAAGCCTCCCCACCAACGGCAAGGTGCATGGTTCATGGGAGGGGGGGGGGGGGATGATGTAAAATTTCCATTTAAAATTAAAAGTGGCCTTCACATACAGCTGTCATGGAATGGGTATCTAATTAGCCTAAGTTCATTAAGATTTCAACAAATTTTTCTAGGCACCTTTTGTTTTTCAGGTCTGCTGTCCAGTCAGAATAATATTAGGGTTGCATTTCATATGTGTGTGGATCTGAATCAGTTCTAAAAATCCGTATATTGTCCACTATGCACATGTAAGATATTTAACCACTCTTCCATAGCACGAGCGTTACGTTTCAGCTGTTTCAAATGTACTCCAGATGCTGACTGTTTATTTTGGTTTACGTGTTCTTGTCTTAAATTTTCTGCCTGTCTGTCCTATATACTCTGATCAGCCAGAACATAACGACCACCGATTTGCTCTCGAAATAAAGCAGCCCAGGTGATAGCAGCGTAACCTGGCGAGGAATAACTGCTAATGAGACACGCAAGGTGCAAGTAGTATTAGTGAGCGAACAATGTATCTGAGCTGGACCGCGGGCATATTGTGATTGCCCGGAGGCTCGGCGGAAGCATTTCGGAACCCGCACGACTTGCCTCGTGTCGCAGAGTGCTACAGTGTGCGTCTTCAACGCGTGGCTAAACCAAGGTAAAACCACGTCCAGACGTCGTAGAGTGGGCGGCCAACCCTCATTACAGATGACGGACGTCGTAGGCGGCGAACTGTGGGGGCATTAGATTTTAATGCTGGACAATACAGGTGTGTCTGAAGAGACAGGGCAGCGAACACTCCTAACGATGGGCCTCCGCAGCCGACGACCCTGGTATGTGCCGATGTTAATAACGCGACATCGGCCGCTGCAACTGAAATGGGACACATGACTATCAGCATTGGATGTTGGGGCAGTGGTAGAGCATTGTGTGGACTGATGAACACCGATACTTTCTTCATCATGCCGATGAGAGGGCGCGAATCTGTCGTTTTCCAAGGGAACAGTCCCTTGCCACTATGCTGTGGGACGGGGACAAGCTGGCGGCGGCTCCATTATGCTCTGAGGAACATGCACGTGGGCGTCCCTGGGTCGAGTAACGCTCGTGGAAGGCACTATGACCACCAAGGAGTATCGTACACAGGTTTCAGACGACGTACATCCCTTCATGACCATTACGTTTTCCGATAGCAGTGACATTTTTCAACAAGATTATGCGCCATCTCACAAGACTATGAGTGAGATGGAGCGGTTCGAGGAACAAAGTGGCAAGCTGAAATTGATGTGCTGGCCACACAACTGCCCAGATCTGAACCCTGTCGAAAACATATGTGATGTGATTGAACATGGCTTCAGAAGGCATTGCCCCCTGCCCAGAATTTACGGGCATTACGTCACTTGCACGTGCAGATGTGCCAACTTCCTCCAGCGAGCTACCAAGGCCTCATTTGTTCTCGCCACTAGACGTCACCCCTGTTACCCGTGTCAAACATGGACATACTGGCTGATAGGTAGGTGGTCATAATGTTCTGGCTGATCAGTGTTTGATACATTGACCGCAAACTAATTGGTACACACCTGACTGATCATACGTGGAAATCTTGTGAGCAATGTGGATGAGTTTATCTCGAATCTCATTGTCTGTCCGAAACACTCCCAGTATGTGATCACACAACTTTTCTAAATTATCAGTGTGCTTCCTTGGAATATTAGCAGCTCGTTTTCCGTTTGTTTGAATCCTTAAACGCATATTTATTGAAAAGGGTATCTGGATATCTCAATGTAATGATCGCCAGTCACTCCCAAACGTATGGCCCTCGTCAACTAACACAAATATCTTGTTTCTCTCTTCAATACCATTCTCTCTTGCACGCTTGTGCTGTATCTGTTGTTTCTTCCATGGTACGAATGAAAGCTCAGCACTTGGGAACATCTCAGTGTTAAACAATCTCTGCCGTGGCTTCCCATATTTTCCTAGCTATTGAGTGGGATCATTATGTTTAGCAGGTTGCCACATAATTCTGGGTGGTTCATAAGGAATGTTATTGTTTCATGTTAAAATTCTATGTATGGTTAATAATTGTTGAAAACGACTGGTCGATTTTGAATTACGTAAGTAGCCCTGTGTCCCATTATCCAAATTTTTTGGTTCTTTTTGGATCGTGAGGTTTTGCGACCTACAATATCCCTTATGCCGATGCAACCTGACGTTGTGCAGTCTGTATACTACTACTGTTAAGACCAGATCTTAGATCCGGTTCCTCACCTCAACCTGTGAACTTACGTGTCGGCGAGACAGTGTGTTTCACACGGGAAAATTGTACTGACCTGGATATTGTGTAATATTCATTAGTTGCTGTTTTTTCTTTGGCGCTCATAAACGACTTTAACATTACATGATAGGATGTTGCTACATGAGTTTCTTCAGATAATGTGTCACATTGTCTGAGGGTAGATTTCCTTTATGCGGTTTTGCTTGCTTTTTAACTAGAACATCAGTGATCTATTTGTTTTTTTTTTTTTTTAATATGCTGTGGCGTGTAGTTCTTGTGTACATATTTTAACTGTAAAAAATTATGTAAAGCTCTTGGTATCGCTTTTATGTCTACTAATAGTTCAATGCTTAACTTCTCCCAACTTTGGTCTTATTAAAAACTGTCTATCGCTTCGTAAATGTCTTTTTTAATTGCATTGTTTCGTCTACTGCTATTATCAGATATCAGACAACATAGAACTTCCAGAATGGAGTTCAGAGTCAGTACTAGGAACCTATGCCTAATCTGGGCGTGAACTTACCCATCTGTTTACCAAAGACTTAATAATTCTATTTCCCGTACTTCTGCAAATATGGTCGATCAGGAGAGATCTGTATTTTTGCCATCCCTCATGGTTGGCAATGTTAGGGAGCCATAACGCACTTTCAGTCCCCCCCCCCCCCCCCCCCCCAAGAGAACCAGCATGGCCCTCGTTGGATTTTATAAGCTATCGCAACAGGCTCCGTACGGATCTCCGCAAAGTAACTGCTTAATTAGTACCGATATTTTGAGTGGACGCACTTTTTGTAACAAGCTCAGCTGCCTACCTTAGCATTATTTGATGTTTCCTCTAATTTTGATTTAGCATGTGTGCCCAATTTCGAGCCGCGTTTTGTCGAGTACTATTTCCAGTCGTTTGTCGGCTGATTTGTTCAAAAATGTTCAAATGTTTGCGAAATTTTATGAGGCTTAACTGCTAAGGTCGTCAGTCCCTAAGCTTACACACTACTTAACCTAAATTATTCTAAGGACAAACACACACACCCATGCCCGAGGGAGGACTCGAACCTCCGCCGGGACCAGCCGTAAAGTCTATGACTGCAGCGCCCAAGACCGCTCGGCTAATCCCGCGCGGCGACTGATTTCTACCAGCTGCTTTGTTGTTACCTGTCACAGTGCTCCGTATCACCGATGCCGCTACCGGTGTGTACTAAGGAGGTTTCTCTTTCACTTAATCGAGCACCCGTTACTACACCGTAATCACTGTTAATGCGTTTTGCTAAACATATATTGTCGAAAGTATTTTTCGTGGCAGTTGGGGGAAACCACATCCAAAGACTTTAAGAAGAATTTTCGTTCAACCAAATTTACAGTACACATGATTACTACCGCAAATTTGAGGGTTGGAACTTGGTGTGGGTTCCTGTAGTCATGTCCTAGTTCATGAACCACGGGCAATGTATGAGTGGCCAAGTAAGTGGTCCCGACAGTCGGGGTACCAGTTACTTTGGAAGAAGGCTGGGCATCTCGGACATATTCTGAGTCGAGGTCGCCTTTGTGCTCATACGGCAAAGACTACCAAATCCACCGGTTAGTCCCTCAACCGTTAGGGGTAAAACATGATGGGACTCGGGGCAAGTAAGGCTAGCAACTTGCTTCCCTGGTACTTCAAATATAATGCTGGCAACAATCAGAGCAAAATGCCTCGGACCTTTGGAGGTGACGGAGTCCCACCTCTAACTGACAAACCAGGGACTCCTAAGATACGACTTGGCAAACAAATGGTAATGAGATGGGGAGCTATTAATATCAATGGGGGCTACTCTGGGAAGAAGGTAGAGCTGGCAGAGGCTGCAAGTAAGATGGGGCTGGACGTTTTAGCTGTTAGTGACATTCGGGTAAGGGGTGAGAAAGAAGAGGAAGTGGGAGAATACAAGGTCTACCTGTCAGGAGTCAAAGCAGGAATAGCACAATGGGGTGTAGGGCTTTACATCAGGAAAGAAATGGAACCCAGCGTAGTTGCAATAAGGTACGTAAACGAACGACTGATGTGGATAGATTTGACAGTGTCTAGCAAGAAAATTAGGATTGTGTCAGTACATTCACATTGTGAAGGGACAGATCAAGATAAGATGGATAGTTTTTATGAGGTACTCAGTGATGTAGTTGTTAGAGTAAAGGACAAGGTCAGTGTTCTGCTCATGGGTGATTTTAATGCCAGGATTGGAAATCGAACAGAAAGGTGTGAAAACGTTATGGGTAAATTTGGAGAGGATATGGAGCCAAAAGGAAAGGGAAACAACTCTTGGATTTCTGTGCCAGTATGGGCTTAGTAATCACAAACTCCTTTTTTAAACGCAAGAATATTCACCAGTATACTTGGGAAGGCAGGGGAACCAGATCTGTCATTGACTATATCTACATCTACATCCATACTCCGCAAGCCACCTGACGGTGTGTGGCGGATGGTACCCTGAGTACCTCTATCGGTTCTCCCTTCTATTCTAGTCTCGTATTGTTCGTGGAAAGAAGGATTGTCGGTATG
This sequence comes from Schistocerca gregaria, assembly GCF_023897955.1. Lineage (NCBI taxonomy): Eukaryota > Metazoa > Arthropoda > Insecta > Orthoptera > Acrididae > Schistocerca > Schistocerca gregaria. The sequence continues at coordinate 407,478,137 of NC_064924.1, read as the reverse complement.
CTTCGGTGTGGGCTCTAATCTCTCTGATTTTATCCTCATGGTCTCTTCGCGAGATATACATAGGAGGGAGCAATATACTGCTTGACTCTTCGGTGAAGGTATGTTCTCGAAACTTTAACAAGAGCCCGTACCGAGCTACTGATCGTCTCTCCTGCAGAGTCTTCCACTGGAGTTTATCTATCATCTCCTGTAACGAAGCGCGCTGCTCTCCGTTGGATCTTCTCCATCTCTTCTATCAACCCTATCTGGTACGGATCCCACACTGTTGAGCAGTATTCAAGCAGTGGGCGAACAAGCGTACTGTAACCTACTTCCCTTGTTTTCTAATTGCATTTCCTTAGGATTCTTCCAATGAATCTCAGTCTGGCATCTGTTTTACCGACGATCAACTCTATATGATCATTCCATTTTAAATCACATTTAATGCGTACAATATTAAGAATGAAGTTTTATCATCGGCGCCTGGTGTACGTATAATGCAGACAGCACATTTGCTGACTAAAATGAAGTTGAGAATAGGTGAAAGTAGATCATTGTCATACAACACTACAACAGTCAAAAATTATAACTCTTTTGGGACGGAGGACAGGCAGATTAAGCTAAAGAAACATAATATACACTCAGTTGCTCGGAAGTGAAAGGCTTTAAAGTATTTACATACGAGGGATGTGTTAACGTACATGAGCGACGATACGAGATGAGACATTCTGCGGCTTCTTCTAACACATTGCGGGCACATATGTCATTGGGTAGCGATATGAGCATATAGAGATGGCAGTAGTATCGCGTACATAAGGTATAAAGGGGCAGTGCATTGGTAGAGCTGTAGTTCGTACTCACGTGATTCATGTGAATGGGATTCCGACTTGATAATGGCCGTACGACGGGAATTAACAGATTCTGAACGCGGAATAGTAGTTGGAGTTCGACGCACTAGACATTCCCTTTCGGATATCGTTAGGGAATTCATTATTTCGAAATCCACAGTGTCAAGAGAGTGCCGAGAATACTGAATTTTAGGCATTAACTCTCACCATGGACAACGCATTGGCCAGCTGTCTTCACTTAACGACCGAAAACAACGGCGTTTCCATGAAGTTGCCTGCGTTAACAGACCGGTGCATGAAACAGGCACAGAAATCAATGGGAGACGTACGACGAGCGTAAGCGGTAGGGCAGTGCGGCAAAATTTGGCGTCAATGGACTGTGGCGACCGACGCGGGAGCGTTAGCTAACAGCACGGCATAGGCTGCACCACCTCTCCTGGCTTCGTGAGAATATCTTTTGGACCCTAACTAACTGGAAAAACCGTGGCTTTGACAGATGAGTCCCGATTTCAGTTACTAAGCGCTGATGGTAGGGTTCGTATGTGGCGCAAACCTCACGAAGCTTTGGACCTAAATTCTCAACAAGACACTGTGAATACTAGTGGTAGCTCCATAATGGTGTGGGCTGTGTATACGTGGAATGAACAACACGATAATACGAGGTGTTTCATAACTCGAGTCACTTCAGTGTACATTTCTTTGAAGTCTTTGCTCAACGAAGAATGGTTAACTTTGATGTAGCAGCTCTATAAAAATAAATAGGGCATCATGTAACACTTTTAGTACGGAACTTCTTCCTGCACTATTACCAATTTAAATTGCTGTAGCGTTCCCAGAAAACACCAGCATAATTTTTAAAGATGTAAAAGACTCCCAATATCGTGGAAGGTTTACTGGTTTATACGACGTAGTTTCAGAGGTGTAAGAGATTCTAGTAAATACCACATCATTGAAACACAGACTTGTAAATATGTAAGCACTGTAAGATAAGGGTCCTCTTTAAACTGTTGGAGTACCTGATAAGTATTTAGGCGCGATTAATACGTGACGCGCTGAACGGTAACAAACTATCCGCTCCTGTCAAGGATTAAGCGGAAAGCATTCCGCCGTAATGAGTCAGCTGGCAGCTCCTCCCCAAAGCGGCCTGCTGCCTTCCCAGCAGAGTCGCCGCGCAGGTAGAATCGGCCTGTTAATCCTCATTAACCCGATCTGGCGCACAATGGCATGACGGATTGGACACAGTGTTTTTCCCGCGCCGCCTGAGTGACGTGGTAACAAGGCAGGCAGGGCGGCCGTGCTTCGGAAAGTCAGCCGCCATCTCGTCTCCATTTTTTGGCGTTTATATGCTGGCAGCGGCTGCCGACGGATGATGGATCACCGACCCACCTAGGGATGTCCATAAACAGCAACGATATCTTCGGAGAACTACCATAATCGCCCCCAGTTTACTTTCCCATAAGAAATTTCAACCTCCATAAAGACGTCCGCCGAAATCTACAGTGTTCGTCAATGAATCGTCAGAGGGTCAGCCCACAGGATGGACAGCACCTTACCCAAGGCAGCCGAGACGTATCATTCGGCGCAATATAGCCTAGAATATATCTTTTGCTAGCCGTTGCAGAGATCAGCGGACATTCTCCGATTTAAAAAAAAAAAAAAAAGAACACATTACAGACCGCCTCAGTAGCTCAGTGGTCAGAATCTCTGACTCCCAATTGTAGGACTCGGATTCCACGATAATGACAGGGATATTCCTTGCTGAGAGTAGTAAAACGGCGTGCAAACAGATCCGTCTATTGAACACCCACTCGAATTGGAAGTGGCGCCTCCTATGTCTGGAAAACTCACAAGGTCCGAGAGAGTGGTGTGCTGTCTCCATGACCATGCTCACTGTATCTACATCAGGGCCGGCCAAACGCTGTAAAGTGTGCAGACGTGCGGAAGTGCTGCACGTGTGCGACAGCGACATCTGTTATTAGACATGTGTCCTAAATGAACGGCGGCGACTCCTCTTCCCTGTTTATGTGGTACAAGCAAGAGCGTAACATACCCAGTCTCGTTTACCCGTGGTGACTGTAACTTTAACAGAGAAGTACTGAGAAATGGCAGGTACTGTGAAAAAGCAAAGAACGGAATATCTATGTTCTCAGTCGTTTCGATCAAGCATCAGTGATGAAAATCTCCCGCAACTGCTTGCGTTTGTCAATGAGCCGTGGTATCGTGCCCGATATTAACTATATCATTTTCCATAACCAGTGATAAACGTGTTTGGATTTATTCCTTTCATAATTAAAAATCATTGTTTATTAACTGTGCATTATTGCCTCATTCTGCTCCATGTTACATTATTATCAGTAAAATTGGTCATTAAACCGATTGTTGTATACTTACATTTAGGTTTTTTTATGTGTGGAGGGCTACGCTCAGCTTAAGTCGATAAAACATAACATTCATCTAATGCAGATTTCAGACGGAACTGATGAAAGATGCAGCAATAATGGTACAGGTCATCGTCGAGAGGCCTGCGGTTGTCATTCTGTTCAGAGGTCAGTGAGACAGAAATTATGTGGGTGTAACTGAGGGCACCGAGAATTAGTTTTAGGAAACCTTGCATTGGTTTAATGTTATTTGAAATCAGGACTAAGGTTCGTTGGAAGTCGCTAAGTGCTCTTTTTCTTAAATACTAGGTCAAAAACATTGAGCGTATTTACGTGCCGTCAGTCAAGCTTCCTTAATAAAAGCCCACGGTTGTTAACCTTATTACTTGTCTTACTGGGTTAAACTGCTAACATAAAAGTAGACGTCTCAGTGAGTAGACTGTGACAGTATTTCTAAATGTTTAATACGCGAAATATCTTCTCATGGTTGGCTTGCAAGCTGTGGAAAGAGCACTGGATTGCGCCGGTACAGAGTCTCACAGCAAGTGGATAAAGCGACATCTGTGCGTAGAAACATGCACTACATGAGCGCTGACGGCTGCGGCGTGCACGCTGTGACCCGGAAGTTGCACATGTGCAGGAGCACCGCACGCGTGCACAATTTCTGGCCGGCCCTGATCTACATGATACCGTGTGGCAGGGGATGACAAGGCGGTCGGCAGCACCGAATTTTCCTGTCAGCCTGATCATGCAGGTACTTTTCTTTTACTTTGCTATCGCCGGTATCACACTACGATACGTCGATTTACTCATGATAGATACTTTAATAATGATTAGAAATTTTGCAGTTTTCATGTGTTTATTCACAAAATTCCAGCTTTTTATCTGGGCCGTCTACAAGGTGTCTATATAACAGCCGGTAATCTGGTCACGAAAGCTGACAACCGCGGTGTCTTGTCCATATGCCCCTCCATATCTGCATTCAGTGTCGTTTATCGGCTGAGCACTACACGGTGGTCCGTCGGTACCGTCGGGATTTGCGAGGCCTGTTCGGCGTTCCGGACGGAGACTGAGTATAGTATCCTGTCATGCACATCAGTCTCAAAAGAAATACGTTGCGGCGAAATATGACCAATGACAAAAAAGAAGTCCTGAGTTTTCGATTTGAAAGTGTACTTGACATCGCTTCTACATCTATACTTCGCAAGTCACCTTACAGTGAGTGCGGGGGTACTTCAGGTACCACCACCTTCCCCTCTCCTCCCGTTGTTCTGTTCCATTCATGAATGGTGATTTGGAAAAATGATCTAATTTCTCTAATTTTCTCGTCGTCATCATTTCGCGAGACTTATGTGGGAGGCTACGTGTCTTAGCTGTCTCTCCTGAGAACTTAAGCTCCCGAAATTTTAAGTGTAAACCTCTCCGTGACGTCCCATGTTTCTCTTGTAGCACCTGCTACCGAAGTTTGTAGAGCTTCTCCGTAACGCCCTCACGCCGAATAAACGATCCTGCGAAGAAACGCGCTGCTTTTCGTCAGATTTTCTCTATGTCTTCTAAAAATCTTAATTAGTAATGGTCCGAGACTGATGGACAATACTCAGGAATCGGTCGAACGAGTGTTTTGCAAATTACGGTTTCTGTTTTTTACGGACCTATTTCCTCTAAACTTGTTTATCAGCGTCTGGATACAATTACGAGGTTATGGAAAACAATTTTCGCTTCTTTATTGTGAACAGAAATTCACAGACCTTGTCAGTTTTTAATGAGTCTGTTCCTATATATTTAATAGTTTAGAAAGTAGTCTCATGACAGAAACGAGTCATGTGTGTCTTACTGTTGACACACCCGTTGGACGCCGCGGGCTGCACTTCTACACCTAAAAATATGCGAATATTTACAGAGTGAATTTTTCACCCTGCAGTGGAATGTGCGCTGATATGAAACTTCCTAGCAGGTTAAAACTGTGCCGAAACCATTTGAACAACTGAGCTTCTTTCAGGAGTGCTAGTCCCGATTCGCAGAACTTCCGTAGTTTGGAAGATGAGAGATGAGGTACTGACAGAGGTAAAGCTATGAGTACAGACCGTGAGATGTGCTTGGGAAGCTCAGTTTGTAGAACACTTGCCCGCGAAAGGGAAAGGTCCCAAATTTGAATCTCGGAAGGATCATTCTGTAGAGGAACAGTAATACATTTGACTGAAACGATCCTAAACAAAATTTTAAAACTGAATATCAATACTAAGAAATTTCGACGACAAATTATTTGAGGAAGTGAGGCACGACAAAAAATGTTAACAAATAGATTGTCATCTGTAAATGAACGGGAGGGAATCTGAGAAGAAATTATAAGCTTCAATCACCCTCTGGCAAGTTTGGCAATTAAGAAAATCATTTACTGCTCCAAAAAGGTATTGTACAGTTACTATAGGAATGAGATTTTCACTCTGCACCGGAGGGTGCGCTGATATGAAACTTCCTGGCAGATTAAAACTGTGTGCCCGACGGAGACTCGAACTCGGGACCTTTGCCTTTCGCCGGCAAGTGCTCTACCAGCTGAGCTACCGAAGCACGACTCACGCCCGGTACTCACAGCTTTACTTCTCCCAGTATCTCGTCTCCTACCTTCCAAACTTTACAGAAGCTCTCCTGCGAACCTTGCAGAACTATCACTCCTGAAAGAAAGGATATTGCGGAGACATGGCTTAGCCACAGCCTGGGGGAGGTTTCCAGAATGAGATTTTTACTCTGCAGCGTAGTGTGCGCTGATATGAAACTTCCTGGCAGATTAAAACTGTGTGCCCGACCGAGACTCGAACTCGGGACCTTTGTCTTTCGCGGGCATGTGCTCTACCACCTGAGCTACCGAAGCACGACTCAGGCCCGGTACTCACAGCTTTACTTCTGCCAGTATTCCGTCTCCTACCTTCCATTCTGGAAACCCCTCCCAGGCTGTGGCTAAGCCATGTCTCCGCAATATGCTTTCTTTCAGGAATGCTAGTTCTGCAAGGTTCGCAGGAGAGCTTCTGTAAATTTTGGAAGGTAGGAGACGAGATACTGGCAGAAGTAAAGCTGTGAGTACCGGGCGTGATTCGTGCTTCGGTAGCTCAGATGGTCAGTCTGCGTTCGGCAGGGCAACAGAGCGGTCGCATACGTGTTGACTTCGTGCGGCGCGCGAGCTCGCCTTGTTTACATCCTGACGGCCGTTGCTTAAGTGCCGGCTTACCTTGTACGATCCATGGCGAACCGTTACCGTAAATCAACACTCCGATTTACTTTTTGCAACGATTATGCCCGACGCAAAGCACTCGAGGTGGAACGTTTTCTGCGAGAGGAAGTGAAGATCCCGGCGACCGATATTATCGGCATACATGTGTCCATCGTGAGCAGCACGGTCTATGTGAAAATCATTAACGACGCGGAGTGCGAACGTATACTACTTGAGATCAAACAGGGGCTCCGCTTCTGTCACGCTGATGGCAATGTGGGGGAGGTAACCGTCGACCACGCAGGCTTAGGTATGCGAACGATACGCATTTTCGAATTGCCATTCGAACTTTCTGCTGAGGAAGTCGTCGCGGCACTACGCCCATACGGCACAGTCCACGGCCACACTGCGGTGAAGTGGACACAGTTTCGGACGTATCCTGTCCTAAACGGAGTCCGACAGGTCACCATTGATCTCCGAAACTACGTCCCGTCCTACTTACAGATCGGCGGATGCCGTATAATAATTATATACGACGACCAGCCTCGGACCTGTCCCGGGTGCGGCAAAGAAGGCCATCTTAGATCCGAGTGCCTACAACGGCGCATTACGCAACTTCTAACTGCCGAAGAACCACCCACGTCGCAACCTACGGTGCTACCGGTGACCTATGCCGCTGCTCAAGCTTCTCCTACCGCTTTGCAACGTCGCCCGGTCACCACAAACGGCGCCACCAACGAGCCCTACCAGACCCCGACGGGAGAGCGCCTCGGACGACCCGTCGCCTCGCCCGGCCATCGACGCCGCTCCGAAGATGCCGGCGCAACCAGACGCTGCCCCTGACATCGGAAACACGACGGACATCGACTCGCTCAACGTTCCTACAGCGGCCTTTCTGCGAGAACGACGCGACTCCCTTCCGTCGTCGGACACGGAGGGTCGCACAAGGAAACAACGTTCTTCGACGTCGCACCGTTTCCGGCCAAGAGGAGACGTTACAAGTCGAGGAGGACGTAACCGTCGACCAGCACGAGGCCTCAGAACCGGCTACTGCAGACGAAGACGTTATGAGCGCGGAGACATCTATTGGTGTGCCTGCGTCCCGTGCTGACGCTGAACTAAATCATGAACGTATCACAGGCGACACTACACCACGCACGATTACAAAATCTTCTGCAGACAAAATGGACGATACACCAGTTTCCGCTTACACGGCATGGCACGAGGAGGAGGTCGAGGGGCAGGACCCGTTACGGGGCCCCGCGCCGTCACGGCCGCACCACTGATCGTAATCTCCCCAGACTCCCCTGCGGGCCAGCGGGATAACGTTCCGCTGCGACGCCCACACCCTTGCGCAGACGGCGGAGTGGACCAGCCTCCAGCAATCCGACACCAGGCCTACCGGATAGCAACCATCAACACCAACAACATCCGTTCCAGGGTGAAAATCCGCCTTATGCAGGAGATGTTTTGGGCTTCGGATTTTGATTTCACCCTTCTGCAGGAAGTTCACTTGGCTAGTCTCCCAGATATCAATGGCTATACCGCCCACGCCTCCGCGAGTGATCCAATGGGCCGCGGAGTGGCCATCTAAGTCCGCCACGGGATTTCTGTGACCGATGTCGCGCCGGCCGCGGTGGTCTCGCGGTTCTAGGCGCGCATTCCGGAACCGTGCGACTGCTACGGTCGCAGGTTCGAATCCTGACTCGGGCATGGATGTGTGTGATGTCCTTAGGTTAGTTAGGTTTAAGTAGTTCTAAGTTCTCGGAGACTAATGACCACAGCAGTTGAGTCCCATAGTGCTCAGAGCCATTTGAACCATTTGAACCGATGTCGCCTTCCGTCCATCAGCTCAGGGCATGGCACTCACTGCCATGGGGACACGCATCATTGATGTCTACGCTCCCTCAGGCACCGACTGACGACATGAAAGAGCCCAGTTTTATTCCGAGGAAATCGCTCCCCTGTTTTTAGGGCGTTATGACCATTGCCTACTAGGAGGTGATTTTAACTGCGTTCTGCATTCTAAAGATCAGATTCCCCACAATACTACATGCCAGGAGCTACGTATAGAGGTGCGAGACCTCCTGCTTCACGATATCTGGGAAGTTCAACACGGTGACCTTTCTGGCCATACCTTTCTTACAAGTCATTCCGCAAGCCGACTAGACAGGATATATGTCTCACAAACTCTTAGATCTGCGATACGGGGCACAGAACGCTGGCCGCTGGCCTTTTCCGACCACTGCGCTTACATCTGTACGGTCCTGCTTCCGTCGCAATCAGTATGGCGCAGCCGTGCGCCATGGAAAGTCAATACCTCACACTTGCATGACCTGGCGTGTAGCCAAGAAGTCACTGAAACGCGGACAGCCTGCGAAGGACGCCTTCCCCGCTACCACTCGACATTGACATGGTGGTTGGACTGCGCCAAGCCGGCGATCCGGAGGATACTGATGAGATACGGTAAGGACATGGCCTACTGGCATCGCACCACTGTTGACTTCTATTACGCGATTCTCCGAGATCTGGATGCTCAACCGCCAACCCCGGATAACCAGTTGGAACGGCAAAGAACTAAGGCGAAGATAATTGCGCTGGCTCGCCGGAAACTGCAAGGGGTCGTGATACGGACGCGGCGCCACGATCACGCGGATTTAGAAATTCCATCCATGCACGATATAGTGTCCGACAAACGAAGGCGTCGTCGGCAGATCATCAGCTCTCTGACCACGCCTCATGGAACGCAGGTGACCACTCAGTATGACATCGTCCACGCATTCGTCGAGCACTACCGTCGTACTTATAGTGATGAAGACGCTGAAACTGCAGCAGACGACTCCACTTTGCATTACGGCACGCGCACCCTCCCCCACACGGAGGCGGATGCTTTGACAGTGGCGGTCACGCTAGACGAAGTCAACAACGCAATCGCCAAAGGTGCAGTCAACAGATCGCCCAGCATTGACGGCTTACCGATTGACTTTTACCGTACCTTTTGGGACCTCATGGCACCACGGTGGACGATTATGTATCAAGAACTGATGACATCTGACCAAGCAATCCCACCCGCCTTTGCTGAGGGCAACATTATACCAGTCCACAAACCAGCCCGTGGTTCAATGGTCAAAGTTACAGATCGCTCACCCTACTCAATGCCGATTACAAGATTTTCGCGCGTTTACTGGCAACGCGGCTCCGGACTACACTCCCTCATATCCTCTTGCCAGAGCAAACGACGCCTGGCGGACAGGTTAACATACAGACTGCCACAGGGGAATGCCGAGACTTAATTGCGATAGTGGCGGCCTGCAGACTCCGGGCAGCGGTCGTCGCTATAGACTTCGACAGCGCCTTCGATAAAGTGCGTCATCGTTTCCTGTTTTCGGTGGCAGCCCGAATCGGCATCCCCCCTCCGTTTCTCGACGTCTTCCGGCGTCTTTACGACAGTGCCAGTTCACGTGTCCAAGTCAATGGACGATTAGCAGGGCCGGTACCTATCTGCCGTTCGATACATCAGGGGTGCCCCCTCTCTACCCTCCTGAATGCCACTGCCCTTGAGCCCCTTATTGGTGGCTTGACGACCAAGCTCTCTGACCTCGCCCTACGCCAACACACTTTTCGCTGTCTGGCATATGCTGATGACCTCCTCCTCCTCATTCGCTCCGGCTCTGAGATTCGGGAAGTCCTCGAATTGATTACCTGTTATGGGGCTGCCGCTGGCAGTACCATGAATGTCGCCAAATCTTCTGCAATGCACATTGGACGAGGCCTCCAGGAGGGTGAAGTGGCACCCCTGCCGCTTGTGCGGACTTTCCGGTACCTGGGCATTACCTTTACCCCCACAGTCACACGCACAGCGGCAACGAATTTCCGTCGCCTGTTACACGTCATCCCCAACGACGTCCGCCAGAACCTCTTGCGCCGCCAGGACACACTTCAACGGGTTGAGTTTATTAATTTTTATGTGGCATCAAAATTGGTTCACATCGCGCAAGTTCTCCCTCTGCCAACCGTAACTGGGCGCAATCTTCAGGTGGCTTTTGGCTATTATCTCACGGCTGGTTCAGTGTTTAAAGTCCGTTATGAGACACTGACTCTGCCCTCACGGTATGGTGGCTTCGGGCTCGTCAATGTCCGTATGCGAGCTGCATCCTTATACATGGGTACCAAGAGAAAACAGTGGATGGGCTAGGGTACATCTCCAACACGCAGCTTGCTTGAGGTCCTCCTACCTGCTTCCACCTCACCACCGGTGTCTGTCGGCCATATCGTGCCTCATTTTTCCCATATTTCGACCTTTTTCGTGGACTACAGTTACATACATACCAGTCTCCCAGATACACGCCCACCTAGGACTAAGGATTTTTACAGCCTGTTGCTGCGCTGTGTTCCCCGGAATGTGATGGAGACCAAACATCCCTCCATCCAGTGGCCCATAGTGTGCACTACCGTCCACCAGTCCTTCCTCCCTACGAACGTGCGGGCACTGTGGTATCACATAGTCAACAGGAAATTTGCCACGAAGCAGCGCCTGCACAACATTGGCTTGTCAGAATCCCCTCTTTGTCTCCTTTGCCAGCAACTGGACACTGATGAACACCGTCTGACATGCGCCTCATGGCAAGATGTATGGCGCTTCGTCCAGCAAATCATTGCCTGCTATCTCCGGGTGCCACGAGACACAATCGAACCTCGATTGTTTCTATACCCGGAGGACCGACATTTTCCCGCCGCCAAATGTCATGCTATTACGTGGGTCCAAGGGTGGGCGGTCGCTTATCTCTTTCATGAGGGACCTAAATCCCGCTTCGACTTCTAGACCTATTTACGAACAACCCATGCAGCTCTCGAAACCACGCCACGTTACCGAACATTATTTGCTAACTATCTTCGAGCGGTCTTTGTTAGACCTCCACTGAGTTGGAGGGTGCCTGGCTCAGAGGGCACCCACCCCTCCTCCCCCGGCTGTGTCTGACTTTCAACCGCCTACGATCTATTCTACTTTATACCTCCACGGATGGGAGAGCGCGTCGCAGATTGCGCGGATTTTATTTCTTTTTGCTTTTCCTTTTTCCCTTCTTTCTCTTTAACCAGAATTTTTATTTCGTTTATCTTTCGCCGATGTGTTCCTATAATTCCATGATATTAGTGAATCTTACAAAAACACATGCAAATAAACAAATTACAACGCCTTCCACTACTGTTGATCCTGTGTCTCCCATTTCCCTAAGCACTACAGGCTCGGTGGTGGTGAGGAGAACACTGTGGCCAGGCCTCGGGTTTCGACCCATGCCCACTTTGCCCCCGGAGCCCCACCGGTCCACTACATTGTGGTCAGCACGATAGTATGTCAATCCTAAGGGTCCGGGTTCGATTCCCAGCTGGTTAAAAAATAAATAAACAAAAAAAGATAAAACAAAAAAACAAAAAGGTGGTAGACCACTTGCCCGCAAAAGGAAAAGGTCCCGAGTTCGAGTCTCGGTCGGGCACACAGTTTTAATCTGCCAGGAAGTTTCAGTTACTTTAGGTCTTCTCAAAATTTCACACAATATTAATTGTTGTTGTGGTCTTCAGTCCTGAGACTGGTTCGATGCAGCTCTCCCGTGCAAGCTTCTTCATCTCCCAGTACCTACCGCAACCTACATCCTTCCGAATCCCATTTTCTTAGCAACAAGAACAACTGCACCACAAGATGATTCCTCCTGAATCTACTTAGTGTATTCATCTCTTGGTCTCCCTCTACGATTTTTACCCTCCACACTGCCTTTCAATGATAAATTTGTGATCCCTTGATGCCTCAGGACATGTCCTACCAACCGATCCCTTCTTCTAATCAAGTTGTGCACAAACTTCTCTTCTCCCCAATCCTATTCGATACCTCCTCATTAGTTACGTGATCTTCCCACCTAATCTTCAACATTCTTCTGTAGCACCACATTTCAAAAGCTTCTATTCTCTTCTTGTCCAAACTAGTTATTGTCCATGTTTCACTTCCATACATGGCTACACTCCATACAAACACTTTCAGAAACGACTTCCTGACACTTAAATCTATACTCGATGTTAACAAATTTCTCTTCTTCAGAAACGCTTTCCTTGCCATTGCCAGTCTACATTATGTATCCTCTCTACTTCGACCATCATCAGTTATTTTGCGCCCCAAATAGCAAAACTCCTTTACTACTTTAAGTGTCCTATTTCCTAATCTAATTCCCTCAGCATCAGCCGACTTAATTCGACTTCATTCCATTATCCTCGTTTTGATTTTGTTAATGTTCATCTTATATCCTCCTTTCAAGACACTGTCCATTCCGTTCAACTGCTCTCCCAAGTCCTTTGCTGTCTCTGACAGAATTACAATGTCATCGGCGAACTTCAAAGTTTTTACTACTTCTCCATGGATTTTAATACCTACTCCAAATTTTTATTTTGTGTCCTTTACTGCTTGCTCAATATACAGATTTAAAAACATCGGGGAGAGGCTACAACCCTGTCCCACTCCTTCCCAACCACTGCTTCCCTTTCGTGTCCCTCGAGTCTTATAACTGCCGTCTGGTTTCTGTACAAATTGTAAATAGCCTTTCGCTCCCTGTATTTTACCCCTGCCACCTTTAGAATTTGAAAGAGAGTGTTCCACTCAACATTGCAAAAGCTTTCCCTAAGTCTACAAATGCTAGAAACGTAGGTTTGCCCTTCCTTAATCTTCCTTCTAAGATACGTTGTGACGTCAGTATTGCCTCACGTGTTCCAACATCTCTACGGAATCCAAACTGATCTTCCCCGAGGTCTGCATCTACCAGTTTTTCCATTCGCCTGTAAGTAATTCGCGTCAGTATTTTTCAGCAATGACTTATTAAACTGATAGTTCGGTAATTTTCACATCTGTCAACACCTGCTTTCTTTGGGATTGGAATTATTATATTCTTCTTGAAGTATGAGGGATTTTCACCTGTCTCGTACATCTTGCTCACCAGATGGTAGAGTTTTGTCATTACTGGCTCTCCCAAGGCCGTAAGTAGTTCTACTGGAATGTTGTCTGCTCCCGGGGCCTTGTTTCGACTCAGGTCTTTCAGTGCTCTGTCAAACTCTTCACGCAGTATAGTATCTCCTATTTCATCTTCATCTACATCCTCTTCCATTTCCATAATATTGTCCTCAAGTACATCGCCCTTGTATAGACCCTCTATATACTCCTTCCATCTTTCTGCTTTCCCCTCTTTGCTTAGAACTGGGTTTCCATCTGAGCTCTTGATATTCATACAAGTGGCTCTCTTTTCTCCAAAGGTCTCTTTAATTTTCCTGTAGGTAGTATCTATCTTACCCCTCATGAGATAAGCCTCTACATCCTTACATTTGTCCTCTAGCCATGCCTGCTTAGCCATTTTGCACTTCCTATCGATCTCATTTTCGATACGTTTGTATTTCTTTTTGCCTGCTTCATTTACTGCATTTTTATATTTTCTCCTTTCATCAATTAAATTGAATATTTCTTCTGTTACCCAAGGATTTCTACTAGCCTTCGTCTTTTTACCTACTTGATCCTCTGCTGCCTTCAATACTTCATCTCTCAGAGCTAACCATTCGTATTTCCTGTATTTCTTTCCCCCATTCCTGTTAATCGTTCCCTAATTCTCTCCCTGAAACTCTCTACCACCTCTGGTTCTGTCAGTTTATCCACGTCCCATCGCCTTAAATTCCCAACTTTTTGCAGGTTCTTTAGTTTTAATCTACAGTTCATAACCAATAGGTTGTGGTCAGAGTCCATATTAATTTAACATTAATTAAATAGTTAAATATAGTCTGGATTGACTTTGAGACACACGTCCACGAAGCTCTCGCTAAGTTATTAATATCGAAATAAGAGCTAATTTAATTAATATTACATTTTAGACTAATGCAATTGCTTCTTCTTTAGGCTGCGTATTGAAGTTTTCTCTTTTCTGAGCGTATTTAGACCGAAAAGAAAGTATTTCGTGAAGATTGGTAGTTGTTAGTTCAGTTTACATTTTAGGCGAAATTTCGTGTGAGTGTAGATCTTTGTTTTTGACTTCACTTAGCGGTTGAGAGTTAAGTTATTGAATTTAGGTAGTTAATTAAAACTATCGAAAGTAAGTTTAAAAGTTTGTTTACATTCGCGTTTAGGCACGTATTAGTAGATGTTACGAAACTTCAGTACTCTTGTGCCAAGTTATTCTCTGTTTTTGTGTAAATTTTTCTATAAAACTATGTGTGACAAATGTGATAGTTGCTATAGAAATCGGAGGCAGGGGGTGTTCTATGAAGACTAGGTTATGATTCCACTAGGACGAAAGGAGCGGCGAAGAAACAGGGACGGATTGTAACCTCCCTACAGTATATTTCCGTGACCTCTCGATAAAAATCTGACTAACCTCCCAATGAAAATGTGACTCATATATAATGTTTCAATAATTAAGTGACTGTGAGCCTAAACTGGTAAATCTGGATGGCAACAATGCTGCGTCATGGCCTTTGAAAATTCATTCTGAATAAACTGAAAATGCTTACCTCAATAAAGTCGGCAGATAACGCCTTTATATCTACTCCTATAAGAAATTTTTCTGGTACAGCCCAGTGCAATGCTGACCACTAGATTTTGTTATGTATGAAAAACCATTGATTTTATTTACGATAATTGGCATGACTATGGATAGGAGAAAGTAGTAAAAACTTAAAATTCAGAGGTATGACTGTCAAAAGTTATCTTTATAAGAACGATCATTATTGAATAATTATTGAAATTTATTTATCTGTGACTTTGATATAACAATAGTACAAAATGACTTGTTAAAAATTACATATTCGCGTGACAATAAATATTAATAATTTTTTTTGGCTTTTACCTTATACTACATCGCACAGGTACCGCCATCGTTCTCCACCACTGGCCTTGGTAATGCCATACAGGACACCAGTACTCTCTTTGAGCTATACAACTAGACAACTGCTCTCTAAGAGCGACCTGACGCAACCGCCCGACTGCGAGCTGCTGCAACTTACTGCTGTCGACACTGCCCTCTGGTCTGTGATTGTATTGTAGCTTACGTATTGCAGGCAGTGCATGAGCAATCCATCGAAATTACATCTGCTCGAGTGCGCTAGCAATAAATGCCTTAGTCATGGACCTCTTATGAGATAATGATGCTCTTCCATGGCAATGTATGTTATGTAGACTGGACAGTAAAATCGCTGAACAGCAGGCAAAAATTTGTGCTGTTAAGGCTGAATTAGAAAATGCAAATTTGGAATTATGTAGGCTAAGGGAGGAAAAAGAGACAGGACGCTGAGAAAAGGAAGCAAGCAAAGAGTGAAAAAGTGAAACCGTTGAAAAAACTGAGCAAAGATGCAAACAGACATCCATGAGCATCGTCTATTAGACAGAGGCAGTCTGACAGCCGATCAGTTTCAATCATTCCAAGAGGAAGGAAGTACACGGCTCGTGTTGTCTGTAGTTCAACTACGCCGCGGTTCGATGGCGTCCGCATTCTCACTGTGTGCCAGTTAGGGCTCTCAACAAGGGAAGTGTCCAGGCGTCTCGAAGTGAACAAAAGCGATGTTGGTCGGACATGGAGACAGGGACTGTCGATCATATGCCTCGCTCAGGTCGCCCAAGAGCCACTACTGCACTGGATGACCACTACCTACATATTATGGCTCGGAGGACCCTTACAGCAAAGCCACCACGTTGAATAATGCCTTACGTGCAGCCTAGGACGTCGTGATACGACTCAAACTGTGTGTAATAGATTGCATGATGCGCAACCTCACTTCCTCAATCCATGGCGAGGTCCATCTTTGCATCTACGGCACCATGCAGCGCGGTACAGATGGGTCCAACAACATGCAGAATTGACCGCTCAGGATTGGCATCACATTCTCTTCACCGATGAGTGTGGTATATGCCTTCAACCAGACAATCATCGGAGATGTGTTTGGAGGCAACCCGGTCAGGTTGAACGCTTTAGACACACTGTCCAGCGAGTACAGCGAGGTGAATGTTACCTGCTGTTTCTGGGTGACATTATGTGGGGCCGACGTACGTCGCTGGTGGTCATGGAAGGCACTGTACGTGAATGCCATCCTCCGACCGATAGTGCAACCATACTGGCGAGGCATTCGTCTTCATAGACGACAATTCGCGCCCCCATTGTGCACATCTTACGAATGACTTCCTTCAGGATAACGACATCGCTCGACTAGAGTGGCCAGCACGTTCTCCAGACATGAACCCTGTCGAACATGACTGGAATAGATTGAAAAGGGCTGTTTATGGACGACGTGACCAACCAACCAATCTCAGAGACCTACACCGAATCGCCATTGAGGAGTGGAAGAATCTGGACCAAAGGTGCTTTGATGAACTTGTGGATAGTATGCCACGACGAATATAGGCAGGCATCAATGCAAGAGGACATGCTAGTTGGTATTAGAGGCACCGGTATGTACTGAAATCTGGATCACCACCTCTGAAGGTCTCGCTGTATGGTGGTACGACATGGAATGAGTGGTTTTCATGAGCAATAAAAAGGGTGGAAAAGATGTTTATGTTGATCTCTATTCCAATATTCCGTACAGGTTCCGGAGCCTTCGGAACCGAGGTGATGCAAAGCGTTTTTGATGTGTGTAATCGAATGTAGGTTGATGCAGAATATTAGCTTAAAGATAAAGGACATTTCGGGATCAAATCAGAATAGGAAAACAAGAATTCTACTTCTACTTAACAGCCATGAGAGGGGTGTAGGCCAGCAGCTTCAGGAGAAATTAGATACAGTGTACCACATCACAAATTTTGTGAAACACAGCGGTAGCCTTAGATAGGTGACAGGAAACTTAAGTCAGCTATGCAGGGACTTTGAAAAGGCAGATCGGGTAATTATAGTTGGGGGAGCAGTAAACAGCCTGGCTATAAATCCAAAATACAGTATTGGGAGTGACCTGGATAAAATAGGAGCAGGAACTGGAAACACAAATGTGGGGTTTGTGGAGGTCCTTCAGCGCCATTATCTGCCCCAGGTAGAAACTGCTGTAAGACATGTTAACACTGTGTTGAACAGGATGCTCCAGACAATGGCAAATTCTCACATAAGTGGTGTTCCAGTTGATGCTATTGGTAGGTGGGGACATACTATACCTGGCTTGCGCCTAAATAGAAAGGGGGAAAATAAGTTAGCTTTTGTATTAGCAGATACTGTAAGGGGGCCACAGTCAGACAAGGGATGATCCTGTGGTTAATGGGATCAGGCAGAAAGGTATTTTAGGTTAAATCCAAAGAGCAGACAGACAACAAACAAGAAATATAGAATAAAATAAGCTTCACATATAGAAAATAGTGATGAAGCTAAAGTAACTATCAACGTACTTCCTCAAAATATTGGGGGAATGAAATATAAAGTAGATGAGCTGTTAGCGTGTTTAAATTATCTCAAAAATAAGAATGAGATTGATATACTTTGTCTCTCTGACCACAGTCTAACTGTGGGGATGGATAGTGTCAGTATAAATGGGTAAAATTTAGCATCTTACAGTTGCAGATCTAGAATGGATAAAGAAGGAGTTGCCATTTACACAAAACATGGATATAAATACGTAACTTTAGAAGTTAGCAAATTTTGTGTTGATCATCACTTTGAAGTTTGTGCATGTGAATTACAGCTAGATAATGTAGTCTTTACAGAGCAACAGTGTACAGGTTCCCATTAGCAGGTTGGGAGCTATTTATAAAAATAGTTTGACTCCCTATTATGCTGCCTGTCAAACAAAAAGAAGAATTATTAATCTTTGGTGATTTCAATGTAAACTTTCTCAGCAATTCTGATAGGGAAAGTGAACTAGAAGTTTTATTAATGACATATAACTTAGAAAAATTGATTAACTTCCATAAATGTGTATCTCAAGGCAGTAGCACTGTAATAGATAATGTATTTGTACAGCAAGAGGATATAAAACTAACACATGCTTTCCCTGTGATAAATAGATCATCAGACCATATTGCACAATTGATTAACTTACAAAATCTAGCAGGGTGTACAGTTCAGAAACCATTAAGTAAAAGTGTAAGGCTGGTCAACTTGATGCCTGTAGAGCACTTCAGAGGAAGCTTAAGAAATGGTAATTGGGGAGTTGTATGCAATGAGCCAAATGCTAATAATAAATGCGACACATCTCTTGATAAATTTATATTCCTTGTTGAACATTGTTGCCCAAAATTTACTAAATGTACCACCAAACAGTTTTCGAAGAAACCTTGAATTACTACGGGCATAAAGTGCCGTCAGAAAGAAAAAGAGAACTGTATGACACAGGAAAAATTGTTGAAGACCCAGAAGTAATTTTACTCTATAAAAATTATTGTAATGTGCTAAGAAATGTTGTCAAAAATCAAGAAACATGTATTTTAGACATGAAATTAACAACTCAGGCAATAGAATCAAATCAATATGGAATGTCGTTAGAAGGGAAAAGTAACCATTGAGGTAGGTTGTATTACTATTAAAGAGAATAAGACCATCTCAACCAACAATACACAAGTAGCTTATATATTTAACGACCATTTCTTAAGTGCAGGTGAAAAAATGGAAGAATGGTTCAAAAGAAAAAGCAAAGCACTACATAAAAAACTCAGTTTTGAGACATCTTAATCAGATTAATTTTCATCTAACAACCTCTTGTGAAAAACGAAAAATCATTAATTCTGTTCGAGTAGATGGCATCGCTAACAAGATATTAAAACTATGTTGAACCTTTATAACTGATATGCTGAGTTACATACAGTAAATAATGCATCACTAAATCAAAATAATTCCCCAGACAATTTAAAATATGCCATTGTCAACCCCATCTACAAAAAGAGGCGACCATCAATAATTAGTGGCCAGTATCCTTGCTTACAGCATTTTCAAAAATCGTCAAGAAAGTAATGTACTCAAGAGTGGTTAGCCATCTCAATAGTAATAGGATACTTAATAAATCACAGTTCTGATTTCAAAAATGCTGTTTCCCTGAGACCGCAATATACAATTTCACTGCTCACATAATAGATTCTTTAAATAGTAGAGTGTCACTAATAGGAATTTCCTGTAACTTATCTAAAGAACTTGGTTGTGTGAACCATGACTTTCTGCTACAGAAATTACAATTCTACGATATCAATGTAACAGCATATGAGTAGTTTAAGTCATATATACCAAACAGGAAGCAAAACGTTTCTTTATATGTTTTAAGTGATTTAAGGAAGTTTGCCATTTCATCTACCTGGGTTGAAATTACATTAGGTGTTCCACAGGGTTCGATCATCAGTCCCCTACTGATCTTGGTGTATGTGAATGACCTCCCTTCTTATCTGAAACAATAAGCTAAACACACACTGTTTGCTGATGACATTAGCATCATTATTAATCCAGTAAAAGTAACTACAGTAGAAAAATGATGCAAATAACGTCTTTGGAAAAGTTATTAATTGGTTTTCTGTGAATGGACTTGCTCTGAACTTTGAAAATAGACAGAAGTTTCAGTTTTCTGTTGCAAGGAGTAGAGTTCCTTCAATAAATACTACACATCAACAGATGTCAGTAGCCAGTAGCCAAGGTAGAGCATACTAAGTTTATAGGTGTGCATATAGATGAGAATCTTAATTCGAAAATTCATATTTTGGATCTCCTAAAGCGACTAGATTCAGCAACGTTTACAGTCAGAGTAATTGCTAATTTTGAGAAAAAATAAATTAGTAAGCTAACATGCTTTGTATACTTTCACTCTCTGATGTCATATGGTATAATATTTCGGGGTAATTCAACACCTAGGCAAAAAGTATTTACAGCTCAAAAGAAAGTGGTTAGAATAATGTGTGGAGTTCATAGTTGCACGTCTCGCAGGCATCTGCTGCAAAGGCTAGGAATTCTTACAACAGCCTCACAGTACACTTACTCGGCAATGGACCAGTTTTAAAACAACAGTGACATTCATGGTTATAATACCAGAAGAGAGAAAGACTTACACTACTTTCTACTTAACCTACCTTTGGCGCCGAAAGAAGTAAAATATGCTGCTGTAAAGTGTTTCGATAAATTACCAGATGAAATAAAATGTCTGACAGACAGCAGTAATAGTTTCAAAATCAATTGAAATCGTATCTCCTTGAGAACAGCTTCAATACCATAGATGAATTCTCGAATAGGAATAAATAAATATATAGGTATAATAGAAGCATTTTGTGCCATTGAATGGGATTTGGTATGTAATAAAACTTTTAAGCTTAAAAAAAAGGGACTTGATTCATGCAGTCATTTCTTATGCACTTGACATGTTCCACATCATAACAGTTACTGTAAAGTTGATCAATGGTACACATAACTAACTAACTATTAAAAACATTAGCCGTTTTATTGTTAGTCGTGCATGAGAAAGACCCGCTTGAAATGGTATGAAGTCATTGATGTATTGTAATCCAGTATAATATGTACTTCTGTGGGTTTGCTTTAATGTCAACTACCACACTCTGTAAGAAGAGAGTTGTGTATCTTTTAATCAGGGAACGAGCGCAGTTTTTACAGCGTCATGACATGCCCTGGGTTAACGGAGTTTTTAGCTATGCCTGTTGCTGTGACCAGGAAATGGGGATACGCAAAGCATGGCAGCTTCTGAATGAGAGGGGGAAGGAAAGGTTAACTGAGCATCTTGCAGAACGTGTACAAGGACCTCAAACACATGAGACAAAATCCCTCTGCTTATTGTAGCGAAAGGGATACATCATCTCAGGTCAGAGTCTGGTTGAATACAAACAGTACTGGAAGAATTTCGAGCAGAACAGCATCATAATATATGTTACAGAGTCCATAAAAATAAAATTAATTTGTTTCATCAGAACATTAGAGGGTTGAAAAAGGGACAGATAAACTTTTTGTAAGCCTAGAGGATGTGGAAAGCTCTGCACTGACAGGTGTTCTGTGCCTCTCTGAACATCACTTAACCACAGGGATGGCGAAGTTAAATATCAGGTACGACAAACTAGCATCATTTTTATGTAGAGTTAACATGGAAAAAGAAGGAGTTGCAACTTATGTAAAAGTAGGAAACAAAGTCAAAAATAGAGATACAAATGGCTTTGAGTTGTTACTGTAAATACTTCTCTGATGCCCTATAGAAAATTTCCAGCTGTTTGTGATATATCTAGATGCACTTTTAAGCTACCTATAAGATAAGAAGAAATGCTAAATAGTTTTTGGAGATTTCAGTGCAGATTTCTTAAAAGATATGGATAGAAAAAATGAATTAATATTATTAATTGGTTGTTTCAGTCTAATTTCAATAGTCACTTTTCAGAACAGTGTGCAGCAAGATAGGACACTGGCAGATAACATTTTAATAGACCATTGTCAGGTTGAAACTACTAACGTGTACTCAATGTTTCATGAACTATCTGATCATGATGCACAGTTAATTAAAATAGACAGTATAGCACTTTACAACCCTAAGGCAGTTTCATGAAAAACAGTGTAGCTTATTGATGAGAAAAGAATACAGTATTTTAAGAGTAATTTAAAAGTGCTTGTATGGTATGAGATATATGTTTAAAGAGGAGCAAATGTCAAATGCAATTTTCTATTATAAATTTGTGTCAGTATTTGAAAGTTACTTTCCAAAAAAGTTATCCAGAAGATCCATTAAATAGGAAGCCAAGGACAAGTAAGAAAATTAAAATCTCATGTAAGAGAAAGAGGAAAATTTGTACAAACGCCAAGGTATGTCATTATTCGATATTAATTGCATTCTATAAGAAATACTGTAGCGTTTTACGGAAAGACGTTAAAATGTGAAGAAGTACAAGTATGTACATCCTGACAGAAATTAATAATTCAGATAATAAGTTTATAACTATATGGGACACTGTCAGATGGCATACAGGGTGAGGAGTTATCCTACAATTAAACTAAATGACAATGTTGAGACTGAAAGCTTGCAGGCTGCTAGTACTTTTCTACAATCACTTTCTAAATGTAACAGGAAAATAGGATCAAATGGTTAATTTGAAGAAGCGAGTGAATATTTCATTGTCATTCAATAAAACTTTAAGCAACAGGAACTTGCATCAAAGAATTCCGAAAAGTTCTTTCAGTTAATAATTAATCCCCTTGGTTACATAAGTAATGATTCACTGGGACAGCAATTTTTCCAGGCAAGTTAAAATATGCAATTTTTAACCTCTTCATAAGAATGATGACAGGCAGTTAAACAAATATCGACTTGTTTCGTTACAGACATCTTTTTTCAAATATTCTAAAGAGTTATATATTTATGAATCGTCTGGCTCTTAAGTAGAAACGGTTTACTTACATTTCGAAGTTTATATTCCAGAAGGGTTGCTTGACTGAGGATGATGTTTCTATATTCACTCAACAAATAGTACAAGCCTTAAGTAGTAAAATATCGCCAGTTGTTATTTTTTTAATGGTATAGATCGTGTTACTCTCTTAGAAACGGTAAAATTTTATGAAACTGATGACATAAGACACAGCTGGTCTGAATTATTCTTAACAAACAAAATGCAAAATATTTTATTCAATAAATCAAACAATACTGAAAGGGAGGAAAATTTTAGTGACTGGAGAGAAATCACAAAGTGAGTCACACAGGGTTTAATTTTGGGTTCGCTCCTATTCCTTATGTATGTGAATGACCTTCCACTCAACATTCAACAATCAAATCAGGTAATTCTTGCTGTCAGTTCTAGTGTTACCGTTAGAGGGCAAACGAGAGAATAGATAGTAAATGATCTTATCCAATGAATTTTTAAGTGACTCTCATAAAATTGACTTTACCTACATTTAGAAAAACACTGGGGTGCCAATAGTTATTAATCATATTATTAATTATTATTGATCATTCAATTATATGTTTCTTAGTTAAAGAACAGCAACAACCAACTTTTCAACCTGAGCCTTCCACAGCCCTGACGCTTTTTTCGGACGTTCCACTGCCCATGAGCCTTCACTTGTATCTGCTGGTGCCCAACAAAAGTTGTCTGAGCCACTAAAACCCAAATGAAAATGTGTTGAAACAATGTACAGTTTACATTAGTACAGGTATTTCTTCGTACATCGATAGTTCACTACACAACTTATGTGTCTTCTTTATCCGTATTCTGTCACCAAATGCCTTCTTATTTTCCAGATGGAGAACCTAGTCGAAGTGATGACCCAGTCCGTCTCTCGGTACTCACACGTTTCATGTCACATGTAAATTACTACATATAGATTTCATACTAGCCTTTCTGTTCAGTGTCATGCGCCTAATATGTCATGAATGTAATTTTTTAAAGTTTTCATGAAAATTACGTTCCGATCAGTTTATTCAAAATAATCTCTTTGAAGCGTAATATACCGAAAGTATAGCGTCGATGAAAGGTGGATACCGTAAGTAAATGCATTTTTGGCAATCTTCGCTTTCCTCCCGTCCCACTCTTTAGAGAAAAATGAATGTTACAAAAGTCTCTTGTAGGAAATGTAATGTGTTTCCAGTGGTGTAGGATTTTTTGTTAATAAAATGAATTTTTCAAGTTGTATGGGATGGGAGTGGGCGTTTTTGAGCTAGCTCTAGCGCCAGTATCGTTCGTCAGAAAATCAGATCTGACTAGCACAGTTTGGTAGGATATTTCGTCTACTTGAATTTCACATGGCATCGTCAGCTTCGAAAAACACATGGTATTCGAAATCCTAGCGAAAATCTAAGAAAAGTGGGATAATTTGGAAGTTTTGAGCATTTTTTTATTTTTATTTTTTTTGTGAAGCCGCAAACATGAAATTCACATTAATCACTCAAGAAAACATACAGAACCGTTGAGGAAAACGTTTTACAATTTCGTTATGGGAAAACTACCATTTGAATGGTCTAGAACTGATAACCATAAAAACAAACGAAATAATCTCCTGTCAGGTTTTGGCCGTTTCCACACAGTAAGATTTTATGGAATAATTCTCTAGGGCAACTTACTAGTGAAAAAGAAGCTATAGATTGCACAACAGCGACCAGTAAGGATAATATGTGGTATTCATCGACAGATGTCATGTAAGTACCTCTTCAAAGAGCTAGGAATTTTAACTACAGCGTCACAGTATATATATTTGCTAGTGAAATTTGTCATAAGTAGTCCACCACAATTTAGGACGAATAGTGGACTCTATACGTGCAACACTAGAGGGAAAATGACCTCATTCATTATTAACGCTACGAGTTATTCTGAAAGGCGTTTAATATGCAGCGCAGCAACAAAAATCTTTATGTATTTCCCCTATAATGTAAAATGTCTCATAGATAGCAAAGTAAATTTAAAATGTGACCTAAAATTATTTTTTATTGGCTATCTCTTCTATTCCATGGACGAATTTCTATTGAAAAGAACCTTGTTTTTAACTGTAATTGCACCAGTGGAATTAAAAGAAATGTGTTCACCAGTGTTGTTGTTGTTGTTGTCTTCAGTCCTGAGACTGGTTTGATGCAGCTCTCCATGCTACTCTATCCTGTGCAAGCTTCTTCATCTCCCAGTACCTACTGCAACCTACATCCTTCTGAATCTGCTTAGTGTATTCATCTCTTGGTCTCCCTCTACGATTTTTACCCTCCACGCTGCCCTCCAATACTAAATTGGTGATCCCTTGATGCTTCAGAACATGTTCTACCAACCGATCCCTTCTTCTGGTCAAGTTGCGCACAAACTTCTCTTCTCCCCAATTCTATTCAATACTTCCTCATTAGTTATATAATCTACCCATCTAATCTTCAGCAATCTTCTGTAGCACCACATTTCGAAAGATTCTATTCTCTTCTTGTCCAAACTATTTATCGTCCATGTTTCACTTCCATACATGGCTACACTCCATACAAATACTTTCAGAAATGACTTCCTGACACTTAAATCTATACTAGATGTTAACAAATTTCTTTTCTTCAGAAACGCTTTCCTTGCCATTGCCAGTCTACATTATGTATCCTCCCAACTTCGACCATCATCAGTTATTTTGCTCCCCAAATAGCAAAACTCCTTTACTACTTTAAGTGTCTCATTTCCTAATTTAATTCCCTCAGCATCACCCGACTTAATTCGACTACATTCCATTATCCTCGTTTTGCTTTTGTTGATGTTCATCTTATGTCCTCCTATCAAGACACTGTCCATTCCGTTCAAATGCTCTTCCAAGTCCTTTGCTGTCTCTGACAGAATTACAATGTCATCGGGGAACCACTGCTTCTCTTTCATGTCCCTCGACTCTTATAACTGCCATCTGGTTTCTGTACAAATTGTAAATAGCCTTTCGCTCCCTGTATTTTACCCCTGCCACCTTCAGAATTTGAAAGAGAGTATTCCAGTCAACAATGCCAAAAGCTTTCTCTAAGTCTACAAATGCTAGAAACGTAGGTTTGCCTTTCCTTAATCTTTCTTCTCAGATAAGTCGTAAGGTCAGTATTGCCTCACGTGTTCCAGTATTTCTACGGAATCCAAACTGATCTTCCCCGAGGTCGGCTTCTACTAGTTTTTCCATTCGTCTGTAAAGAATTCGAGTTAGTATTTTGCACGTGTGGCTTATTAAACTGATTGTTCGGTAATTTTCGCATCTGTCAACACCTGCTTTCTTTGTGATTGGAATTATTATATCCTTCTTGAAGTCTGAGGTTATTTCGCCTGTTTCATACATCTTGCTCACCAGATGGTAAAGTTTTGTCAGGACTGGCTCTCCCAAGGCCGTCAGTAGTTCCTATGGAATGTTGTCTACTCCGGGGGCTTTGTTTCGACTCAGGTCTTTCAGTGCTCTGGCAAACTCTTCACGCAGTATCGTATCTCCCATTTCATCTTCATCTACATTGTCTTCCATTTCCATAATATTGTCCTGAAGTACATCACCCTTGTATAGACCCTCTATATACTCCTTCCACCATTCTGCTTTCCCTTCTTTGCTTAGAACTGGGTTTCCATCTGAGTTCTTGATATTCATACAAGTGGTTCTCTTTTCTCCAAAGGTCTCTTTAATTTTCCTGTAGGCAGTATCTAACTTACCCCTAGTGAGATAAGCCTTTACATCCTTACATTTGTCCTCTAGCCATCCCTGCTTAGCCATTTTGCACTTCCTGTCGATCTCATTTTTGAGACGTTTGCATTCCTTTTTGCCTGCTTCATTTACTGCATTTTTATATTTTCTCCTTTGTGTTCACCAATGTAAACACTAATAATATACACTTATCCTCTAAACTGACGCGTTCCACATAATTTCGTTTAAGCAATCGTTCAGATGATCTATGAAACATGTAACTAACCGCCTAATATGGAAAGAAAATACTTATTCGGTCTGCAAGTGCTGCTACAGATCAGTGTTGTCTTCCTGATCTTGGTAGTAAAGAAAATGATTGGCGTCACATATTTCCAACCAACGTATTCATTCTTCAGACTAGTAAATGACTAATGTAGGTGAGTGTTGTCGCTGCTTGTTAATTATACCGATCTTGAGGTTAGGTACAAGGAGAAAAGGAAGCCTTAGTGCAAAGTCTGTTTCTGTTCTCCTTAACAGCACCGTGTCGTGTTACTAGAGCACGTGCTATCGGCTTATGCGACACACGTGATGCCGTTATGAGACGGAACAGCACATCTGCCGGCGATCCTGAAGACCCGATCAACCTTCAGCGCTACTGTATTAACAAAATAGTTTATAATAAGGTTCGCTAACATTGTGTTTACTCTCGAAATAAGGATAAAGGGTCACCATTCTGACACAAATAATCATTTCCCTGTAGCTTCAACATAGATGCAAACTGTCCTGTGAAAGCTGTATCAGAAAATTGCAAGAACCAGTATTAAGTGAATGGACTATCAATGATTTTTTTCCCAGCGAGTCAAACCAGTATTCATCACTGTCTCACTGAAACTAAAGAATTACGTCAAGCCTGCGATTAACTATTACAAGAGAAATTACGCTGTGCTCCCTTTGTTGCTTCATGTCTTTCGTTTAGCATCAAAATGAAGGCTAAGCGACATCGAGAGAAAGTTCAACTAAAATGCACAGGCCGTCTAATCAAGAACTTTTGTGCAGTATTATTCTTCTGCGTGACAGTTTTGGGAGCTCAGAATAGATACAGGAAGCAGGAAGCACGCACAGCACCGGATATCGGTAACTTACGTATCTTTCCTTCCGCAGACGTCTGTGTCCTCGTGTACTGATAAACGAATCAGACTCTCAAGGTGTTCCTAATATTGGCCAGGGTCGTGGTTTCCTGTTTTTCTGTTGTCCTTTCCTCCTTCGCAACAAGCAGATAGTAGCACTACGGAAAATTTCTGTGGTAAACAAACATCTAATATCTTGCATGAGACATAGATCTGAATTCTTTCTTATACCTTACTTAGTATTATTTCGAGCAGAATGATACAAAATGTCGCGACCTAATAACATGCACAACATACACTGCGCGTCAAGTATCATCTTTGCTTTTGCGATGACCCAACGTACTCACACAGGATGTAGTTAATGACGTCGGTTAGGAGCTCCACAGGAAGTAGATGATCTTTTCTTGGAAAAATACTGTCAAAGGACTAGTGTACATAGAACCGGTCATCGAATTTGCACATCTTTCGCACGACTGTAGGATATACTTAGATGTAAAGAACGCTGCTATAGTACGCTGCATCTTTTCAAGTGTTGGCAAGATAATGAAGTTCAGAGTTTTACGTGCCCGTTACTTACGACACTAGACTTCTTATAATCTTCTGTCAGACACTCGTGAGAATGAGTATTCTTCATTCGCCATTGAAGGTCTTGGTAATGGCTCTATTACAATAACACAGTAAACGTATCAATGCAGTGTACAGAAACGAACGAATGTCCTAAACAGTTATGAAATGTCGACTAACACCTGTATTACTTCGGTCTGCAACGCAACAGTTAGGAAAGGCAGATAACACCCAGCCACTTCGGAAATAGATTAGACAGCAGTTTTCTATGTTGTTGTTGTTGTTGTGGTCTTCCGTCCTGAGACTGCTTTGGTGCAGCTCTCGACGCTACTCTATCCTGTGCAAGCTTCTTCATCTCCCAGTACCTTCTGCAGCCTACGTGCTTCTGAATCTGCTTAGTGTATTCATTTCTTGGTCTCCCTCTACGATTTTTACCCTCCACGCTGCCCTCCAATACTAAAACTACTAAATTGGTGATCCCTTGATGTCTCAGAACATGTCCTACCAACCGATCCCTTCTTCTGGTCAAGTTGTGCCACAAACTCCTCTTCTCCCCAATTCTATTCAATACCTCCTTATTAGTTATGTGATCTACCCATCTAATCTTCAGCATTCTTCTGTAGGACCACATTTCGAAACCTTCTATTCTCTTCTTGCCAAAACTATTTATCGTCCATGTTTCACTTCCATACATGGCTACACTCCATATAAATACTTTCAGAAACGACTTTCTGACACTTAAATCTGTACTTGACGTTATCAAATTTCTCTTCTTCAGAAACGCTTTCCTTGCCCTTGCCAGTCTACATTTTACATCTTCTCTACTTCGACGGCCATCAGTTATTTTGCGCCCCTAATAGCAAAACTCCTTTACCACTTTAAATGTCTGATTTCGTAATCTGATTCCCTCTGCATCACCCGACTTAATTCGACTATATTCCATTACCCTAGTTTTTCTTTTGTTGATGTTCATCTTATATCCCCCTTTCAAGACGCTGTCCATACCGTTCAACTGCTCTTGCAAGTCCTTTGCTGTCTCTGACAGAATTACAATGTCATCGGCGAACCTGAAAGTTTTTAATACTTCTCCATGGATTTTAATACCTACTCCGAATTTTTCTTTCGTTTCCTATGTACTCTAAAAGCAATACAAATACAGAGTACATTATTCGAAGCATACAGATATCCACATAGGACAACGATAAGCGCAGTACTGCGTCCATAGATAAATGATCGTCACGATTACTTATTGTACTTTATTATGTCTAGCCTTTAATACCGTTATTACTGTTTCTTTTCAAAGAAACATGATTCGTTGAAACGATGCAAGTGTTTGGTAGAACATAAAAAAAAGAGACGAACGTAATGCGGACAGAAATCTAGTCCATCACCTTTGCCGCTTGCGCTAACGCTGCTGTTCTCGGGCGTAAAATTTTGAACTTCAGTTTTCCAGAAACAGCTGAAGCGCTTATTGTACTATTGTTATTGCAGCTACATATGTACTAAAATCGTGCGAAACATGAGACAAATAGTTAACCCTTTGGATCTATGCTTCCCTTACCGCAGAGCAACATGAACAGAAACACTACTAACAGGAACTGGGCATCATAATCTTTCGCTTTCACATGCTTCAGGAACGCTTTTCGGCTTACAAGTCGTGTCAGTTCGAATAAAATACTCAGGCTTCCCACAGCTGTCTCCACCAAAGTCATCAGGTGTTACATGAAATAACAGCGCCTAGAACCACACAGACATGGTCGGAGTGAAGCTTGCGCGCCAACCAACTTGGGAAACTCCTAGCAGCTCCGTCCCGACGCGGTAACTGACCGAAGTCAGATGGAGCGCGGGGCCGGCGCCATAATTGAAACCGCCGCTACCGCGTCACTAGAAACATTATGCCTCTCCGTCCTTGTTTCCATTCAATATTCAAAGGCCGCCCCCATGTCCTACTAAATGTGTGCTCCTTTTCTCTCTTAAAATAGTTGCTGATAATTCTGCCGTTTCTTTCATAACATAATGACAACACGATGGTGCTTGAAACAAACTCTCGTCTTTTCAGTTTATATTTTATGCCTATTTTCTAGGCAATGTTTAGCGACGGAAGACTCCGCAAGTTCCCTTTGTGTAATACGCCGTGATTGCTCTGCACAAATCTACGTGAATTTTACCACATTCACACACAGATGACACCATGCACGCCAGGAACTCGAAGACCTTTGTCGTCTTTAACGGGATATAACGAATGTCTTATCTTGGATATGGGCTGAAACACTGGTCTCAGTCAATATCTCTTAAGCATCCGTCCTATGTTACTAGTAGCTGCTGCACACTATGGGAGGAAAGCTGCTGGCATAATATCTTCTGCCAATTCATGCGGGGTCTTTCATCGATAGTACCTGAAATCTTTTACAGTTTCTCCCTTGTTTTAACCATTTTTTCTACGCACGTGCTCCAAATGCTAAAGTTCAGGCACTAGGTGGTCATCGTCAGAAATAATCTTGGCCCTGTGTACCAAAGTGTTTAGGGTCGCTTTCTCGTGTATTATTTGTGGTGAAAAATGTTGGTGTTCAAGTGCCAGTCAATGTGCGTAAATTACCCGTACACTGCTATGTATATTTTTACAACATAAAATTAGTCACCAACTGAAGTACTTAAATATTTTACTGCACTTTGCCAGTTTGGAAGATAAATCTGTCACTTGCGAAAGTCTATAACATGTAGAGAAAATATAAATCATTAGAACATAGTGAAACGTCGCCTTAGAAAAATTATGAATGACTGTGCTAGTAAACATCAATGTTATTTGATTTTCAAAGAGCTGAGCAAACCTCAACGCACCCAAACAGTTCGCTCTTTACTTATTCTGATCATCACTAAACTGACACACAATATTTTTATCGAACGCAATCTGACTTTCAATAATCCATACAAAAGAATGGCCCTGACTAGCAATAATCTATACCTTTCATGAATCACTTACCTCACAAAAATCTTCCTTACTCGAATTACTGCAATACAGCGAGCGCCAATACTGCCAGCTAAATAAAAGATTGTAACTACTGAAGGTACAAACTACTGATTCACTTTATCTCGTTGAGAGAACATCCATTGTGATGTGTGCAACTAGCAGGTGAAAGACGAGTGGAAGACCTATTTGATGGTTCTCTAGACATGAGAAACACCTTAGTTGACTCTGTAATTTACAAAGATGATTTGGAATCTGTTATATCCCAGTTATTGGTATTCGCTAGTTTAAATATCAGTTTCCCCTTTTTTTTCGAGATTTTACGTAAAGATATTCGCAGATGGGATACATTTCTAGTTACTCAATGTGAGCGGACGATTTGAATGGGATTCGTTTAATGAAAACGGGACATACAATTCAAGGTTTATTTCCCGCAAACAATTAATTAATTGTAATAAATTACACTGTGGCTTACGAATTACAGTGACACAAACAAATCAAGCTGCTTACAATATGAGGCAATAAAAATGTTATATGCATAGGTGAAAAGAGAAAATTATTTGTGTCGTTTGAATCACTGCCAAACAAAACTGTTTACAATTTGATACATTAACAAATAATCATTCTGCATTAAACTACATACTTTCACCTAATACAGTTAAATTTTATAATGTGAAGCACAAATGTATAATTTACAAGTAAATTTTCAGTCGAAGCTACTCCTTCCTATACCTTCTTCAAAAGAGTGATAAAATTTTCAAAAGGTATCTCAATTAAAAATGCCTAAATCCCTTTACACAATAACACGTACATGACTACCTCAAATAATAAATATATGTACGGCAAAGCCCAACATTTGCTTCCTTACAGAAAGTTTGCTGATTTCAACAGCGCAGACCACATTCATACTCTAGCCAACATGGGCCGCTTGCCGGTCGAAACATGTTACGACTGCGGCAGCGGGCAAACTTACATAGGTAATAAAAGACCACAAGCCACCTAGCAATCTTACGAAAATCAGTTTATACGAAGGGGGAAGAGGGGGGGGGGGACATAATAAAATACCATACAAAGTGCACTTGCCAAACCTACTACTACAAATACAGTATAAACGGATCTCATTTAATGACAAAATCCGGGATAGGCCCGGCAATATTGCACCTGAGCGCTAGTAGCCAAAATAAGGTTGACAGATACCAAAGTCTGGCATCATCTAGAGCTAACTGGCACAACAAATAAATAAGAGTAAAAGAAGAAGCACATGCTAATGCTTAAGAATTTAATTAGGATTAAGTACACACGTGGCTAAAATCAATTGCTAGCACCTTGGACATCGTCTTAGGCTTAATTGGCACTACAAATAAATAAAGGTAAAAGACCAGGCAAATGACAGTGCCCAGCAATTTAAATAAAAATAAGTAAGCACAAGGCTAAATGCTATTGCTAGCAACTTAACAAGCACACATAAGAGTTTCAGACTGCTGCCAAATCACAAAACGGAACAGCCACGCGCGCAGTCCCTAGCAGGCCAGAAAACCAACAACAAACACCCCAGCAACCGAGCGAGCCTGACCACAGTAATTTCAACTCAAAATCAGGGCGCATGAGCACACCGGGTCCACGCAAAACACACACTGCCAAATAATTCCCACCAACAGATACGGCTGCCCCCCCGGTCGGGAAAACGGGGGCGATGACCGGGTACACACCAGCAGAAAACTCGACAAGACACCGGCCAAAACGGAATCAGAAGAAAATATAAACAACAGCCGAAGTAAGGTGAAACGAACCGCGCCACACAGACCAGACAGAGCAAACACACAGGAAGCCTGCCCTGCAGTCCTTACAACTCCTGGGTGCGGAAACCAAAGCGATATCGTGGCACCCTTTTCAGAGGCGGAGAACGTCGAGCGATCACGTGCGGGGAACCATCAGTTGTCCACTTCAGCACGTCACCAACACGCCACACCACCCAACGGCCAAATCAACGAGGTCCGCCAACGACGAGATCACACCTCCGTGCCGGGGCGGAAGGCAAAATACCACCAGCTCGGTGCTAATCCAATTGCCGATCCTAGCGCGCGCGGCCCCCCGCGAAAAACGCTCCAGAAGGCAGCAGCCGCCTCAGCGCCTGCGCAGGCCGAACCAGACGGAAACAGAAATACAAATCGCTATCGATAGTGCCGGATACGCAACGCGCCAGAGAAATGGCACACAGTGGTTTACAGCATACTGCACCTAACTACAGTTTCCAATCTCTGTCATCAGCATTATATTGCAGAAGTGTTGGGTGGCGTTCTGCTATGTGCTTGATATCGAAAAGTATCGCGAAAATAGTATGTTATTCTGGCAAACCATGTGAAAATACAATGTTCTTATAATAGCAGAGTATGGAGATGAATGTAGAAAGCAAGCAGATCGGGACCAGAAACAGTAACGCCTTTGTGCTGAGGGGAACTGACACAGCCTTTATACAACAGGTCAGACAGTGACTTACGTCCACTGAGGTTGCTCTGGCCATGCGTTGGGCCAGTGTGAGTGCGGGGACTGATGACTTGTGACTATCGGCTGCGGTGGATGATCTAACAACCTCTCGATAATACATAGTACTGCGAGGACTATATACAGTCCAAATGCTTGTCATATCTGTCTTTGCGGTATATGTACGAGTGTCTGGTGGTCACTAGCTATTTGTAGGATGCAGAAGTGATAATACGAACTGTGTGTTTACTACATCAAGATGATACGTGGTGACATATGGCCAGATAGAAGATCGGTTTCAAGGTGAAGTATTAAAGTGTCTTCCCATATTTCGTGATCTGTAGACCACTTTTGCAAGGTTTAACTGTCAGTGCAATATGGTGATGTGTACAAAACAGTTTTGCTGCTGAAAGTCTGGTCTGAAAAAAAAAAGAAAAAAAGTGGCACTGCTTCGATACCAGCAGCATCAGTAATTTGGTGAGTAAATTCAGTAAGAGCCAATCAGAATGCTAAATTCATTCACAAGACATCTTTGTGCTGGGACATACGAGCCTCTACATAGCAGTGAGAACGGTTACCATTTCGGAGACATTTGTTGGAAGAATGACGTCACGATTTCCAGGAAGGGTAACACATGATGGATGGGGTGCCTCGTTAAGACCATCAGGAAGAATGCATTCGGTGCTATTGTGGGGTATTTTCGTGAACAGGTCCTGGTAGGACAAGAATTTCTATGCAAACAAGCTGATCCATCACGAAAGCTCTTACAACAAAAGCGACCATTATCTCTTTCTGTGACCATTTACGATTTCGGAGGGGAGACTTGGCTCTTATTTACATAGCCACGTGACGTCAATATGACACTGACAACCCTTTAGGTACTCCGCTATGCAAGTATCTCGTTCAGCTCTGAACCCGAGGTAAACACCAGTGCTGACAGACGAGTCTCATGTGTGGCACAGGTTGTCCCATTAGGATCGCTAGGAAGAATGCAAATGGTCATCATTCCACCTTGGAACTTGGTAGGGAATAGTTTGCTGATACGTCGCGGTCGAATTTCTTAACGATAATTCGAAAGCGTTTTCACATGCAATGATTGTTTGTGCACTGCATTATTTCGTCTGTTTAAGCATTGTGATCGTGTTTGCATAGTGTAATACATGCATTATTTCGTAATTTTACGCGTAGTGAACGTGTATGTGGATCATTTTACTGTATTATTTCAGTAATTTACGAATAGATTGCAGCTCTGTATGCTGTGCAACGCATTATTTCGACTGTTTACAATTAGTGAGCGTGTGTGAAGAGCGTTATACATACATTATTTTGTTAAATTACGAGTTGTTTTTGTGTCTGTACATCAGTGTACTGCATTATTTCGGTAATTTACGAGCAGTTTGCAGGTCTGTAGACTATGATTGTGACCTGAAGCACACCAGGGCGAGTGTTTCGTATCAGAGTAATAAATAAATAAGTAAGCTACATGAAATCTCTCCCTAAATAAATTGTTCCAGCTTTCCACTGAAAATAAATACACTCCCACCCTTTTCCCCCATTTTTCACTAGACCGCCATGGGACGACAGCACCCT
Source organism: Schistocerca gregaria (assembly GCF_023897955.1). Taxonomy (NCBI): domain Eukaryota; kingdom Metazoa; phylum Arthropoda; class Insecta; order Orthoptera; family Acrididae; genus Schistocerca; species Schistocerca gregaria. Next base: position 407,442,964 of record NC_064924.1, on the reverse strand, counting down.
CTGGTTGTAGTACTGTGTACTAGATCAGTTGGACTCCCGTTCTCATGGTGAACCCACTGGATAGAGCACTCAAATTGCTTAAATAAACATTGCATGCAAAACAGAGTCTTACCTCCATATTATCCAGCAGCTCAGCACACACTGAGTCTTTTCCCACCAATTTCAAAGAAAAAGTGGCGCTGGATGACTTAGGTTAGTGGAGGTCTCGCAAGTGACCTGTTTACCGCTGAAATTTTAACTTCCTCCCATTTCCTTGGGGAGTGACTGGGAGGGTGGGAGGGTAGGAGGTTGGGTGGGGGTTGGGAGGGGAGGTGCTTAGGTTAGTAGAGGTGGCCCAGTTGACCTACTTTCCCACCAAAATTTGAACTTCCCACCATGACGTCATTGCGACATTGCCATGTCTATCACCGCCATCTTGGATCCGCCATCTTGAATAAACCTGGCACTCTGCTGAGCGGGGCACTACGAACTTTCCTCTACTACTAATATTAACCCTTTAACAAGCCAGACTATGCTAAATAATTAATAAAATATGTTGTTGTTGTGGTCTTCAGTCCTGAGACTGGGTTGATACAGCTCTCCATGTTACTCTATCCTGTGCAAGCTTCTTCATCTCCCAGTACCTACTGCAACCTACATCCTTCTCAATCTGTTTAGTGTGCTCATCTCTTCGTCTGCCTCTACGACTTTTACCTTCCATGCTGCACTAAATAATAAATTGATAATCCCTCAGAACATGTCCTACCAACTGATCCCTTGTTCTAGTTAAGTTGCGCCACAACCTTCTCTTCTCCACAATCCTATTCAATACCTCCTCATTAGTTATATGATCTACCTACCTAATCTTCAACATTCTTCTGTAGCATCGCATTTCGAAAGCTTCTATTCTCTTTTTGTCCAAACTAGTTATCGTCCATGTTTCACTTCCATACATGGCTATGCTCCATACAAATACTTTCAGAAACGACTTCCTGACACTTAAATCTATACTCGATGTTAACAAATTTCTCTTCTTCAGAAACGCTTTCCTTGCCATCGCCAGTCTACATTTGATATCCTCTCTACTTCGACCATCATCAGTTATTTTGCTCCCCAAATAGCAAAACTCCTTTACTACATTAAGTGTCTCATTTCCTAATCAAATTCCCTCAGCATCACCCATCTTAATTCGACTACATTCCATTATCCTCGTTTTGCTTTTGTTGATGTTCATCTTATACCCTCCTTTCATGACAGTGTCCATTCCGTTCAACTGCTCTTGCAAGACCTTTGCTGTCTCTGACAGAATTACAATGTCATCGGGGAACCTCAAAGTTTTTATTTCTTCTCCATGGATTTCAATACCTACTCCGAATTTTTCTTTTGTTTCCTTCACTGCTTGCTCAATATACAGATTGAAAAACATCGGGGAGAGGCTACAATCCTGTCTAACTCCTTTCCCAACCACTGCTTCCCTTTCGTGCCCCTCGACTGCTATAACTGCCATCTGGGTTCTGTACAAATTGTAAATAGGCTTTCGCTTCCTGCATTTTACCCCTGCCACCTTCAGAATTTGAAAGAGAGTACTCCGGTCAACATTGTCAAAAGCTTTCTCTAAGTCTACACATGCTAGAAAGATAGGTTTGCCTTTCCTTAATCTAGCTTCTAAGATACGTCGTAGGCTCAGTATTGCCTCACGTGTTCCAATATTTCTACGGAATTCAAACTGATCTTCCCCGAGGTCAGCTTCTACCAGTTTTTCCATTCGCCTGTAGAGAATACGCGTTAGTACTTTGCATCCGTGACTTATTAAACTGATTGTTCGGTAATTGTAACATCTGTCTGCACCTGCTTTCTTTGGGATCGGAATTATTATATTCTTATTGAAGTCTGAGGGTATTTCGCCTGTCTCATATATCTTGCTCACCAGATGGTACAGTTTTGTCAGGACTGGCTCTCCCAAGGCCGTCAGTAGTTCTAATGGAATGTTGTCTACTCCCGGGGCCTGGTTTCGACTCATGTCTTTCAGTGCTCTGTCAAACTCTTCACTTTGCTCTACTACTAATATCGACCCTTTAGCAAGTCAGACTATGATAATTAAATTATTGATAAAATATGTACCGATTCTATAAAATTACACCTCAATTTAGGGAGTAAGGTGGAACTACATTAATGTAATAAAAACGGTAGTGAAAATTGACATGAAGTATTTAATTGATGATTGGAAGGAATCACGTAAAACTGCGGTCACAGGCCAGGTTCCACATATTGAGAAAAGTGTGACACATAGTTTCATACTATCTGGTGCAGCATTATTTCCACGTAAAATTAGCCGATTTACATATTTTTGTCAGAGAAGCAAAACCGCCAAAATAGTATATATTTTTCACTGAGAGCTAATTATTTAGTAAATCTTTAAATCTTTGCCGGGAATGTTTACTTATTTCAAGCTCTTCTGAGACGTTCATTTTGAAGCCCTGTCAACTATATGCAAAATTTCCGTATTAAGTAACTATGATGGAGGAAGTGTGTGTTTTTCGATTTTATGGTTTCTACGAAAGTTGACTTACAGTAGCTTAATTTTCACCGCCTGTTTGATCAAGTGCTCGGGAAATATTGTCTTCAATGTCTTCCATACCTATTGTATGTAAAACCTTTGGCATCTAATACAATGAATTTTGTATCTCCCAGATTTGAGAAATTTGCTAGTTGTAGGCCTCTCATTCAGTATAACAAACAGCTTGGTGGCGTTATGGGTGGTGAAGGACACATTTACGTACTAATTTTTGAACAATTTGGCAATACGATATCAAAATTCACCGAAATGGTACTGTAATGTATTTCTTCACAGTAAGGTCATTTTTATTGAGAGAAGAGGAGTTAATCTTTTTATTGGTTTAAGCTGCATGAAAGTTTCCGCTAGAAGACTAGCATTATTCCCACTGGTGGCCGCAAATACTTTAAATTATTTAATTCAGTAACAACAGGAGAATGGGTTAGCAGAAACTCATGCGTACAGTCTACATCTACATCTACGTTTGTACTCCGAAAGCCACCCAACGGTGTGTGGCGGAGGGCACTTTACGTGCCACTGTCATTACCTCCGTTTTCTGTTCCAGTCGCGTATGGTTCGCGGGAAGAACGACTGTCTGAAAGCCTCCGTGGGCGCTCGAATCCCTCTAATTTTACATTCGTGATCTCCTCGGGAGGTATAAGTAGGGGGAAGCAATATATTCGATACCTCATCCAGAAACGCACCCTCTCGAAACCTGGCGAGCAAGCTACACCGCGATGCAGAGCACCTCTCTTGCAGAGTCTGCCACTTGAGTTTGCTGAACATCTCCGTAACGCTAACATGGTTACCAAATAACACTGTGACGAAACGCGCCGCTCTTCTTTGGATCTTCTCTATCTCCTCCGTCAACCCGATCTGGTACGGATCCCACACTGATGAGCAATACTCAAGTATAGGTCGCACGAGTGTTTTGTAAGCCACCTCCTTTGTTGATGGACTACATTTTCCAAGGACTCTCCCAATGAATCTCAACCTGGTACCCGCCTTACCAACAACAGTCGATCACAGAATGGAAGATCGGGTGATCAAGTGGATGACAAGGAGTGTCGTTATATATGTGGTGGGTGTCCTGTAAATGTCAAAGTTAATTTTGCCGTCTATTAAACGCAGTTTATTGAACACTCTTTGATGGGTTTAAATCCAGTCATTAGATTTTTAATGGATGGTAAAAAGCCCTTTCTAGAACAAATTCTCCTGCAGTCGGCTTGCATGATGACGAAGGCACAAATTTACGAGCAGAAAAGTTCACCACTGTTCTGAAGTAAAGCATACCTCTTCTGCATCGTACGAAAACCTTTCCCGTAGCAAACTGTAAACGCTATACACACGGTTAATCGCATCGATGTTCCTTGAGGACAAACATCTCCAAATATCTTGTGCGCGTCAAGTACAACTTTCACATTCTCTGTTCAAATGATCATTAAACGCAACAGGCCGCTTTGTTAAATATTTTGCCTTCACTCGTGGATAATCCAACGCCTAGAGATTTCCTCTGTGGATTGACTCGATATATGTAGAGCGAGTACTAAGTATCTAGACGCTATAGGAAACAACAGATTTAATATATTCTACAGAATCGAGGATTAAATTGTGGAATGGGACCCCCGCCCCCTGACTGTGATGACAGATTGATGTGTAGCGTAACCTTGTGTCAAATAAAGATTGACAGGCTGACCTTTAGCGCCACCTGTGCATAATATATCAACGAACTTTGTCGTATTTGACGCACTATTCCTCATAAAAGGTAGAAGTGCAAGGTAAATTTAGAAAATGTACATTACGTAATGGACAAGTCGTCGATGATATTCTGACATTTTATGTGCATATATCGTAGCTACATAAACTACTATAAATACATGAGGGTCCGCTACATAACTTTTATCAAATCCAGATCTACTTAAATGATTTTATTTATATCTCCTCATTTGGAATATAGTATTGGTTTCGTTTGCTCGTTTATTTCTGTGATGACTGTGATACCATCAACCATTTATGCAGTTTCTCCTTGTATCTTCTGAGGAATACGTGCTTCGTAATACTTAACCTTGTAGTGTTTCATCTACAGATGCCGCAAACTACATCTTTCGCAAATCGACATAATTTAGTCCTACAGAGTTTGAAGTTTCGTAAGTAGTTGATATACTGTTGGGTTGTCTGTTGGATTTGTCCCTATACTATGAATATTTGCTCTGCAACAGAAGCAGTTTGCCCTTAACGCTCAAGCCTCAAGATGTCAGACAGTCAGGTCGGTATCAAACGTTGTATATCGACCCAGTATCAACCACGGTTGCGATATAATATGTGCTACTTACTGATGCCCAGGAGAACGTGCGTGGACGGAAAGTAGTAACATGTGACCTACAAAGCACAACAAAAGCACAGCTATGAGCTGCTGCTGCGTAGACTCCTTGTGAGGAAGTCGGTAGAGCGTTGGTTTGTCACACTAAGGGCCCCGGGTTCGAGCTCTGGTCATGCCAGGTTTTGTGCTGTAGTGGATGTGAAAATTTTGTAAAGGATAACATGTTGCTAATATCTAAAATGACTCTTCGGAGTTCTACTAGCAGTCTGCTTTCGCTTCGTTTACTTGAAAGTAGTAAGCACACAGGACACATTTGTAATTTTACAGAATAAACATAAACAATCGGAACAGAAATAGGAAGAAACAACTGCACCACAAATAAGAAGTATTAATAGTGATAATAATAACAATAATAGTAAGAATAATAATTATTATTATGTCTGGAACACTAAAGAGGGGAAAATGTTATGTCATTACTAAACCATCGTAAAGTTTACTTCTCCACGTTTTATTGACAGGAAGACAAATTTCTAGGGTATGCATTAGTTAATTACAGTTATTATATATCCAGTGGTGGGTTACACAACCAATTAAGTACAAAGCGTCGTATTTAATTCACTATTACAGTCTTAAGTTTTACAAGGGTTCAGTAACCGGAGTTTTGGTTGATTGTTGATGCACATCGTTTGGTACCAATATGACTGACCAACATCTCGAAATTTTTCATTTATCTGTTCCTACGTCGCTTTAACCACTTCTAACATTTAACCATAACGTTACCCGTTTACGTCTGAACTTGGAAAGAATCGTTTCTGTCACAGACATAACGCCGAATTCTTACAACAGAGTTACCGCACTTTGATTATTTATTGTTGACTAATTACAAACTAACGCTGCTAATACAACCACCGATATCGCAGTGAACGTGTACGGATTTATGGAAGCCTACAAATAAATATGTAAGTGCAAGGGGGGTAGATGTGAATGCTACGACTCACTGTTTGCTAAGCAAAGGCAGACTTGTTCGTAATTTTGAAGCTTTACGTCATTCAAAAATGTTCCGTTTAAATTTCAATACTCCACCATTTTCTTTCTGTTCGGATTTTGGAACCAAGTTGCAATGTTGCAGTATATTATTATCAGTATCAGCAATATTAAGAGACAGGACTAGCACATTTCGTCCCAAGTAAACTTTTTTGAAGCACACATATAATTTACGTGTGTATACTCTTTTCTCTGACACCGCAGTTCAACTTCTGACTGTAAGTGTCAATACTTCGCGCACCACTCCAGTGATAAAGCTGTAAGAATGTGGCGGCCAAAGATTCATGCATTTCGTTTCTCGCGTAGTTACAACATGACTTCCACGAAAGTCACGCGAATGCAAAACGAAAATCCTTTTCGATTTTGTTACCACGTGAGCCTATTACAACGGATAGTTATATAAAGTTCAGAACCAGAAATAAGTTAAAAATTCTTTATCGTGCACAAACCGGTAGACGACATGGTGGACTATGCAGAGTACTGGAATTTACAGGCACGCCAAAGTTCCTTGCTGTGGGATCAGAGATCTATATCAGGGTAGTGTAGAGATCATTGCATTACTTTCCATACGAGCACAATCTGTGATACTACCGAACGGAGAACTGGGTCTTGGATCACAGAACTTACACATCCTTGCAAATTCCTCTGTCTGGACCGTCCCTAAATTGCAGTTAGACAAAAATATTTGATCTGTGTGTATGTGATTAAGAATTATTTACGTATTACAAGCTATAAAAGCCTTACGTCTTTGGCTGTACCAGTGTTCAAAGCAAGGAAGTTGCAGACCGGTGTAAGAGTGCAATAGTTCATAAGAAGGCGTCCACATAACCGGAGTAATTCCTTCCTTCACATTAGCTACAAAATTTTACACTGTTTCTTGTGGTGTTGCTCCTGCAAATTGAAACAATATTTAATGTTCCAAAAATATTCCGTGTGACAAGAAAGGACAAGAAAGTGACAAAAACGTTTGCAACACTGTTTCCTAAATCCATTGTCTGCCACCTTGTACAACATCTCTGCTGGCAGAAAGACTACGTGCTATAGTCATAAATGTAGATAGTCTACTCAGTAGCAAGATATTCAGCGCGCTGTTGAGAGAAACACATTGTCGCATTTTGAATACGTGTATCTGTCTTCCTTTAAATTTCCATTTATACTTAGTACTTTTTTAGTTAACTCGAAATTTTTATCAGTAGTAGCGGCAAGTCTGAGCTAACAATGTCATCTTCTAAGGAATTATACGTACCTAAAAGATTCATTGATTCGGTACCCAGTTAGTCATTTTCTGTAGTATTTTTGCCAGACTATCAACAGTGAGTCTGCAGCTCGTGGTCTTGCGTTAGCGTTCTCGCTTCCCACGCACGGCGTCCCGGGTTTGATTCCCGGCGTGGTCATGGATTTTTCCTGTCTCATGATGACTGGGTGTAGTTGCGTCGTCTTCATAATCATCTTTCATCCTTACAACGGTCAGAAGAAGGCAATGGCAAACCACCTCCACTAGACCTTGCCTAGTACAGCGGCGCATCGTACCTTACGCTCCTCGGAGTATGGGACCTTATCGTATCATGAACAGTGAGTAAACTCCAAACTAAACATAGGAAAACCAATTTTCTGATCAGCTTTGAAATGTCAGAAACGCACTAGTTTTTAAATGACGCAGCAGAGCAGTCAGTACGTTTGGCACTAATTTTGAAACTACTGGTTCTCATGTTGTGCAGAAATACGGAACATTTGAAACACTAACATAATGTGGGTGAAGATGAGGAAATATGTACTTTTAATTTATAGTGACACTTTGTGACCACCTTGTTAAACAAGAAGCGAAGAACGAACATCTTTTGTCAGCATGTTGTAGCGTTGTAGTTCGGCATACAAATTAAGCAGGGAGTACTAATCAGTACCATCGATCTGTGCAACATGGATCTCGCTACCTCCTTTAAACCGGCCAGGAAGCGGTAGGAGCAAGTGGGATAAATAGTAGGAACAAGAATTCACATAGAGTAAGTTAGCGTGAGCTATATTGTTATCGAATTACTGTTAGCAAGGTTCTAACGAAGTCAACACAAGGCGCGAATATGCTCTCCCAGCTAAAAAATTCGCACGCAGCAGGAATGTAACTTGCGAGTGAGATGTCTTGGTCTGGACATAATAGTATGTGTTGTTCTAAAAACTTTTTCTTGAAAGCATGCGTTTGTGAGACATGAGTTCACAGGATGTGGTCTCCACAAGGAATATATTGGCCTTTAGAGACAGGTGAAACACTTAAATGCCTCGTGAGGATAATCCAACCTACTCTCATCCTTAAAAACCAAGACAGCCACATCAGAATACGTAATTCATTATCATTACTACGAAAAGTAGTCTTATGCTTCATAAATAGTTAACATCAATGAATTTATGACTGCACGGTATTGAATAAAGATATCAACGATGTAGTAACAAGCTCCAAAGTAATTCAGAATTTGCAATCTATTCACACATATTCGACTGTGTGGATACACGCCATCGAATACCTGCGGGCGGAACGATACCAGTAAACATAACCAGCTAACCTAACACGCAAAACTAAACTACAGTAGTGAATATAATTTGGGCTGATCTTACTAGATTGCTTTTACATTGAAATATCTACTCAACAACTAAGTCGGCCATCACACAAAGGTACTTCCATCGCGTACGTGACCTCGAACTCTAACTCACCATCGGAACTAGACTAGAGCTGCCATGGCACACTAACTCACTTCAGACAAAGCTTTCATATGGCCAGCACCAGCGAACGCTTGCTAATGGTCAGTAGCAAAACCAGTTTGCCAGAGACGGACTTAGAAAAAAGATTGCGGAAAGCCTTCTATTGATATATATTGAAATTGATTAGTGAAAGATCTGAGAGATTACAGAAAAATAAAGACTGCGATTCCCAAAAGGGTAAAATATATTGAGAGGGATTGGGCGAGCCGACTAACAGGCGCCTTTCAAGCTTTACGAGTTTTCTGAAAAATTGACATCAATTATTCCGTATTTTATCTGTAGCTAAACGGAAATTATTGAATTTTCTCATTTTGAGAGTACTCATGGCGCGATCTGTTTTACTCGCTAAGAAACATTCAACAGCCTAGATCGCAAAAAATATTTCTGTACTTAAGACAACCAGTTTCGACAGACTTTCCTGTGATCTTCAGCTCTTAAAAATCTTTTTGTTGCACGTCAAGTTGTCAAAGTGAATAACAAGCAAAATATTATAAAAGTGAAACTTCTTTGCTAAGAATTTTACTTAAACTTCTGAGTGAAACTGAATGCAAGTGAACCTATTTTCTCTTTACTTATTCTTATCATGTCAACACTGACCCATAACGTTCTAGCGCAACGCAATCTGACTGCTAAAAAAATTAGAACCTGACTTCAGTTAATTACTTCAAAACAATGGCCCTGACTAAAAAGAAATCTTAACAATAACCTATACATTTCATTAAGTACTTACGTCACAAAAATCTTCATTACGCGAACTACTCCAATACAGCGAGCGTCAGTACTGCCAGCTGAATAAAAGAATCTAACTACTAAAGCCACTAACTACTAACAGGCATGTGGTCATCAAAGGAAAAATGTTGCTGCAAACCAAAAAATGTATTTTTTTTACCTTAATAATGAGACATCCATTTCAGACACAAATCTAAATCGTTGACATCCAGTACAATGATATATAATCATGAATAATTTTTAGTCGCCAAATTGGGTACTTCCAGGTCGTTAGCCTACGCAAACACTTCAGACCTCTATCCTCGATCAATGCTAGCTTCTCACATTAAACATCCATCACTGCTGTCTATTCACCTTCAACTGCCCAGTAGTACTTCCATCACTTGCTGGCGACAAACTTCCAACAACGAGTGCAACCAGCCACAGAGTCTCTTACAAAGAAAGTGCTGTCAGAGATCCAATGCAACAATGCAAAGCGCTGCACAGCACTGGCAATACAGAAGCAGCCCATTTACAAAGCTCACCCCCCACCCTCTCCTCCCGCTCCCCTCAAAAAATTTTACTAATTATTTTGGGCAGTGGCCAGGATCACTTTGTTAAAAATTTTTATATGAACAATAGCAAATAGATCAAATGCACACAATTGTTTATGCGCTGTTGGTCAAAAACAAATATTGTCGTCAAAGTCCCTCAAGACAGTCCTAATCATTTATCATAGTAGCAGTCTATGACAGATTTGTGTACAATGTCTGAGCAGTAAAACAAAATGCACACGCAAATAGTGGATCACCATGCAGCCTTGGAGAAGTGTTGTTCCCCCACAGGAAACACAATGCTGACTCTTGACATGAATATTGGTAATGGGCGACAACAGGGAAAACCCACAGAAGAGTCAGTCGAAGTCTTGAAGAATATTGGTAGAATTAGTAGGTTACCACAGAGCAGATACACAGTATTTCTTGTAGAGATTATGGTAGTAGTGAACCACCGAGGGGTGCAGGCCCCCTCTAGTCCTTGCAGAGATTATTTTAGTAGAGCGCCACCAAGGGTGCAGACCCACTGTAGTCCTTGTAGAGATTGCCAGCAACCATCCATTGTGACTGTGCGGATGCACAATCACAATTGAAGAGTCTTGCGGATAATAAAGCAAGTCCATAAACCATCACTTGTGCACAAACTAATTTTTTTTGCAGTGTCCTTAGAACCAGCAATGCTGTTAACCAGTCCCTTGCTGAATACTCAACACATGTCCAAACACTAACACAGTCATTTAGCCTCTGAGATTTTACACTTTCATTACGACCAACAGAAATGTGTGCAGTAAAATGAATCCCTACTATTTACTTAATTTCAAGAAATTATGTGTATACAGTTTACAATTTTATGGCATAAGAATACAATTACAAGGATACAGGAAACATCATTAAGAACATGATAATACTGATAACGTTTATAGTACTAAGCATATACATGGGTATTCCAGGAATTGTGACACAAGTAAATAAATGAAACATGAGAATATTCATTGAAATATTAACTTGACACATCAGCATTAAAAGAAAACAAGACAGAATAAATAATGTGTAAACATCTTTCCAAAGTAAAGAATATATTAGATTTGAGGATAACAGTATTCTTCGTCATATTGAATGCAGATTAGTACTAGAAGAGAAACATTCAATTAATCGTATCAGGTAAATACACAGAGACAGGAAAAACACAGATACACAAGGGTTCACATGAACACATAGCGGAGTAACACAAAAGGAAAGGAAAGGGATTGTTTTCAGTGTAACATTTGGAACTGCAGTCCAGCCAAAACTTCATTCCCCAGATCTTTTCTTCTTATTTCAACATTTGTTCCCACAAAGAAAAATGCTATCTGTGCATGCTTTCTGTATTTACTTTCACATGTTTCTTACCTCATCATTTATTTTCCATTATCTTACCTCATCATTTGTTTCCAAGAAAATCCTACCTAAACCTGTCGTTCCTAAACCCTACGTCCATCTGTTCATCTTCTCCTTGAAAATTAATTGTTCCTCAATATACAATACTCTTTTGACCAAACGTTTTTATAGCCTCTCAAAACATTTCTTCCCAATTCATCACTACTCATTCTCTTACATTGCCTATCCCTCCTTAAGCTAACTTAAATCTACTGAGATTAGATACATAAACTAGAGAACGAGGCAGTGCAGCAGCTCAAAACAATTAACAAAAAACAGCAATGACAAATTATGCGAATAGGCAAAACAAGCAGCAATATATCTAAATTAACAAATCGAATGCACCATTACAACTATTATAAGGCAATATGCAGCAAACAAGAAAAATAAATTGTTGATAACTTGTTTATCAGAGTAGTACAAAGTAACATTCTGTAGGACAACGCCTGGCAAATAGCAGCAGCAAATGCAATAAGTTATACCTAAACATGACAAAGCACAAGCAGAAAAATATTACAGTAAAGATAGCAATGCAGGTAAGGGAATGGCTATTTACATCTTAATGACTATGTCACATCTTAACACTAAAGCGATGCACCACAACAACCAAAAAAATTACCAAATCCTTGAAAAGCAAATTATGTATGCATTCCTGTTATCAGTCACTTCTCCTTCTTATGCTTCTTTCGTTTCCTAGTGCTCCTTTTCCTTAAGAATGTAGATCTTAAAATTATTATTTAATAGATCTGTACACCGAAAGTATGTACATTAGTATATGTATAAAATTTTATTTTATAAAACCAATGCTACAGTGCAACTAGAAACTGGATATCAAATAAAATAAACAAATATGTACAACGCAATGCATGAAAATGTCATTCCGTAGCCATATAGCATTTCATACGTCAGTAAAAGTTCTCTCAGCTCTCGTAGAAAGACACTTGCCATAATCAGGTGTGTAGACGTAAAAATATTTCTCATCACTTCATAAGAATTTCAGTAAATAGCACAAAGTACGAGCTCCACTTTGTAATTATATGTTTCCAAGTAATAATTTGTTGTGTTTGTGATGCGTTCTGCAAAGAAATGTCAATAACGAGGTCAACAGCCTCTCTTTTCTACAAGCATGCGAGCACTTGCGAAAGTACAGGTAACTTCAAAGCGACTAAAGCACCACAAGGAAAGATAAAAGTCCACACAACAATAAGTATATTTCAAAACATGTAGCACGCAGCCCATTGCAGCGTTACGTCAAGGTCACATACACACTTTACCGAAATATTTACGACAGCAGTCTCGGCTACAATGGCAGCTTGATACCAATAAAAAATTTCACAGGTTGAAAATTTACATTAGAAGTGAACAGAAACGAAATCTCATGAATAACAGTGTTCAAAAAATTTCCATCGGCATTATGGTACTCACATTCACATACGTATATTCACATCTCATAACTCTTCACATACGATTCTAAAACAACATCTCATAACAGATCAATAACATCTCAAAATCGTCGTAACTTCCTTCAATAATCTCAAAACCTCTAAAACAATTCTCTCTGCTCTCTTCAATAGAGTCATCTATCTCAAACGTACTTCAAAAAATCCCATACAAAATACATCACTCAAATCTCTTGTAGTATCACAGTGGTTCCTAAAGCAAATGTGGACAGTTTCCAAAATGCAGACAAAGTACCATGTTATAAGGGTGAAGTAATCTGCGTAATTACGTAAATATGTGTCACCGGCATGGAAAAAAAAAGTTTGTCTCTGACAGCTAAATGTGTGAAGTAATGTAACTGTGTAATTACATGAATATGTGTCACTGATGTAGCAAAAAAAAAAGTTTTTCTCTCTCAGTTAAATGATTAGATAGCTGTGTAATTCTGTGTTAGAGAAATGTGGTCGCGATGTGTAAAGTTGTATAAGAAAATATCATATTAGCTAGGGCTCCTGCGCTTGCCACACGCATGGTACACAAAGTAAGCGTGTTCCGACCTGAGGACTGATGTAATTATACCCTCAGATGCTGTAGATTAAACTGCGGAATGAAATGTATCGCCGAAAATCTTCTCTGTATCATAATAGTTCTTAAATATTTCTAAAAATATTCCAGGTATGAAAGGTAATCACTCAAATGCGTGTCATATAGAGCTAAACTGTGCGTCTTACTGTACGATAATTTCTGTCATTGGCTAACAGTAAAAATGTGCCAAGTGTCACAGTTATCGTTGTTCATAAGCAAAGTTCTCCAGAAGTCAATGTACTTACCTTGTCATACACAAAAGTAAAAATGCTATGCGTGTAGATGTCGTAGTTATTACGTACATTACCGTGTCCAAGAAAGTACTGTACTGTAACGTATTCTTGTGTTACGAAAAATACCTATGTCATTGTAGCTATGTTACAAGAGTCATTACCAAAATATGTTTTACTTTTCAGATGAACTCAGAAAAACTGTACAGACATAAAACAAATACAGCGCGAAAGTAGTAATAAAAACTGTGTCACTCATTAGTAGCGTTGTAGTATAATCATGCAGCCGTCAAACAAATCGAATACTCTGTCATCTGTAATCTCTTAGAAAATACTTTAAATAAAATATGTCTTTTCAAGTGAACCAATTTGTTGCACTAAAACCTCATTATCAGTACATGTTCCAAGAACGTGGACTTTATAGTCGTGATGTAATCGTGCAACTAACAAGCAAAATGAACAAACACTGTCACTGTGTCGTCTGTTCCCTATAAAAATGCATTCATAAAATTTCTGTCTTAGGTTCTTCCCTCTATAGTTTACTTCAAAACATTGTTGCATGTTAACAGTTTCTAAGTGTGACAAAGCGTAATAGTAACTTGAACTAAAAAATGTAATAGAAAAGACTAAGTTAGAAAGCAAATCATCTCTCAATAAAAGGTTTTACATGAGAAATGTGGTGTAGTCTTTTACTTTTCTTAGTATGCAGAGTTTCAGCTTCAATACAATTATCATGCGGTGTACGTAGGGTCCTATAAGGTCCATTGCAAATCAGAAAGAATTTGTGACTCAATTGTTTCTTCTTATGTCACAATGAATGGGCTTTAATGAGAAATTTCTGACCAATACGTAGTTTCTTTGGATTTGTCTTACGATTTAATTTTCTCCTTTTGTCTGCAGAGAATTTATATTTTTAACAGCAAAATCATTTGTGTTTTTATGTCGAAATTTAAGTGTATTTGTAAAAGGTAAAGCTCTCCAATTCTGTTCGGTGGTTCCTCTTTCTTCAGTACAAGAATATGTGGTAAAGCAGTGGAGTCATGAGGCATTTCATTGAGCACATTTTGAAATAAATGTAAGTATCTGTCCCCAATACTGATGCATCCTGTGTCAATAAATTCTGCAGAGCATATTGATTTCTTTCATAAACCGTTCAGACGGGTTATAATGTGGTGAGTTCAATGAAATAAAAACTGGTTTGGTTTTACGATTCAGAAGTGAGCGTGGCCAAATAGCAGATCCGAATTTGGTCCGTTATCTGAAATAACTTTAGCAACATGTCCAACTTCATATAAGGAGTTTTTAGCAAAGGCATTGGATACAGACCGTCCAGTGGCTTTGTGTAACGGTGAGAAACAAAAAAAAGATTGAAGTAAGTTCAACAGCGACTAGAAAGTACGAAAATCCATTCGATGTTTTGACAAGGAGTCGCAGTATATTAACAGCATCAAATTCTTTTAATCTAGCCTGAATGATTGGAAACAATGGAGCTCGATGTGAGATGGTAGATGGTTTAGCTTTTTGACAAAGTCTACAAAAAGGCAAGACTCTCCGAATTCTCTTTTCCATTGTTAAAATAACAAGTCGTTGTAAGAATATGATAACATTTTCGTGGATGACAGTGTGCGTATCTGAAATGAATGTACCAAATGAGCTTATTAATAGAATCGTGAGCAATACATAGTACCCATAACTTATCATCAACAATGCAACGTTTGAAGAGTATGTTGTTTCTAACCAGATAATAACGACGAATCTGTGAGTGTATCTTTTCATGCCATTTACTTTTGATATCTTTCCAAATCGGATCTTCATCTTGTTCACAAGCAATGTCCTTTAAAGATGCAGTGATGAAGTTCTCAAAAGCTACTTTTTGAATGTAAAGAATACTGAAAGTTTTCTCAATCTTAGCTTCTGTGTTTCTGACTCAAGGCCAGACGGTGTACGTGACAGTGCGTCCGCAACAATGTTTTCCTTGCTGGGAATGATGACTATTGTGAATTGGAATTCTTACAGAAACAGTGCCCAACGTTTTAACCTGTCATGGCTTTGTGTTCGATGACATAAGAAATTGTAATGCTCGATGATCACTATAAACTTTTACGTGTTTGCCAGAAATAAAGCAACGAAATGTAGGAAATGCCCAAATGATAGCTAAAGCTTGTAATTCAGTGACGAAATGAAACTTCTTTATTAAATATTATACTTAAGCTGCTGAGTGAAATTGAATGGAAGTGAACCCAGCTTCTCTTTGCTTTTTCTTATCATGTCAACACTGACCCAGAATATTATAGCGCAACGCAATCTGATTGCTCAAAAAAAATTGCACTAAAAAGAAATCTTAACAATACCCTATCATTTCATTAAGCATTTACCTCACAAAAATCTTCATTACACGAGCTACTGCAGTACAGCGAGCGTCAATACTGCCAGCTAAATAAAAGGTCTAACTACTAAAGCCGCTAATAAGCATGCGGCTAACCAACCAAATAATGTATTTTTACCTTAATAACGTCACATCCAGTTCAGACACGAGTCTAAATCGTCATTGACATCCAGTACAAAGATATATAATTATGAATAATTTTTAATCTCCAAGTCGGATACTTCCAGGTCGTTAGCCTGCACTAACACTGCAGGCCTCTACCCTCCATCAGTGCTAACTTCTCATATTTGACATCCATCACTGCTGGATGTTCACCTCCAACTTCCCAACAGCACTTCCATCACTACTGGCGACTAGCTTCCAACTGCCCAAAACTATTTGCACCACTGGTGGCGACTGACTTCTAACGAGTCCAACCAGCCACAGCTTCTCTTACAAAGAAAGCGCGGTCAGAGATCCAATGCAAAGCGCTACACGGCGCTGCCATTAGAGAAGCAGCCCACTTACAAAAGGTTTGTCATAACTAAAATATTTGGTTACATAAAGCACCTGGTGCAAAAGGCACAAGTGCTGCGTACTGTGTTTTTGTTATGTAACGAGTATCCTTGAGCAATATACATAAGGACATGGTCTTTTTCACATCGTGCTTTATGTTTACAAATATGTTAGTGATGACAAACCTTTTATAACGTGCTGATTTTTATACACGAAACAGCTTAGCGTGGGGTATCAGAGTATAGTGAACACATTTCATAACAAAACGGTTTTTAAGACCTGAAGATGACAGCAAAGCCTGTCAAACAGGTTTTCTTAAATAAAGAAATATTTTATTCGATCCAGGCTGTTGAATGTTTCTTAACGGAAATTATTTTTGAAATAGCACTGGTAGTTTGCAAATGCACTCCACACTAATGCATGAATATGGTAATGAGGATGTTACAGTATAGTCAGAGGTTGGGAACTACTTCGAATACTGCAGGCATAAGACTTTCAGCTGAATGAACTGAAGTACGACTTCTCATGAAATTTTCCTAACGAGGGAATGCATAGCTTCTTATCACAGTTATGCACGTTTTGTGGTGCTGTACCTCGACTACACCCACTGTTTGCGCTAACATCTGGAACCTAATGAATGTTGTCTGTCCTAAGGATAATTTAGGTTAAGTAGTGTATAAGCTTAGGGACTGATGACCTGAGCAGTTAACTCCCATAGGATTTCACACACATTTGAATATTTTTTTGAAGCTAATCATGGGGATGTAGGTGAACAGGAAAGGCAGTATCACAAATACAACAGAAAGAACAGCCCAAACTGGGCTCCTTCATTGTATATAATCTGCATTCAAAATTTACGAAGCAATATAAAATGAGTATTAACCCTTTGAGATGTAACTATAAGAAAATGCATAAGTTTCAAATGTTTAGCAAACTTAACATCTATTATCACAGTACGGCGAATACTACAAGCACTTGTCAAAAATAAAGAATTTTTTAAGCAGATTCTTCCACTTTGGAACCACTGAAACATACCGTTTTCAATCACCCATCATTTCATGAGCGACATTAGAAAACAATTTCGCCTTTTTCATAGACACAGTCCCACATCTCGAAAATTGCATGAACTCACTACGTCTATAACGAATTATAACACTAAAAACCAAGGAAGAAACTGACCCTAAACTTTAATAATTTACAACATATTACATAATTTGTGGAAGTTCATAATGCCAAAAGCATTTATAAGATCAGTAGGACAAACTCAATCGTAAGGTAGAGTAATTTAACACTGATGAGCCAAACCATTATGACCATCTACTCAATAGCACTTTTGTCCGCCTTTGGAAGGAAATACATTACTGATTCTGTAGCCAGCCGGGGTGGCCGAGCGGTTCTAGGCGCTACAGTCTGGAACCGAGCGACCGCGCGACTGCTACGGTCGCAGGTTCGAATCCTGCCTCGGGCTTGGATGTGTGTGATGCCCTTAGGGTAGTTAGGTTTAAGTAGTTCTAAGGTCTAGGGGACTGATGACCTTAGAAATTAAGTCCCATAGTGCTCAGAGCCATTTGAACTGATTCTGCATATCAGGAAGGCGACAGATCGGATTGTTTTTGGAGGTATGTAGCTTTAAAGTCCCATAGTGCTCAGAACCATTTGAGCCAGCATCAAACGTCGTGGAGGGCAGTGGTCATAGTGTTTTGACTTATAAGAGAGAGAGAGAGAGAGAGAGAGAGAGAGAAAGAGAGAGGGAGTACTTACTTCCATTCTCGGTTATCTCCTCAGTGTGATCACTATTAAAAAAACCACACGTCACGATGTCCTAAAATCACGTAGCAAAGACTCTTCGCCCATTGTGGCGTTGAACGCTATAACTGACAACTACGATTCACTACATTCATGAAATAAAGAGTACTTCGTTGTACTGATACCTCTGTCTTGTAATAGCATCGCTGGTTTCAATCGAAAGGCAATGGTACTTCCAACCAAAATAAATAAAATGGTAGTTTCAGGCAGAAATCAATGTTAATCGAAAATTGGGAGGAAAGGGTCTGTTATTGCTCACAACGAATTTATCAAGTGTCTGTCAAAATAA
This sequence comes from Schistocerca gregaria, assembly GCF_023897955.1. Taxonomy (NCBI): domain Eukaryota; kingdom Metazoa; phylum Arthropoda; class Insecta; order Orthoptera; family Acrididae; genus Schistocerca; species Schistocerca gregaria. The sequence continues at coordinate 407,424,410 of NC_064924.1, read as the reverse complement.
AAGTTTCAAAAATGCTGTCATGTTGATTAATTGGGATTCTGCCGGTTATTCTTGTCTTTCCTGCACGATATTGCAACTGCGTGACCCTCAGTCTTCTTCAGGTGCTGTCTGATACTGATTCTAGTGTGTCTTATTTTCTTTCTTGTAATTTAATTCCCGTGCCATATTTCCAGTGGGCTTTTTTTGTCACTTTTCATTCCCTCCTCTGAAGGAGGAGGGCGGGCTGTTTGAGGGCATGCTGGCGTCCCTTTTCAGCCGTAAGGTTTTTACATATTTATTTTTATTTGATACAACTTATTTTTCTGCAAGTGCTTTGTTATATATGGTTGACAATTTCGTTACAGCAGGTTTCTTTGCGAAAAGCAAAAACAGAAACAATAACATAATAGAATTTAAGTACATAAAAAATATAAAATACACAATGTTCGTAACGATGGAAGAGAAAAGACATACAAAAGGCAAAATCATTTCAACATCATAGGAATTAATTGGGTATTTAAGTTAAGTATATATATGTATATATATGTGGTTGATAAGATGGTGTGTGAGAAGTTGAGGTATACATGGGTGTACGTTGTTTATTTTGTGGTTAATCTGTTATTCTTTCGTCGAGGTGAGGCAATCGCGGACTTGGTTACCTGTCTCAGTCTGGTCAGTCAGCGATTGCCGAGCATTGTTTAGAACTCAATCATTCTATGAAGTATAATGATGTCAATCTTTTAACACAAACATCGAGATACTGCGACAGCGTCATCAAGGAATCTGTTGAGATTAAGGTTGCAGAGAATCTCATTAACCGGGACACCGGTTTCCAGGTGAGCTCGGCTTGGAACCCACCACTCGATCTTCTGAAGACGCAACGTAGGCAACATCCAGACCCCAAGGGACACAAGTATAAAGAAGGAATTAGAGATAGCAGCACACTACGTGTAACAAAGGACTTACGTGAAATGGCACCTTAGACCACAGACACAGTATCTGAGGACCTTCTTCCGAGTCTCGACCGACAGTTTGAACGCAATCGGCCTGAATATAACACTGCTCCCACTCCTGAGGCAAAGAACTAAGGACGGAACGTCTAACACGACACAGCACGGTAACATAACGTCCTAATTCACAGAAGGACTCAAATGACGACAAGCTGAAGATAAAACGGCTAGCACAGTTTGGACGCCATTTACAACTTTATTCAGCTATATTGACAACGGTTAATAACCACAAAGTACACGCACGGCGTTCGAAACAGCCTGGCCAGAAGAAAATGCTACAGCCGTTGCTATTGGTCGGCGCACACCACGTACAGAACACCAGAGACGGCGCGGACCGCAGAGAGAGCGCCTAGCACAACGTAGGCATAAATACCGGACTCGTTCCACACTGGAATCATCCACAACCACAGGTGGAAGCACAAGCGGCCAAAGACACTGCTAGCTAGGGCATAGCCACCTATGGTAAACTAACATACGCAAACAAGCGACAAACGTCGGCAAGCCCCAGCATATCAGGAACACTGACTGGTAACTACCAGCTGCTATTAGATCCGACCAACAGGCCACAGCAGGGACACTGACGAGCTCGCCCACTGACGCCAACATTCCCTCACTTTGTGCTTCCGGTATATGACCTATCGGACACAAGATCGATAATAAACCTAACTGTTGCAGGTTGCTGACGCTGAACGAGGACCCTGTACCAGCACCCAGCGCCAGCCGTCGAGCAGCACAACCGCACAACGTCAAGGTATCCACATGCATGATACCCACTACTAATAAAGCACATCCTTGCACGACCTATCGCAGGGAGCAAGACACCGCTACTGCTCTTACCACCCGACCTAACTATCGCAGAGGTTTTTTTCCTTTGGCCCTTGCCTTGGCACTTTTTTCCTTCTGCCCTTCAAACCGCTACCCTTCGTTCGATTTCGACCCAATCCATCTTCAGATGCGCGCCTATTAATGGTTAACCCTAACCAGACGTACGCTAACATCGCAGTACCCACATCCTGCGACACCTCACTTTAGTGAATACACTCCTGGTAATGGAAAACAGAACACATTGACACCGGTGTGTCAGACCCACCATACTTGCTCCGGACTCTGCGAGAGGGCTGTACAAACAATGATCACACGCACGGCAGAGCGGACACATCAGGAACCGCGCTGTTGGCCGTCGAATGGCGCTAGCTGCGCAGCATTTGTGCACCGCCGTGTCGGCCAGTTTGCCGTGGCATACGGAGCTCCAACGCAGTCTTTAACACTGGTAGCATGCCGCGACAGCGTGGACGTGAACCGTATGTGCAGTTGACGGACTTTGAGCGAGGGCGTATAGTGGGCATGAGGGAGGCCGGATGGACGTACCGCCGAATTGCTCAACACGTGGGGCGAGAGGTCTCCACAGTACATCGATGTTGTCGCCAGTGGTCGGCGGAAGGTGCACGTGCCCGTCGACCTGGGACCGGACCGCAGCGACGCACGGATGCACGCCAAGACCGTAGGATCCTACGCAGTGCCGTAGGGGACCGCACCGCCACTTCCCAGCAAATTAGGGACACTGTTGCTTCTGGGGTATCGGCGAGGACCATTCGCAACCGTCTCCATGAAGCTGGGCTACGGTCCCGCACACTGTTAGGCCGTCTTCCGCTCACGCCCCAACATCGTGCAGCCTGCCTCCAGTGGTGTCGCGACAGGCGTGAATGGAGGGACGAATGGAGACGTGTCGTCTTCAGCGATGAGAGTCGCTTCTGCCTTGGTGCCAATGATGCTCGTATGCGTGTTTGGCGCCGTGCAGGTGAGCCCCACAATCAGGACTGCATACGACCGAGGCACACAGGGCCAACACCCGGCATCATGGTGTGGGGAGCGATCTCCTACACTGGCCGTACACCTCTGGTGATCGTCGAGAGGACACTGAATAGTGCACGGTACATCCAAACCGTCATCGAACCCATCATTCTACCATTCCTAGACCGGCAAGGGAACTTGCTGTTCCAACAGGATAATGCACGTCCGCATGTATCCCGTGCCAGCCAACGTGCTCTAGAAGGTGTAAGTCAACTACCCTGGCCAGCAAGATCTCCGGATCTGTCCCCTATTGAGCATGTTTGGGACTGGACGAAGCGTCGTCTCACGTGGTCTGCACGTCCAGCACGAACGCTGGTCCAACTGAGGCGCCAGGTGGAAATGGCATGGCAAGCCGTTCCACAGGACTACATCCAGCATCTCTACGATCGTCTCCATGGGAGAATAGCAGCCTGCGTTGCTGCGAAAGGTGGATATACACTGTACTAGTGCCGACATTGTGCATGCTCTGTTGCCTGTGTCTATGTGCCTGTGGTTCTGTCAGTGTGATCATATGATGTATCTGACCCCAGGAATGTGTCAATAAAGTTTCCCCTTCCTGGGACAATGAATTCACGGTGTTCTTATTTCAATTTCCAGGAGTGTACTAACCCTTATGCAGAGATGGCAGTAGACCTATTGTGTTGGCCATCATGCCGGTGTGGGCGTGGAGAGGGTCCACCTCTAGTGAAAAAAAAAACACTGGAATAAGTATCATACAAAACATGAAGAGGATTGCAATTCACACAGTTGAAATATCGTGCAGGATGGACGCGAATAACCGACAGAATCCCGATTAATCAACATTATAACGCCTTGCCAACAAAGCTTGATGAATTACTTCAAAAATGTTATCAGCGAGCATCTATGACGTTGAGATGAACGAGAGAAGCGCTGGTAATGAAGAGCAATAATGGATCATGATGGGTGGTTGCCTAGACTGTAGCATCTCGCCCTGTTGGACAGACGGCTAGCTGTTGTCCACGAGGTCACATGTGTGGGAGCAAATGCAAGTGTTGACTGCTCCAGGGCACCGACGAAAGTGAGTCTGAGTGATCTTGCTGGTATTATTTAAAAACATAATCTCAGCAACAAAATAGCAGGTCTTTACGGTAGGCACTATGTTATATTGCCAGCCTAAATGGCTGTTACCACAAAATGCTATGTCTGTCTTACTAGCGAGTTCTGAGAGAACTTTCCAGATCATCTTAGTTTGCCACTACCAGGCTCGTCCTAAGTTAAACTACCTTCCAGGAATCACTGTGCTCGTCGCGTCCTCCTCCAAACCAAGACGTTTCTGTAAATGTCAGCGTCATCTTGCTGACGAGTAACGATTACAGTTCGAAAGGCGTCGCGTTAATATTAACCTGGCCTAAGGTTACTCCTGTAAAGAGGAAATAATGTGAAGTAGTTTCCATTTCACTCTCGTCTCGGGTCAAGAAATTCGGAAGGCGGGCTTTTTTATTTTAATTTATAGCTAACTCACCAATTAAATAAATGAACAACAAGTTCTCGCAACCGAAAGCTTCAGACGTTGTCCGCTGGAGAGAAAGACCTTACCATGACCGGACATTTCTGCAGAAAGCTAGTGCTGTGCCGTGGCAGACACTGGACGACCAGCAGCTGTTAAGAGGCGACCCGTGTCGCTTTTGGCGGGACAAGCCGTGCCCCGCTAACGGCTGCTCTGTCGTTGGCGACACGGCCGACGCGGCTGCCTCCGTTCGTGTAATGGATAACCGGTGTTCACCAGCTCGCTCTGGCCCGGTCACCGGCTTGGGTGGCGAATCAGCATAGTTTTCTATGCTACAGCATACAGTGTGCTGCTTGATCAACGTATTTCCAGCGTATTCAGTTGTAATTAAGTCCTATTTAAGCAACAGAAAGTAGTTTGTTTCGGTCAAAAGTAGATATTCTTTGATCAAGGAATTTATGAGTGGTGTCCCACAGAGCTCAATCCTTGGTCCTTTTCTGTTCACCATTACAATTAACGATTTAACTTACCATCAGGCAGCTCATTCAGTAGTGTGCTCTGCACATGACGTGACACTGTTCAAAACACCATGACTCCATAAATTGTGCCAGGTAACACAGGAAAAATTATTACTAGCAATGAAAAGTTTTCTTCTTCTGAGCTCTTTTCTAATTCTGATAAGATATAACCAGTTACACAGGATTATTTAAAACAGTACTAAGTAAATCGGCAAAAGTTTTTGGCTTTTACATTAATTTCTGCTAAACTGAGAGGAACGTACTGGCTACGTCTACAACAGGATAGCAATATTTTGCTACCTTATGTGGAAATTGGCAGATGTGGTCAGTAATGAGTATCTGGAGCTGGCATATTATGGCCTATTTCTTTCACACATTTCCTAAAATATACTGATACAGGGACATTCCTGTTAAGTCAAGAAATTCAGAAAATTAAAAAACAGGTAGTCAGAATAATGAAGAAAGTGACACCTAAGGAACAATGCAGACACCTGTATATGAAACTCAAGGCACAAATTGTTTGAAATATATACATCTATATTATATCAGAAGCAACTTAAATGAGACTGTCAACAGAGAAAATGTACATCTTCACAACACTAAAGACAAATTGTACTTCGTTGTAACCATACATAAACTGACAAAGACTGCAAACTCACATAAATAACATGTTTAAAACTTTTAATACTCTTCCAATATCTGCTCGGTTTGTCCTACAATATTTTTAAAGTTAAGATTTGCGACTAGTTTCTGAAACACCCATTTTACAAGGTAATAGAACTATTTGAAATAAACGTTATGGACATTAATTTTTAAGAATATTTAGAAGATTAGTGGAATTAAATTGTAAGATCTTCTCTACAGAATTTTTTATTAACTCTCTTTTTAATGTCTAAGCCTATTCTGCTGTAAATTTTCAATGGTGAATAAAGAATTGAATTCTGTCCTTAGTGTGTTATTATGGAACGTCTATAAAATATTTCTTTGCCAAATCTGGTCAATAGGATGGGATTCATAAAAAATCATGCTTCAGATCCGTTAGTATACCGCACTGTGGACGCAAATTCGGGGATGGGGCGTATATTTCTATGATAAAGTACGATAATATTCCTTTGGAAATAAATAATCTTACACTGTAATCTTTCATCCAGGTGGTCCAAAAGGCTAGAGCAGTATTCATCAGCAAGTTTCACGGTTTGCAGTGTAGTCCTTAATAAGAGTTTTTAAGACTCCTATGAAACACAGGTCAGAAGCTTTCCGGCACTCAGCTTTGAGATTTTTGGTGCAGTACATCGGCTCCTATAAGCACACAGCTCTCTGAAAATTAATTAGTCGGGTAAATGATACTTTACATTCTCTTCTAACATGATGGTGACGTTATTTTATACATTTAATCGCAGATGGTGTAACACCACTACTTGATATTTTCATTTGCGGTTTTAGTTTTGAGACAAACATTTTAGCCTCATGTACTTCCTGAAGAAGGTAACACTTCACCAACATATAATTTTCCGTTGATATTATACAGCCACAGGGTTCAAGTTTATACACACTGATGGAAATGGGAAATGTTGCATCATGAAGAATCAGTTCGAAAATTATCAAACATGGCGAAGATGTTCATGACATAACAGATATTGAATGATTAAACTTTCATTCAGCGATGAGGCTTCATCGGTCACTTACACCAGCATGACACGAATACAGTCTATTGAGGTATGGAAGCATTCTCCAGATGTTATCTCGACGAATTTCTTACCATGCCTGAAATATGTTCTTGCAAATTCATGAAAGTTGTTGACTGGAAGATAGTATGAAAGTAAACGTCTTCCCATCGCATCCAAGACATGCCACTTGTTTGACGAATCAGTGGATGGTGCAGACCAGTGGAAGATCAATACATTCCTTAAGGCGTTTGTGGTTGAGCTGTAGTGTGGGTTCTGGCATTACACTGCTGAAATATGCCATTTAGTACACTGGTTATGAGGTATAAGAAAGCAGATTTTACCGTTCTTGCCACATACTTCAACAACTACCATATCAGAGCTGTTGTCACGTCATATACATCCAGACATGAGTGCAGGATCTGGAGAGCCGCGGGTCTCGAAAATAACTGCTTCTTATGATCTTTCAGCAGGTCATCTGTAGATATGATGGTGTCGACCTGACCACCACAAACAGAAGTGAGCCTCATCGCTGAACACTACAGAAAGCTTTCAGTGTACAAACTGACTCTGGCTCCACACCATGCAAGTCTCTACTGTCTGTGGCATTGTGTCAATGGTGAACGACGCGTGGAAATTCTAAATCTAATCCTAAATTCCATTAAGCTTTTCTCGGCGATTTGTGGTCACACTTTACCTGTAACTTCTGACCGGACTACAGTTGTCGAATCACTTCTTACCATCTTCTCGAGGAGTAGTCCTTCAGGACTATCTGTCAATCTGTCGAGGTAATGCTCTTATGACTCTCACGCTAATGATTCGACATTTCTCAGCGTCCTGTGGACTTTCTGTGTTATGACATGCACTTGAGAAGTTCCACAACATTAGACATACCCATCTGTCAGAAATGTTTTCTTCTGTACTGAAAGTACCGGAAATAACCTCGCAACTAATGTAACAGAGCGTGCTTTGCTGGATAGTAAGTCACCGATGTCATCACTGATGACATCCCTTCCCCTTCCACGCCTCTGCCAAAGATCGATTGCTCTATATATACAATGGCGTTAACATAAAAAAGTTAGCCTGATACTTAAAAAAGCGGTGTTTTTTTCCAATCCTGTGACACAGGGCTGTTGTATTAAGTATATATTGGCAGGAAATTAAAAAATCCAAGATGGCACATGATCATACTGCAGACAGCGACTATGAATACTCTGCAAGCCTCCAAACAACGAAGTGTTGAGTACTTCTTATATTACTACTAGTTGTTCTTTTCCTGTTGCACTCACAAATGCAGCAATGGGAGAGTGATTGTGTGCCTCCATACATTAGGTGTTCTATTTTAAGTGACTTTAAAGTATCCAGATGTCTTAAGCCTGTCTGATTTGTACTCCGCAATACGGAACACTCTGGAGAGACTCAGTATATAGTGGGCACATCTTAAACTGTGTGCTGCTGGCTATCATCTGATACTGCTGACAGGTTTTTCCTGTTGGAGTGCTATGAATGATGATATTGATTTTTCGTTATTTTAATCTCCCATATTTTTGACGGTTGAAGTTCAGTTTATAAATGAGAGTAAATTTGTCTGATTCTCAAATGTGTTTGATACATAGCTGTTACAGATAATAATGCCGAGTTAATAACAGAACTGTGGTGGCAGTTAATGAGCATAATCTTTGCCATTAGTCACCCTTCTCACACGTAATTTCTTTGGGGTGAATACTACAAGCATAGTACCTGCAGCTACTTTTTTTTCGCCAGGGACAGAGCAGAGGTTTCGATGCAGTTTTGATGCAGAACGTATGTGTGATCCATAGGTTATTTCCATTGTACATGAATTTTAAACCACCATCGTTTTTCATGGGGTTTAAAATACAAGTATACTTTCTACATTTTTCGTGTTTCTCATCATTTTATCTCAAGACTCATATTTCTTATGGGGCACAGCGTCCCCAGCAGCTGACGTTTCGGTCCTGCTAAACCTGCCAGTGATGGCATTGGTGAGCAGTGACTCGGTTGAGCACGTTGTCACTGAAAGGGGCGGTGGTAGACTTCTCAGCAGGTCTAGTCATCATTAACTGCGTCACCACAGAAATAAAGATATCCCTAATACCGATCATACAGTTTGGAATTTAACTCAGGGGAATAAGTTCGTGTATAATACTGTGTGATTTAAGTGTTGGCCAAACGTAAACAATTGTTTAAATGGTGATGTCAGAAAGGGTACCGAGTGAGGTGGCGCAGTGCTTAGCACACTGGACTCGCATTCGAGAGGACGACGGTTCAAACCCGCGTCCGGCCATCCTGATTTAGGTTTTCCGTGATTTCGCTTCATCAATTCAGGCAAATGCCAGGATGACTCCTTTGACAGCGTATGGCTGACGTCCTTCCCCACCCTTCCCTAATCCGATGGGACTGATGACCTCACTGTTTGGTGCCTTCCCCGAAATCACCCAACCAACCAACCAGAAATGGTATTTCCTAACTGACGATGGGCAGGCTGGAATTTCACAATGAACTGAGTGCTATAAAATACCCTATAGGACTCGATGCCTTCTATCAGGCAAGTTATCTCCATTTGTCCTTGAATCATGGTTTATGATGTCTTAGAGCTGCACCAGGACGCACTGGGCACCATGTTGGACCTCCATATTGGATTATGACGTCATACTAGCGTTGTATCAGTATTCCTACAGCATGACAGTGCACAATATCGGATGTTTTAAATTTTCCATCAATTTGTACTTCAATGGAGTGAGAGAAAACCACCATTTGTTCCAGTTTCCTGTTTATTCTTGAGATAGATTAAGTGGCCTTTGTGAGAGGTGAAGAGAATCCAATGACTCATCAGCTACATCATTTGTGACGTCATAGGTGACCCAATCTGCATCAGAACGATCTCTGTTATACTGCTCTCGCATAGGCATGAAATTTATATCAATATATCCTACGTTTGAGGAATTGTTGGAGTATGAATCTGGTAGCATTCGGTGAGCTGTCAACATTTCCTGTTTCCGTCAGTATACTTTAAAAGAAACATACATAATACGACTACATCAAAATACGCTGATGGAAAAAAATTGCTACACCAAAAAAACAGAAAACGTAGAGTAATGAAATAACAGAAATCCGTTTGTCTAGGTAACATCTTTACTTGATTAAGATTGGAAAATGACAGGTTAATGTAAGCGCGAGATAAGCCGTTGCAAATGTGAAATGGTGGTACATTCAAAACCGGGGAAACCGCCAGAATGTTGAATGATAGCATGCAAACGTGGATGCATTCTATTGTACAGGTGCCGGACATCAGCTTGTGGGGTGGAGATTCATGCCTGCTTCGCTTCGTCGGTCAATACAGGGGTGCTTACTGCTGTTTGTGGTTGATGCTGGAATTGTAGCCAGATGACGACTCATATGTGCTCGATTGGAGACACATATGGTGACTGAGAAGGGCAAGGCAACATGTCGACACTCTGTAGAGCATGTTGGGTTAAAACGGCGCTATACGAACGAACGTTATCCTTCTGGCAAACACCCCATTGAACGCTGTTCATTAAATGCAGGTCGAATCACCTGATTGAAGCATAAATTTGCAGTCAGGTGCGTGAGATAATCACGAGGACACTCCTGGTGTTATACAAAATCGCACTCAAAATCTTAACTGCAGGTGTACAGTAGGTCCATTGAGTCTAGCAAGCACATCTGTTGGCTGCAAGTCCTCAACTTGCCTCCTTCTAACCAAAACGCGACCATAATTGTCACCCAGGCAGAACCAGCTTCCATCAGGAACAACAATACACCTCCGCCCTGCCGTCCAATGAACTCTCTCTTGACACCACTGAAGTCCGAAATGGCGGTGGCTTGGAGTCAGTGGAATGCACGCTACAGGGCCACTCGCTCAGAGCTGTCCTCGAAGTAAGCGATTTGTAACAGTTCGTTGTGTCACTGTGGTAGCGACTGCCGCTCAAATTGCTGCTGCAGATACATTATGATGCGTCGGAGCCATACAGCGAACACTATGGTCTCCCCTATCGGTAGTGCCACATAGCCGATCAGAGCCCAGTCTCCTTGCGATTATATACTTTTGTGATCACCGCAACCAGCAATCAGATAAATGGCTACATTTCTGCCAAGACGTTATGCAGTTTTTCAGAAGGATCATCCAGCTTCTCGTGCACCTGTTACATAACCTCTTTGAAACTCATTAAGGTGCTGATAATGTCGTCTTTGTCACCTTAAAGAGATTTCTGAATGTCATTAACTCAGCACCTCCCATCTTGAAGATAAGTAACGCTCTCGACCGTCACAACGTGTGTTTAAAGCAAACCTGATATGCATCCTCATACATACATGAAAGAAAGTTTTGTATCATCTTGGTTCCGAGAGTACAGAAACCTGAATTAAAGATCACCATAAACCTGAATTCCGCCCTTTAAATTGCTCATGGAAACCACACATTGCGTGTTGTACCACCACACAGCGAGACCTTCAGAAGTGGTGGTCCAGATTGCCGTACACACCAGTACCTCTAATACAAACTAGCATGTCCACTTGCATTGATGCCTGCCAGTTTTCGTCGTGGCTACTATCCACAAGTTTATCCACTCACTGTTTGGTCCAGATTGTCCCACTCCTCAACGGAGTTTCGACGTAGATCCTTCAGAGTGGTTGGTGGGTCACGTCGTCCATAAACAGCCCTTTTCAGTCATTCCCAGGCTCGTTCGATAGGGTTCACGTCTGAAGAACATGCTGACCCCTCTAGCGGAGCGATGATGTTATCCTGAAGGAATTCATTCACAAGATGTGCGCGATGGGGTGCGAATTGCCGTCCATGAAGACGAATGCTTCGCCAATTCGCTGCCGATATGGCTGCACTATCGGTCTGAGGATGGCATGACCACCAGCGGCGTACGTCGGCCCAACGTCATGACACTCCCAAACAGCGGGGGACCTCCACTTTGCTGCACTTGCTGAACAGTGTGTCTAAGGCGTTTAGCCTGACTGTCTAAGGATTTCAGCCTGACCGGGTTGCCTCCAAACACGTCTCCGACGATTGACTGGTTGAAGGCATAAGAGACACTCATCGGTGAAGAGAACGTGATGCCAATCCTGAGCGATCCATTCGGCATGTTCTTGGACCCATCTGTACCGCACTGCATGGTGTCATGATTGCAAAGATGGACCTCGCTTTAGACCTCGGGAGTAAAGTTGCGCACCATGCATCCTATTGCGCACAGTTTGAGTAGTAGCACGACGTCCTGCGGTTGCACGAAAAGCATTATTCAACATGGTGGCGTTGCTGTCAGAGTTCTCCGAGCCATAATCCGTAGGTAGCGGTCATCCACTGCAATAGTAGCCCTTGGGCGGCCAGAGCGAGGCATGTCATCGACAGTTCCTGTCTCTGTGTATCTCCTCCATGTCCGAACGACATCGTTTTGGTTCACTCCGAGACGCCTGGACACTTTCCTTTTTTGAGAGCCCCTCCTGGCACAAAGTACCTATGCAGACTTGATCGATCCGCGGTATTGACCGTCTAGGCATGGTTAAACTACAGACAAAACGAGCCGTGTACTTTCTTCTTATTGGAATGACTGGAACTGATCGGTTGTCGGACCGCCTCCGTCTAATAGGCGCTGCGCATGCATGGTTGTTTACATCCTTGGGCGGGTTTAGTGACATATTTGAACAGTCAAAGGCACTGTCTCTGTGATACAATATCCACAGTCAACGTCTTTCTTCAGGAGTTCTGGGAACCGAGGTGCTGCAAAACTTTTTTTTTTTAATATGTGTAGTTGCCGGACTAGTGCCCCTCTTAAGCGATTGACGTGAAATGTGAATGGACATCATTTTTAAGACGTGGAAACTCGTTTACGAACTTTCGTTTATTTCGCACAACTCCTACTTGGTACTGCGATTTCTTTCCATCAGTATAGCTGTGGAAACATTTTTTTGCGCAAACCATGTTGTCGCACAGCATTAATTGAGGATGTTGCTGCAACGTAACATAAATAATATTTTATTGATAGCTATATGATTTCTGTATTTTCTTGAGAAATATTCTCCTAGCACTTGGCTTGTTGAAAATGCCATTGCCATCTACGACGCCTTCTGTGTAGAAATTAAAAAGAAGTAGTCATAAACTGTGAGCAAGAAATTCGTCTCTAATTGCATTTTTTCGTTCTTTTGCTTGGAATTTAACTGAACACCAGGTTAGTGGAAAACTGCCCAAAGGAAAGGAAACAAAAGCGCACTGATCACTCCAACGTTCAGTACAGATTTCATTGACAGATCTTGTTGTAAATCGGCTGTGTCCGTCAAAACGACTAACGCTCTGTTCATCAGTGGTAGCCTACCGGGTCACATGGAAGCGACGCAAAAAAGTACTATCCAAGTCAGTTTAGAAAACTGGAAGAGTTCTAAAGACTCTCGAATAGCCTTTTCCGGGTTCAATGTGATCATAATTCACAGTTGTGGATGTTACATTACTGAATAAACAGGAAGAATAATAAATGGTCACAGATATCGTAATTTACCGTATTATATACACTCCTGGAAATTGAAATAAGAACACCGTGAATTCATTGTCCCAGGTAGGGGAAACTTTATTGACACATTCCTGGGGTCAGATACATCACATGATCACACTGACAGAACCACAGGCACATAGACACAGGCAACAGAGCATGCACAATGGCGGCACTAGTACAGTGTATATCCACCTTTCGCAGCAATGCAGGCTAGTATTCTCCCATGGAGACGATCGAAGAGATGCTGGATGTAGTCCTGTGGAACGGCTTGCCATGCCATTTCCACCTGGCGCCTCAGTTGGACCAGCGTTCGTGCTGGACGTGCAGACCGCGTGAGACGACGCTTCATCCAGTCCCAAACATGCTCAATGGGGACAGATCCGGAGATCTTGCTGGCCAGGGTAGTTGACTTACACCTTCTAGAGCACGTTGGGTGGCACGGGATACATGCGGACGTTCATTGTCCTGTTGGAACAGCAAGTTCCCTTGCCGGTCTAGGAATGGTAGAACGATGGGTTCGATGACGGTTTGGATGTACCGTGCACTATTCAGTGTCCCCTCGACGATCACCAGAGGTGTACGGCCAGTGTAGGAGATCGCTCCCCACACCATGATGCCGGGTGTTGGCCCTGTGTGCCTCGGTCGTATGCAGTCCTGATTGTGGCGCTCACCTGCACGGCGCCAAACACGCATACGACCATCATTGGCACCAAGGCACAAGCGACTCTCATCGCTGAGGACGACACGTCTCCATTCGTCCCTCCATTCACGCCTGTCGCGACACCACAGGAGGCGGGCTGCACGATGTTGGGGCGTGAGCGGAAGACGGCCTAACGGTGTGCGGGACCTTAGCCCAGCTTCATGGAGACGGTTGCGAATGGTCCTCGCCGATACCCCAGGAGCAACGGTGTCCCTAATTTGCTGGGAAGTGGCGGTGCGGTCCCCTACGGCACTGCGTAGGATCTGTGCGTCGCCTCGGTCCGGTCCCAGGTCGACGGGCACATGCACCTTCCGCCGACCACTGGCGACAATATCGATGTACTGTGGAGACCTCACGCCCCACGTGTTGAGCAATTCGGCGGTACGTCCACCCGGCCTCCCGCATGCCCACTATACGCCGTCGCTCAAAGTCCGTCAACTGCAAAAAACGCTGTCGCGGCATGCTACCAGTGTTAAAGACTGCGATGGAGCTCGGTATGCCACGGCAAACTGGCTGACACTGAAGGCGGCGGTGTACAAATGCTGCGCAGACAGCGCCATTCGACGGCCAACACCGCGGTTCCTGGTGCGTCCGCTGTGCTGTGCGTGTGATCATTGCTTGTATAGCCCTCTCGCAGTGTCCGGAGCAAGTATGGTGGGTCTGACACACCGGTGTCAATGTGTTCTTTTTCCCATTTCCAGGAGTGTAGTATATTTCAAGCTGTATGTATATTTTAGATCATTTCTTCAACTTTTAAGAGTGTTGCCATTTTGGAAAAGTGCGTACCAGTTATGGAAAGGGTTTGTAATTTGAGGTTTTGGAAAATGTGAAACATGGGAAACAAAAAGAAAGTAGAGACAAGTCAGAAAAACGTTAGAAAAATTTGTTCGGAGAGACGGGCGATAGTTTTCGTTACTTTATAGTATCTAATAATCTAAAAGAGAAATTCAGTAAGGAATATCACACTCAAAATGTGTATGTTTATGTAGGTCGACAGGCCCAAACAGTTCATGGATGACGTTTACTATGAGGGAACCAAAGATGAAGCTGCTGCTTCATGGAAATTTAATCATTTACAACGCAGTTGCATTACATTCTAGTTTCAAATACTGCAATAAGAGTGGAATTCAGTACTGCGGAGGGTCATGAGAAATCCGGTTACACATGTCGTCGCATGCCAAGACCACTGAGCAACAAAAGCCGTGGATTGTCACAAGAACGCAGGCGGCAGTGTTCGAGCGGTTCTAGGCGCTTCAGTCCGGAACCGCGCTGCTGCTACGGTCGCAGGTTCGACTCCCGCCTCGGGCATGGATGTGTGTGATGTCCATAGTTTAGTTAGGTTTAAGTAGTTCTAAGTCTAGGGGACTGATGACCTCAGATGTTAAGTCCCATAGTGCTCAGAGCCATTTGAACCATTTTTATCTAGTTTCGCGTTTAATGCAGAACACTGTACTGCTGCATTACGGATGACAGGCGCACAGCAGTGTGCAATAGATAGTGAGTGGCAACTGGAAACGTCGGAGCAAATGGGACTTTACGCTTCGTGTGGGCAAAATATCTAAACTGCACCCAGATTCACCGTCAAGTTATGGCAGTATATGGACCAAAGGCAATGTCGTCTCCAGTTGTAATGACAAGGTGCCAACAGTTTTACCAAGGTCTCCAAGGTTACGGTGATACTGATAGGCGTTTCCGTATTTGCAGCGAACTGAAAACCTCTGAGGGAAATAGATTTTCCAGCGATGAAGACGTTCACATCTCGGCACTTCAATGGTTTAGTGATAAGGAACGGATTTCTGTCGTCGATGAATTGAACGATTGGTAAAAAGTTCCAGCCGTTGTTTACAGATGCTTAGCGACTACCTCGGAAAATTGTGTCATTTCTGTGTGTAGTGCAGCATTCAGTAAAAGTTTTTGGGTCTGCTTTAATAATATGAAGTATCCTCGTACTGTATTAACTGGTGTACTATACTGTCATTTAAAACGACGATATGATACAACGACACAAGTCGTTAAAAATGCTAGATTAACTGTGGAGAGGGAAATTAGCTCCTTTAGTAGAGTTGTTAAGTGTGTTTTTTATTTTATTGTACGTTGTTAAGTAGATTCGGCAATGCTGCAGTCACGGACTGTGCGGCTGGTCCTGATGGAGGTTCGAGTCCTTCCTCAGGCATGGGTGTGTGTGTTTGTCCTTAGGATAATTTAGGTTAAGAGGTGTGTAAGCTTAGGGACATCCCATAAGATTTCACACTCATTTGCATATTTTTTTTTAGATTCGTCAATGACAGTTTGAAATGTTTTAATCCGAAAGCATTAGTGCTGTGCTGAATACAGACCTGGAATGTATAATGAACGGTAGAACTATGACCAGGTAATGTATGTGACGTATAGAAAGAAAGGTAAAAATCCGTAACTGAAAAAAGAAAAAGAAAATATGCTTCTCTCAATTTCTCGACATAGGAAAAGAAGAATAAATAGTAACCATGTTGAAGTTTACCAGTTCCTTTTCGTAGGAGAACCTTGATTAAATTTTTTCACTTTGTTGTGAAAAAATATGGGTGTGCGTTTTTCATTCGACAAGATGTGTATTACGAACATCAGTGACCCCATGATCGTGGCCGGTGGCACTTTAGGAAATGAATAGTTTCTAAGAATGATAACGGTTGCAAGAAAATAAATGTTATTCGCTGAATTCCACAGGTAGTTATAATAGGTGAGTAATGTAGTTAGACAACACTGAAATGAAAAGCAGTGAAATGAAAAGCAATGGAAAAGCGACTGTCTTTGTTAGGAGATTTGCAATGAGCACAACCTTAAAAATCCCTATGAGTTACTCAACATTATCGAGTGAGCGGGAGATTTGCAATGAGCACAACCTTAAAAATCCCTATGAGTTACTCAGCAATATCGAGTGAGCGGTAGAATATGTATAGCTATTATATCATCATCGTAATTTTATTTGCTTCTGTCCCCATTCTAGAAAATCAGCACAGCAGTCCCACGTATTTCCATAACAGACTATATAGTACCCGTAGCTTTTGATTATTTTTTTTAATTCATATGATAGTATATCAGTATTATAGTAAATTGATGTAAGCTAATTTTAAAGTTAGTGAGAGCTTTCGGCTCCGTTGAATTCTCGTGTAACTGTAAAGCACTCTTCTGTTGTCACCTCCTAGACGCGCACATGTTTTGTATCTGTTCTATTGTCTTACGAGTCGCGCATTGATAAACAGCTAGCCTGTGATGGAAGCGAACACTTCTGACAGGACGTGGTGAACGTAGAGACTCTCTGGTGAGCGGAGCAGACAAAGGCCTCTGGCACACACGCGCAGCACCTCTCACCATGTCTGTCCGTTGTTTGGCGCAAGTGCTAAAATGTGTTCCCCGCTGGCGCAAATACTGGATGGCGGACATCGATCCGCTTGTCGACAGGTAAACAAAAGTACCGCCCAGACTGACCCCCCACTCCACCTACCTCTCATTTGTCAACAGCTGTTCCCACTGTAACGAGAGCCCTAGTTTCTGACCCATGAAATTCTAATGCATCTCCTTGGAACAGCCTTTCCAAGGCAAATAATAGTACGAATGTAATGATGTGTTTATGAAACACTATTCGCTAATGTTCCAGCATAAAAGTTTCGTGCCTTTCTCTTCTTCCCCTGCCGGCCGGGGTGGCCGAGCGGTTCTGGGCGCTACAGTCTGGAACCGCGCGACCGCTACGGTCGCAGGTCCGAATCCTGCCTCGGGCATGGATATGTGTGATGTCGTTGGGTTAGTTAGATTTAAGTAGTTCTAATTTCTAGGGGACTGATGACCTCAGAAGTTAAGTCGAATAGTGTTCAGAGCCATTTGAACTATCTCCTTCTCGTTCTCACCTACGAAATATATTTTGTAGCAAGAACAGTATACATGAAAGAACTTCTGTGTATCAAGAACTTTAACGTATTTTTCTGCTTAATGAAACACAGTGGAACACACACAGATGTCAAAACAAAAATTTAGTAAAAGAAGAACTTTGTTTCCCTTTAACTGGTTTTCACGCCAGAACTGGAATATGAAACAGTTAGCAGTGGAGAAGGGAACGTGATATGGTTGTAGTGTACAAAGTATGCTATTTAATGCAAATATGAAGTACACGACAAGGATAAACAGGCAATCATTTAGAAATTAAGTTAAAGTTCAAAGAGAAGAAATGAAAACCTTAACGTTTGCCAACGGCGTTGAAATACTCTACTGGCCATTAAAATTGCTATACCAAGAAGAAATGAAGATGATAAACGGGTATTTATTGGGCAAATATATTATCGTAGAACTGACATGTGATTACATTTTCAAGCAATATGGGTGCTTAGATCCTCAGAAATCAGTACCCGGAATAACCACCTCTGGCCGTAATAGCGGCCTCTATAAGCCTGGGCATTGAGTCAAACAGAGCTCGGATGGCGTGTACACGTACAGCTGCCCATGCAGCTTCAACAAGATACCACGGTTCATCAAGAGTAGTGACTGGCGTATTGTGACGAGCCAGTTGCTCGGCCCCCATTGACCAGACTTTTTCATTTGGTGAGAGATTATTTATTTATTTAAATTTCAAGTTTCGTAGGACCAAATTGAGGAGCAAATCTCCAAGGTCATGGAACGCTTCAGTACATGAACTTCCAACATAAAAAGTAGTAACAGATAAAAATAAATGTTTATGAACCTGAAAGAAAATCAGTCCATAAGTTTAAGCAAACGCTATCAGCAATACAATGAGAATCATCTTAATTTTTCAAGGAACTCCTCGGCAGAATAGAAGGAGTGACCCATGAGGAAACTCTTCAGTTTCGATTTGAAAGCGCTTGGGTTACTGCTAAGATTTTTGAATTCGAGTTGCAGCTTATTGAAAATTGATGCATCAGTATACTGCACACCTTTTTGCACTAGAGTTAAGAAAGTCCGATCCAAATGGAGGTTTGATTTCTGCCGAGTATTAACCGAGTGAAAACTGCTTATTGTAGGAAATAAACTACTATTGGTAACAAGAAACGACAATAAGGAATATACATATTGAGAGGCCGACGTCAAAATGCCCAGACTCGTGAAACTCTCACCACTTATTGCCCGAACCGCCCGTTTCTGAGCCAAAAATATCCTTCTAGAATGGGAAGAGTTACCCCAAAACATAATATCTTACGGCATAAGTGAATGAAAATAAGCAAAGTAGATTAATTTACGTGTCCAAATATCACTCACTTTCGATACCGTTCGAATAGTGAGAATGGCAGTATTAAGTCTTTGAACAAGATCCTGAACGTGGGCTTTCCACAACAGCTTACTATCTGCCTGAACACCTAGGAGTTTGAACTGTTAGTTTCACTAGTCATATGCCCGTTCTGTGAGATTAACACGTCAGGTTTTGTTGAATTGTGTGTTAGGAACTGTAAAAACTGAGTCTTTCTGTGATTTAACGTTAGTTTATTTTCTACAAGCCATGAACTGGGATCATGTAGTGATCTACTTGAAACCGAGTCAATGTTGCACACAACATCCTTTGCTACCAAGCTAGTGTCATCGACAAACAGAAATATTTTAGAGTTACCCATAATACTAGAGGGAATATCATTTATATAAATAAGGAACAGGAGCGGCCCCAACACTGATCCCTTCGGAACCCCCCCCCCCCCCCCCCCCCACTTGACAGTACCCCACTCAGCTCCCACATCACAGCCGTTTTGTGAATAATGACCTTTTGCTGCCTGTTGCTAAAGTAAGAGGTGAGCCAGTTGTGAGCTACTCCCCTTATTCCGTAATGGTCCAACTACTGGAGCAATATTGTGTGATCAACACAGTAAAATGCCTTTGTTAAATCAAAAAATACGCCAAGCGTTCGAACTTCTGGAGAATGTGCTGGCCAGGGCAGCAGTAGAACATTTTCTGTATCCAGAAAGGCCCGTACAGGACCTGCAACATGCGGTCATGCATTATCCTGCTGAAATGTAGGGTTTCGCAGGGATCGAATTAGGGTAGAGCCACGAGTCGTAACACATCTGAAATGTAACGTCCACTGTTCAGAGTGCCGTCAGTGCGAACAAGAGGTGACTGAAACGTGTAACGAATGGCACCTCGTACCATCACGCCGGGTGATACGCAGTATGGCGATGACGAATACACGCTTCCAATCTGTGTTCACCGCGATGTCACCAAACACGGATGCGACCATCATGATGCTGTAAAAAGAACGGGGATTCATCCGAAAAAATGACGTTTTGCCATTCGTGCACCCAGGTTCGTCGTTGAGTACACCATCGCAGGCACTCTTGTCTGTGGTGCAGCGTCAAAGTGTAAGCGTAGCCATGGTCTCCGAGCTGATAGTTCATGCTGCTGCAGTCGTCGTCGAACTGTTCGTGCAGATGGTTGTTGTCATGCAAACGTCCCCATCTGTTGACACAGGGATCGAGACGTGGCTGCACGATCCGTTACAGCAATGTGGATAAGATGCCTGTCATCTCGACTGCTAGTGATATCAGGCCGTTGGAATCCAGCAGGGCGTTCCGTATTACCCTCCTTAACCCACCGATTCCATGTTCTGCTAACAGTCATTGGATCTCGACCAACGCGAGCAGCAATGTCGCGATACGATAAACCACAATCGCGGTAGGCTACAATTCGACATTTATCAACGTGATGGTACGCATTTCTCCTCCTTACACGAGGCATCACAACAACGTTTCACCAAGCAATGCCGGTGAACTGCTGTTTGTGTATGAGAAATCTGTTGGAAAACTTTACCCATGTCAGCACGTTGTAGGTGTCGCCACCGGCGACAGCCTTGTGTGAATGCTCTGGAAAGCTAATCATTTGCATAACACAGCATCTTCTTCCTGCCGGTTAAATTTCGCGTCTGCAGCACGTAATGTTTTTGGTGTAGCAATTTTAATGGCCAGTAGGGTAGAATTTGGAAGTTCACTTCAATGGTACAGATAATGTCTTAAAGAATGGTTGTCAGATGAACACAAATAAAAGTGAAAGAATTTTTCGGGACTGTAGTTGAATTAATTGAGATATTGCAGAGGATTAAATTAGGAAATGAGTGGGTAAAAGAACTGAACAAATGTAAATCTATTATGTTCTTGTTTCCAAATCAGGTAATTTCATTTTAATGAAATCCTTCTGCCAATGTAAATAATTAGTAGCAGTTTCTTTTTAATACCTGTTTAACTACTTAATTGATTTTAAACATATATTGAAACCATCAGTTTACTTGACCTGTTTCCTTACGGGTGAGTACAACACATAAAATAAAAATTTATTTATGGAGGGATTATTAATGACGCCGAGTGAGAAGGTGTGGAAGTAAAACTATCAGCTCGCATGATAAGGAATTTCCTTAATTCGGGTAAGGCGAATGACTGGGTGGTTCCTTTGCAAGGTAAAGGTCATCCTTTTTCCCATCGTTCCTCGATTCGAGCTTGTGCTCCGACTCTAATGATCTCGTCGTCGACAGAGCTCTAAACCCTAATCTTCATGTTAATGCCACGCCCTAAATACCGTACCATTCTACTGGCAGTGTAAAAGGCCGAATGTTGCAGAAGGGCTGTTCTCCTAACTGCGGACGTCATTCTTCTAGATGACAACGCCCTCCCATCTTCACACAGTTAAGACAAAAGCAGGGTTATGGAAGAAAATTACACTGCTAACGTTTGAAAAAAATTCAACGTACAACTTCGACTTAGCCCCCAGTGATTATCCAGAGAGTGAGCCTCCAAAACCTCGTCTGGGAGACCAACACTTGGAAGACGAAGATTTCGTAGCCGGAGAAATATTTGCTGAAAGCCACATTTGCCAGAAGAATTCTTTGCTGCAGTCTTTGAAAACCGATTCACAATGAGTTAAAAGTCTAAATCTACAATGCTAGTAAGTTGGGAAGCAAAGTGAATTTCAAGCTGCTAATCGTGGTGCATCCTTAGCCCGTCTTGCGATTGATTGAAGACTCAGCTTTGTCCTTACCTTGCTTGGACACACAGAAGAATCTGTAATATTAAAATGTTCAAATGTGTGTGAAATATTATTTGACTTAACTGATAAGGTCATCAGTCCCTAAGCTTACACACTACTTAACCTAAATTATCGTAAAGACAAACACACACACACACACATGTCCGAGGGAGGACTCGAACCTCCGCCTGGACCAGCCGCACAGTCCATGACTGCAGCGCCCCAAGACCGCTCGGCTAATCCCGCGCGGCTCTGTAACACTGATAAAATCCATAGGGCTGTTGGTGAATGATATGTAAGGGAAAGCTGCCACTACAGAAATGGAAAGCGAAATGCTGGAAGGCCAGCTGTAGACCAAGGATGAGTGCAAGCAATTGAAGTTGAGCCTCCACGTAAGAAAATGTTACCTATTGCGAGTAAATAATTGAAAATATTCATTTCTGTATGACGATGCTACTGGAGATGGATCACTAGACATAGTAACCACTGTAAAGTACATTCCTGGAAATTGAAATAAGAACACCGTGAATTCATTGTCCCAGGAAGGGGAAACTTTATTGACACATTCCTGGGGTCAGATACATCACATGATCACACTGACAGAACCACAGGCACATAGACACAGGCAATAGAGCATGTACAATGTCGGCACTAGTACAGTGTATATCCACCTTTCGCAGCAATGCAGGCTGGTATTCTCCCATGGAGACGATCGTAGAGATGCTGGATGTAGTCTTGTGGAACGGCTTGCCATGCCATTTCCACCTGGCGCCTCAGTTGGACCAGCGTTCGTGCTGGACGTGCAGACCGCGTGAGACGACGCTTCATCCAGTCCCAAACATGCTCAATAGGGGACAGATCCGGAGATCTTGCTGGCCAGGGTAGTTGACTTACACCTTCTAGAGCACGTTGGCTGGCACGGGATACATGCGGACGTGCATTGTCCTGTTGGAACAGCAAGTTCCCTTGCCGGTCTAGGAATGGTAGAACGATGGGTTCGATGACGGTTTGGATCTACCGTGCACTATTCAGTGTCCCCTCGACGATCACCAGAGGTGTACGGCCAGTGTAGGAGATCGCTCCCCACACCATGATGCCGAGTGTTGGCCCTGTGTGCCTCGGTCGTATGCAATCCTGA
This sequence comes from Schistocerca gregaria, assembly GCF_023897955.1. Taxonomy (NCBI): domain Eukaryota; kingdom Metazoa; phylum Arthropoda; class Insecta; order Orthoptera; family Acrididae; genus Schistocerca; species Schistocerca gregaria. The sequence continues at coordinate 407,401,572 of NC_064924.1, read as the reverse complement.
TTGTGGCGCTCACCTGCACGGCGCCAAACACGCATACGACCATCATTAGCACCAAGGCAGAAGCGACTCTCATCGCTGAAGACGACACGTCTCCATTCGTCCCTCCATTCACGCCTGTCGCGACACCACTGAAGGCGGGCTGCACGATGTTGGGGCGTGGGCGGAAGACGGCCTAACTGTGTGTGGGACCGTAGCAAAGCTTCATGGAGACGGTTGCGAATGGTCCTCGCCGATACCCCAGGAACAACAGTGTCCCTAATTTGCTGGGAAGTGGCGGTGCGGTCCCCTACGGCACTGCGTAGGATCCTACGGTCTTGGCGTGCATCCGTGCGTCGCTGCCGTCCGGTCCCAGGTCGACGGGGACGTGCACCTTCCGCCGACCACTGGCGACTACATCGATATACTGTGGAGACCTCACGCCCCACGTGTTGAGCAATTCGGCGGTACGTCCACCCGGCCTCCCGCATGCCCACTATACGCCCTCGCTCAAAGTCCGTCAACTGCACATACGGTTCACGTCCACGCTGTCGCGGCATGCTACCAGTGTTAAAGACTGCGATGGAGCTCCGTATGCCACGGCAAACTGGCTGACACTGAAGGCGGCGGTGCACAAATTCTGCGCAGCTAGCGCCATTCGACGCTCAACACCGCGGTTCCTGGTGTGTCCGCTGTGCCGTGCGTGTGATTATTGCTTGTATAGCCCTCTCGCAGTGTCCGGAGCAAGTATGATGGGTCTGACACACCGGTGTCAATGTGTTCTTTTTTCCATTTCCAGGAGTGTATCTGGAAGTATCCGTTCGGAGTGATCTAAAATCGAACGACCACAAACTGGCGGCGACTCATACCCAGCGATTGTGGACTGCAGTGTTACACCTGTGCGTTATGCTTCGCTCCACAGATTTGAAGCGTAAGTTCTATCCTTCATAGAGAAGATAAGCATAGAAACATTTTATCCTCCTGTTTCAGATCCGTATCGCTTCAACTAGAAATTTGAATTTTACAATTCTACTTATGAAAGTTTTGCAGCGAATAATGCTAACAGATATGTTTTACCAAACATTTATTATTCAGTCTTTACTCCATATTTTCAAATTAGTTTTTAATCTTCCTGATAAAAACCTGTGTATGTTCATAAATATTTAAAGCGTTTGGGAGCAACTGTGTTCGTGAGAGAAAGAGTATAACACGTCAGTTATTCACTGCCAACATCAGGTATGGAGGGAACTTGAGAGTTTAATGAAGCTAGCACTGTGGTCATTGAATACACATTAATAACCTTGCTCTACAAAAATAGAGACACGGCCAATTTCATCTCCTTACTCGATTATATGCAGAGTGGCTTTCGGAATTTTAGAATAGTAATGCATTTGTCCATTATACTGTAGTCAAAAATTATTTTAATACTCCGAAAGGAAAGGGTAGAAGACAGCCAGGTCACTTGCACACTAGAAATTTATTACCGACGTGGCACACGCGTTAACAGGAAACTGACAAATATAAGTGTGTGATTCCAACTGACAAAGAAATGTTAATTCGTGTACAGCTGCTCGTCCCTTTATCACGTAAACAAAACATCTGGCTCACAAAAACTAAGATCAAGATGCTAACACAAGTAGTCAGATAGTGATACTTCAGAAAGTACGTTGCACATGCCGTTCCACGATCAGACCATTGCACAAGTATAATGTCGCATTCTCAGAAAAAGAGTACATTTCCGGGTTCCTCGCAAAGACAGTTCTGTTTCGGTATGGACAACAGGCGCATTATAGCAGCCGACTGTAATGGCGCGGCAACAGGAAACGTGTTCCAAAGTTGAAGTCGACAAGACACTACTAATTTTTTCGGCAAAAATCAAAATTGCACACAGATTCACTGTGAAATTCTGGCGGTGTATGGATCAAATGCAATGTCGAATCAAGCCCCAGTGAAATGGTGCCCACAATTTGACCAATGCCGCACGGATGAGGGTGACGTTGATCGGGAGGGCCAGATCTGCAGCATGCGATTTCAATCTTTTCGGCAAGAAAGAGGAACATCTGGAATGACAAAGATTTTGCAATGAAAAAGGCATTTACCCAGTGGTTCTCGAATGGTTCCATCACCAAGGAATGGATATGTAAGGTCGAGGAACTGAATGGTAAATGCGGCGTTCGACCGTTGTTCGCCGTGATTTGAGACAATACTGAAACATCGTGCCACGTATCTGTGTCACTTTGAAATGTAGTGCAGCATTCAGTAAAAGTTACTTGGCCTCCCATAATAATTTGAGCTTCCTTTTTTTTGAAACCCCGTCGTATAAGAGAAATTAGCTACGAAAATAAGAAAATTAAATGATGTATGAAACATTCTCGATATTTCACAAAATAATTCTTGATGCACACACCAAATTAAAATAAAAGATCGAGCTTTTCTAAATAACCTCCGACATCATGTTGCGAGAGAACGTTGTCGATATCTACGACGTTATTAGCGCCCGTTGAAATGTAACTCGATGAATTCACCTCTAGTCTCTCAACTTCGAGATTCCACTTTAGTACATCTCTAATGTAAGTTTACAGCCACCGTCCAAGTTAAAGTTATTGTGATAGATTCTGATCTCTACGGCTGCCTTGATGACTTCCAGTCCTACCAGACTGATGCAAGGAGGAAGATGTTACGTGAAACCCAGTTTCATGTTTATTCATGATGCTGTGCTCTGAGAGAAATGATTTCTTATGCTCGATTTTTAACGTACATTTGGTGTTCTGCACGACCAACGGAAATTGTACAGTCTGATTGATCGATATACTGCGATTACTTATGCAGTCACAGGTGACACTGTAAACACGGTAAATGAAAGGGATCCTGGGACGAATACTGTTCGTTACCTGGTGCAGCTTCTGTTTTAATCTCATGGGCGCCTGGTCCTTACGTCAGACGCCTTGTTAAGGACTGTAAATAAATTGCGTGCGATACAAACTCTGTTTATTTATCTCTGTGATATAACATCTTTGACTGGAGAAGTAATAACAAAGCTGTAAGATATTTGGAGTCTGATTAGTTACTACACGAACTTCGGAACCTGTTACTCGGTGAAAAAGATGAAAAGCGACTTCTGGTTGTTTTACGTCTTCGAATCGAGGCAAAGCGAAAAACATGTAGGAGTGTACCCAGCCGTCACGTAACTTCTACGCAGCAGTTAGGTAACAGCCTTTCCACTGTGGAAAATGTATATTAAATAATACAATATAATTTAAGTTCAAACTCGGGCCGAGCACACACTACTAATGGTGCTGTGGAATATCAACAATACAACTAGTGATCGTTTAAGGTTATAATCACAAGCAATGCTGTCTGTTATATGTTCATATTACTACATTCTTTGACTGTTCCCACGTAACGGTAATCTGAGAATGTTCCATCTACTGACTGGTCTTAGTACAACGTACTTCGGTTGTTCGCGTGAGACCGCAGTACAGGATACCAAGAATGACGCGGATACTGAAATACGTATGCGAAATTTGAAAAGAAAACGAAAGACTGAAAGAAAACAAGATACGTAAAATGACTTTCTTGCTTAAGACAGGGCAGACAAAGAAATCAACGTGATCTGCGGCAACATGAAGACAATTGTTGTTCCTGACGATGAGGATGGAGAGTGTCACCTAGTGCTGGAATTCTAATTTGAAGTGCAAGGAATAATAAGAAAAGAGCGGTAACAAGAATCGTGGTTTCAATACCGATTGATTAAAATGAAATGATCGTGCGGCATTGATGGCCAGGATTTTTCGACTGGTGAAATTCTGCCTCCGAGACGTACTTCTTTTAAATTGACGCCACATTCGGCTACTAGCGTGTCGATGATGATGAAATGATGAGGACTACCTGCCGAAGCAGGTTAAATCTCCGACCTGCCCGAGAATTGGACCCGGGCCAACTGTAAAGCAGTGCACCGCTCTGACCACTCGGCTGAGGGAGCAATTACAACCGCAGATCCGCCCAATACAGCCTCTCAACAAGACCATGACTAGTGCTGGTCAACCCAGTATTCGAACTGACGGCAGCCTAACTTAGGTCTTTAGTAACCGTTGTGAGTAAATGTTTTTCTTCTGTTCAGGTTATTTTCTAGGTACAACGAAGTACCATGGACTGAAGTCCAGCAGTTATAAACACCATTTGAGACCATGAGATTTCGCTGTAGAATTCCTCATGGTGTTTGACATGATAAATTAAATTATACTAAAATTGAAACTGCCGGCATTTTTACTATTACTACTGACAGTGTTTGTCAGTCACCGTATTTATGTTGGAGATAGCCTTCCTCAAGCACACCGAGGCTGCCTAAAATACAACCCAACAAACCGGCAGTTTTTTCGACATTTCACTAAAAGAAAAGACGCATCTAAACATAAACCACATCTGAAAGATGTAGTTATTTCCATAGTTGTTTTATGGCTCAGACATATTTCAAACCAATCGCAACACTTAACCGTCTTTAAGGATATGTATTTTGTTTTAGTAAGAAGCAGTCAAAGTATTGTTTTAAGGCAAAAGCGGCCGACAAAATCTTCTTTCAAGTCAATGAATCTTGAATAGAACTTGTCTCTTCCCTGTGCTGTATCTGAGTAGTCGATTAGTGCGTGTGCTTGAATGACGAAGAAATTCTCGGTACATTGTGAGCGATACCGAAAACTCCTTCTTAGAGAAGAAAGCTACCTATCCACAGTGATGACAGACACATGTCACAAAACATGTTTGCCCGCATCTCGTGGTCGTGCGGTAGCGTTCACGCTTCCCACGCCCGGGTTCGATTCCAGGCGGGGTCAGGGATTTTCTCTGCCTCGTGATGGCTGGGTGTTGTGTGATTCCTTAGGTTAGTTAGGTTTATGTAGTTCTAAGTTCTAGGGGACTGATGACCATAGATGTTAAGTCCTATAGTGCTCAGAGCCATTTGAACAAAACATGTTTCTTTGTACGACTGCAGTCCCTCGCGAGAGTTGCTTCTCCTGCACCTTACAACCCCATTGAAAATCAAGCTAATTAAAATGCGTGCACTCTACTTACTCACTTGATTGCTGGACACTTTACTTCGAATTGACATAAACTGACAGACTAAATGCTGCTAATGATTTGTGTCTGACCAGTGCCATTAATAGTAAAAACAATAATAAGTACTATGGTAGCCATGTTGTTGTTATTCTCTCAATTAGTTTTCAGAGATAGTAATGAAACAACTTCTAATGCATTGCAGCAGATGTCTACAATTTGACAAGAAAATTTCGTGAGATGTGTAGCATTTGTTATGCGTCTCACTTTTACTGCCATGGAGGCACCGGTACAAAGTGCAAATTATGTGTGTAGGGGATGGATAGGTGTGCATGTGGCTCATATATTTGTTTCACTACCTGTAACCTCCACAGAATCATGTCACGCAATAATGATAGTATTTGAAAAAAAAGTAATCATCGGTCTTACGCGATCGGTATTAGAGTTTGACAATGTCTACGGTAGTAACAATAATCTTTCAAAAATGGATTCGTAACTGAGACACAGTGGAACGCTTTTGGTTTCTACCTTCCAAAATTTTCATTTTACGCCTCGGGGGATAATAACCCCTGGTTGAGAACCACTGCACAGGTCATTCATATGCAACATGAAACACGACGTCCCTGCTACCCGCTTTTGGGAACACGATATACTGGGTATCCGTGAAGTCTTGTAACTCGTAAACAGAGACAGAACATCGTGATCTTGTTGTAGAACTTTTAGCGGATCTATAAGTTTTTACTTTTTTCATTACTACGGGAATGCTCCGTGAACACAAATGGGAATCTCTGGAGGGAGGAAGACCTCATTTATCGCGAAACACTGATATGAAAGCTTACGGAACCAGCATTTGCGACAGACTAAAGGACGGTTCTACCGCCAAGAAAGTACGTATTACATTAGAACTGCGAAGGCAATTTATCAGAATTCAGGGTTTATTCGGAAGTGTGTTGAAAAAGTATTTTTTTTCGCACTACATTTGCGAATGGAACATGAAAGGTAATCACTAGCAGTGATACAAGACATCCTTCGCCATGCACGGCTTGGTGGCTGGCGGAGTATCTACGTAGATTTTGACCCATTACGAATTTCGTTTTGGCAGTGAATGTGTCATTGCTTGTTCCTTAATTCGGATACTGTATTCCTGTTTTCCTTTTTATTCTTTTATTTAGATCGTAGATGGTATTTCATAACGTAGCTTTCACTGCTCGGTACTGGACTAAGTGAAGTGACGCTACGTTACGTTCCATTCTGGTGTGGGCGCGCCGCATTTAGCGGTGACACTGCCTTCCATTTCATTCCGTTGACTTCTGTTTTGAGCTGACCTTTATGTATAGTACTATTATTTAATTTTCTTAGTTACCTCACATCTGCTTTGATGGTGCTAGTTTCTAACGTATTAGCCCTTTCTCAAACGATTACCCAGTTAAAATTGACCAATACCATTAATTGCCATATAAAATGCGAAAATTTGTCGAATATAAACAGTTTCCTAGCACTTTGTATGTACAACTGAAAAGCACTACAGATTTTTGCAGATTAGGCAGGGACCCGACTAAAACGCGGCAAGCCATCCTAAGGAAGAAGACAGAAAACATGCAGTTTCTGCTACTCGTATATCAGTAACGTAGGCTGGTTAACAAGGGTCCTAAGCTCCCACCAGCCACTGCCTCAACAAAACTGCACAAACAGAACAAAAGTGTGCATAAAACGCGAAAGAGTCTCCAGTAGTAGAACGTAACAAATTTTTTATTTAAAGCTAATGAATGCATACGCATTCCCGTGAGTCATGGTGTACGCAATGGTTTAGTTTATGATTATGAAGATAAAAATCTGCCCATCACAGATGACATCGTACTTGCGTCATTTGATACAGCAAAACTATTCCAGAACGTGCGAATAGATTAAACCTTAAAAATAACAGGCTCATATTTGTTAAGCTATCTCACTCAGAGGAAAACGGAACTGCTTGTTTTATTGGAACCGTTGGAGTTTAGCATTAGCTTTAACTACTGTGAATTTCTCCGGTAAATATATTAATAAAAACATGATTTGGTAACGGTAAGTTGACTCTCTGGGTTGCTAGCAGACGTTTATTACTAGTATTTTGAAAGAACCAGCTTGTGGCACAGAATATAGTTATATACGAATGAAGAACTGACGAAACGTTTATTTCAATGCGGGGAGAGTAAAAGGATTGCGCGCCTTCCATATGGTTTTTAACCACCACCACCAAAGCACTAATTATAATTTACAAAAAGAGTCAGACAGGAACAAACAGCAGCAGTGCACGGGTTCAGGAGATGTTTAGTCACACAGATTCTCAAAATGCAAAAGAACGCGGCAATAACCAATACAAGGATACGAAATGCATTACACTGAAGTAACTTAGTCGTATCACATTAAAATTAGGCACGCTTTTCTAAGCAGTGCTAAGTAATAATTCGAACAACAGGCCAGTTACGGTTTAAACTAAGACATAAAACTGTACTTAATGAGAACTGAATAGAAGATATGAAGAATCTAGTGTTTGCAGATTACTGCGTGAATCAAACGATCGTTTTTACATAGGTCAAACAGGTCGTAACATAGCACCAGATCTAGGGAAATTATTAGTCTGAACAGTAAAGCTGCTTTTGGATTTCATTTACGAAACATAATACGTGGAACAAATAGTACCGCGAATACTATGAGAGATTTACACGTAGCGCCCAAGACAATGAAACTGATCATACTACAGAAGTAACAGGTATTCAAGTGGAGAACAATGTAATCTGAAATGATTTATGAACGAAAATTATATGTTTTTAAAACCATGTATTATCAGTGTCGGAAAGTTATAGAGTTTAAAAGAACGTAACGGATACAATGTAAAGTATTTTTATTTACTGGCGCACTAAATTCTGATTGAAACTGTTGTAAAATTTATCTGGAATTATTAGTGTCAAATATCGATAGCTCACTTATAAGGTTACTGTTGACTAATACGCGGAGGGATACTAGAACTGTGGAATGAGGACATGGTGTAAGAATACATAATGAATGCAAATGATAAACGTCATATGCTGCTAGCCACATTTCATCAACAGATGACTCAGTGCAATTTTAGTCGACATTGTGTATTTTCAGGCAGATGTGTGCGAAGTATCAACGCATGTTACATATCAGTCTTGCCAAGCTGCCATGAACCTTGTAAGCAGTTCACACCAGCAATTTTAGATGGCGTGTTTGCATATTCTATGGGTCTCTGAAGTTTCAAAGAGGCTGTGTGCCGCTGTGTTGATTGTTCTTTTTACAGGGCGGAGTGACCGTGTGGTTCTAGGCCCTGCAGTCTGGAACCGAGAGACCGCTACGGTCGCAGGTTCGAACGCTGCCTCGGACATGGATGTGTGTGATGTCCTTTGGTTAGTTAGGTTTAATTAGTTCTAAGTTCTAGTCGACTGATGACCTCAGAAGTTAAGTCGCATAGTGCTCAGAGCCATTTGAACCATTTTTTGTTGTTCTTTTTAGTGCATTGGTATTCAGTTATAGTTTGTTATTTTGCGGTATATGCTAGCAGTAGTTGCATCATTACCCGTAATTGTGTAGGAAGCTACAAGCTCCACGAGTTCGAGTAGAAGATCTAGACCTTCTCTATTACTTATTCCCGAGCAAGGAAGTTGAAAACGCCAGGGAAGCCACACTTTGCATGGAAGAATCAGGCAGTTTGTGCGAAATATGAAGGCATCTGTGTGTGTTTCCGAGAAACAAACATACTGATTGTGGTTACTATAATCATAACATAAAATTAATACTAACACATCCGGAATAGTGATGTTCGATGCTACATACTTGTATTGTTGTCTCTTGGTGTGTTTGAATCAGCTGAACACAAATTCCTTACCGCATTGTCGCAATTGACTCTCTTGTAACAGTGATTTTAGTATTATAGAGAAGCGCAAGAGAGGCACAAAGACATATGTACCCGATGACTTGTGTGATGTCATTAATATGCCAAACATTTCAAGCCTTTTCGAGCAGAAAAAATACAAACCCATAACTTCTGTAACATTCTAGAGGCAAATGATGAACTGCTGAACCTGAGGCACAGTAAGATCACTAAACTTATGGTAATAAGATCAGAAGCTGAAAATTCTGGAGTATTATGCTACAAGAAAACTGTCAGTGTACTTGAACCGAGATGAAAAGTGAACATTATGAAACGTACAAAGATTATTCAAGACAAGAGGAGCAAAGAGACCAAGAGAAGCGTTGGTGGCAGCAACTAGATAAAAGAAGAAGAAAATAAAAGCTATTAAGTATTTCTTGGTAGATTATTTGCCACACAAAAACCACCAATAGTTTTACCTTAAACTTCTTGTTTAATTGTGAGTACCAGGTTTCAGTGCAAAATCTGATAAGATAAAAAATTTTGTAACAAAAAACTGATACGTGTATTATGACTGAAGACTTAAAATTACTTTAAAGAAGTTGTAACGGATAATTTATTGCACTTAGCACCATTCATAGGATTTATTTCTAATGCCGTCACAGAGGAAGTTCGTTTATATGGTTTTCGATGATAATTTCTTTTGAAGAGTCCGTGGTCGCGTTCTCGCTTCCCGAGCACGGGGTCCAGGCTTCGATTCCCGGCGGGGTCAGCTATTTTCACCTGCCTCGAGATGACTCGGTGCTTGTGTTGTCCTCATCATTACATCCCCATTCATGAAAGTGGCGAGACTGGTCTGAGCAAAGACTGGGAATTTGTACGGGCGCTGATAACCGCGCAGTTGAGCGCCCCCCAAACTAAACATCATCATCATTTCGTTAGAAGAGTCGTCGCATTTTGAATATATATAGCCACCTACGTACAACATGCTTACAATGACTAATCAGTTTTTCCCGAATTAGCCCATTTGATAATTCAAAACTTCAGTTAATAGCATCAAGGACTCAAAATGTTCAAATGAGAGCTGGTGAGCAAACTTCGAAGTATATAAATCTTATGCTATGAAGTTTGCCTTAACCACAAGAGAACGACACGGGTATGTTATAAACATCGTAATGAACCATCTTGATGTGCACAAAGGGTCTAAGTTCGAAAATAGTTTATTTGAGTTAATATTTTCTATTTTACATTTTGGATAATAATATACTTTTGACGCAGGTTGTGACTGAAAAACGAAAGAATACTTTCGACGTTAGTCACAGTTAACTCAAATGTGAACACTACTAAGACAGAAAAAAATTAACAATAAGACTGAATAAAGTTGCTAATACTAATACCAACGCAGTGTTAGGATTACTGTATAGCTGTATGTTCTGAGACGGTTCTGCCAACGAGCCGACCACAGGTTTCTCCATCTTCCACTGCCTTCCGCTCCCTTCCCACCACCGCCCCCCTCGTTGTCAAAATGAAAAGCGGGTCCGGTGCACAGACTAATGACTTCACTGTCGACAAAAAAAGCTGTACTCTTTTTGTCGCGCGCCGGTAATGAGAGCGATTTTCTAGCGCGGCCGCCAGCGCAGTTGGCCAGCGGCGGTGCCGGGTTCCAGGGTTCAGGGTTCAGGGTTCGGCTGTGGCCGCGGCTGTGATTTATGGCGGTGCGGCGGCCGCATTAGCCACGGTCGCTTCTTCGGTCTCGCCAAATGTGCAGCGGCGTCGACCGGCGCGCCGGCCGCCGAGAATAAAAATTTGAAATTGAAATTAAATTCAGTTTCGCTTCGCAGAAGTGAAATATGGACCGAGGAAAGTGGTACAATAGGGAGAGATCGTCACGCTGCCTAATTCCCGGGCTCACACCCCCGTCCGAGGACGGTTGTGCCCCACACGGCGAGGGGACGAGGGGAGAGGGGAAGGTCTTTTTGCGCGGCGGTATCGCATCGCGCCCCCGGGTCGGTTCCCCGTACTGCACAGACAATATTGGTTCACGCCTTTTGTCGCAGTGACATGTTATAAACTAACTACATTTTTGTCTGGCAGCGTGCAGCCGTTCTGCGATCGCTACAGACCTGTGGCGGAGCAGTTGGGCGCACAGAGTTTCCGCTTCCAACTCGGAGAAGGCTTTAGCAGTGGAGACTTTGTTTGCTCTGCCCAAAATTACGTCCACTATCAAAAGTGAACATTCCTTTAACCCATGCAGCCCGGCTTCTAGAGAATGGGGATTGAGGGGGGGGGGGAGGGGGGGTGGTTAGTGTTGTGTTATGGGGTCAAGACCCTACCTCCAACAACTTGTTAATAAAAGCGTTTACACTTTTAGACATAAAAATGCCCCACATCTCTCAACCATAAAGAGTATGACTATCGAAAGGTGCAAGAAATTCCATTAAATTTGCAGTCTGTGTTTATCTTAGAGTACTTTTCCATTTCGTTGGCTGAACTAGGTTGACGTGTATTGTTTGACAGGGCAGCAATGAACATTGTATTTTACAATGTAATGAACGTTGTAGGTTGCATAAAAGGAGACTTGAGGTGCTAGATGGATCACAGCGCATCTTCGTCGTTGTTTTGCCGCTGAGACCTTACTTCATATTACATGTCATTACTTTAAACCCATCTGGTATTGATGGTTAGCTGTATTATGCCATCAAGACATTAATTTTTTTTAACTTTTCCAACCAATCCAAAAGCTTCTTCAACATTAATGAGCAGAAACTTTGGTAAAATTACAGAAAGATAAGTGGAGATCAGGTTTTCTAAGTTCTCTCTTTAAGTACCAATACGTGAAATATAAACAGGTTCGTGCGGCACTACTTTAGTTGTCTTAGTTTAGGTAACGTTTATCGTTCCGTTTCACTTATATATAAGGCTACACTCCATATAAACACCTTCAGAAAGAAAGAACTTCCTAACAATCAACTCTGTATTGAAGTTAACAAATTTCTCTTTTTCAAAGACGCTTTTTTCGTTTGCTGTTTCCAGTCTGAACGTAATTCCCTACAACGGCCGTAATCAGTTATTTTACTTTCCAAGTAGCAAAACCCATTTGCTACTTATAGTTCTCATTTCATAATCTTTTTCCGTTAACACCTTCTCGTTTAATGCTATTACGTTCTGTTTATTACCTTTGTTCATTTCATCTTATACATTCTTTTCGAGTCGTTATCCATTCTGTGCTCCTGATCTTTCATGTCCTTTGCCTTTACTGTCAGTATTGGGATGACGTCAGTGACCCTCGAAGTCTTAATTATTTCTCCCTTGATCATTAATTTCCTTTCAAAATTTCTCCTTTATTTGCTATACTGCTTGCTCGATAAGGCTGAAAACTATATAACATCTTTATTTACTCTTTGGATGCCTTCTGTGGTTCCTCTCCTGTGCTGTCACTGGGAACAGCAGTGTCAACAATAAAGGCATTACACATAATTATTCATGAACAATAAACCATATCGTACTGATTTTCCGACTTGTAAAGATGTATGTGTAATTTAGTACTGGAAAATTAATGCTTGTTTAGTACCATCTTTTTCTTGTTTCTCTAATGTATTTCTTGATATAAAAAAAGGGGCCGTATATGTTAGAGATAAGTGGCTCCACTTTGAGGCTGCTTGCTAGGCAGCAAGAATCAGTTTAATTCCAGATTCTAAAGCGTGTCATCTTGACGCCACAAGTCCTAGCTCACCCCAGTTACAACAACCAATCTTACTGTGATTATTATGTACACTGGTCGAAACAAACGGATGCAGTCATTGTGGGTATTGCATATAAACGTGACATCAGTAAATTCAGTTGAGTGGGAAAAGAAAAGAAACGAGAAGACAGGAACAGAAAACGTAGCTTTCCCTCCGTGAATTATTTGTCGGCTGTACACTTTCTTACCACTGAAAATCAGATGGTGCATGAAGTCACTTACATGGTGAGGCATTTTTGAAATTGAATCCTTTTGTATTCTCTCTGTAATTTATTCTGCAGCAGCTTGCTGATGTTTGTGTCCCTTCACCTGGCCAACCATCTACATCTGGAGCTGCGTGAGCCCTAATTTCTATAAATTTGCTTCCGTAGTATTTTATTTCGAGGAAAATATACATAGCAGAAATCAATATATCTATGACTATTCTAGGAACGTACTCCCTCGGAATTTTGACGATAAACCACATAGTGATGCAGGACTCCTTTCTTATAGCTTCGCTACTGGAGTAGGCTAAATATCACCGTAACGCTTTCGAACTTACTAAAAGAACCTGTCACGAAATGTGCTGCTCTTCTTTGGGTCTTCTCCATCTCATCAACACTGTCTGCTGACATTCAAGTATCGGTCGAGCAGGTGTTTTCTAAGACGACTCCTTCGTGGGTGGGCTAAACTTCCTGAGCATTAATCCACCACATCTGGAGGTTTTCCCGCCAAAATATGTGCAATAGGCCACACTTTTTATGCTGAGGGTCAACTGACAGCCCTTGCACCAAGCGCCGATTCTCTGCGGGTCTCCCTGCATTTCGCTACAAATTTCTACTTTTGCGACTCCTTTATATATAACAATATCATCTATTAACAGCCTCTTCGAGCTCTCAGCCATATGCATTAAGTTGTTTATACATACTGTGAACAGTAACATTCCATTTTGGTACGTTTTTAATGATTGTTACCGTCTACAGATTAGAGAAACTTATTAAAGAAGTTCAAGTAGTTTGTTATCGGTGCAGCCAGGATGGACTCTCCTTTCATAAGAACAACCCACTGTAGATCCGCCAATAATGCAACGCGTCAGTATCGGCTAAACTGACTTCGTTAAGACGGCGTCCATGTGCGTCTTCCTTATTGTTCCCATCTACCACCAATGAGTTTCCTGGAATGCAGGAATTGCCCGTTCGACGATGTTTTGAGTAGTAGTTACGAGCTGGAATGCTTAGCAAAGAATCTCTGTGAGTATTTACTTTTGCAATGGTTGCACCAGTTTAGTGTACATTGAAAGTCTCCTCCATTCCCTGCTAACAAAGCCGTTCTTGTTCAGAGAGTACTGTTCAAATCAGATATATTAAATTATAATAGCTGGGCGAGCGTACTATTAACATTTTATGTATTTAGACGAATTTCTGTGACCTTCGGAAGATTATTTCTAAAGTCTTCTGTCGGTTTGTCTTCCCAGTAATTGTTAACTGAAGTAGTCGGCGGAAGAATGTGCTAATAGAGAAAGCGTATTTTTTAGTTAGCTAACTTTGTAAAGTTCGTTAATACAAAGGAAGGTATATTAATAAAACAAAGTAAATCTGTTTATAAGACTGTTCTTTCAATCGGTACCAGTCTAGTTACTTGTTACCAGTATGAAATCTACTAGGATATACAACAGATAAGCAACCAGAATAATCAATACTAAATTGAGGTTTAGTACTTTCTTCCGCTGACTCTTTCAGTTAATACTTTCGTCAGCTGATTCCAAGATATTTCCAAGTTCTATTCGCAATCACTGTCTGAGTTATCCCAGTTCATTTTTTATTCAAGAATTTTCAGAGCTTTCAGAAGTATATCTTTAGCAGTATAGTTACCTGACATCCGCTGTGCCGTCGGTTCGTTGTTCGTCTTAGTTTCTTTTTCCCGTGGGATTGCTTCATAGCTTAATGATGTTCCAGGTTAAATAATGTAATTAATCGAATGACAGAATAGTTAGGTTTTCAACTGAAAATGGCTAAGTACAGACCTTAGACGTACTACTCAGAAAAGCTATACTTACATCCTTCTTAAGCGATTTAAAGAGGCCAAAGGAGCACTAAACATGAATTCCAGGAGGGTATTCGAACTCTGCTCCTCCAGAATGTGAATCCATTATTGCCTAAACTCCTACCACACTGTTCGGTGTCTCATTTCTGGACCTTGACAAGTATTTCATTATGTTTTTACACGTTTTGTGATAGTCTACCGCCTTACGTTTTGTGATTGTCGCCTGCTGCATATATCCTGTGTTATTTATAGAAGAAACCTTGTTAAAAATACTAGCAGAGCAATGTATCGTAGTGAATCAGATGAACAGAAAAGAGATTGTAAATTTGCTCCTTTAGCCACACGGATTAACTCTTTTATCAGCCGCTGAGCACATTCGTGAATAGATTTTCTTGTTTAGTATTCTAAACTAAAGGAAAGTTAATTTTCTTGAGGCACCATTAAGTTACCTGACATCCGCTATGCCGTCGGTTCGTTGTTCGTCTTAGTTTCTTTTTCCCGTGGGATTGCTTCATAGCTTAATGATGTTCCAGGTTAAATAATGTAATATACTCTGTTTTGCCTGGAGTTACTATACTTTTAGAAACGTTTAACACGAAAAGCTAAACGCGAAAAACAGTTAATACAAAACAATGCTGCAGCCTCGACATCATACTACTTAATTCCATACGTTTTCTTCCTTTTAACACGAAGCAACAATTCTTTAACTCGAATGGGTTGCTCTTTTTGGACGAAAAAGTATACCTGCTTTCTGCTTTTGGGAACGTCACTTGGATCTGTTAGATCACATAACTCAAACGAGACTATTATTTATTGCTGCTATTTTACTGCTCGTCTTTGGGTACGGTCATCGTCAAATTTCTTCAGTTTTCGAATTTGATGTTGGTTGTGTAGAAATGTTTGATCTGTGCGTCAAAACCGTGAATTTTGTGCCAAAATATTTCGTGTACTTTGTTTTTAAATAAAAAGGTATACATCTAGGTTTGAAAGTGTAATGGCAGAGAAATCAAAAGAAAAACTACTACTTCGCTTAAAATGCAGATAGAGTTGCTCAGGGCGGTTTATGAAAAACAGTAGTCGTAAACAGAAATATACGTTCTTGAAGCAATTCAAAATGCAGATCAAATTAACATCATGTTTGAGCACAGGGTATATTCGAGCCAGAACAAGATGTATGAAAATGGCTAAAGAGCTTTAAAGACTATGTTGCTTGTTTGATTCAAACAAGGCAGGTCTCAGAGCACTCCCGTAGCTAGAACCTTATTGCAGACGAGAGCACGATAAACTCTCAAAACAAATGCGTATTCAATTTTCTGCTAATCCAGGCTCCTTTGACAGTGTCAAAAAAGGGACGTACAGTGTTGCAAAATATCTGCAATGAAACTAACCACGTTTTAGTGACTGTAAGTCGAGAAAGGTTGTAGTCAATGTCTTCAATACATGAACAATATGAAGCCAAATATGCCTCCAGTGCCGACAAAAATTGCTTGTCTTACCGCTGCTTACCACGTAGAATCTGTTAAGGGGCAGTCGTATTCAACAGGGAAAAATCGCAAAGCAAAAAGTTACAGTACGGGTAGAATGTAAATTTTGGTCTATTTGAAGAACTACCTTTATTTTTTAACTGGAATTATTTTAGAAACATTGAGAACATTACTAGTCGAATGCATGACGACAAAAAATGTACATTCACTGAGTGGATTCTCAGTTCGGATGAGCTATAACAGATGTTTTCCTAAATACAATAATATACTGCTTATACCCTTTCATTTGTACAGTACGTACCTACAAGAGTAAATTTTAGCAGAAAACAGAGTTATTGTATGTAGTAAAATTTGAGAGACTGAAAATACAGTACTGTTTTTCTCGTATTCATTATGTAACACGAAATTCCTTTAACACATTAAAATATTTTGGTACCAACGGTTTCAAGTTAAACGTTTTTGACTTTATTGTAATTCCAACAGTTTAACGTTATGCTTTCCCATACCTTTCTATAATAATTCCCATCCACTGGCTCACCACAGAATAACAATTATCCTGTACTGTCAATATCAATTAAGTGTTCTGTATTTATATATACTTAAGAATATTCTGTTTTATTATAGTTCTCCTACTGCAAAATAAATAAAAAAGAGAACCGTGGCTTTAAATAATTCATTTTAATGTACAAGTTGTTACGTGTATACATGCAGATGCTGCTTTTGGTGACTGAGCACAGTGCACTGAACAACACATCAGTATTTGCAGACTGATAATTATAACTAACAGGAACAGTATGTTTTTAAGTTCGTTAGTACCTGCACATGTGGCAAGATCGAGCCATTAATGCTTATTTTCTCCTGAGCAGCAGGTCAGATACTGAAGTGTGGACATGTTGATGCAGAATGGTAAGCCTACACTGACAAGCAATTACGACCGTGAAGAAAAATTAGGAATTAAATTATGTGACGTGTTTGTGAGAAAACTGTTCGATGCAGAAAAAAAGAAACAAATGACACAGTGAAGTAGGTACAATGAAGGTACCAATGTTCAGAGTATCTCCACTTATATCCCTAACGTCCCATATATCTCTTTCGTAATGAGACAGTATTGTATCACAATCGAATATTCAGGCCGGCTATGTTACAGTACTAGCAGTGATAACTGAAACTGAGTCACTGTATTGTCAATGGCGTCGGTGAATGCAGCTGCTAATCTGTAATGCACACACACAAAAGGAGAAAAAACGGGAAAGCATTGACAACAATTTTTTTTTCGCATTCCATCCGAATGCAGCATTATTGGGAGACTGTGTCACCTCGCTTGATTTATTTCCAGTACACCACTTTTATTTATTTGGCAACATCCTCCTGTTTGACCGACAAAGAAAGTAACAATTCGGGATATAACTCTTACAGAACAAGGAGCAAGGAGTGGAATATAATCTACCTAAATGGCTCTGAGCACTATGGGACTTAACAGCTGTGGTCATCAGTCCCCTAGAACTTAGAACTACTTAAACCTAACTAACCTAAGGACATCAGACACATCCATGCCCGAGGCAGGACTCGAACCTGCGACCATAGCAGTCGCGCAGTTCCGGACTGCGCGCCTAGAACCGCGAGACCACCGCGGCCGGCATAATCTACTTAACTGGGAGCTTGTTTCTGCATGGATTGGTCTTTTGAGAGGTTATTTTCTCTTTGCCTACAGATGACAGGTTTTTGGCCTTCGTTCGTGAAGTAAGATCGTGCATGTAACATACCTGTTTCTCAACGTTTGTCGACCTTGAAGATCACATATATGGCAGCCAAGACTATATTACAGTTAAACTCGAAAGGTTTCTAATATGAGATGTGTTTTCCGAAAGAGTATTTCAAACTGCAAGGTACTATGGGCTATGTAAAATTTCTTATTATCGTGGGTGGATAGAACGTAGCCCTCGAAAAGGTTCGAGCCCCGAAGCAACAAAGTTTTAATCATTTGAAATATTCATCATTCTGTTGCAGATCGCAAGATTCATTATGGATAAACGCAGTTCCTTCCTAACACTTTCCTTTGGCGCCTTTCTTCGCATGTGTTGCGTTCTCTTATTTGAGGTCTACATCTACATCTGCATGTATACTTTGAAAACGATTCGTTGAGTGGTGGCGGAAAGGACTGCTGTCAGTCCCAGATCCGCTGATTTCGTGCCGTTAAGAACGATGTTTTAAGTTATGAGGGGACTTAAAAAAGTAAGTTATATATTTTTATGGCAGGTCAAGTAAGTTTTATTGAATGTTGCACTAAACTGCAAAATGACAGGTACATGTTACTACTTTTCACCAAGACGATGTATGCAACAATTGAATCGTTCCACCAGTCGTTCAGTTCCTCGACAATAGAAATCCGCTCCTTGGTAACGGAGCTATTCTATTTCTGTGTAAACCTCCTCGCCGGTGGCAAATCTGTGGTTGCTGCGACTCAGTTTCTCGATTGCCTGGACGTATTCGTCTGCGGTCAAAGTCGATCGGCTTCCTTTTCGATCAACGTTTCATTCATTTAGCAACATCCTCCTTTCTCCATTGTCGATACAATGTCATTTCAGCTGGTTGCGACATTGCATGAGGTCCCGGTGTTTTTTCGAGACCGTTTGCAAACACATACACAAAATAACTAAAAGGTGATAACTGCGGCACTGATGTCACTCTAGAGCATATTAGCATTTACATATGTATGCACTAATATTATTTTATAAGAAAGTGGTATCGTTCTAACTGGCTCTCTCTGCCTGTAACACTCTTCTTTAGATGCTAGTTTGATGCTGCTCGAACTATTGAATATCGCATGTCCAGTATTTATTTTTCCTATTAAACTTTTATTTCACTCCGTTAAACAAAGCAGATGCATATAGTCTCCCAACTAATAATCGTAATAATACGAGATATAACTTTGCAATGAATCACAACATGTAACAACTTCAAAAATGCTAAAACACTACGTATTATATAAATAGAGAGAGTAATTTTAAAGGAAGCAATAAAATAAATACATTACAAAAATAACACCAGAATTTCACGAAGAGTCTGAGTGCAATTTACAAGTTGTGCCCATAAGAATCATATTATCCCGCATACTTCCACGTCTCCCACTCCAAGGTTCTACGAAAAACTGCTTCTCGACAGGACGCTTGTTCTTTCGAAAAAACTAGCCTATGTAGAATCATCCAGGAACTCCATGATGTTCAGCTGTTTCTCCTCTGTTAAGTAAAATGAGCTGTTTTCTCTTCTGTTCTCTGATCTATGATATCAGTATCTGACCTATCGATAGTCGTGGGATGATTCGAATGAGTAACCATATTACAATATGCCACAGTGAAACTGCTTTGAAAACCAAATTGAGTCTTTCCGTCTTCTCTTTGCCACAGCCGACATAACTGCTTAATTTCTTCCACTAGATCTTCCACAGGTTGGAATTAAAATGTGGTAATTTTTCTTCTTGTTGCCATTCTTCATCATACAGTTTTCGCTTGTTCATAATCTTAAGTTAGCACAAAAGTGAGTGCATATTCTGTATCATACATCTGGTCAGTTTTTCATTCCTCCACCTGTAATGACATTCTCGTTTGTAAAATTTACTTTGCTGTCTGTCGCTGCTGCCTTTCTACTTGTAATACTTGCGTTGTTTTATTTCATTTCTATCCTCGTCTCTTCGACATTATACTGCTAGCAAACGTCATGTTTTCGCCCATTTTGCCACGAGATAAACATTTTGATTTTACCGCTAAGTCATAGTATAATTTAATCGTTTGTGCCAATAATTCTTCAGTGTCCTCAGAATTCGGGAAACATTATTCCAGTTCAAGGTAAAGAAGTCTTTGTCAAGATCTAAAACGCAATTAAGCTACATCCGGTTTCTTCGTGTCTTCCTTCCATAAATGACACTATGTACCAAGATAAAAGACTATTTCTTGGAAAGTTGATAATTTTTTGAAGTATAAATCCTTTATTTACTGATTGTCGCCGGGAATCTCTTCCCGTCTTTTTTCTATCGTTGAGCTTGTCTCAAGAATGAGTTCAAATTTTATCATTTTTTAGATTCTCTTGGTGCGCAACTTTTGGTTTGTGTCAGCTAACAGCATTGTTAAACGTTTCCGAATAACCATCAAATGACTACTGATGTCAGTGAAACAGTATGCAATAGTTACAACACCCTCCTGTCAAACCACTTGAAAATTCATCCTGCAATAGACAATTCACTTATCAGAATCATTTGCAACCACAGATAGCAGTCGTTGGTATACGTTTCATTTACTGTCTCTTTAGTTTGAGTTCATTCGGCTTTCCAATTGCCATCCTGACGAGTGGGTATTCTTAATTTTTGCGAAAATAAACCTCACGTACATACTGAAGTGAATCGTTGTGTTCCTAAAAAGAGAAGACTGATGATCCCTTCGATGGGACGCACAGATTCCGATAGCTAGATGTGCATATTTCAATAAAACAGAGTGATTAATTACTGCGCCTTTCTTGTCAAATATCAACAATTAATTACTGTCGATCAGAAAAGTGTATTTATGTAATGCTGCGTCGTCGCCACTGAAGTTAATGCACGAGGTTAGTGTGTGGACCTGATTGGTGGACGATGATTAATGGATGCCGTGCCTTGCCGCTGATGGAACACGTCCATGCTCCCGAACTGTCTGCCCTCTGTTAAACCAGAGTAAATGGTAGCGCACTGAATTGAAAATTTCCCTTTTTTGGTGCTATAGGCGTTGATAAGACAGAAAAATGTAATCATTTCTTCTAAGAAATCTAGTGACTATGATGGATGCCCACGAATGTCTGACGCAAGACACTTTGGGCGGGAAAAAGTTATTGTTCTGCTGGACTGCAACAGGCTGAATGAAGGATAGTTTTCTGGATAAATTAATACTGTAAGAACGTAAGATATTTGTTGATTAAGTTTCGCGCTTTTTCTGTTTTTCTTTGCAATAATACTTTCGGTTACGTACGTATTCCGGGGCATCTTATTTTTTCCTTGCCACCACTGTGAGTTTATTCCTCATCTCTGTGAAAAGATCTTTGCAGAAGCAAACTACGTTTGTAATACTACATCCTTTAGTCTCAGACGACACCTTGAAGGAAGAGCAGAAAGAAGCTTGGACTTACCCATCCTGTCGACGAAGAAGGCATTAGAGATTATTGATTGACTTAGCTTGCACAAGTGTGGGAGACACAGACAGGTGTGGCTTTTCTAAAAGATTATCGAGGCATCCTGTCGAGAAAAACAAATGGAAACGTGAACCTAGATATCTTCACAGAGTACTGAAACCCTCCTCTCCCATATACCCGCAGAGAACATTGTGCTAGACTCTGATACATCTGTTAATACACTGATGAGCCAAAACATTGTGACCACTGCCCACCACGAGACTGATTACTACCCAATGGCGTTGTAGGAACGTGGGGCGCAAAGGAGCAGACAGACAGCAGATGCAGAAATCCACTGACGTAAGTGACTTTGACAGAGAGCACACACATTTTCATATCGCGGCACCAGCAGTATAACTAAAGTATTTCTCATCATTCAAAAAGAGTCGAAGCGAGTCGTTTTTAGTGTTTCGTATCTCAATCGATAAAAGTGAAACACCTTTAGCCGTGGTCGTTAAACTGCGGCCCGCGGGCCGTATGCGGTCGGAATCAAATAATCGTGATGCCCCCGGTTCTCAACCGTATGTTATAATAATGTTCATGCAGCAACTAACAGGCAAACCCAGATACGTCGACTAACGTTAAGAGCTTCATAAAAACGTTGTGTTTCTGTTCAGTAACAAACAAAAATACTAACAGAAACTATAGTATTTGAAGACGTGCTTTATTTTATTTGACATTTGTGAATTCGATCGTGAGGTAAGTTAAGTTGGATATTTACGAGTGTTTCAGGAGCAGAAGTCATTAGTGCAGCCACTTTGGGTTTTGGGGGGAAGGTGAGGGCATGACACGAGGAATGTTTTCTTGAGTGTCTTCCAGTGCTGATAGATCACAGGTATGTGTGCCTCGTATCGGTCCGATACTACAATATAAGTCACAGACGGAAGTAACGTGGATTCTTGAAAGCTCGTCACGGAGACCGTCATCTACAAATGCTGTACAAATTTGTAGCAAGAATTCTGAACTTACATTAAGGCTGTCGTAATACAACCCAGTGAGCAGAAGAAACTTGACTCTGAAAACGTTTAATAAACATTTGCGATTTCCGCAGCTCGTGGTCTTGCGGTTTCGTTCTCTCTTTCCGCGCACAGTGTCCCGGGTTCCATTCCTGGCGGGGTGAGGGATTTTCCCTGCCTAGAGATGACTGGGCGTTGTTGTGTCGTCTTCATCATCATCATTCATCTACATTACGGTCGGAGGAAGGCAAAGGCAAATCACCTGCGCTTGGACCTTGCCTAGTCGGCGGTGTGGGTCTCCCGCATCGTCCCCTACGCTCCTCGGAGTATGGGATGTCATCATCATTGCGATCGTGTCTCATAGCGCATAGAAATATAATTACAATAACTTTTATTGATTATTTAATCATCCTCACGCAGCACAACAACATTTCGTCAAGCTGTTACGGTGTCATAACTTTGGGATCGCTGAGCGTGATTGCTATCTGGAAAAGGGAATAGTCGACACGATGTGTTCCGGCTGGTGCCGACTTTTAACGATTAACATTTGGGGGCCGGCGGTCACCTTATCGCTCTCGTCATACTATGGGGCCTCATAACATACGAATTTATATACAGTGGGCGGGGGAGGGGCAAATTATTAACGTGCCTCATATGGCACAGGAAAACGGGTGACATTCCAAACAGCATCCAGTCATCTATGAATCGATAAATAAAGTATACCATTCTTCCTGCTAAAAAGAAGCAACTTCAGGTAACCAAAGTATACCACAAAGGCACAATAGTAATGAGATCTGTTGCCTGTGGCGGCCAGGGAAGAGTGACAGTTCACCCTCGTGCTCACGTCTTGTGGCACAGCATCACCGTTGGGGGACAAACATTGTACCATGAGATGGACCTGATCCGCCAGTGTGGTGACGCAATCCTTGGCGGTAGTGTGACATTGCAGAGTAACCATGGAATATCGCCATAAGCCTACTCAAGTCACCGTCTTTTATGACTTTTCGCAAGTAGACTCGACCAGAAATTAGAAACAGTGTCAAACAGGACTTATCCGACCAAATTACTTTCTTCCAGCGTCCCATACTCCAGGTCTTATTGCTTCAGCATCACATTACCCTATTGCGGGCATTTGCATCACTCTTGAGTAGTTTTGGAATTCCAGTTCGCACTGCAGTTTTCTGCTTACGGAGCACCATCACTCAGCACACATTTTCGTAGACACCGTGACTTTTAATGTATAAGGTATTAATCTTCGATGCAGTGCCTCTTGAAATACCAAACGCTTCAATTACCTTGGTTACGGGAGCACCCAGCATACGAACACCAACAGTTTGCCCAAGTTCAGCTTGACTTAGCTCTGACATGATGCACTCACAACTACACAGAGCGTTGTTTTGACCACAGGTGACACCTGAAACATATTGAGGATATTGCCAAGTACCGTTCGTTGTCAAATTCAACAGCGCAACCTAAAAGCTTGGTCAGAACCTGCATTTCTGATCAGGCACGCATTTCTCGCGGTGTTTTCATATCTTTGTCCCACTCCTGTAGGTCACAAATTAATAATAAGATCTGCACATGTGCAGCCCAAGATGCCACCCGACAACGTCAGAATTGGCTCTTGAACAAAAAAGTTTAACGATCGCTTTGCTGTCCATCTGTCTGTCTCTCTGTCTACCCGACATTTTCCTAGGAACGGTTAGACGTGTTAAGTTCAGATATAAGTTCCTAAGTGAACGCAATCAAAACATACGGCCAAGTACGTCACATACTTTGGAACTCGTAAATTCGCTCATCAAAATGTTCAAATGTGTGTGAAATCTTAGGCCATCAGTCCCTAAGCTTACACGCTACTTAACCTAAATTATCGTAAGGACAAACACACACACCCATGCCCGAGGGAGGACTCGAACCTCTGCCGGGACCAGCCGCACAGTCCAAGACTGCAGGGCCCAAGACCGCTCGGCTAATCCATAGCGGCAAAACTCGCTCATCAAAACCTGTAGGGTACTTCCCATTGATCTAGAATCATGGAATTTGGCGTGAAGCAAGATTCCAAAGTATGAGCAAGGAAATAATACGAAAATTATTAATTTTTAACTATGTCGTATGAAAGAATTTTTTTTATTTGTTATCAGAGTGTTTGTCTCTCCACCTCTTAAGACTTCTTTCCCTCAGGAACGGATAGTCGCATATCTTGCCACCATTGATATCGACAACTGGCAAAAATCGTGGAGATCTTCGATTCCTAGGAGGAACGAAGTATCTGTACCGATAACTAAGTTTGTACGGAACCATTGGGGCGGGAGTTTAATTCGCAGTTATCCGGTTTTTTCTTTTTTTTTCTTTTTTTTTTTTTTTTCTTTTGCTATGCAGTCCAGAAAATTGGAGTCCTTTGTGATCTGGATACAAGTCTTTTATTTCTACCACGTGTTTTTTGTTACGTCTCAGCTTCGACTCTGTCAAGAGATCTCTACACAGAATAGTTTTGGTTTTAATACTGACTAACTTCAGCTCATTTTACTGCAGATGTGGCCCTATATTTCAGCAGATTCGGCGTCGCTCCAATAGTCTAGTATTGGGGCGGCGGTAGTCGAGGGCAGAGATAGGGTAGATACCCAATAAATTTTATGTTTGTTTTGATGGTGAATGATATGCAATAACGCAAGGCATCTACCAGCTATATCTACATGACAGTTTTGCTTATGTGAGTTATGAACTAATCGATCTATGTGTTTCGTTTAAATTGATCAACTAGAGCTTCGTAAAGAAGTCTAGGCGCGCAGTCCTGAACCGTGCGACTGCTACGGTCACAGGTTCGAATCCTACCTCGGGCATGGATGTGTGTGATGTCCTTAGGTTATTTAGGTTTAAGTAGTTCTAAGTTCTAGGGGACTAATGACCACAGCAGTTGAGTCCCATAGTGCTCAGAGCCATTTGAACCATTTTTTGAAAGAAGTCTATTTTATTCTTCCTTTCGAGTTTATCTCCAGTGGAAGTCCATTTCATGGGAAACACGTTACAAAATTGAAGCCATCGATGAAAGCAATTAAATGCTGCCCAGTTTCTTATTGGGAGATCTGCGATTAAAGATGTGTAATACAGCAGCTGGCTTGAGTATACGACAAAAGTATCTTTTACTTTACGTGAAGATTTAACTGCAAGGACAACTTTGTGCAAGATTGAATCCTGACTAAAAGGAAATAAGCATACTAAATACTGAACATTGATCAGACCCTTTTGAGAAGAACCTGTATGCCGATTTCCCAAGGTGGAAGAGACGTCGCGCCAGAAACGGAACTGCAATCAGAGCAGCAGGCATAGGCCGATGGCATGGCCATTGGTTCCTCACATGAAGTGTTTCTTCTTATTGTTTAGTTTGCAAATGTGAAAGAAAAAGTCTGGAGGATGACATTCAGATCTTAACGACTTGTGTCCTGGAATACGTGAGAAGCCGGCCATTGTGACCGAGAGGTTCTAGCCGCTTCAGTCTGGAACCGCGGGACCGCTACGGTCGCAGGTTCGAATCCTGCCTCGCGCTTCGATGTGTGTCATGTCCTTAGGTTAGTTAGGTTTAAGTGGTTGTAAGTTCTAGGAGAATGATGATCTCAGATGTTAAGTCCCATAGTGCTCAGAGTCATTTGAACCATTTGAATACGTGAGAAGATTCTGAGCTTTCAAATGAAAGTAGTCAGATTACGTGTGGCTTGGTATCTGGGTGGAAAAAGAAGTGAGTGAATGTCAGACTAAAAATGTAACGGTTAGTCCTGAGTGGATCGTAGGATTTTTTTCTGCCCCTTACGGCTACTTTCTGCCAATGCAATGTGCGTGTGAAAAATTCCAAATGCACAGTAGTTCTGAGTACAAATTAAATTGTAATAACCGGCTACTGAGTCAGCGCCAGGCGAGGGCTTGCCACTTCCAGTAGCACAGCAGTGTTGTGCTGAAACGAACCTTCTAGTTGGAGACAACTTTACTTTATCAGTTCTCATATTTCATTACGACAATGCATCTACCCAAGAGGTGGCTTGATAACGCTAAAGTAGAAGAATCTGAAATACAAACCCTTAGGTCATCCGCCATATTCACTAGCCCTGACACAATCTAATTTCAACATGCTCCCACACCTTAAGAAAATTGTGAGTAGAAAATGCTTTGTTTCCAATTAAAAGGTTATGGCAGCTGTTGATGGGTATTTTAGACTTTTTTTTGCAAATGATCTTAAATGTCCCACTTTTTTCCACGATAATCTCCATTAGTTTATGAGGAGATTCATACATTGTCCAGTCACATTAATGTTAGCACCTGTAAAAAGCCTTTTGGAGTCGGACTGCTGTGACACATGCAGGAAGAGAGTAAATACGATTCTGGGAGGTACCGACAGGGATGTGGAACCAGGCCCACTACAGAGCCTCTGTTGTGGAACCATGGCACGAAGAGCCCGATCCAGGTGGGCGCACCGAGTCTAGATTGGACAATCCCGGGCAGTCTAGTCGGCAGGGGGTATGGTAGGTTCATCGTGGTGCACTTCCAGCCACACACACAGACTGCAAGCTGTGTGAAACGTTGCAATGTCCTGCTGGTAGATGCCATCGTGCCGAGGAAAAAGAAACTGCATGCCGTGATACATTGGGTCATCCACAATGACGAGATCATTCAGGGAAAGCTACGAAAATGTTCCCCAAACCATAACTCCCCCTTCTCCGGAACGGATCCTTCGCCGATTGCTGCAGGCTGTTGATTTGCAACGTTTCGTGCCGTACATGACAACAGCCATCTGTCGGACGGCGCGTAAAACGTGATTCATCCTAAAAGGCCACATGTCGCTTCCCAGGGAACGTTCAGTTGCGATACTGGAGTGCAAATTCCATCCTTTGTCGTCGATGAAAAGCAGTAAGCATTGCTGCATGAACCAAGCTCCTGCTGTGGAGGCCCGTAAGCGGCAATGTTCCCTGAATGATCATTGAGGAGCCGCTATTGATGTCGTTGTTATCTTCAGTCTTGAGACTGGTTTGATGCAGCTCTCCATGCTACTCCATCCTGTGCAAGCTTCTTCATCTCACAGTACTTACTGCAACCTACAACCTTCTGAATCTGCTTAGTGTATTCATCTCTTGGTCTCCCTCTACGATTTTTACTCTCCACGCTGCCCTTCAACGCTAAATTTGTGATCACTTGATGCCTCAGAACATGTCCTACCAACCGGTCCCTTCTTCTTGTCAAATTGTGTCACAAACTCCTCTTCTCCCCAACTCTATTCAATACCTCCTCATTAGTTATGTGATATACCCATCTAATCTTCAGCATTCTTCTGTAGCACCACATTTCGAAAGCTTCTATTCTCTTCTTGTCCAAACTATTTATCGTCCGCGTTTCACTTCCATACATGGCTACACTCCATACAAATACTTTCAGAAATGACTTCCTGACACTTAAATCTATACTCGATGTTAACAAGTTTCTCTTCTTCAGAAACGCTTTCCTTGGCATTGCCAGTCTACATTTTATATCCTCTCTACTTCGACCATCATCAGTTGCTGTGCTCCCCAAATAGCAAAACTCCTTTACTCCTTTAAGTGTCTCATTTCCTAATCTAATTCCCTCCGCATCACCCGACTTAATTCGACTACATTCCATTATCCTCGTTTTGCTTTTGTTGATGTTTATCTTATATCCTCCTTTCAAGACACTGTCAATTCTGTTCAACTGCCCTTCTAAGTCCTTTGCTGTCTTTGACAGAATTACAATGTCATCGGTAAACCTCAACGTTTTTATTTCTTCTCCATGGACTTTAATACCTACTCCGAATTTTTCTTTTGTTTCCTTTACTGCTTGCTCAATATACAGATTGAATAACACCGGGGACAGGCTACAACCCTGTCTCACTTCCTTCCCAACCGCTGCTTCCCTTACATGCCCCTCGACTCTTATAACTGTCATCTGCTTTCTGTACAAATTGTAAATAGCCTTTTGCTCCCTGTATTTTACCCCTGCCACCATTAGAATTTAAAAGAGAGTATTCCAGTCAACATTGTCAAAATCTTTCTCTAAGTCTACAAAGGCTAGAAATGTAGGTTTGCCTTTCCTTAATCCATTTTCTAAAATAAGTCGTAGGGTCAGTATTGCCTCACGTGTTCCAACATTTCTGCGGAATCCAAACTGATCTTCCCCGAGGTCGGCTTCTACCACTTTTTCCATTCGTCTGTAAAGAATTCGCGTTAGTATTTTGCAGCTATGACTTATTAAACTGATAGTTCGGTAATTTTCACATCGGTCAACACTTGCTTTGTTTGGTATTGGAATTATTATATTCTTCTTAAAGTCTGAGGGTATTTCACCTGTTTCATACATCTTGCTCACCAGATGGTAAAGTTTTGTCAGGACTGGCTCTCCCAAGGCCGTCAGTAGTTCCAATGGAATATTGTCTACTCCCGAGTCCTTGTTTCTGTGCTTTCCCTTCTTTGCTTAGAACTGGGTTTCCATCTGAGCTCTTGATATTCATACAAGTGGCTCTCTTTTCTCCCAAGGTCTCTTTAATTTCTTGTAGGCTTCACTGTTGATAGCCCCTTGGTTTATTACGGCAATCAGTTGATCAAGCATTGCCCGTATATTTGCTCGCAAACGTCTCCGCAGCCGTTGTTCACTCTTGTCATGAATGGATCGTGGTGCACAACAGTTGTCTCAGCGCCTGTTTTGGACAGTGACACTTTGCCATGCACGGTGGAGCCTTTTCGGAAATGCTTGCACCGTTGACCCAAAAGCCAATCATCACGCCCTTTTGTACGTCAGATAAATCGCTCTGTTTTCGCTCAACGACAACGACTGCAGTTTTCCGCGTCCCTCTGATTTGATTTATACACCCACCACTGCTGGTGCTGCCATCTGCCGTCTGTGAGTGGTTATTGCACGTTGACGTTGAACATAGGCAGTAGTCACATTAATGTGAATGGACCGCGTACAGGAGGTTGCACAATTCATGCTGCACGCCTCTACTGGTTGTAGAGGGGACTTAGCAGATCAAGTTTTACATAGGAACTCAGGTCCGGAAACGTGACACAGCGTCGCTAAAGAACGTCAGAGTTGTACGCGCCGGCGCCTGTAAATGTATGTGTCGGAGGGTGATTCCGTGACGATGGTGCAAACTTTCTAGGATGATGATGGAGGATAATAGTATCAGCTTGAGGTAAGCACTTGTTCAATTGAGATGTGTTTCCCAGTAGCGGAAATGAACTAGAGTTCATAGCTCCTGAGGTATGCATTTTAGAGCCCATATTTTCTAGACTTTTTGCCTGTTCTGGTCCATACTACCACCTCTGAAAATTGCCTACCCCCAATCTTAGCAGCAACAGTACCAGTACATGTATTCCACTATCAGAAATATAAATAACTTTCGATCCGTTCTTGCAGGTACAAGGACCCTTGCCTCAAATAGATCCATTTATCCTTCTCCATCATCCAGAAAATTTGCAACATCATCCGGAATCACCCTGTATGTACAAACATTTACTGACTCTGTCACCTAAAAATTTGACTCCTCGTACCCTCATTGGATGACGTTTCTGGACGTGGGTTCCAATGTAACAATTGATCTACTAAGTCCCCTCTACAATATCTAGAAATGTGTAACATGGATTGCGAAACACCCTGTGGGAGCCGTAACTGAGACAGTATACTTGAGTTTCATCTAACTCCTGTATTTTCTTCTACGATGTTGTGTGGCTGATCCCAAGGTGTCTCAATGAACATATTTAGTCAAATGGACATTATACTTGGTGCAGCGACGTAGACATGCACTAATCTATCTCCATGTTTTCTGAGCTACCTTTGAATTATATGCATGATCCACAGTGCGTCCAGAAAGATCAGCCGGAGACATAGGCGTCGCCAATTCGGGGTGGGGGCAGGACAAGAGGGCGCACTTGCTCTCTCTTGTACATTAGGGTACAAACCTTTTATTCAATCCCCAATTCCTACTTTTTTTCTGTAAATGATTACCTGTGCTTAAACTGCAGGTGTGTCATAGCCGAGTGGAATGGGAAACACCAAGGCTTCAAGAAGGACTACATGACTTGGGTTATTTTGCAACCCCTGTTATGTCCAAACACTGGGCAGCAGGTTGTTAATTTATTGCGCCCAGAATTCCCAAGCCACAGCAGCTGTCTCTGCTTTTGGAGAAAAAACTGACATGAACTAGGGATGTGTTTGACATACTACTCAGTCCAGAACGTGTGTGACAATCGAGTTCATCTATATTTACAGGTGGTCCCTGACAGTAGGAGAATGATGAAAGTGGACAGGTGATTGGACACAAATAAAACAGGTTAGAGATTAACAATAAGATCTATTATATCAGAATCCCCGAATATAGAGCCGAGAGCAGCCTTTCACTGTCGTGATAATAGTACTGGTACTTACATAAAAGAAAGACAATGACTGTGATATTAGCCAATGAATACAGGAATTAGTACCTGAAGTTACAAAACGTAACTACTGCACTACTAACGTACTGGAAAGAGTTGATCAATTTGGGAATTCTGACGTATTAGAGAGAGAACTGAATCCCCTGAGATAACAAATGAGGTGGCAAAGATGAGTGGTTGCAGTGACTTCCTACACCTAGCTGAAGACATCGCCCACGCCGAATGAAAACTTTGACAACTGTCCGCGAGTTGTATTCCGTACAAGATAATGAGCAGGGTGCACTTACATTGGTGTCGTCTGCAAGACCTTCCAGTAATTTTCAGGTTTGTAGTCGGATCCTATCAACATTCTGCCTCGATATTTCGGCCCAGAGACGTCTGGCCATCCTCAGTCGAATAGAAGAAGTACTGAAGAGACCTAAGCAGTCATGTTATTTATAGCGAGTTCCGCGCATGACTGCATCAGGTCTCTTCAGTACTTCTTATATTCACCTGAGGATGGACAGACGTCTCTGGGCGAAATATCGGGCAGAATGTTGATGAGATCCGGCTGCAAACCTGAAAATTACTGGAAGAAGAAATACGCTGCGAAAATTTCAGAAGTCACATCAGGAGTCAACTCTTAGACTTGCAACTCAGCAGCGGAATTTTCCTGGGTAATGACTCCCAGCCATCATTTACGACACTGACAAAATTGCCGAAGAAAATGGTCATAGTGCGTTTGGATGATGATGATGATCTTTGGTAAGTGGGGCGACACTAGATCGCGTGTTCTGTATTAAAGACGATCTCAAACAAATACAGAAATTTAGTGTTCTGTAGGCGTTTTGATAATAGACCAAGCCATTCCTCGTGGCTTCTTACCAACAGAGGAGTTCGGTTTGTGCTAGTCTGTGAGGACTTGCGTTAATCCCCAGAACACCAGGAGCTAGGTGGCTCACCCTGTAATGGAGAACTTCTAGTTTCTGTAAAGTAGATTTCGATGTGTTGCCATGTACGACGTTCCCTAATCGAAGACAGAGCGTTTCAAGAGTATGATGGATGTAGATAGAGATCGTCAAATATGCATTAACATATGTATTGGAATACTGAAACTTCGTAATATTTACTTTATCTCAACACGTATTTCCAAACTCTTCCTTTTTAATTAGGATAAGAGTATGTATCAACTTCCCAAGGCTATTAGCGGTTTTTCATACTTCAGCAGTAGGGGATTGCGAAGGCTCTACAATTTCCGGGAGTGACATTCGTAGCAGGGCAACCGATACGGCGTCGACAGCAAACTGCAGCGTACTAGCATGGCCGCCGGCTGTCAGGGACGTTCTTTCAGCCAGTCGACTATACGCGGCAGCACTAAACAGATAATGGACATTAATGTCCCAAGGCTAAAACCTGCTCCTTACTTTAGTGGAACATATGAGTCCCTTATTCTTCTTCTTCTTCTTCTTCTTCTTCTGTTGCTGCACATCCACTAATGGATATTTGCGATCACAATTGCTCAGTCTTCTGTATCGCTTCCAGCACGGATCAAGTCGCCGGCGTTTCTTATTCCTGTCCACTGTCTGGTGTTGCGGAGCGACGACATTTTTTCTCCTGCCAATTCCTCTTTTGCCTCCAATCTTCTCCTCGATTATTAGTTTAAGAAGATGATACCTTTCATTTCGTATCACATTGCCAAGCTGTTTCTTGCGTTTCATTGTGGTTAGCTGTTCGCGCTCTCTTTTTACGATTCGTAAGATCTCTTCATTTGTTTTTCTTGCTGCCCAAGCAATTTTAAGTGTTCTTCAATACAACCACATCTCGAATGCTTCCAACTTGTTCACTTTCAACGTCCAACTTTGCACGCTGTCTAAAAACACTGACCGCACATAGCTCTTCATAAATCTTGCTCTGAGCTTAAAAACAGAGTCAATGGTTGTGAACACTTTGTTAAATTTCATGAATGAGCAGCGGGCCTTCTCTATTCTGCATTTGATTTCCGAAGAACTAATTTCGCACAACCATGTCTCCAAGTAGTTTAATCTGTTCACACTGTCTATGGGTTGATTGTTCTGCATTAATTCTGCTCATTTGAATTGCGAGTGACTATCACAAATTCGGTCTTTTTGGTGTTCATATTGAGAGTCCCATCAACCATAAAAGAGTTAACTCCTTAGAACCGCTGGAATTAATAACTGGAGAATGGATTTGTAGATAGATAAATTGGAATGGTGGTACCCATTTTCACACACTGACGGAAAAATATCGATCAAGAAGGTGTTGTGCGAAATAAACAAAGTTGGTAGGCGTGTTTCTATATCTAAAAGATGATGTCTGTTCAAATTTCGCGCCAGTCGCATAAAAGTGGCAGTAGTAGGGCCATTATGAGGATATGAATTAGGTTTGATTTAAACTCACGTTGCAACGATCGAACGGTCGTGATCTTTAGTTACCTTTGATATGGGACTAGGTGATCTGACGTTAGTGAAGAGTGCCTTTAAGGCAACAGAGACGCCGTTATCAACACCTCAGCGAGTTTAAACGACGTTGTGCTGTAGGACTATGGGAAGTTAGATGTTCCTTCTGCGATACTGTGGAGAGACTTTGCAGGAATGTAGCCGCTATACATGACTGCTAGCAGCGTTGATCACGAGAATATTCAGTCGCAAGAACACTGAGCTCCAGACGGCAATGTGGAACTACTGGGACATCGCGTTTGATGTTTGGCTCTGGCGCATCGTACTGCATCTGCAGCAGCAATTTGAGCATATGTTGGCACCACAGTGGCACACAAAACTGTTGAAAATCAGTTAGTTCAAGGATAGCTCCGAGCCAGACGCCCTGTAACGTGCATTCCCCTGAGGCTGGACCAATGTCAAATGGTTCAAATGGCTATGAGCACTATGGGACTTAACGTCTATGGTCATCAATCCCCTAGAACTTAGAACTACTTAAACCTAACTAACCTAAGGACATCACACAACACCCAGTCATCACGAGGCAGAGAAAATCCCTGACCCCGCCGGGAATCGAACCCGGTAACCCGGGCGTGGGAAGCGAGAACGCTACCGCACGACCACGAGCTGTGGACAAGGACCAACATCATTTGTGATTTCAGTGGTGTCAAGCGAGTGCTCATTGGAGAACACGGTGCAGGTCTGTTGTGTTTTGCGATGAAAGTTGGATGTGAAACGGTGCCAGTGCTGGCCGTGTGATGCTTAGAAGGCGGCCAGATGAGGGCCTGCTATCAACCTGTTGCGTGGTAAACACACTGGACCTACAAATGGAACCGAGCGAGGTGGCGCAGTGGCTAGCACACTGGACTTGCATTCGGGAGGACGACGGTTCAATCCCGCGTCCGGCCATCCGTATTTAGGATTTCCGTGATTTCCCTAAATCGCTTCAGGCAAATGCCGGGATGCTTGCTTTCGAAGGGCACTGCCAACTTCCTTCCCTGATCTGATGAGACCGATGACGTCCCAGTTTGGTCTCCCCCCCCCCCCCCCCCCCCCAAAAAAAAAAAAAAAAATCAAGCCAACCCCATCCCTATAACTGGAATTATGGTCTAAGGTGTGAATTGCGCGAAAGCAGGATTACTCTCGTGGCTATTTCAAGTACCCTGACTGCAATTTTATACGTCAATCTGGTGATTCCACCTGTTGTGCTGGCATTCATGAACAATATTACAAGGGTGTTTTCCAACAGAATAACGCTCATCCATACACCGCCATTTTAATCCAGAATGCTCTACAGACTGTCGATATGTTGCCTTGGCCTATACTATCACCAGATCAATCTCCAATCGAGCAAATATGGAACGTAATCGGACGACAATTCCAGCGCCATCCACAGCCAGCGGCACCGTCCCTGAATTGACCGACCATGTGCAACAGGCATGGATCTCCGTCTCACAAACTAACATCCGACACCTGTACAAGCACAATCCATGCACGTTTTCAGTGCTGGCATTCAGCTTTCTTGTAACGTAAATCAGTTTAATTTGTTACTTAGGCAAATGTGCTCCCAAAATTTCATTACTCTACATCAATTATTTTTTGGTGTTGCGATTTTTTGTAAAACTTTAGAAAAAAGTTGATACATCGTTGAAATATGCTTATCTTTTACTATAACAGCAGTCTGCCTTAAAACTATTGGATAACTGTCGGACCTCTGAGATACCGGGTGATCAAAGAGGTAGTATAAATTTGAAAAATGAATAAATCACGGAATAATGTAGATAGAGAGGTACAAATTGACACACATGCTTGGAATGACGTGGGGTTTTGTTAGAATCAAAAAAATACAAACGTTCAAAACATGTCTGACAGATGACGCTTCATCTGATCAGAATAGCGATAATTAGCATAACAATGTAAGTCAAAGCAAAGATGATGTTCTTTACAGGAAATGATCAATATGTCCACCATCATTCCTTAACAATAGCTGTAGTCGAGGAATAATTCTGTGAACAGCACTGTAAAGCATAGTGAGGCATTGGGGTCAGATGTTGTCTTTCAGCATCCCTAGAGATATCGGTCGATCACGATACACTTGCGACTTCAGGTAACCCCAAAGCCAATAATCGCACGGGCTGAAGTCTGGGGACCTGGGAGACCAAGCATGACGAAAGTGGCGGCTGAGCTCACGGTCATCACCAAACGACGGGCGCAAGGGATCTTTCACGTGTCTAGCAATATGGGGTGGAGTGCCATCCTGCATAAACACCATACATTCCAGAAGGTGTTTATCAGCCAGGCTGGGGATGATGCGATTCTGTAACATACCGGCGTACCTCTCACCCGTCACGGTAGCAGTTTTGCTGTCGAGCGCCATCTGCCGGACATTTTGTGGTTTTTTTTTATTCTAAAAAACCCCATGTCATTCCAAGCATGTGTGTCAATTTTTACCTCTCTATCTACATTATTCCGTGGTTTATTAAGTTTTCAAATTTATTCTGACTTTTTGATCACCCTGTACAATGCGTTTTTTGTAGGTGCTGTTAAATTTAGCTCTTGGGGAACGACGCGTCCAAAACTCACCGAAAATGGCAATGCTAGACAAAAATAAAGAAAACCACCACATAGGTGAACCGCTCCCTCTCAGTCAGTCGCACAGGGCAAACTCACAATGTATGGAAAACCCGTTTGGAGAACAGTGGCGGTGGACGGTGTCGTTCGGGAGGGGCAGTCGTGCTCGCGACTTGCAGCCTTGCAAAAGCCAGCTCGCAGTGCGACCGCACAGAATGGAATGCGAATGGGTGCAGATTCGTTATGAAGTGCCGAGGGGCTGGAGAGTGAGCAGAAGGGTGGCCTGGGGTGGCGCACCCCTGTCACGCCGCGTTCGGCTCACGCCGATGGAGATAAAAGGAAGCCATTAAAAGCGTCGCGGCCTACCGGCGGCGGGAAATAAAAGGTATATATCACAGCGGGAAAATACAGAGTCATGGCCATTAATAAAACATGTCTGGCGACAAACCCACAGCCCCAGAAATAAAATAATCGGAAGAGGGCAGGACGGCTTCACAAATGCAATTCTTTTCAGAAAATAAAAATGTAGGCTCCTGAGATTGCTACCGCCTCCGTTCTTTTACGCATTAAATAGCGAATAGCAAGCTTTAGATACAGAGAATAAAGAAAATGTTTCGATCTCGCGGGAGCGATAACGTTAAGCCGCACTGGACTGCTGTATATGTGATTCGTTGTCGGATTCGACATTGATGAAATTGCCCAGATTTTTAAAAGAGGTGAGAAATTGGACTCGACGTGTATCTCACTGGGTTGTTGAAAGTCAATGTCGCATACATTCATTTCTGTACGTGAAGTGGCGACAGTACATATTTTTCATTGCGCGTTTCTGTACCGTTGTGGCAAACGAAGTAATGGGGGAACCATTAGTCCCTTCTGCTCTAAACCTGAATATTCAGTCTTCTGCCAATGTTGAAAAGAGTAATGACACAGGTTTTATTAAAACCGGTTCTAGCTGTCTTTAATGAAGGCAACAGAAAGCTAAAAAATGGCTTCCTTATTGTTTTTATTAGAATATCATACATTGCACGGAAGGCATTATTTGATATCAGTGATCACAGCTACAGTCTGTTAAGTAATATCGTGGACGGTTATTCGGAAGAAAAATGTATTTGACAACAAACTAAAACATTAACATACATCACATGGCAACATAACAAAATAACAATGGCAGCTAACGATACGTACAGTCACCGACAGCGTGGATAATTGCTCTGCATCTCGGACGCATCCTTGAAACCTGGTTTCCTGCGTTTTCACGTGACAGCTGTTTTCAACTTTTTTGTGTAAGAGCATACATTTTGAGTAGGATCAGCGTCAGGCGACTGTGAGGGCTAATGCAGTATCTGCACACATTTCTCGTTTTTTCAGTCGCTGCAAATTCTGCCGCGGTGCTTCGTGTCATTGTCCTCCTGCAGAATCCAACCTTCATTTTTGTCAGTGAACCAACGTATGGCTGACGGCATCAAATATCTTTGATAAACGCGACGCATAAGATGCACTCATGTCACTTATTGTGTATCTCAGTGTGGTGTGCGTACTGTAAGACCTTCGGTACACACACCATCAGATTATTTGACTTGTCACTCTAACGAAGTAGGCGAGTGTCAGCAATATGTCTCGTGGTCTTATCGTGGCGTGTTTATCTTCTGCTGTTAGGTCAGACGATAGAAATGCCACTTGCACGCTTACAGTAGCAGATTGACAGTGACCAACTTTAAACAGAACTTGATTAATTTTCACACACATTTATTAAAATAATAAAAAGCATAGCCATTACGTAACTTGATTCTGGATGCTGTTTACAATTGACAATCTGAAGTTCCTTTGCTCTTGGTACGTTAATCTTATTCTCACATATCTCTGATACTTAATAAAGTGACTAAACATTTATCTTCATGGCTATGTACAGGAATATGATAATCTTATTAAGCGCAGACTGAAACTTGACTATAGACTGGTACAGACTAATGCAGGCTGGTACAGACTGGTGCCGACAAATGCAGACTCGTACAGACTAATGCAGACTGACTTATCGGAGGTCTGTACACTCGTTATAATGCCTTGCGCATTCAGGTATCACTGTGCGAGTGTGATCCGCAAGGAGAAAAGGTTCTACACTAGCAGCAATCTCATTGGCTGTGTTAGATACTAATACGCGGATCGGCGGAAGCAGAATTTGGTCCCTCTCTAAGGCAGCGCCATCTCGCTGTGCGGAGACGGACGAGCGCTGCGCCTGCGCTGTTGTGCTTAGTAGGGCGAGCTCAAGTGGGAAAGCTGTGTACGCGCTGACTACGCGGAAATATGTACACAACACTCAGTAAGTGCTGCATGGATATTGCATGAAGAAGAAAGGTTCCCTTTCTTGGGGTGCGAAAGAACTAATGCGGGATCTTCTGCCATCTGTGTGTAGTGCATACCATGATCTTACTTAAAACACTGTACATAACGGAGATAATGCTCTGTTTATAAATTGTGTTGCACATAACTATTTGGTTACAGGCCACTTATGTTGAAGTATTAGGATAGAAGGATAAATAGCTGTGTATGTAGTGCTGTGCAAATACACAATTAGTTTTGCCCTCAGACCATTGATAAATGCTACATATGAACTTCACTATACAATGGCAAGGTCGGGAGAATAGCCAGAATAGAAGTGTGTCTTTATAAAGAGCACTTCTTCATATTTATAAGCGCCTTCCAGGTCACTGTGTAAAGTACTTGCTCTCAATATAAGCCAAATATCACGTCAGCCTCAATGACTTCCATCTCTGTTAATCTTGCCATACATGTTTTATTAATTATCTCGCCTTAGGCCTGTACTCAGTTTTACCAGGATGACTTATGACAATACAGAATATCTCTGGATGTGCGAAATAGTTCAAATGGCTCTAAGCACAATGGGACTTAACATTTGAGGTCATCAGTCCCCTAGATTAAGAACTACGCAAACCTAACTAACCTAATGACATCACACACACATCCACGTCCGAGGCAGGATTCGAAACTGCGACCGTAGCAACCTCGTGGTTCCAGACTGAAGTGCCTAGAACCGCTCGGCCAGAGCGGCCGACCTCTGGATATACGTCTGAAGCTATTTGTTGGTCTTGATATCCGATCACCTTTCCGCTGTCCTCCGTTTTCCTACGTACTAAATGAACCATTCAGTGCCACATTCTTTCCGCTGCCACCTTCATTTGGTATTGTGTGTGCTTCTCGTGGCTGAGCCGCAGTACAGAGATGACAGAGTAATAAGGTTTATTTTCAGCCTACTGAACATTTGCCTACGTTGTTCTCATTGTATCCAAAGCCCACTCGCAGCAGACTACCTTCGCAGAAAAGCGGCTGGACTTAGGGTGAACTAAACATATGTTTCTGAACTGAAGGGTCTTAAGACGACGAATTTACCGAAAACCTTCCTGAAAACTAATTAACTATTCCACCGCCAGACTGTTTGTTCTAGTAACACGTGGCTCAGCCCAATGTCGCAATACACACATTAAAAAAAAGGTTTTACATCATCCCGAGATCCCAGAACTCCCTAAAATAGACGTTCACTGCGGATATTACATCACAGACACCGTCCCTTTGACTGTTGAGAGAATCGCTAAACCCACCGGAAGATGTAAACAACTATGCATGAGCAGCGCCTATTAGACGGAAGGGGTCGGACAGCTGATCATGTCCAGTCATTCCACCAGGTAGGAGGTACACGGATCGTGTTGCCTGTAGTTCAACCATGCACAGACGGCCAATATCGCGGTTCGATGTCAATAAGCGAAGCGTTCAGGAGTCTCAGAGTGAACCAAAGCGATGTTGTTCGGACATGGAGGAGATACAGAGGGACAGGAACTGTCGAAGACATCTCTCGCTCAGGCCAGCCAAGGGCTAATACTGCAGTGGATGACCACTACCTATGGATTGTGGCTCTGATGAACCCTGACAGTAACCCCACCATGTTAAATAACGCTTTTTGTGCAGCTACAGGAAGTCGTGTTACGATTCAAACTGAGCGCAATAGGCTGCATGATGCGCAACTTCACTCCCGACGTCCATAGCGAGGTCCATCTTTGCTACCGTGACACCATGCAGCGCGATACAGATAGGCCCAATAAAATGCCGAATGGACCGCTCAGGATTGGCATCACGTTCTCTTTACCGATGAGTGTCGCATATGCCTTCAACCAGACAATAGTCGGAGACGTGTTTGGAGGGAACCAGATGAGGCTGAACGCCTTAGACGCACTATCCATCGAGTGCAGCAAAGTGGAGGTCCCCTGTTTTGGGGTGGCATTATGTGGAGCCGACGTACGCCGCTTGTGGTCATGAATGGCACAAACAAGTGTCAGTGTGGAAAGGTTTCAAAACATTTCTTCTGAACGACTTGCACTGGACACCGGCAACAAGCGCCACTGGATTTCTAATTTATCCCACTTTTATTTTGTTGATGTCAATAGGTATTGTTCCATTTAAAAAAAGTATATGTTTGCACAAAATACACTCTCTCAGTATTATTACAATCTCTTTATTGGCTAACAATTCGAGCCCCTGACTACCAAGCCATGCTATGAAAGCCGCAATAACACTTTCCATTCCCGAAATATTTGCAGTGCAAATTTGAGATGATTCACCAGATACATCTGATCAGGTTCACAACGTATTACCTACTGATGGTACGTAAGCAGGACACTGGAACAGTAGCACCTGCTATAATTATAGCTCTGCATTGGGAAGGCTATAGTAGTGCAACAATAGTAACAAAAATTGGCGCAGTCTAATCTACAGTGATATATACACCTAAGGGTTTCACGTTCTGCAAGGCCCCGAGTAACAACATACAGGGAAGATTAGTTCAAATGTGTACAGGGTAAACGTCAGAATGCTCGTAGTCCACGTGAAATTCGAGACGAAGTAAACAGTATGCGGTCACCTCCACTCTCTGTCTTAACAGTGCAACGCCGTCATTGTGGACAAGACTGAAAGGGGTGCATCACTGTTAAAAACCTTTATTACGCTAACAAAATGAGGTGAAAAGATTGTAATGGGCACAGCAACATAAACACTGAAGCTTGCAGCATTCTACTGACGAATATAAGTTTGAAGTATTTAGAAGCTATCGTCGAATGTTTGTTACTCAACTTCGTGGAGAACGAATGAAGAATCGGTGTATAACATCAACGGTGAAGCATGGTAGAGGGTCGGTCATGGTGTGCCGACGTTCTGCAGGTGATACAGTCGATGATAATGAAATATTAAAGAATGAAGGTTCTCAGAAGATACTGGTCAACGATGGAGTGCCAAATGGCAAGTGACTTATTGGTCATAGGTTTATTCTGCAGTGGGACAGTTATCCCGAACACGATTCTAAATTGTACAGAGACCTGTCAACAGAAAAGATAAATTTGGGGAACTGAAGAGCATGATTTGGCCAAGTCAGTCACCTTACTTAAGCGCAATTGAACTCTTATG
Source organism: Schistocerca gregaria (assembly GCF_023897955.1). Lineage (NCBI taxonomy): Eukaryota > Metazoa > Arthropoda > Insecta > Orthoptera > Acrididae > Schistocerca > Schistocerca gregaria. The sequence goes on along the minus strand of NC_064924.1, from coordinate 407,360,390 downwards.
TGATGATCTTGACAGAGGGGTCAAAAAATTGAGGCCATTTAATGTTCAATACCTATCGAATAATTTACAGACATGTTAGACCGCAGCATCTGCAAAAACAATAGCAATTCTTATCTGCAGAATGCCAGGAGTTTGTGCAGTTGTTCCGAGGGCAAAAGATGCATACTTCGAAGAGGCTGAAATCTAATCCAAATTTTATTGTATTTAGTGACAGGGAGAGAGAATATTTATTTTGTAGATCTGTTTAGCTTGTAAGGTGTGTTTGTACATTGCCATAAATTATATAGCTATAATCATGGGTGATCGAAAACTAATGATCAGTAGTGTAGTTTACTTAAAGCGGACGGATCTAGAATTTAAAAAGAAGGATGCATGATTATACGCTTCTTCAGGATCAAGTGAAACAAAGATGAAAGATTTATGGCTACTTAGTTGCTGGGACAAGAGGTGTGCGCTTTGGTAGAAAGCTGCGGTGGTCTTCAAAGAAGACATGCGGCAGCTGTAGGTTTCAACGTGAGGTCGGCCCGAGATGGCATCTGCGGCGTTCTTTAATTAGTCGTGAACACACTGAGCACCGGGACAGGTGAGCAGCGAGAATGTTCACGCAGCTATCGGCAATTACTGTCCGCTTATAACGCAGCGGTAGCGATAACATTGTGCCTCGTGGCAGATAAAGCCCTTGCCAATTTCCTGCCGCTGACTATGTTGAGTGGCTGTATTTCCTGCCTTCACGCTGTACCCAAATTGTTCCTTTGCAACAATTTTTTTGTGGCCCAATGAAAACTTTGTGTTTGTCTCGAATGGGTCAGGAAGAGAGAAAGTGAAGTTGAGGATGAAGGAACGAAGAACTACAGATAAAGAAATAGAGCAGAAAAATGGCCAAAGAATATATATATTGGTAACGAGCCTACATTATCTGATGAATAATGAGGATAGCTGCATTTGACTGTCAATGTACCATGGTGGATTTATGAAGGGACGTCGCATCGTTTAAAAATTGCTGCAAATTTCACGTAGATCTACAATGGAAAGCAGGTTGACGAAGGTGGCGGCGGTGATTTTTCACATGAGCAAAAGTAATGTATTGCATATAATTACGTGAATGGTATGACTAAACAATTTTTCATAAATCACTGGAAACTCTAACAACTGTAGAACACCTGGGAGTACCGTATACACCTGATCACTAAAATGGAAAGACTGCATTAAAGTGGGTGTAGCCCAGTTAATATACTAATCTAATAATAATTTAATAGAAAGAATTTGTATGAAATGCAATACACCCATAAAAATATAGCTTCCAGACAGACAGTTCCACCAGTCCACTAGTGTGAACGCATTAAGTCAGGATTAATACAATTGACAGTTAAAGTCTAATGAAAAGCACGACTGTTTGTCATGGTTTCGTCTAATTAGTACGCAGCGCGAGATGTTCATCAGAGTATCATCTGTCACTTGTGGAGCATAGATATCGATGCCGAAATTTGGTCCGATAGCTTAACCTGTTTGTAAACTATGAAATACAGTTGATGTCCAGTTACGACGGACACCATGTAAATTAATATTAAACCTCCATGAAACATTTATTAAAGAAAAGAGGCAGACATATAGTATATACTTCAGGATTCTCCACATTCTGGTGGAATACATTAGATCCGCAACTGTGGAACAAAATTTTTTCTCACCGAGAAGCTACCAAGTTAAGTCATTTTTACACTGGCTCCCCAGTGTTTTATATCCATTTTCAAAGCAACAATTCGTTTACTTCATGTAACGCAAACGCATTACGTCACTGAAAATTCACCGCATTAAAATTAATTGTTGAGATGAAAATCGAGCTGTTACTACCGTAATCTATAGATAAAACTTACAAAATAACTTACTCATATATGAGGTACTTACAGTGCAAATGACATGTGTGTGTGTATGTGTGTGTGTGTGTGTGTGTGTGTGTGTGTGTGTGTGTGTGTCTGTAAAGAACGTCGTGAAAGATTTAAGGCCAAAAAATTTAGTAATATTCATAGCAAATACACTGAAACATTTATTAATATAAGATACTGAGGAATAAGGTACATTTAAAGATAGATTGATGGAAGAAAAATGAAATGAGAAGAACATTAAAAAAATATTAATAGTGCATCGAAATTTTTGAAGAAACTGCTTTATTTGTTTCAAGGCAGTAAATTTTGATATGTTTTCCTTCTGTGAACGTCTGTCTCGCACACATTCAGATGTGGATTTTGGGCAAAATGTGCAGCATCTTGATATCATCATCAAAACAAATGTTTGCAATGAAAGTGGCTCAATCACACTATGAAAACTATATGCAAATTAGGACATGTTGGTCCATGTCTCAAGGTATTTAACATTTATACAGGGTGTAGACAAAGTCCGGGAACAGTTTGAATTATTTATTGCGTAAGAACCAAACATTGCACAGGTATCATAGATATGTCATTTTGAAGAGGAACCCTGGAAGTATCTTTGACCGGTAAAGAGAAGCGGACGTCCCAGTTTGAGTGAAGTGAATGTGGAACGCATACGAGAGACATTCATAAGGAGTCCAAAGAAATCGGTGCGTCGTCGATCCCGTGAACTCGAAATGGCTCCAGTGACAGTGTGGAAAGCTCTGCGACAGAAGTTGTCTATGAAACCATTCAAATTGGAGCGAGTGCAGAAGCTCAGTGACGACGACAAAGGCAAGCGTTTTGAGTTTTGTTCGCAGTTACAACAATTGAATTAGGATGAGCATGGCATTGTTGATCGTTTAATTTTTAGCGACGAAGCCGCTTTTCACACTAATGGGAACGTGAACAGGCATAATTGCCGGATCAGGGGTACAAAGCATCCACACGAATGCATTGAATTTGAGTGTGATTCCCGGAAGGTAAATATTTTTTGTGTTTTGTGTTTTTTGTGTCGAAAACTGTAAGGGCCATTCTTCTTCACCGAGAGCACTGTCACTGGATATTCCTACTTGGACTTGTTGCAGCAATGGCTGATGCCTCAAATGCAATCGGACTCTCCGTTCATATTTCAGGAGGATGGGGCTCCAACCCATTTTCATCGTGAAGTTCGTGGGTGCCTGAACACGAAGTTGCCTCATCGATGGACCTGCCGTGCTACAGAAGGGGACAGCTGGTTCATGAAGTGGCCTCCCCGATCACCAGATCTCACTCCGTGTGACTTTTTTCTGTGGGTACACATTAAAGATCTGGTGTATGTACCGCCACTACCACCTGATGTAGCAGAGCTCCGGGAGAGAATACGGGAAGCGACTGCCACAGTCGACGATGCCACGCTGAGACGGGTACGGCAAGAATTCGATTACCGTATTGACTTCTGCAAGGTCACTCATGGTTCGCATATCGAATGTTCGTAAAAAAACTTTCAGAGTTTCTCTTCAAAAGAAGTATGTAAGACATCTGTACAATGTTTAGTTCTTGTGCAATGAATAATTGAGTGTACATCCTGTATTTCCGTGTAGCAAATCTTGTTAGATTTGAAGCGAGGAGACGTACACGGTGTGCGGTGCCCGCTGTTCTACCGATGTCTCTGACTTGTTTCTTGTCGGTGGCAAGTTTCAGACAGCATACTACACAAACCTGACATCTGGCGAAACTGTGTTTTGTTGTTCATGTGTACGTTTTTCCAACTAGTGTATCTACATCTGCGTCTGCACGCAAGAAGACATCTTATTGTGCGTGACGAAGTGTACTTCCTGCACCACTCTCACTTCCCGCATTTACTGTTGCAGCGCACGCTCGCATACTGCAGATGCGACGCAAAGTAAGCTTTACTACCACTTCCTCGGCAGCGATCTGATGTCGTCCCCAACTCCTGTTCCAGTCTCGCGTGGACGGCGGGTACAACAATTGCTTGTAAACCTCCGTGTCTCTACATTTCCCTTCATGATCTTATCGCGAGATACACGTAGAAGAATACAACACACTTGTTGACTCGTTTGGGAACGTACGCTACAGGATCTTTCAACAGTAAACCACATCGCGATACAGAGTGCCTCTCTTGTTGCTTGTGCCACTGCAGTTGGCTGGAAATATCCGTGACGCACCCGCGCTTACTAAATCAACCCCAAAGAAATGCAATGTTCTTCTTCTGATCTTCTATAAACCTTCTATCAGTCTTAATGTGGTACGGTTTCACAGGCTGAAGAGCAGTATTCAAGTATTGGTCGTACAGGGCTGTGTCGCTCCTTGCTTCGTAGATGTAAAATTCTCGGAGATTCTTGCAATGAATCTCAGTCCGGCCTCTGCCTTACCTACGATTGGTTTTATGTGGCTCTTCCACTTTAAATCGCAACGTACACGTACTCCGAGCTATTCAAGGAACGCAGCTACTTCTAGTGATCTGCAATCGTATAATCTGCGTCTTCAGTAGCAATATAATACGTTTGTCCATGATGAGGGTCACCAAGCGTAAACACTTTGCACGTGTTCCTGCATTTCGTTATAATTTCCTGTCATAGTGACCTCTCTGTATCATCCGCGAAAATCTTTAAGGCACTTCTGACTTTATCTGGTATGCCGTTAATGTAGGGCCTACAACACACTCATGGGGTGTACACGAAGTTAGTTTTACGTCTAAAAATTTCTCCTACTTAAGAACGACATGATGTGCTCTGTTTGGTACTCTGCAATTGAAAAAGCTGCTTTGCTAGTCCTCAGATTTGTATTTTGTTCGTTAGGTGACCGGGATTTTATCGAACTCATTATGGAATTCAAGGATCCCAGCATCACCCTGGGCGCCGGTATGTACTGCATTACTAGTGCACGAACAGAACGAGCTGGGTTTACAACGTTGTTGTTTATGGAATCTACTTTGAAGATTGCAGAGGAGATTTTCGATCTACAAAAATGACATTACACTAGGGCATAAAACTTCTGTTAAAATATACTGATGTCAGCAACATAGTCCTATAGCCTGTTCGACGACTCTTCTTGGAAACGAGGATGACCCACACATTTTGCAAATCATTAGGAACCCTTCGTTCCTCCAGCGATCTACTATACAGTGCCGCAGGAAGACAAATTCTTTCGCATGCTATGTGCATAGTAGAATCGCATATGTATCCCACCAGATCCAGTCGCCTTTATTCGGTTGCACGATTTCATTTGCTTTTGTATCCCGCAGTCAATTATTTCGATGTCTATTATTTGAGATTATTACAATGATTTAAATCCAGGGAAAAGTTTTTAGAATTTTGTATTTGTCACTGTCCTACTCAATTCCATTAAGGTCACAGAGTGTCGGATGGATTTCGTCCTCTTACTGATATAAGGCCGAAACTTCTTAAAATTTTCTGTCAGATTCATAGATCGAAGATTACTATCAAACTCGCAGAATTCTTCACGCATGGGTGCCTTTATTATAGTTTTGGTTTCGGCGAGTTTTGCTTGTGTAAGCCCTTCGCTACAATGAAATCTGCCTTGAAACTCTTCTTTCGGAGGAGTTTTCTAATCCGGCTCCTGTACCATGACAGGTCTTTCTCAACCCTCCAACTTGGCTTCGCACTTACGTGTCTAAGGTACTTTGTACAGTAAACTTGAATGTTATCTGTTTAAAGTCGACATTTACATATCAGAAATGAATATTCCAGTTAACGGCACAGGTCTTCCGTAAATTTGTGGTCCATTAGTAACGAAGAGTTCAACGACGCGACTTTCACGAGACGAATTTCTGATTAAATTGTACATTCAGTTTCGGGCAAGGTATTTTGAACAATTTCACACGATTCGAAGTCCCTACTAGCAACACCAATCATCGGACCCTCTCATTCTATAGCTGGTAAATGTCAATATTATAACATGACCAGGAACTAAGCGTGCAACTTTCGAGTTTTCTATGAATTTTTTTCGCACTACTACTCCTGAGGCAGCAGTCTATAAAAATACCCAAATACGACGTTTGATACATTTTTAACACTTACATTTTCCCCAGGTATTTTGTTTCGGAGTCTCTAATAGCCTTACCGAATTTCGTCGTGTTATTTATGGCTATAAACATACCTCCAAGACCGCCACCCTGTCTATCTTTGTCATGTACATTCCAATCGGAATTTAAAATGCCATTGTTATTAATATTTGGTTTCAGCTTGCTTTTCATCCCCAAAACTACATGGCCATTTTTACTGTTTGTAAGCGAGACTAATTCTGGGACCTATCCATGGACGTTCCTGTTGTTAACTAGACTGTATTAAAGTTTTCAGTCTGCAGTTTATCATGACGAATGCTACTCCCTTAAATTAAAGAGGATGATACGGTTCCCTGCCTGAAATCAGAACATATCTAATCGGGAGTGTGGAGGGATTTCTATATCCTAGAAATCCTCACGTGCTCGGGGATCCTGTGGTTGGATCCAAAGAGGGGCAGTGGTGTATTGGGCTAATTTTAAAACAAGCGTTTACGTTTTTGTGTATCTAACAATTTCCAAGTTTCACTGTGAAATTTCGGAGAATAAAGGTATCATGAAAAGTGAGTGTCTCGGAGATTACAAGGAATTCTAGAAATCATAAGTTTCGTTTAACACGGGTTATTTTTCAGTTAATTGTGTGAGAACCTTCCACCGTGGATGAGTATGCAGCTTGTCCAGTAGCATTCCAGCCAGGTAAAGGACTGTATATGCTGTGTAGGTATTAGTGATTGAAAGGACACATGAGAACACACAAGGCAAGTTGTAATGTTATGTCTGTTCTAGTGCTTTGTCGTGGCATTGTGGCACTCATCCGTCAGCATCAGTGACTATTGGTGACTGCCTTGTGGGGCCAATCAGCCAACCACAACGCCTCATAGGCCAGGCGTCTCTCACCTCTTGAGGTTGACCCTGCCTTCCCTGCTAGAAGGAGTGCCTTTGATGCTACGAAGGGTTCTGTGGCTACTACATGACGGTACTCCAGCTCACTTCCGAGTTTTCGTGTGGAGGTATCTCGACAACATATACCCCGACCACACATTGAGGCTCAACAAGTGTTGACAATTCGCTACAGCTGTACCACTGGAAAACCTAGCCGGCTGGGGTGGCCGAGCGGTTCTAGGCGCTACAGTCTAGAACCACGAGCCCGCTACGGTCGCAGGTTCGAATCCTGCCTCGGGCATGGATATGTGTGATGTTACGTTAGGTAGGTTTAAGTAGTTCTAAGTTCTAGGGGACTGATGACCTTAGAGGTTAAGTCCCAAAGTACTCAGAGCCATTTGAACCATTTTTGGAAAACCTAGTGCAGACAGAGCATTTCCAACAGCTTAATGTGTTCTCACGTGCGCTTTCAGTCATTTTAACTGTGGTGTCGTCCAAAGATCGTTGCGCCACACCATAGTCGGCAACGTATGTCGATACCACAAAGTTTATTATGTCTCGCTGTAATCTGAAACAACGAATAGGAGATACTGCTGAAGACCATCTCTCTCACACTGCAGTGCCCTCGCACAGAGGTCAATATAGAGCCGAATTTGGAAGCACTCTGCCCCAGTTCGTGTTTTCAGCTGAAGCAGTCAACATCATCGAGTAGGACAGGAGGGTTACTCAAGACTCTGATGGAAAAATAGTTTTGTAAATATTGGACATTGTATTTCAACAGAACAGCTGGTTAATTAGTACATCAAGTGATGCTTGTGAAGATTGTAGTTTCGTGTGGTCATGAGAGAAACTTACCCTGTCAAATATTTTTTATCTCCACCTTCAAGTTCTGTTTAGAGCAGTTTGTGCCTATTTAGCGAATTCATCTTGTATATTTTATTGCTTCATTATTGAAATTATAGGCATTTGTAGCTATCGGAGCTACGGCAAATTAAATGAGAGAGGGGGGGAGAGAAATAGTAACAAACGGCGGCTCGCCTCTCGCCCCAGAAAGGAACGCTGAAACCGCTCCTGTCACGGCGTCGACATATAAGCCTGTAAGTAGGCTGTTTAGGTTTTTATGTTGGTAACGTCACGTAGCGCTCTGTATGCAAATCACTAGCTCTGCTGTGTGCAGTCTGTAGCTGGTTGGCATTGTTGGAATATTCTTTATTGTAGTGTTGGGAAGTTAGATGTAAACAGCGCGTAGCGTTGCGCAGTTGGAGGTGAGCCGCCAGCAGTGGTGGATGTGGGGAGTGAGATGGCGGAGTTTTGAGAGCGGATGATGTGGACGTGTGTCCATCAGAAAGAGTAAATTTGTAAGACTGGATGTCTTGAACTGATATATATATTATGACTTTTGAACACTATTAAGGTAAATACATTGTTTGTTCTCTATTAAAATCTTTCATTTGCTAAGTATGCCTATCAGTAGTTAGTGACTTCAGTAGTTAGAATCTTTTATTTAGCTGGCAGTATTGGTGCTCGCTGTATTGCAGTAGCTTGAGTAACGAAGATTTTTGTGAGGTAAGTGATTCATGAAAGGTATAGGTTATTGTTAGCCACGGCTATTCTTTTGTACGGATTATTGAAAGTCAGATTGCGTTGCGCTAAAAATATTGTGTGTCAGTTTAGTGATGATCAGAATAAGTATGAGTACTTTCAGTTTTGCTCAGCTGTTTGAAAATTAAACAACGTAAGAGCTTTACCAGCACAGTAATTCATTAATTTTTCTAAGAGGACGTTTCAAACCCTTAGCAGTATATGGAGATGAAGAGCTGTCGCAGTATAAAGCTATGATCACACACGAAACAAAAGCGTCGCAACAGCTAGTGGCAAACTGCAGCTGCAATGCAGTAGCATGTGTGAACTACCAGTTTTTTGTCGAAACTTTCGAAGCACAACTTTGGTCATCCCACAAAAATTTCAACAACTTGGTTGCACTTAGTTGTGCCAGTTTTCTTGCAACACTGTTCCCTGGTAGCAGTATTTAGAAACAAGAGCATTCGGTCGCAGTTATCGTACTGTACTCCATTCGAGTCCAGTTTGTTGTCATTTCTTTACTGACAAAGGTGAAACCAGTGGTCGGCAGGAACACTTTCGCAGCCCCTCACACTACCAGAATAGCAACCTATGTTTTATTTTCTGCAGTTATGTGTGCGTGTAAAAAGATTTTTGTATGAAACTATACTAGTATGCAACTGAAAAGCAAGTCGTATAAACTTCGTGATTTGTATAAATTGTGGATTATATGCACGAAATAGCTCACGGGTGTGATGCTGCACCTGTTAAACTAAAAATTAGCTATTTTAAGGAGTGGCGTGTCTGCAGATGATATTACATACCAGCATGACATTGCAGACAGATCCAAAGAAACTGGTAGACCTGCCCAATATCGTGTAGGTCTCCCGCGAGCACACAGAAATGCCGCAACGCGATTTGACATGGACTTGACTAATGTCTCAAGTGGTGCCGGAGGGAACTGACTCTAGGAATCCTGCAGGGCTGTCCATAAATTCGTAAGAGTACGAGGGGGTGGATTGGTTGGTTGGTTTGTGGGGGTTGAAGGGACCAGACTACAAAGGCCAACAGCCCCGAGGTGGTGGAGATCTTTTCTGAACAGCACGTTGCAAGACATCACAGATATGTTGAATAATGTTCATGTCTGGAGAGTTTGGTGCCCAAAGGAAATTTTTAACTCAGAAGAGTGCTCCTGGAGCACTCTGTAGCAATTCTGGACTTGTGGGGTGTCGCATTGTACTGCTGGAATTGCCCAAGCCCGCCGCATTGCACAATGGATTGAATGGATGCATGCGGTTAGACAGGATGCTTACGCACTTGTCACATGTCAGAGTCGTATCTATAGATATCAGGTTTCCCATATCACTCCAACTTTACACGATCCACACCATTACAGAGCCTCCACCAGCTTGAACAGTCCTCTGTCCATATGTAGGGACCATGGATTCATGAGGCTGTCTGCATACCCGTACACGTCTATTTGCTCAATACAATTTGAAACGAGACTGGTCCGACCAGGCAACATGTTTCTAGTCATTAAGAGACCAACGTCGGTGTTGATGGAGCCAGACGAGACGTAAAGCTTTGTATCATGCTGTCATCAAGGATACACGAGTGGGCCTTCGGCACCGAAAGCCCATACCTATGATCCTTTTCTCGAATGGTTCGCACGCTGACACTTGTTGATGTCCCACCATTGAAGTCTGCAGCATTTTGCATTCACGTTTAACGATTCTCTTCAGTCGTGGTTGGTTCCATTCATGCAGGATCTTTATCCGGCCGAAGCGATGTAGGAGATTTGATTTTTTACCGGATTTCTACATTCACAGCACACTAGTGAAATTGTCCCCATTTGAGCTCCAACTCAAAGAAGATGTGTCCCACCACTCGTTCGTCGACTATAACACCTCGTTCCAACTCACTTAAAACTCATCCCATTGCAGCAGCAGTAACTAATCTAACAATTGCGCCAGACGCTTGTCTTATATAGGCGTTGCCGACCACAGCGGCGTGTTGTGCCTGTTTACATATCTTTGTATTTGAATACCTATGCCAGTTTGTTTGGCGATATATATATATATATATATATATATATATATATATGTGTGTGTGTGTGTGTGTGTGTGTTTGTGGCCCGCTTTGAGAAATCTGTTTTCAGATCTAATATTTGAGTTTAGTCTTCCTTGGATTTAACTCTCGTTACATCTCTAATGCCCTAACCCGCACTACAACATTCGTACCCGCCCATATAATTTCAATTGACTCCATATTGAAAGCTGTATGACTACGTAGAACTTCTGGCGTCGTGTGTCGATGGTACCTCACGATACTAGTACAGAAATGTGTGTGTGTGTGTGATCCCGCCTTAATGCTGTGCGGTGTCGCAGGCTGGGGCTCCACTTTCAGGGTAACAGCGCGTACGGCGATCCCGCACCCCGCGCACGGCGCGTGTTGTGTACCGTGCGGCCGGCGGTCGCCACACATGCGGAGCGCAGCACAATAGCGCGCTGCGAGACAATTGGCGCACGCATGACACGGGAACGCACTCAGGGGGCGGCACACCCCCGCACCTGACGATGGGCCGCAGGTTTTGTCACAGGTGCCGCGCAAGTGAAATATTGGCACGCGGCGCTGTGATACATGCGTGCCAACAGCGACACCGCAATGCACTCTCGCCCTGCCGCGAGTGTGTTTAGAAGCACTGAGCCTCGGATTGTTCGCTTCGCTTGGCTAAAATGGAAAACCGAAAAGGCATCATCTGACACAAGACCTTGACTATTGAGACTGCATGGATCAACCTTTTGAGCTTACACTAAAATTTAACCTGCATACATCATATCGTATTTGTTTATATGTTATATAGAACTTCCCTTATGCACAGCATCCAAGAGTAGCTTATTATGGCGTTTCCAAACCGTATAATAATCACACGAACATATATTGTCACCGAGAAGCTCGGACTTATGTCCATTTGACGAATCATCAAGCAGTTTCTTATCGGTCAATAGGTTACCAGTGTTGCAGGATAAGTTTTAGAAGAGGATGGGGAAGGGCTATTACAGAACGGTTTGAGAGCTGGATAAATCGATCTCTCAAATAACTACGCATGCTACAATTTTAAGGGCTTGAATGGAACACTTACATAACAAGCCGTCAACACAAAATACAACTACAGTCTTCAAGCTCTCATCATTTCTGCCTGCCTACTAGTCACCTTGTCTAGATCAGTATTCCTGGATGATTTAACACACGTTCCACTTCATTCACACATTCCATAGACTTCATTCATAATTTATTCTTACACATATTTGTTGAATTCCTACTTTATCTGACCGATTAATTTACCGTTTCTTAGGGAAGATTATAAAACGTTCAGGCTGTAGAGTTTTGAAATATGAACGAAACCAGCTGTCACGTTACTTTTTCAAGGGTAATGTCCTGTACAGGCAACCTGTTAGTTCTCTGAGTTCATCTTATTAAATACAGTGGAAAACATCCAATTTAAAAATTCTGAATTTTGTAGGATCTATTATCCTAAAATTTTGTGATTAACACATTGTAGAGCACTGCACGGCCCGTAAACACCTCAAGTCTTATCATTTTGTTAGTAATATTGTTAGTGTTTGCAGGGTAAAACTAGCAGAAAGCAATCTTTCTCAAATTCAAACAATGATTATGGTACACTGCTCAAACTTCCACGAACGATGATGGTAAAGATGCAGGCAACTTCATTGTAAAGAATTTTAACACTTGAATAACTTATTACTCTAGGAAAATACTCTGAGCCAGTGATGCTTCACTTATCGTCGGTTTAAGATGGGAACCTCGTATCTCAGAAAACACAATTTTTACAGATGATAAAATGAACTGATTTTGAATTACGAATTTTTCATTCTAACTAACCTAATTTTTATACTTGGTTTTCACATGTAACTGCAGCATTTCAGAGCTAAAATTATCATGAATATTGATTAATATCTGCCACCCGGAGTGGCCGCGCGGTTTGAGGCGTCATGTCACGGATTGCGCGGCTTCTTTCGCTGGGGGTTCGAGCCCTCCCTCGGGCATGCGTGTGTGTGTTGTTCTTAACATAAGTTAGTGTAAGTAGTATGTAAGTCTAGGGACCGATGTCCTAAGCAGTTTGGTCCCTTAGGAATTTACACACATTTGAACATTTTTTTCATTAATATATTAAGTATAAATGGAAGTGTAAGTAGCCTACTTAGCGGTGAAAACTGTATCCTTTGTCTGTTGAAAACTGCTGGAAATCATTTAAACACGTACAACAAACTTTACAATTTATGCGTGGTTCTCTTGCTTATCTTGCTTAACACTTTCGTAGCTGATCGGACACATCTGTATTACACCGTCTTCGCGTTGGGAAATCTACACCTTATATCTCTCTAATATTAAGATCTACCGAAATGACTTGAAGAAAAATACTACGGACCACGGGATGGATACATAGAAGACCGTGAGCGATCAGATGGGTAGGCTTGTGTTTATAGGCGACAAAGTGTGCCTTTTTTCACGAAAATCAGGTAAAATAACCTTGTAACTAAATGAGTTTTCTTATACATCACTGACATTGTTTTGAAAAATTACTACGCACCTTAGTAATTCAGCTTGTTTGTAATCTGCATGAAGTGGAACATGTGTTCCCCAGAAAACTTCATAGAATGTAGAAAGCATTGGTGTGTGTTATGTAAAAGTCATTTTCAATAGTTATGTTGTAATCTTGTGCGCCTTTTACATTGTTTGGAGAATAAATATGTTTTGGTACTTATTTGTTATATTTTTACATAATTGACATCATATAAAAACATTTTAAAATTAAAAGCTTTTTTTCTCAGACGATGTTATATCATTTATGACAACAAGTCGATCATAACTGGAGAATCAACTGAAATTGTGCATTGTCGGCATTAACATATTAAAAGATTTTTGTTTTTTGTTTTCAACAAATCTCGCTCACCGAGGCTAAGAGTTGTTTTAACATATACATGTTCCTATTATTGCTAGTTGTCAATTGAGACATTTGATTTCGTGCATGGAGCCACTGATGAGAGTGCTGTAGCTTTCGTCCGATAGCTCATCCGGAAGATGACCGAAGTGTATACTGCCAACATCAGCCAAGAAATACGATTTTTGCGAGTGCACGCCAGAAATCTAATGGATCAGCATGTTCTCGTATCAGTGCAAAGGCCAGATAGACTATCAGAGACTGTGAAAAGAAACGAAAACAGATTTTAGTAGCGATCCAGTACATAGTTTTTATCTATCACCAAACTTAGTTCTTTGGAGGATACTACATTGTACTTTAATAAATCGACGATACTGTTGTCATTACAAACGGAGCATTATTTCAGCTTCACGGGGAGCAGGAAAGAATTCGGCCTCGAGCCCGTGATATTGAAGGGAGAACAAACGTTGCACTCGCCTTGAGCGATATGCTGAAACCAGAAATATCTAGATTAAACTTGTTGTTAGGGGATTTTAACACAGCGGTTTCTCGATACAGGCCAATTTTCATAATCACTTCCACAACTCTCGATTTTTCTCCGTTGACAATTGGAATGGGACGTTAAGCTCGGCAGTACCATTGTAGTTTTCCTTTCTAGTTTACCCGCATCAGTAGACACAGAGTCCCTCTGTGGGGTCACATGCTTCACTCTTTCTGCACTACACACGATTTCCATATTGCTCTGTACTCACTCTTTGTACACGATACAGGCTGGGATGGAACAGTGCAGAAAATATAACAGTATCACAGTGCATTGTTATTTCCCAACAATGAACGGCAGTTTTACGTACGCTGATATGATACTTCTTGGCAAATTGAAACTGTGAGAGACTCTACTTTGGGACATTTGTCTATCCCGCGTAAATGCTCTACCTATTCAACTATCCAAGCACAATTCACGACCTAACCTCTCAGATTTGCTTCCGCCAGTAACACTTCTCCTGGAATCTAAGCTTCACAGAAGCGTTCCAGCATTAGCAGCTAAAGGCAAAGATAAGATTTGAGTACCAGTCCGGCACACAGATTTAATCTGCCAGAAAGTTTGAGTGTTTCCTCTGCTTCAAAAACGGATAATTAAAAATACCAGCAGAAAGATAAAATTAGAAATTCTAAAATCTCGTGTTGGTATCTATATTAGTTTTTGGATGTGAATGTTGGATATTCGCCAAGTGTTAGCAATAATCATATATAAAAGCAGTAGCACGTAGCACGACAAGCAGGTTTGTTGTACACAGATCAGGAGACCAGGAAAAAAATAAAGATGTATATAAAGGCCCTAACTTCATTTACAACGGAAGGGAGAAATCACGTTTAGTGAATAAAATGAAACAGCACATGACAAATATGTATCTGTATATACAAAGAACCGTCTGTAATGTTTTCGGTTTTATGGCGTTTCGTTTGTACAGGTATCGGTAAGTTCAATTTCTTGTAACGCACTATCGATATAATTATGTAGTGATTTATTGTCGTATGCTTCCAGTTTGCTCATTTGTGTTTTCTGTAGGCAAGGTTTATAGGAACTAGCGGAAGAATGTTCCCGTATGAGCTCTAAATTGGTGAATATGCTCTTGTTTAAAAGACTCTAGCTGGAGAGTGGGGTACCAGCTGCCTCATTCTACAGTTCTCAGCACCTTTAAAAACTTTCTAAAAAATCTTTACATTCGAACATATAAGCAACTCACCTCTCAACCACAAGCACGTCTATCTGTATCTCGCTCACTCTCGCCAGTCCATCGCTGTAAGTTCCTCATACCCATCCATTCCCCCTCGCCCAGTCTCACTCACTTATCCAGTCCAGCTAATTGCATTTATCTCTTTGTGTCTAGCTGTCACTGCCTCCAGACTCATTAGTCCAGTCTCCTTCGTTCTGTCCTACTACGAAGTTCTCCTCTCACCATCACTGTTTTCTCCTGCTCACTTTCACTGCTGCTATCTCATTCATTCCTTCCCATTACTTCTGTCTCTTCTCACTATCACTAAGTCTCTCTTCTTTTAAGTCACTGTCATGGACTCCGTTCCTCATTACCACTGCCTCTCATGTACTTCCACTTCCTCCTTTTCTTTTTTCTTGGCACTGGCACTATCTGCTTCAATCTTTTCCTAACACTGTTCTGTCACTGTCAACTACGTTACACTGCTACTGTGTGCTTCTCTCTCTCCCTCCCATACTTCCATTGTCTCCATCGCTCTTTCTGTACCATAACAACGGTCTACTATCTTCCAGTATATCTTACTTTTCCATCTCTTTCCCACTGTCATAGTCTCCTTCTGTCTCAAGACAAAAAAGTCTAAACATGTTCGCATGCCGAAATGTTTGGGATAGTTTTCAAATGTGCTGAGAAAAGTAGAATGAGGCAGCTGGAATTCCACTTTCTAGTCAGAGTCTTTTAAGCAGGAGTATATTCTCCTTTTTTGTGCTCCGATAGGAAAATTTTGACGCTGGTTCCCTTATTTTCCCTGACACAGCAGGGCATATCAATTATATGAAAACAACTTCATGGCTCAGTAACAAAGTTTTCACCTTACACCCAATTTTACGTGTGTAGTTTACGTGTACAAATAGCATAATTTCGAATCTCTGTATGTCGGAAACGGTTAAAGGTATTTAAAAAATTTTGAGCTTGTTCAAGATCGGGATCTTAGAATTATAACGTAAAAATTACTGCCTTTTGCTGAGCATAACCGTCTGAGAATCCGCGGCTTGGTTTTGGCACGAAAAAAGGTAAAAAAAGCCTTTTTTGAAGTATTGTAAGGAATTTTTCAGTTGAAACTTCCGGGCTGAGAAGCCATGGTCGATGTATAAAATTTCCACCTGACGTTTCGTCTCCACCTGCGGGAGACATCTTCTGAGGTCGTCCGGCGACTTTTTCTCGTCATGTTTGCTCAGTACGTTCTCATTAGTTAATCGATATATTGTAAGGAATTGTCCATGAACTAATGGCGTCCCCATAATCCCCTTAAGGCCAACCGTAGATCACACCAATTGCAGAAAGAACCAAACGATTTGCTTTTGTGCTTAAGCATCAGGATGTGTACAATATTCATACATTGACCCTGTGCTATAGGGTAGCGACACTAGGACGATCCTTGTGTTGGACATACAAATGGTTACTGGCGCAAACGCCATTCAAAACACTTGTCCGTACTTTTCTGTCACCAATAGAAACAGAAGTATGAGCCCCAGAACAAACCCGTTTTTACGCGCGGCGTGTTGGAACTTACGAAATAGTTCATGCCGTCGCATGTGTATCGGTTATTACGAATATGAATGATGCGGTCGTGTCTAACCATTTTCTTGTACTATCTATATGTTCGTGTTACTGCCCACTTTTCACAACAAAAATAGTTATTTTAAATTTTTGAACAAAATATTTAATGGGAATATTTACTATAATTCGTTTAAAATCAAAATACTTGTGGAAACTAGTCATCTTAACGATAATATCCAATTTTTTATTGTATTTATAGTTTTCACGTAGTCTTTTGCAGTACAAATAGTGTAGCAGGATGGCCTGGAGTTGGAAAATAGATTGTTACTGAAAGAAAGAATATTGTGATGTACAAAAGTGTTACATATGTTGGGAATCCAGTCGGAAACTGTTCTTATTGCTAACATTGAAATATAAAGCGAACAGCATGTATATGACTTTAGCCAAGACCCAAATACCTGAGAAAGTTGCTCAACAACAGAGTGCAATGTAAAAGATTAGGCATGAGAGTGAAAAAGTATTCGCCAAGCATTGACTATTTTTATGCATCACTAGTCTGTCTTGTGAACGCTCCTCATCTCTGAATGACTGTTGAAGCTTACACTCATTTCGGTCTGTTCTTCTATAGTCAAACCTCGGTCTCCCTCGACAACTTTTGCTATCCCCTTCCCACAACAAACACTTTCCCCCTTATCAAATCGACTATTCCATCCATCATACCTCACGTTATGTGCTTTCGATCGATCCCTTCTTTTAGTCATATTGTGCCATAAAATCTTTTTCTCGTCATGTTTGTTCATTACGTCCTCATTAGTTATTCGATCTATTGTACTCCAGTAGCACTACATTCCAAAAGCTTCTTTTCTCTTGCTGTCTGAACAGCTTAGCGTCCACGTTTCACTTTCATTCATGGCTACACTCCACACATAAAACTTCAGAATAGACGTCCTTATATTTAAACTTGTATTAGATGTCAACAAATTTCTACAATGCCATAACGCATTTCTTACTATTGCCAGTCCTCATTTTTCCTCTCTACTTGGTCGGTGTCACACGAATTGCTGCAGAAACATAAACTTCTTATACCTCCAGTTTCTCATATCCTAATCTAATTCGTCCAGTACCATCTGATTTAATACAAATACAGTCTATTACCCTTGTTGTACTATTTTTTGTGTACACCGAGTAACTTTTTTTCAAGACATTTTTCATTCCATTCAACTGCTTTTGTAAGTCATTTTACTGTCTCTGACAGAACTGTGACATCACCAGTAGACCTCAACTATTATTATTATTATTATTATTATTATTTAATTCACTTTCTAATTTTTTCCTTGGTTTCAAATGGTTCACATGGCTCTGAGCACTATGGGACATAACATCTGTGGTCATCAGTGCCATAGAACTTAGAACTTCTTAAACCTAACTAACCTAAGGACATCACACACATCCAAGCCCGAGGCAGAGTTCGAACCTGGGACCGTAGCACCTTGGTATAAAAAAAATGTTGAAATGTGTGTGAATTTCTAAGGGGCCAAACTACTGAGGTCATCGGTGGCTAGACTTACACACTACTTAAACTGACTGACGCTAAGGACAACACACCCATGTCCGGGGGAAGACTCGAATGTCCGGCGGAAGTGGCAGCGCAATTCATGACAGGGCGCCTCAAACCGCGTAGCCACTCCGCGCGGCTTCTTTGGTTTCCTTCAGTGCTTGATTATCATACAGATTGAATAACGAGTGATATAGGACACATCCCCGTTTCACTTTACGACACAGAGATATTAAATGTAATCAAATGGTTCAAATGGCTCTGAGCACTATGGAACTTAACTTCTGAGATCATCAATCCCCTAGAACTTAGAACTACTTAAACCTAACTAACCTAAGGACATCACAAACATCCATGCCCGAGGCAGGACTCGAACCTGCGACCGTAGCGGTCGCGCGGTTCCATACTGTAGCGCCTAGAACCGCTCGGCCACCCCGGCCGGCAAATGTAATCAGAATATGTAGAGTCTTTATAGTTAAGTAAAAACTACATGGCTGACAGTCACAGCCAAAGTTCAACAGGAAAAAAAACAAGATCGGACTTGCGGAATAAAGCTGGATGACTCAGTACGTGTCAAACAGTGGTTTGATGAATGGTGCTCAGAATTGGATTAAAATGTTTAAGCTAAAGTAAGGAAACGCATACTTTAAATTCTTAGCGGTTCTAGAAATAACTGAAGTTCGTTGTTAAATACCCACGTCCGGTAAGGCACAGAAGACGTCTCTATAGATGTTCTGCTCTCGTATGAGAACAAAACGAAAATACTTGAGCGTCGGCTCTTAAAATTTTCGTGGCGCGGGAGCAAAGTGAGGAATTAGCGGCTGCCTGGGACGGGACGCGCTCGCACGCATCACGCCCGACCCCGGTTTGAAGGGGCGGGCCGGGGCGGATTCCTCGGCGTCCGGTATCGATATTGCGGCAATATTTCAGCTCTGCTTGCTGCAGCCGCCTGCTGCGCTTCCTCCGGTTTGCGCAATGGACGCCAGGAAGGGGCCGAGAGAGACGGAGATTGCCAATAAGGGGTCCGCCGATACACGGTGCCCTGTAATCAATCCGGGGCCCATCACGTTTTCAATCCGTGTCCGGGGCGTTATTTAATAAAACTTGTGATTACAGAGGAGCGGCTGTGGCGGCGGCAGCGGCGGCGATAAACCGCCGACAGGTGCGAGCGCTGGGCTACTGCGGTCTGCCGGGGCGGCGCCGCCACCGCTGGAGACAGACCACAGCCGCTCGGCATTCCGTGGTGGCCGGCTAAGCTTCCAGTCCCTGCTCGCTTCTGGTGCGTGGAGGCGGCGGTGGCGTGCTGAAACCCTGTCCTCCTCTTCTGAGCCTTGTCCAAGTGTGCAGTTTTGTTACGAGGTCAATTTCATGATGATGATGATGATGATAATTTCGTGTGGTTCACATCTTTCAATTGGACTCCACTTTGGCGGCTTGCGTGTCCCTAACCTATCGCAACTATCCAACCGGGGAGGAAAGGGGGCCTACGGTTTAACGTGAAATTTCAACCATTTGTCGTTTCTGAGGTCTCTTTACTACGTTGAGAGGTGAAGGCTAGGTTAAAACGAAGATTAAAAACTTATTGGTCCGACCGAAATTCGATCGCATGACATCTCGATTTCCAGGCAGTCACTTTACAGCTAGAAATTTTCATTTAACAGGCCCGATGTTGCATCCTGCCTACTCGTCGAAAATGGGGTGCCTTGTTAACCTGCTTCCTCTGATCGCTAGACAAAAATTCAAGCAAATTCTATTAATGAATTTTATTTACAGAAAATAAATGACAATACTTAACTCCGTGAGAAATTTACAAGGATGTGTCGCAAGCGAAGGGAGACATGTAGCATAAGCAGACTCTTCAGTATAGACAGTTCGTAATACAAGAGAAGTAATACAGCTTCTATATCGTTGCTATACAAGTGCCTATTCTTGATGCCGCTGTTGAAGTCCTAAAACTGCTAGTCTTCAGCGGGGCCGCGGCAAGGCGGCGCGGCGCCTATGTCCTCTTCGTGTCGACGGCGCTGCCCTAGGGTTGTCGCCCTAGACAGGGATCGGTCCGCGTGCAGTTGGCTGGCTTCTTCTTCACAGCCCTCCCTGCTCTAACGTTCCCGACCGGTGTCGTGGCGCTTGACTTCACGCCGGAACACCTGACAACGTGGCAACAATGTGATGGTGCACAACAGTCGGGTGTTCAACGCTATCGCTAAAATCTTGTATCGGACGAGAACTGAATCATAACAAAAACATCCTGTCTCATATAAAATTATGTCACAGTATGTCCTTGACCGATCACAACAATATCAACCAGATCTGTCCCAGAACAATTTTTAGTTCTGAAACGAATCCTCCGGCATCAATAATAAAAAAAGAGTCTATACCTCTGCACATTTAAAAAAAAATCTTTCTAATTCTGAAATTCTTAAGGTCTGGGCCTCAAAATCAATACAGTTATTAGTGTTACACTAAATAGTACACAATTAGGGGAGAAACTTTAGAACATTTTAAATCAAAAGAGGATTGAAAGAAAGCGAGAAAAGCACTTTATTACTTTTCAACTATGTCTCAGGAAAAGTAACGCAACAGTGGACAAAACTAAAGTCTGAGTTTAAATTACTTTCCGTGTTATAACGTGTTAAATAGGGAAAGTTTAATTATACCCAACCTGTATTTATAGCCCTCTCTTACACCGTTTTCAATCGGAAATCTTCCTTGATGGTGTTCCGTTGTTCCCTCTCCGTTTCCCTCTTATATACTCAGTGTAATAAACGTCTTTCTCAATAGCTCACTTCTGTTTGAGAATTTTTAACATCTAATACAATTTTACGTTACCGAAAGCTTTTACTAGGTAAACAAATGCTACGAACGTATTACGATTTTTCTTAAATCTTGCTTCCATTATCAGGCAAAACATCGGAAGTAACTATTGCAGTGATTGTTTTATTCTGAATTACGATGAAAACTTCCTAAGAACATGCATGTAACCAGCGTATGGTTGTCCATATTCGCAATTGCAAATACATTAAACGAACCTAGCTGGTATCTTTACCTTTCATAAAGTCAAACTGATCGTCACCTAACAGGTCCTCAGTTCTCCTTTTCTTTCTTTTGCATTTCATAACAATGTTCTAAAGGTGTCCACCCCGTGTGTCGTCTGTGACCAGCCTTAGGGTGCCACATATGTTTCCTGTTCAGATCATTTATGTTTATCGTGAGCGGTAATGACCTTATCACGCTACTTACAGGTACAGCAAATGCTGTTTTCGTTACTGGCCATGTCTTCTCCATATGCCGGCCCGAGGATTTATCCTGTCCCATATAATCGAGATATTTACTTCACAAGCTACTATTCAGTACCCAGCAGAGCGTCCTTTGCACTAATGCCAAATACTCCTTTCCTTCCTTTATACACATGTGTTGCGTGGCCTCCGCAATTGCTCTAATCATTCTTACATTGTTCGAGAAATACGTAATGGAGTCAGAAGGACTATTTTACAGTTCACTTGAAATAACTGATCTCTTGAATTACTCAATAGTGTTTCACAATGAGAAGATTTCATTACGGTCACAAGATTTTTATTTCATTCTTTACGCGTTTTGGTGATTGAAATCATCGTCAATTGGGAGGAATGTCATCTACGTTCGCAGCAGCAAGCAGTAGCGAATTCTTGCAGTGGCATGCAAGATAGCCATGATGTTGCCCTAATAATATTCGACTGAGTTAATTTATTGATATGACGCAGCAACTATGTTAAAACTTCCTGGCAGATTAAAACTGTGTGCCCGACCGAGACTCGAACTCGGGACCATTGCCTTTCGCGGGCAAGTGCTCTACCAACTGAGCTACCGAAGCACGACTCACGCCCGGTACTCACAGCTTTACTTCTGCCAGGTCCCGAGTTCGAGTCTCGGTCGGGCACACAGTTTTAATCTGCCAGGAAGTTTCATATCAGCGCACACTCCGCTGCAGAGTGAAAATCTCATTCCGGGAACTATGTTAAAGATATAAACGGTACTTACAGTCGAAGAAGAACAGTGCTTGTGTGCATTGTCACGTGAAAAACGGAATATCATGCTTTCTACAGTACATAAAATGACAAAATGTGGTGGTTATTTTGGAAAATAATTTACATTTTTCATGAAAGATTTAAGGCCAGGGAATTTACAGCACAGATTTACAGCAAACAGAAGATGACTTAGGACGTGTACGATCATTTTCTGCGTCGTTTGACATCCTTGTATAGAGTGGGTTTCCAATTAATTTATTTGACAAATGGAGAGACAATGAATATTTTAATTACATATTTAATCGCAGGAACAACTGAATAAGCTACTTTTTCATGTCACACAATTTATACTATAGAACAAAATATTCTGTAATAGCGTACTGAGAATTTCATTTGACTTACAAAATTCTGATAATGTTAAAAAGTACACTGAAACTGGATCCACAATCATTATTTACATTGAAACATTTATTCCTGTTCGACACTGTGAGGCAAGATACGTATAAAAAAAGATTGTGTTTACATGGCTGAACAGCGCAACGAAATGGGTTAAGTATTTTTAAAAATATTTAATCGAATTTTAACGAAATTGCTTGGTGTCTTTTCAGAAGAGATCTGTTGTCTTTCTGTAAATTTGAATAGAAAGTATTCTGGATAGATTTATTTTTTTACCCCTTGGTTAAAGCTGGAATGTCTTGAGGCTTTCATGTTTGTGTTCAATTATGGGACCTACATAATTAGTATGTGAGAGCATTTAAATATGACTGTGATGTGTCATAGTGAAGTGAGTTTGAATGTCCTGAATCCAGTATGAAATCTAAGGCCAGTTTTTCCAAAATATTTGGCTGAATATTAATTACAAACAATTTAGTAAATATTAGATTTGTGATTTTGCCACCATTAGGTTTTACATGGTTGTGCAGTCCGTGATAAAATCTGTAGTTCGTTGAGTAAGCTGTATGTATTTTATATCACTGAAAGACATCAGCAATAATAAGACCTAACTTGATTTGTGTTTATTGTCTTTCTTTCTGCTATATTCGCTTTTTATCTTCTTTTCCATTTTTTCATCCAGATTTTCTATGAATCTGGGTGTATAACCATTAGCTGAAACTTTTTGTGTGGTTACATTTACAGAAAGCCCATGATCAGTGAAATAAACTGACACACCTCCTCTGGCCATCGAAACATACACAAATTAGCACCATAAAATGAAGTTTATTGGAGTCAAATAACTAATTTCCGGTAGCTTAGTGCTATGGAAAACGATTTGCGAGTCTAAACCCATTTAGCCGTTAAAGAAATTAAATGAGGATTTGCTTCTGCGATACACTATATTTTTTAATGTAATGTGCTCTTTTCTGCTCTCAGCCAATAACACATAGTGGCAGTATACAAGTCCACGACGCACTAGGTGTCTAAGCTTTTCGTTAGTGAATGCAATCCCCATGTAGAAATATATTACGTCAAACAAATAGGTGGAGTTAGTGTTTGGTCTACTTTATCAGTATCCCCTAGAGAAAACTCTAGTGTCTGTATCTCATCCCAGCTGCATGTGATGCATCTAGATTAAAGAATTTGTGCAACATTAAAAAAAGTGTTTTTTTGCGTTATTGAATTACATCCAGCCGTTTAGCTGATTTTTTTATTTTTTTTTTGGGAGACGTGAAATTTTGTAGAGAGTGTACCGATTAAGAGGAAAAATAAGGCTACAGAAATTGCTCATCAAGTCTCCAACATCGAATTACCTGATCAGCAATACAGATAGCAGCTTCTGCTCTTTAACGTAAGTATATATCCGATGAAAGCTCGATCCCCTACAACATTTAGGAGGTTGCTCCAGGATATTTTCTGAACATTTTGGTGCATATGTATGTCGTCGCCTCCGGTGGCTCTTTCCAGAGTAATTGAATTTCGTTTGGTTTCGTATCCCTGTTTGTCTTTGAACATGTTTCTCGCTGTGAAATATGTGCAGTGCAAATGTCGACGGTGTCTTTTTTCATCATCTGTTGTTGACAAGAGTAGTACCCACTTCACCCGTTTCTGTCTCGGTTTTGTTTTTCTGGCACCGTTTGCTTTACGTCATCAGTCAAACATAGCAGTGTGGATGCGTTTACTGAAGTGCAGTTAGTCGACACGCACTTCGTGTGCAGGTTCACTGAATGCAATGGAAGACCGCTACAACAACGCATCGCTGAACTGTTCCCGCGTCGATGGCAATCACATCAAAGTACTTTTTCATGTGTATGAGGCATGTTTCGTTATCTGTGTTTTTTGTTTTACATATTAGTGGTGCATATTACAGGTTTTTTCATTGTTGTGAAGGTATTTTCACAGAAATGAAAGTAGTTGAGGTTAAAAAAAAAAAGAAACAGAATAAATCAGAATTACACTGTTACCCTGAAACAAGCTACTGGAGACCAAACGTCCTTAATACCATAATATTCAGAAAAATATCCTTGGCTTCAGACGTAGACTGGCTAAGGAGCATACCAAGTTACACTGTAAGTAGACTGTTTAGGTTTTTATATAGGTAACGCCATGTAGCGCTCTGCATGAAAATCACTGACTGTGCTGTGTGCAGTCTGTAGTTGGTTGGCATTGTTGGAACATTCGCCATTGTTCTGTTGGGCAGTTGGATGTGAACAGCGTGTAGCGTTGCGCAGTTGGAGGTGAGCCGCCAGAAGTGGTGGATGGGGCGAGAGAGATGGCAGAATTTTGAGAGAGGACGATCTGGACGTGTGTCCATCAGAAAGAGTAAATTTGTAATATTGGATATCATGAACTGATATGACTTTGGAACATTATTAAGGTAAATACATTGTTTGTACTCTATCAAAATCATTCATTTGCTGACTATGCCTATCAGTAGTTAATGCCTTCAGTAGTTAGAATCTTTAATTTGGCTGGCAGTATTGGCGATCGCTGTATTGCGGTAGTTCGAAGATGTTCGTGAGGTAAGTGATTCATGAAAGTTATAGGTTATTGTTAGTCAGGGCCATTCTTTTGTAGCGATTGTTGAAAGTTGGATTGCGTTGCGCTAAAAATATTGTGTTCAAATGGTTCAAATGGCTCTGAGCAGTCTGGGACTGAACTTCTGAGGGCATCAGTCCCGTAGAACTTAGAACTACTTAAGCCTAAGGACATCACATACATCCATGCCTGAGGCAGGATTCGAACCTGCGACCGTAGCGGTCGTGCGGTTTCAGACTGTAGCGCCTAGAACCGCTCGGCCACACCGGCCGGCAAAAATATTGTGTGTCAGTTTAGTGTTGATCAGAATAAGTAAAGAGAGTAATGTATGAGTACGTTCACTTTTGCTCAGCTGCTTGAAAAGCAAATAACGTAAGAGTTTTTCCTGCACATTCATTCATAAATTTTTCTAAGGGGACGTTTCAACACTTTTCCTCCAGCGAACTTCATCGGCTACTAGGTTTTCAGCTTTCTCCCAGTTTAGATCCACACACTGAAGATCCTTTGCTACACTCTCTTTCCCGGTGTTACAATGTCTTCTTCTGCTTCTGTATCCATGTGCTGGTTTCTACAACAGTGCCTATTTGGGGATTCTTCCATCTTTCATGTGTAGAAGAAGTCCACAAACTACAGTCTTCTATCAGCAACGACTTTGTGCAGGCTATGTACAACATTTCTTCCCAGCACTTTATAATCTGATACGCGATCACGGTAACTGAACTTCAAAAGTAGCCTCAAGCATTAGTGGTGTAAAACATTGAGCTTGTATGCTGATTGTACCGACAATTTCAACGGTAGGAAGCCAGATATTTTTGTGGACTTACCTATACAGTCGAACAGCCATAATGATCGCACCGAACAAGGTGGCGCAGTAGTTAACACACTGGACTTGTTGGGAGGACGACAGTTCAAACCCGCTTCTGACCATCCTGATTTAGATTTTCCGTGATTTCCCTAAATCGCTTCAGGCGACTTCCTTCCCCACCGTTCGCTAATGCTATGGAAAAGATGACTTCGCTGTTTGGCCCCATTCCCCACATCTACCGACAAATCACATGGATTACATTCGTTGGATGACTGGAGAAGCTGCCTCGGTTCTGCTGGTGATTTCCACATATACGTACCCGTTCTTACAGATGGAAATCGGTCATCTTGTAACACCTTCTGTAGCATTATAATTCGAGTAGGTGCATTTCCACTTGTAATGAAAACTGTGTTGGCCCTGTCATTACTTATTTTTAGTCCTACAGAATTGGCCATTCCGTTCAGCTTGTTGGTCACTAGCAGCAACCTTTGTGATGTTTCTACCTGGAGAACGATATCATCAGCAAAATCCAGATTCTAAATTGCTCATTCCAACGTATGCCCATAAAAGAAAACAAAACTGGCTTAATAAAAATCAGAGAAAATCACTTAATGTAACTGTCAAACGAAATTAATAGAAATTTGAGCAGAGACTTATAATTTAAAAGAAAAAAAAATATTTGTATACTGTTTTTGACCACAAAACACCTTAAACATCGAAACGAGATAGAGAAGTGGTCTGCAGACTTTTTTGCTTAAGAGCCAAAATTGACACCATTGGGCGACACCTCGGGCCGCACAGGAAGGAAGAAGGGGGAGGGGAGGGGGGGGGGAGAGCTAGGTTGTGCACCAGTTAGGCCACTCACAGAGATACTCAGTTTTCACCAAACCTTGTTGTTGATAAAAGCTTACCACTTACACATTACGAATCTATTTATTATAGGCTATCACATCAAATATTTTAAATTTAAAGGGAATGTAATGTATCTTAACTATGTGCATTTCTTATGAAGGCTTACAAAGTGACCAGCTTGCCGGACCTAAGAGCGTACTGTGGTCAGTGTCTTCGTTAACAGGGTCCCGTGATAGCTCTTCTTATTTCCAGACACATTTTCTAGGCATCTTCAACCCTTACTAGCTGAAGTAAATATAACAGAACTAAATATAACTAAATATAACAGAACTGTAATGATTTTATATAATATATTTTTATTAATTTGAAATTGTCAAAAAGGGATAAAATGGCAGATGATTGTGTTTGGAAGTCAGTTTCATCTGTTGTATTGTGAGTGTTTTTTTTTTTCAGACGTAACTAACTTTTATTTACGTGAACACCTTGACCATTTTTACGGTTGAGTAATGTGCTCACTTTTCCCGATCGGTTGCTATGTCAGCGTTAGTGATTCACAGAGGAACTGATCAAACTAAAATAAATAACAAGGCACTGCATCTGATGGCCAAAAGACAATGTTTTAGTACTGATATTGTAAGAAGTTATGTTCCGTACAAGTGAGGAAACAAGAATAATACGATTTACTTACCTTACGTCATACGACTTAAAAACAAAACAGTTTTACTAAAATATAATGGAACAAACTTCCTCTGTCAATTTGAATGACAACAATGGCGATGTATATTATTACTAGTCCGACAATTTCTCAACAGGCAGCAGCTCTTTTAAGAGCGAAACATATGCAATTTGCATATTCTTGTCCTGGTCACTTTACCACACCATCCCCCACCGATCTTACTGTCAGTTAGTAATCTACATAAATTAATGTTATATTGATTAATAACAGTTAACTGCAATATGAGACATGATTACAAATGTTTACTACATGATGTGAATGTCATTTTTTTAGTAATTGCAATGTTTTACAACAGCTTTAATTTTATTTCATAGTACTTGCTATAAACATGTATCAATCATATTTGAAACTGAAGGTCTCTATAATGCGCATTAACGGATCGATTTTAGGTCCGCTTGACATTAATAGCAAAGCAGCTTGAGTTGACAACTCTAGAAGACAAACAATAAAATATTCCCAGTCTGCTCCTGGCGTAAGCGGAAAACTTTACTCAGCTAATACTAAAATTCATGAATATCAATTAAAATGAAGCCCGCCTTAAAATATTACTTTTTCTGCAAGTATTTTTGTTTACTACTGTGCAAGAAAAATACACACTTAAGAAGTTCTTAACGTTAACTGGCGCTTTTGGATTCGGCTGTTACTTTCCAGCAGCATGCCGTTATGAAATACCGCCGAGAACCTCGGACGCACAAACACTCGATTCGAGCCGCATATGGCCCGTGGACCGCTGTTTGAGCTAAAGCCGCTGCTGTCAGTAATCCGCAGGAAAGTCACGGCGAAAGGGGAATCCTCCGAATCGAAAGTCGCTTACAAAACAAAGTATTAAAGTGTCCGCTTTGTGCGGCGCGAGTGAGTACGGCCTTTTTGCCCCTACCGGGTGCGTGGTATGACTGCTGATGGAAGAGCGATGTCGGCGCCTTTGGTCGGCAGAGGCGTTAGCGGAGTTGTAACAGCTAATGCGCCAGTGTCCGCCTGCGGTTTCCCACAATTTTCCCCGAGCGCCGCCGCGCAACAATCGCCGGGTCTGTTGTCCGCCCGAATTTCCATTACCGGCAGGTCCCGGAGACGGCACCTGTTGGCGCCCGGGCAGGTGTTAACCAAAAACGACCGTGTAAAACGCATTCTCATTTCGGACGAGGCAGAAAACAGATCGTTCCTATTCCGCCTGTCTACCACCCACCCGTCTCCTCCGTGCCCGTCGCATGCCACACAGGATTACACCTTCCTGCTATGGAGTGCGTAATGTGCCCTGTTCACAGTCTTGTAACGTGAGAAATGACACGTGGAGTGTAACGAAAGCCAGAGCGGCGCCGGACGAAATGTCAGAACGATTTTTCCCGTGTTCAGGACTGGTAGTGACAAGAGAGTAAATGAAATGACGTTCCATAAGGCGTTGGGAGGGTGGGGGAATTGGCCGCGGAGAGAGAGGGGCGAGGATCGGTTGAAGGGATACAGCTCACCCTCATTGCTGACATTATGAGCCAACTCCTCTTATGCAAACGTTAGACATGTCAAACCGAAAAGAAAGCTAAGAAATTATTATTGAGACGTTATTGTTGCTGATGAAGTACTATAGCATGCTGTAATGTTCACAATGATAATATTTCCGCATGAAACGAATCTAGGAGGCAAGGAGCGGAGGAATAGACTTTGAAGTCTTGGGCTTTATTGATTAAATCAACTGCACAAAAAAATGGTTCAAATGGCTCTGAGCACTATGGGACTTAACATCTGAGGTCATCAGTCCCCTAGAACTTAGAACTACTTAAACCTAACTAACTGAAGAACATCCCACACATCCATGCTCAAGGCAGGATTCGAACCTGCGACGGTAGCGGTAGCGCGGTTCCAGAATGAAGCGACTAGAACCGCTCGGCCATACCGGCCGGCTCCACTGGACAGTCACGGCCTTTGAACTGATCGTTTCCAGTTTCAAATGTAGTTAAATCAAATTGTAACGAATTCATATTGGTTTCTTTTGGCACAATGAAACTGTGTAACAGATAAATCTTAAGAATAAAAGTGTCTCACTCATCTTGCATACAAATTTCTAGGTGCACTTGCTGCGTCAAATTCCGGTAAAATTCCAAGCTTTCGATGAGGTCCATCCACAATTTCGTCAGGGACTATAACTGACTGTCGTGAGCTGGAAATGTTCCGTCTTTTATACTCCAAGAACGGCAACCGATTGGCTGGACAGCGTCATGACGGCGCCAGCAGAGGCAATGCGCTCTGCGTTCATAAAGCTTGCTTGCTCCCTTTATCTAACGTAGCTTGCAGCGCCATCCATCGCGTCAGGCGGTGACCTGCGGGAATTATACCTCTGTGACTTTTTCTTGTCGTGTGCATGCTTCCATGCTTTGCTAAGGGCATAGACGGTGTCTCTACTGAAGCTGTTTTCACGAAGTCAATTACGACAACTTCTCTGACCACATACTTCCTGTAGTTCGCACTTCTGTGATTATTGAATAGGCTCTGTTCTGCCACCGCTGACATCCACATCAGCACGAACTGACTGGAAGCTTGTGTCTAAAATGGTTCAAATGGCTCTGAGCACTATGGGACTATACTGCTGTGGTCATCAGTCCCCTAGAACTTAGAACTACTTAAACCTAACTAACCTAAGGACATCACACACATCCATGCCCGAGGCAGGACTCGAACCTGCGACCGTAGCAGTCGCACGGTTTCGGACTGCGCGCCTAGAACCGCGAGACCACCGCGGCCGGCCAAGCTTGTGTCTCTAGTTTCGTTTGTTCTTACACTCGTTGTGCAGAGACTGGTAGAGGACACTCCCCTATGATTTGCGTACGTGTTTTCTCATCTACGTAGTTTGCTTGTGTTGTCGAGACTGTGTTCTGTGTGTGTGTGTGTGTGTGTGTTCATGCGTAAGTGTATGTCAGCTCCTTGCGTATCACCATTTTCTTCTCGCCGGCGCTGCCGTGTTCAGCTGTCACCCCATCGTCGGAGTTGTTGACGTCGCTGTCACTGTCATCGTCGCCGCCACCGCAGCTACTTGCCGCCTCCGTCTTCACGGCCCTACACCCCCCCACCCCAATCCTCTCTCCCCCTATAATCAGCCTCGGTTCCCTGCTAGCTTTGACCAACAATGGAGACTACAGTCAGCTCGTCCCACCTCCTCCAGTTCCTCAACCCCCACATCATCCCACATTCACCAAAAGCCCACAGAAGCGCTCCAATGCAGACCCCACTGCTAGCGCAATAACCAAAAAACCACAAACAGCCACGATCCTGCTGAACCACCAGTCTCGCTGGAATATCTGAAAAATCGTGCTTTTTTTCAAAGCTCCTCATACCACTCAATCTGCCTCACCTCAGTTTTTAGCAAGGTCTTTGAATCCATCCTCTTCCATCGCATCCGCTGCCATCTGCATCAATAGCATCTGGTTCTTATTACCAATTGGCTTCTATTCCTCCTCCTATGCTGATGATCAACTCCTGAACCTCACCCATCTCCTATGCCAACAGCTCTGGAACTGTAAATCTGCCTTATTTGTCTCACTGGATCTAGAGAAAGTAAATGACTGCTTATGTCATTCTAGTCTCCTGTTCAAACTCCAGACTTATACTCTTCCTACCAACTATGTCTGCCTCATTGCATCCTTCCTCTCCAGTCGCCCATTCTATACCCTTGTTATCAACGCCAGTTTCTGTACCTTCCGCCCTACAACAGGAATGCCCCAAGGTCTCATTCTCTGCTCCTCCCCGCTTTTACTTCTTATATGTTGCTGATTTGCCCAAAACACCTCCTCCCATCAGTGTACTGATGATACCCCTTTCCTATCTCTCTATCCTATGCTCCAGCAATACCGACGATCCCTTCAAATCCATCTCAGTCACTTTACCTCCCCTTTAAAGTCAGTACCGCCATTAGACTGTTTTTTATTTGCAGTGTTACATTTACACGATCATGATTTCGGCTTAAAATGCCCTTATGTTTAAATTTATACAGTGCCTAAGATGGCATACTGTCGTATTTCAAATACACTGTTAAACACATTGACTAATAGTGTAAAAATGGCTCTGAGCACTATGGGACTTAATTTCTTAGATCATCAGTCCCCTAGAACTTAGAACTACTTAAACCTAACTAACCTAAGGACATCACACACATCCATGCCCGAGGCAGAATTCGAACCTGCGACCGTAGCGGTCTCGGAGGTCCAGACTGTAGCGCCTAGAACCGCTCGGCCTCTCCGGCCGGCGACTAATGGTGTATTTTAAATACGACAGCAAATAAAAAACCAGTCTAATGGCGGTACTGACTTTAATGAAATATATTATGACAGTGGCCCCACATTATGAAAAATTATTAAGCTTTACCTCCTGTTGTAACCAGTCTGCTTAAGATTATCACTTCCAAAACCCACTTCCATCACCATGACTTCTACTTCACCATTTATGACCATCCCATCCTACTAACTAAAACGCTAAAATGCCTTGGACCAACCTTCGACCTTTTCTGAACAACTATTAGTGTCGCCGGTACCCCCCTTACACCACCCCCTCTTTTGTCTCAACAGCCAATTCTGTCCCATGTGTACTATGACTCCTCCTCTGCTGACAACCAGCTTCTTAATCTTACCAGTCTGCTGATGACACCACCTTTCTGGATCTCTATTCTACCTTTCAACGGTTCCAGGTTACCCTTCAAACCCGCCTCAACCAGTTCCCCACTTGGTGCAAAGAGTGACTCCTTTGCATCTACTCTTCTAAGACTCAAGCAATCATCATAGCTTGTACCATACCCTCCTTCCGGCTCCACGTTTTTTACCCTACCATTTATGGTCGTCCTGCCCACCTCATACCCTTAAATACCTTGGCCTCACTCTAGCTCATCACCACACCTGGACTCCCCATGTCCTTACTATCTAACACAAAGTTCACAATAAAGTTCTGCCTCCTGATACTCCAGTTTGGCCGGGCATGGGGACTGCATCCTTCCACCATCCTTGACACCTACAAATCCTTGATCCATCATTTTTTATGCCAGCGTCGCCTTAGATTTCCACCCCACCCATATGCTATAACTCTCACGAAATCCGCAAACGCTATGTCCTCTGCCTCGCTTTCTGTCTCCATCTCTTATCCCCCACAAAGATCCTGTATGATCTCATCCCCTTCCCACATCTTCTCTTTTTCCTCAAACACATCTGAAACCTGATGTCTCCTATCTTCTCTACCCTCCATTTAGTTTTTAGAAGGGAACTGAGGACATGTAACACAGTGAAGGGAAGAGCATTGTAAAGCGACGAGGATTAAATTTTTAATTCTTTGTTGGTCCAAGTCGTTTCAGAAATTTATTTGCCAGTCTTGTTTTATTATCTGTTGCATTACTTACACTATTAACACTACTTCAATTTCAAAATGGAAACACTACAAGTAAAAGATCTGCACAATGCAAACAGGAACTGAACGCAGGGTCTCCTCCCTGCTGCCAGGTTCCTTGATCGCTGCACCAGCGGTGCTTTCCATGAACAAGTGTTGCCTTATGGATACATATGTAGCCGTCTAAAACTTCTCTTTCCTCGGTTTCTAGGGAAATTTGCTTTGCGGGCCCCATACATGTTGAAAAATGTTCAGTTTCCAATTATACATCAATTCCGTCAGTTCTGAGTCGATGACCCATCATGAATTATAAGAGTAGTTTTCTCAAATTCGAGGTGGGGGGGGGGCCAAAATATTTTACACTCTTTCGTTTTAGATCGTACACAAGAGACCTGCGAAATATGAACCGAATTAACGCCTCCGAGAATTATAGATAATAATAAGTAGATTCTCTTCTGCGTGATTAATTAAGTTCAGGTGTCCATATAAAAAGGTACATCGTCGTGTTCTCGGCTGCTGACTGTTGCAATGAGACGTTGTATTGTGTCAAGTCCCTCATCTAATGCTATGTTATGTGTAAAACGAATTATGGTTGCAAGTTCTCAAACTGATAACTATTTTCTGTTTTCCTAATTTACATCTGCACAAAAGGGGAGACTACTCCATAGCACATACTTAAAATAATCTGTTGCGTTCACTAATCTAATCATTTATGTTCATATTAGACGACAAGATATGCATGCACTCATTTCTTTACGTTACGCCAAATTTTTGAACGTGTATGCTGTGTGACTATATCTACTTATTTTTGGAGTCAATTCGCATTACTAAGATTGTTTTACTGGAAATTAGAAATTTACATTCTGCATCACACACACACACACACACACACACACACACACACACAGACATGCCTTTCACCATGAAGCTACATATTTTGCTGAACCTATTGGAAATGAACATTTGTAAGGGCTGGCAGAAATCAGCATTTTGCACAGAACTCAAGTCTTATGACTGTGACATATAGAAAGTGGGAAGAGAGTGATCCTTCTTGATGCATGCGGGTATTTTTTCAATACCGAAGACCTGAAAGAGTTCCCAAATATGTACTCGTATGTGGGCATAAAATTTCCATTAATTACTTATCAGGCTTCCGGGAGAGTATTGCAGTTCAATGACAATATCTGTGGTCATTATACGTATATACGTATCAGAGCGTGGATGCATTTGTGAAATGGATGGTGGTTGTTGAGAAATGAGACCGGCTGCGGGAAGGCTGCTGAAAGACAATAAATCAATTGTGTTTCCCTGGAAAATTGAGGAGTGGTTCTTTGGTGTGACTTTTGAAACAGTGATCTATCATGTTTGGTATTTTAGACATTTGTGGCGAAAACTGTTCTAGAATCACCTGGAGATGGTGTTGAAACCTCCCCTTAGAAAAATTAATGAATTACTGTACTGATAAACCTCTTACGTTATTTGATTTTCAAACAGCTGAGCAAAACTGAACGTACTCAGACATTTCGCTCTTTACTTATTCTGATCATCACTAAACTGACACATAATACTTTTTTACCGCAACGCAATCTGACTCTTAATAAACCCTACAAAAGAATGGCCCTGGCTAACATTAACCTATACCTTTCATGAATCACTTACCTCACAAAAATCTTCGTTACTCGAACTACTGCAACACAGTGAGCGCCAGTACTGCCAGCTAAATAAAAGATTCTAACTACTGAAGTCACTAACTACTGATAGGCATACTTAGCAAATGAAAGATTTTAATAGAGGACAAACAATGTATTTACCTTAATAGTATTCAAAAGTCATAATATATATATCAGTTCATGACATCCAGTCTTACAAATTTACTCTTTCTGATGGACACACGTCCACATCATCCGCTCTCAAAACTCCGCCATCTCCCTCCCCACATCCACCACTGCTGCCGGCTCACCTCCAACTGCGCAACGCTACGCGCTGTTTACATCTAACTTCCCAACACTACAATAAAGAATATTCCAACAATGCCAACCAGCTACAGACTGCAGACAGCAGACCTAGTGATTTGCATATAGAGCGCTACGTGACGTTACCAACATAAAAACCTAAACAGCCTTCTTGCAGGTTTATATGTCGACGCCGTGACAGGAGCCGTTGCAGCGTTCCTTTCTGGGGCGAGAGGCGAGCCGCAGTTTGTTACTATTTCTCTCCCCCCCCCCCCCCTCTCTCATTTAATTTGCCGTAGCTTCCATAGCTACAAATGCCTATAATTTCAA
This sequence comes from Schistocerca gregaria, assembly GCF_023897955.1. Taxonomy (NCBI): domain Eukaryota; kingdom Metazoa; phylum Arthropoda; class Insecta; order Orthoptera; family Acrididae; genus Schistocerca; species Schistocerca gregaria. The sequence continues at coordinate 407,325,226 of NC_064924.1, read as the reverse complement.
TAATGAAGCAATAAAATATGCAAGATGAATTCGCTAAATAGGCACAAACTGCTCTAAACAGAACTTGAAGGTGGAGATACAAAATATTTGACAGGGTAAGTTTCTGTCATGACCATACGAAACTACAATCTTCACAAGCATCATTTGATGCACTAATTAACCAGCTGTTCTGTTGAAGTACAATGTCCAATATTTACAAAACTATTTTTCCATCAGAGTCTTGAGTAACCCTTCTGTCCTACTCGATGATGTTGACTGCTTCAGCTGAAAACACGAACTGGGACAGAGTGCTTCCAAATTCGGCCCTATATTGACCTCTGTGCGAGGGCACTGCAGTGTGAGAGAGATGGTCTTCAGCAGTATCTCCTATTCGTTGTTTCAGATTGCAGCGAGACATAATAAACTTTGTGGTATCGACATACGTTGCCGACTATGGTGTGGCGCAACGATCTTTGGACGGCACCACAGTTAAAATGACTGAAAGCGCACATGAGAACACATGAAGCTGTTGGAAATGCTCTGTCTGCACTAGGTTTTTCAAAAATGGTTCAAATGGCTCTGAGTACTTTGGGACTTAACTTCTAAGGTTATCAGTCCCCTAGAACTTAGAACTACTTAAACCTAACTAACGTAACATCACACACATCCATGCCCGAGGCAGGATTCGAACCTGCGACCGTAGCGGGCTCGTGGTTCTAGACTGTAGCGCTTAGAACCCCTCGGCCACCCCAGCCGACTAGGTTTTCCAGTGGTACAGCTGTAGCGAACTGTCAACACTTGTTGAGCCTCAATGTGTGTTCGGGGTATATGTTGTCGAGATACCTCCACACGAAAACTCGGAAGTGAGCTGGAGTACCGTCATGTAGTAGCCACAGAACCCTTCGTCGCATCAAAGGCACTCCTTCTAGCAGGGAAGGCAGGGTCAACCTCAAGAGGTGAGAGACGCCTGGCCTATGAGGTGTTGTGGTTGGCTGATTGGCCCCACCAGGCAGTCACCAATAGTCACCGATGCTGACGGATGAGTGCCACAATGCCACGAAAAAGCACTAGAACAGACATAACATTACAACTTGCCTTGTGTGTTCTCATGTGTCCTTTCAATCATTAATACCTACACAGCATATACAGTCCTTTACCTGGCTGGAATGCTACTGGACAAGCTGCATACTCATACACGATGGAAGGTTCTCACACAATTAACTGAAAAATAACCCGTGTTAAACGAAACTTATGATTTCTAGAATTCCTTGTAATCTCCGAGACACTCACTTTTCATGATACCTTTATTCTCCGAAATTTCACAGTGAAACTTGGAAATTGTTAGATACACAAAAATGTAAACGCTTGTTTTAAAATTCTACACTGGAAACATTGTGGCGATACGCACATGTCCAAGAAAGAAAAAAAGAGGAGAAGCCACATCGTTCAATGTCTGAAGGGCATTGCATTCCTTTTCCTATCTCATAAAGGCCATACAAAGTTCCTAATATGCCATTGCACTCTTACGAGCTGGAAAAAACACTTATACAAACATCGTTACAACACCAGCCAAAGACATGAGGTGATGAACGACAGCGACTCCTAGCTAAAATGAAGTCGAGCATTAGAGACAAAGTGAGTTAAGGGTCGGCGGAGAGGCGACAAAATCTTTTATGATTGATCTCACCTATTATCTGAAGTCATTGCATGTTTTAATGCCAAGGGAGAACCATTAGGTAAAAAATATGGCGAAAAAGTTGATGATGTCAAAAACAGTAATCCTATGGAAAAATCAGGTTCAGGTTCATGATACAGACAATTTCCCGTAAAGCAAGGCAGTTGTTTGAGAACCAGACACGGCTGACTACGTTTAAGTCACAGAAATTCCAAGAAACTGCACGACTACGAAGATTTAGATTTATTTGTCTGGCCATATTCAGTTTTGGCTGCTAATGTAGCGTATTACTGCCAGCTTGACCTGATGTACGTGCACTGTAGCACCCAGCTCAACGACCTGTTTGTCTAGTCCAGGCAGTTACGAGAATCTGGTAAATGTTACCTCAAGAACAATATCCTCAAATGCACAGACAAGCCGCTGAAGTTATTTCAGTGGTAGGTTCAACACATGTGTGCAAGCGTTTACTTTCTGTTGTGTAAGTGACGAAGTTCCAGTAATGTTCAGATTTTAATCTGCTGAATTCCCTGTGATTGGCTGTATCATGAACCATTGCAAATATATTACATATTATAAAATCGAAACTGGTATAAATATGTAAGTATCACGACTCAATATTAAATGCCTGTATGTAAGGCTTTTTGTAGCTCTGCTCGCCCTGTTACCACGGTCTAGTGTAGGCCTACTAATTTAATCGGGTAGTAAAACATTTGTCAGAAAAATAAAAAGCTGAAAATAAAACACGCGATAAACTATTGCTTGCAGAAGCACACTACAATATTCGCCTCTTATAAGTAGTCGCAGAAACGTGTGACATATCTTCCTCAGTTTCCCACATGTGGAGCCTTCAGCATATTTCTGTCTCAGTTTCACAGCTGCTCGGAATGGGGAGGGGGGGGGGGGGTGGAGGGAAGACGGAGTGCTGAATAAACTCGGCTGCACTCACCGAGCGTCAGCGTGCTTTGGAGGTGCAAATGTTGTACAGGCCTGACTTATCAATCCAGTAGTCGGATCATGCAATGTTTCTGAATATAGGCAATTAACTTTGGGTAGTGATAAATGTAACGCAGGTCAGTCCAACAAACACGATCCTCACTTAGGCTAGTGTTAATACCACATGTGTACTCCAGCCAATAACGGTTTCCAAAGAAATCCCTGAATAAGTACATCGAGCTCCAATAGTTATTGGATTCTGGTGGTGGCCCTGAGTATCTCTTCGCGCGATACCACCTGTGCTCTGATGACGAGAGGAAAGGACCCTTTCATTTTATCGGTAATAAAATACATTGAGTAAGAAAGTGCCAGGTCTAGAAATGTCCGTAAGCGGCAAGTATAATGACAGGCCACCTAATTTAAAGAGTGCGGCTATTTCATTCAGATTTATCCGTTTGTTCTCCTTTACAAGCCCGTCCACTAACTAAATGTTGTCGTCCGTTATTATGAGGTGATCTTGCCCTGGTCTTGAGGCATCCTCCACAGCAAGTACATCGTTTTTAATCTTCCTACGCCACTCGTGTACTTGCTGCAACGACGAACACAAATCACCGTACTACACTGTCATTCTGTGATGAATTTGGATTGGTCTGACATCTTTACTAGGCAAATAACGCATCACAGATCCCTGCTTAATCCAGTGCATGTTGACTTCGGGTCGCCCAACTTGTCGTCGACGTTTCTACCTTCTCCTTCCATCTGGTGGTAACTTTCTGAACCTCAAGGAATGCCACTGCCGCCTACCAACTCCGTCACACAAGTTTTCGAAATTTTATGGAATTTCCAAGGTTTTCATTGGAATCACCCTTGTGAACTGTCCTCCTGCCGCCGTGTTTAAAGTATACCGTACATGACCAAATGGTGCTATCCAAAACCGGCGATGAGGTATCTGTGGTACACCACAGGCCATAGAAGACAGAGGTGATCAGTAGCTGCAGTGATGTGTATGGGCGAATAGAAGTTGAACAACTGACCACACTGATAAACCAAAGGGCTACCAACAGTGCCTCCTCAACGACCGTTCAGCAAACATAGCTGTGTATGGGCCTTCACACAGGCGCCTGGTTCATGCATTCATACTAACTGCTGTTCATTGGCGACGAGGGCTGGCATTCACATTCCAGTACCGGTACTGGACGTACACTGAGTGGCAATAGGTGGCTTTTCAGATGAATCACGTGTTGCGCTCCATCGGACAGATGGCAGTTGTCATGTACAGGATGAAATGTCTGAAAGTAAACACCCTGCAACAATCGTTGAAAGGCTCTACGCCAGATGGGGGTGTGTTATTGTCTGGAGAATGTTTTATGGCATTCACTGAGTGATCTCGCCGGCCGCGGTGGTCTTGCGGTTAAGGCGCTCAGTCCGGAACCACGTGACTCCTACGGTCGCAGGTTCGAATCCTGCCTCGGACATGGATGTGTGTGGTGTCCTTAGGTTAGTTAGGTTTAGGTAGTTCTAAGTTCTAGGGGACTGATGACCACAGATGTTAAGTCCCATAGTGCTCAGAGCCATTTGAACCATTTTTGAGTGATCTCGACATTCTGTAAGGCACAATGGATCACAGAAGTGTGCATCTATCCTTGGGGACCATCCCCATCCCGACACATTGTTTGTTTCTCCTCGACACGATGGCATCTACATGCCGATCAATGTAAGGTATTACTCAGGTCGCAATGTACTTGTATCGTTCGAAGAGCATCAAAATGAGTTTACTGAATGTACTCCTCTGGCTACCAAACCCCAGATTTAGCCTAATAGAGAATTTGTGGGACCCCCATGATCGACCTGTATGCATTATGGATCCTCAACCGAGAAACTTAGATCAGCTGGCCACCGAACTGGAGTGAGCATGGCTTGACATCCCTTCCAGTACGTTACAGAATCTGAATGGAACTCTACCAGCACGTCTCGCAGATGTACGTACCACGATGGTGGTTATTCATGCTTTTGAGATGTGGTTACATTAATGGGACTGGACAGTGTAGGTGTGGTAAGGTGGGGGTAGGGTTGGTGGTAACTGCTGCGGGAATAGGGGCTTTTGTACAGATATTTCAATGCATGTGAAATTAATTCAAATACAACGAGGGTGAATACACAATTTGATTCTTGTACTAGAAATGCAGACGATCTCTACTTACTTTGTCTAGCAAGGAATGAGGCATCTCCTTCCTGCTGCCGTTTCTCAACACAAGAAAAAGAAATATACATCAATTAAAAACATGTACAATGAGGTCATTAAGGAGACAGCAATAAGTACATCACTGGCCTACGAGAACCGCAATGAGCATACTTAACTTGACACCTAGCTGTGGACAAATGGTACATGGAAACTAAATCCATATACATTATAAAAGTGTATGTATGAATGTATGTTCCACATCTACTAAACCACTGGATCGATTTCAGCCAAACATGGTACGTATATCACATACTGACCCACCTCTCGAAGGAATGAGGGCGAGGGTGGAAAAGAAGTACGAACCACAAAGCTCTATAGCAAACAGTATCCGTCCAGTGTTTGAAAATGACAGCACTTAGTGACTTAGTGCCATGCCAGATTCACACATAATTTCAAACCATTACGAGACGTTTTCATGTTATGTTTTATTAGAATTTTTACGGAACTGCACACATAAATTTAACTGCAGTAGGCAACAAGGCTTAGGCTTTGCTTATATCGCCTCTCTATTCGCAACAATTAATTTAACGGGCAAAAACAGTTATAGTTTCGTGCTACTTCTGATTATCTTAGAGCTAGCTGCGAATTTAGATAACGTAAGTGAACAATTACAAGTAAAACTGCACCCATTTTTAGTAACATTTATGCCTGCGTAGTAACCCTAATTATCGTCGGCATATATGTGAGCCGCATTTATGAGCTTGCAGAATATACACGATTCCAACAGTGTATTAAATATACTTTACATTTTTTTTCAACAATCCCGACCACATCTTTCATCGTAAAATCAAAGGATTTTCATTAAAAAAAAAGGAAGAGATGGGGAGAGAGAGGGAGAGAGAGAGAGAGAGAGAGAGAGAGAAAGAGAGAGAGAGAGAGAGAGAGAGAGAGAGATGGGCAGAGACAGGATAGGAGGAGATGGACAAAGACAGGAGTAGGAGGTGACACATAGAGAGAGAGGGGGAAGAAAGATATGGGTTAATAGAAGACTGAAATAAATACGTACTCAGGCAAGGCCGAGTGGTGAACTAGTGAAGCAATAGAATGGACACTAACGTACATACATACATTATACAGGAAATCTACATGGAGCATATTGCTCTGCTGCAACTACCCACCCAGGGAGCTCTTCGTAAGGGTCTAACCAGAGTGGAAACTGTAGAGTAGGTAGCAATGGAGAGTAAAGACAAGGTGGCTTCCTCTGCAGGAAGCTTCTCACATCTCGGCGTGGTGGTGGCGAGGGAGACGGACCGAGAACGACTTCTTAACTGCCATGAGACTCAGCACTAAGCACAGTCACCTTAACAACGGGATATAGGCTGTTTTATAGCTTCGCTGAGGAACAGGTCTCCTAAAACACCTTGCCCAGACATTAGCTCCAGTGAGAATGACGTTAAAAGTACCATCCCAGACACTTCACTTGCTCAAGGCAAGGGCGAGCATCTCTCACACTGGCAAGACATCGCCACATAGTGTCGAAGGCAGCGGAGGTGCATTGTGTTCAGTAACCCTGGCTCAAGGCTATCGTGACTCTATAGCATCCTTCTGCCTAACGCCCATATTTGGCCCCCTCTTTAACGTTTCTAGACTTCCGAGAAAGTTTTTCCACCCCTATCTGAAATACTGCAGTTAATTTTATGAAATGCTCTATGAACTTTACACTTCGTACGATGAAATTAACAGTGTGAAACACAATTAGCGTTCCACTTCTCCGGAATACAGCAATTGTCTCTCATGACAGAAGTTTGAAAAATGGCTCAATGGTGCCTAAAAACTACCTGTGTAATGATACGAAAGCGTGTCGGCCTACGACGTCACTCTCAGGCTCGGCGGCACTTCAATCAGCATGCGGAAAAAAAGGTGGAGAGGTTCATGTGAGGTGTAAGGTGGGTTAATGATGTCACACTGGCGACGCATTTCACCACTGTGGATGTGTTACACAATGGGGAGGTACTCACCCCCTTCCAACCATTCCCTTCCCCTCATCTCAACCCTTCTCTTGCCGCCTCTGTGATGGAGGCTAGCATCGCGTCGCCCAGAGTTGAAATCACGCGGTTTCTTATGGGCAGCCGGGGAAGACATTTCAGACACGCCACCGCTCATAATTGACGCTAAAAGGCATAAACGGCGTCAACGAAACAACCCATACTCTTGGGACACTGATCCCCACACATTTTGCCGTGGAAAACTATAGTTCTCAGTGTGATGCACAACAGGACGCCATTCTTGACAACCGTTGACACTGCTGACAACTCCCGGACAAGCACAAGCACAGTTTTTGCTCTAGTGCACATGATACCACCACTAGGTATCGTTCAAACACAAAATTCGAACTTGAACCCAAGCAGCAAAGGGTTTTTATTATTCTTCACTCGCCTATTTCGTGCCGACATGTGGTGTGATCACCGGAGTGTGCGACATGCGTAATTGAACTTGCACTTGCGTGAATAACAGGGAAAAGAATCCCTGGAAGACCCAAAGAGTTTGGTAACATGCCCGGTGCCACCTGCGCTACTTTGTTGGGAAATTTAAAAATGTCCCTGTACAGACACAGCCATTCATTGATTTCCAGGGGACGATGTAGCAGGCAACCATGTGTGACATGTGCGGCACTCCGTCTCTGAATTAGCGACTGCTGGCATCATGCGAAATCCGAAACTCGTCGAAATGGATGCTTACCATGCAGGCGCCTCGCCTTGTAATGGTTGTCTCTGAACATTTTCAAGGTGCCAAAGAAAGGTGTGCAGTTGGCAGCGAGGGTGTTGCGGAACTTGGGGGTCCGTTTTCACACAGAGATGCCAATGTCACAAACCCCTCCTTTCCCCACCCCTAGTCCCCCATGATCACGCTACAGGAGAGTGCGAAAAAGGAGGACTGAAAAGCAAAAATACGCTTTGCTGCTTCAGATCACATTCAAATTTCGCAGAATGGGTTTAAACAGCCCCTAGTGATTCCTTCCTGTACACCAGAGCAAAAATTGTGGACCTGATGCATTCCAGCGGCAAGTGATCATATTCAGTAAGGTTGCATACCACGTTGTCCACCTGTTGCTCATCACACTGCGACATTTCGTTTTCGACAGCGAAATGTGTGTAAAGCTACGCCCCAAGGACGCTGTTTGTAACACCACGTGAAGGCCTTTCTGTGACGATTCTGAACGACTGTGTGCGTGGAATGCTTTTCTCCACTAAGCATAAAAACCACGTAATTTCAACGCTGCGCGTCATGGTTCTGACCTCCATCGCAGAAGCGTCAAGAGAAGGGCTTAAATGTGGGTAAGAGACGTGTGACGACCTTCTCATTGTTCGAATCGTCCACTGAGCAAGTTGTGATGGGATTTTGTGCCATTGTGACACTATTACCACCCCTTACACCTCACATAAACTTCTGAGGTCTGTCCTTGCTATTTTAGCATCGGGGAGGCCATTGGTGACGTCGCAGGGTGCAATGTTTTTGCACCGTACTGAGGTAGATCGCAGGGACCTTTGAACCAAATTTCAAACCTGTCTCACAACAGGAGACAATTACAAGGTTTCGAAATAGTGACCCTTTAATTCTATTGCACAGTGCAGATGTGGTGCAGGGTGAAGAGTGATTAGCTGCTATGGCAATTCACAATTATTTTGTTTAGTTGGACAATTAAAGAATAGCACAACTAGGATAAGCCATTTCAGTTAATTATTAGTTAATTATTTACCATCAATGTATTCATTATACATCACCTGTTAACTTCTCGAATTGACAATACCCTCTTAATATTTATACTGATCAGCCAGGACATTATGACCACCGAATTATTATTGATATAAAGCGGTCCACGAGACAGTAGCGCCATCTGGTGAAGAGTTACTGTTAGTCAGACGCAAACGGTGCATGTACGAGGGTTGACTGAAAAGTAATGCCTCCACTTTCATAACTCTTCAACAGTTGGTAGCATTGGTACGCGGCAGGTACTGGCTTGTTCCAGAGCCTCTTCTCTAGAGCTCCAGTTGGCGTGAAGCCTTAGCATCAAACGGTTGTACAATTTTGGTAAACATTTTTGGAAATAGAGTATTATATTTTAACTAAAGTTCAGTCTTGATCATAACACTTATGTCTCAGTAACATAAGTGATCGGTTTCGGTTATATTTATATAACCATCTTCAGACCCATGGCTTCCTTGGAGGATGGTAGGCGGAGCTCTCCTTAGCTTCTACGAAGTAAACTGATCAGTTGGTTCGGCACGAGCATTTCGGATACAGCACGACTTGTCTGGTTTCGAGGAGTGATGTGGTGAGTGTCTTCAACACGTGGAGAAACCAAGGTGACGTAACTTCCAGACGTCGGGGGGTTGCGCGACCACCACTCATTATTGATGTAGGACGTCGTAGGCTGGGCAGAATCGTAAAAGAAGGCAGGAGGGGAACTGAGGCAGAACTATCATCAAAATTTAATGCTGGTCAGAGTACACGTGTGTTGTGTCTGAACACACAGTGCACCGAACACTCCTTACGACGTGTCTTCGCAGCTGACGGCGCATGCATGTGCCATTGTTAACATGATGACATCTGCAACTGCAACGGGTGCATGACCATCAGTAGTGGATGTTAGCGCAGTGGTAGAACACTGCATGGAGTGATGAACAGCGGTACGTTCTTCATCATGCCAATCGGAGGACGCGAATCCGTCGTCTCCCAGGGCAACAGCTCCCTGCCACCTGTATTGAGGGTCGGAGACAAGCAGGGGACTGTCCATTATGCTCTGGAAAACATTTATCTGGACATCCATGGGTCCAACGGAGCTCGTGCAAGGTACCATGGCGGCCAAGGAGTATCGTACACTGGTTTCAGGCCACATAAACGTGTTCATGACGATCATTTTCTCCGACGGCAGTGCCATTTATCAACACGATAATGCACCATGTCACGAGGCCAGGAATATGATGAGCGTTTGAAAGAACACAGTGGCGCGTTCAAATTGATGTACTGTCGCCTGAGTCTCCAAATCTGAACCCGATCGAAGAGATCTGCGATGTGATTGAACTTGGCGTCAGTGCTCATCGACTCCTCCACGGAATTTACGGGAAGTGGGTGACTTGTGTGTGCGACCTACCAAAGTTTCCTTGCTTCGATGGCACTAAGGGTCACCGCAGTTATCAGTGCCAAAGGTGTACATACAGGCTATTAGGTAGGTGGTCACAGTATTCTAGTTGATCAGTGTATATTTAAACTATGTGTGTTTAAAGAGAAGACGGCAGCTGCAGACTTTCACCCCCACTTTGAAAATGAAGTACTCCATAGGCATAACATATAACCACGTCGTACTTTTAGAAATAGGCACTCCCTGAAAAACCGTTATTTTCAGTCAAAGTCTTGCCTGGATCTTGCCTTCTTGCACATGCACTTCAAGCTGTTCCAACACAGCTAAAAAAAGTGTATGCCGCTTTCTATAATTCTGATAGCGTATCCTGATGTCTAAAAAAAAAAAAAATAAAAAAAAACGGTTCAAATGGCTCAGATTACTATGAGACTCAACTGGTGAGGTCATAAGTCCCCTAGAACTTAGAACTACTTAGACCTAACTAACATAAGGACATCACACACATCCATGCCCGAAGCAGGATTCGAATCAGCGACCGTAGCTGTCGCGCGGTTACAGAATGTAGGGCCTAGAACTGCTCGTCCACTCCGGACGGCCCATTTTCTTTCCTTTTGGTAATTAGTGGAACTGAGGATCAGCTAAAAAGGGTCGAAACCATTTTTACAATAAAACGAAATACTTACCTAAAAGAGTCTGTCTTACCAAAACACAAATTACATTTATTCAGTGGCACTAGCAATAACCTCCAATATATTAATGAAGTACAATTTTCAACCAAGGATAATTGGATGACACCATCAAAGGTGCTAAAAAAGGTATTTTGGAGGACAATTAACCCATAATTACTGCACTAAGCAGACACGACGCACAGACCAGCTAGCAGACAGAGGATTTAGCTCGTAATGAAGGCAGACAGTTGTTCATTTATGTGAGCCCCGGTCTGTTTGCAGTCGGAGCTGCGCACAGGAAGTTGGCGCGCTGACAAGTCCCGGTAGGGCAGGGTGTGGAGAAAGCGCCGACTCGCGCTTAATGAGCACCGCGCTAGCCGTGGCCCCGGCTGCGCTTCACGCGGTAATTGTTCGCCGGCTGCCGGCTGGTGTGAAGACATTACTCAGCGGGCGACACGGCGCCGCGTCTCCGGCGGCGCTGCCGGAAACCCACGGCCCGTCCCCCGTCTGACTCCACAACAGGTGCGGCGGTGCACAACAACCGTTTACTCTCGCTGTGGTTGTGTCTGCGGTGAAGGGCTCTCAGCTGTCGGGTTATCAGCGCTCCTGCTACGCTACTGGCCATTAAAATTGCTACACCAAGAAGAAATATAGATGATAAACGGGTATTCATTGGACAAATATATTATACTAGAATTGACATGTCATTACATTTTCACGCAATTTGGGTGCATAATCCTGAGAAATCAGTACCCAGAACAACCACCACTGACCGTAGTAACGGCCTAGATAGGCCTGGGCATTAAGTCAAACAGAGATTGGTTGGCGTGTACATGTACAGCTGCCTATGCAGCTTCAACACGATATCACAGCTCATCAAGAGTAGTGACTGGCGTATTGTGACGAGCCAGTTGCTGGGCCACCATAGACCAGACGTTTTCAGTTGGTGAGAGATCTAGAGAATGTGCTGGCCAGGGCAGCAGTCAAACATTTTCTGTATCCAGAAAGGCCCGTGTAGGACCTGCAACATGCGGTCATGCATTATCCTGTTGAAATGTAGGGTTTCGCAGGGATCGAATGAAGGGTAGAGCCACGGGTCGTAACACATCTGAAATGTAACGTCCACTGTTCAAAATGCCGTCAATGCGAACAAGAGGTGACCGAGACGTGTAACCAATGGCACCCCATACCATCATGCCGGGTGATACGCCAGTATGGCGATGACGAATACACGCTTCCACTGTGCGTTCACCGCAATGTCGCCAAACACAGATGCGATCATCATGATGCTGTAAACAGAACCTGGATTTATCCGAAAAAATGACGTTTTGCCATTCGTGCACCCAGGTTCGTCGTTGAGTACACCATCGCAAGCGCTTCTGTCTGTGATGCAGCGTCAAGGATAACCACAGCCATGGTCTCCGAACTGATAGTCCATGCCGCTGCAAACGTCGTCGAACTGTTGTTTCAGATGGTTGTTGTCTTGCAAACGTCCTCATCTGTTGACTCAGGCATCGAGACGCGGCTGCACGATCCGTTACAGCCATGCGGATAAGATGCCTGTCATCTCGACTGGTAGTGATACGAGGCCGTTGGGATCCAGCACGGCGTTCCGTATTACCCTCCTCAACCTATCGATTCCATATTCTGCAAACAGTGTTTGGATCTCGACCAACGCGAGCAGCAATGTCGCGATACGATAAACGGCAATCGCGATGGGCTACAATCTGACCTTTATCAGATTCGGACGCATTTCTCCTCCTTCCACGAGGCATCACAACAACGTTTCAGCAGGCAACGCCTGTCAACTGCTGTTTGTGTATGAGAAATCGGTTGGAAATTCTCCTCATGTCAGCACGTTGTAGGTGTCGCCAAGGGCGCCAACCTTGTGTGAATTCTCTGAAAAGCCAATCATTTGCATATTACAGCATCTTATTCCTGTTGGTTAAACCCGCGTCTGTAGTACGTCATCTTCGTGGTGTAGCTATTTTAATGGCCAGTAGTGTAGTTCGTCAAGAACACGGAAAATATGGATAAAAGTGACAACTTTAAAGTGTTATGGTTATCAACGGCATATAAAAGTAAGTGAAACAATAGACAATAATACACTGGTGTAAATATAAACAGCTAATTCAAGAAGTTGTGCGACATTAACAACAGTTGATACGCGTGTTTCTACATACGAAATAACATTTGGATGGAACTCATGTCAGCTTTAAATGCAGGCCATAATGGTCGCCTGAAGCCTCTCTCCTGGCCTCATGATCATATTGGTTGGACCCAAGAGAACTGGAAAACCGTGGCCTGGTCAAATGAGTCCCGATTTCAGTTGGTGAGAGCTGACGGTAGGGTTGGAGTGTGGCGCAGACTCAGCGAAGCCATGGACGCAGGCTGTCAACAAGGCAATGTGCAAGCTGGTGGTGGCTTCACTTCATATTTTTGTTGGCTGTGGTTAGATGGTATGGACTAGGTCCTCTGGTCCAACTGAACTGATCATTGACTGGAAATGGTAATGTTCAGCTGCTACTTCGAGATCATTTGCACCAGTTGACGGACGGCATTTCCTCATACAACGCTGGATTTTTTATGGGTGACAATGCGCAAAGTCACCGGTTTGAAGACTTACAGGACAGTTCGAGCGAATGATTTGACCACGCAGATTGCTCAACCTGACCGCATCGAACACTTGCGGGACGTGATCAGAAGGACAGTTCGTTCACAAAATCCTGCATAGGCAACACTTTCACAATTATGGACGTCTATAGAGCGTGGCTCAGTTTTTCTACAGAGAAATACAAGCCTCCTCAAACTGCTGCACTACTCCAGACAAAAGGAGGTCCGACACGATATCAATAGATACCCCATGACTTTTCTTGCCTCAGTGTACTTAAATCACAGAAAAAATTGACTACATTAATAATTTACGAAATTAAGCAAAATTTTAGTAGAATTTCAGTTTCCAAGTTACACCTGTCATACGTTCAAAATCAATTTGCGGTCAAAAGTCGACTGTTACTACAATACTCACACGGAATCAAGTCATCATCCTCGTCACAACGAACATATTCTTCATGAGTTCATTGCACGCAATTAGAGCCCCTAATCCAAACTTCATTGTACTCCGACTTTGAGAAGGTGTCATTGCAATACTAACATTCATTGTCCTTGCTTCTTCACTGTTTTCTCTAGAAGCCTACCTCTTGCACTTTAGTGGTAGTTTTGTTTTATCAGAAGATCAGCTGTGGCAGTGCCGCATCGCGGGAATATCGCCAGCAGAAACAGCTGCGAAGAGACCCACTGCCAACAAATGAGTTAAAGAACATCATCAAAAAATTTGAAGACACTAGTGGATTAGGTAGTGCAGCAGGGAGAGGAGAGGAAGGCACCCCACTCCCATGGTAGTTGTTGATGAAACTGATGTAGCTGTAGTCGAGCGTGCAGCACATGTCTCAGATTATGCAGCCAGTGCTCGATCACGGAGATCATCTTTTGCCTGGTCAACAGCTCAAAAGATTTTTTGCCAAATTTTATAATGGTATCCCTGCAAGATTTATAATAGGCACCAAATAAAGCCCCGAGAGAGGCTACAACTCCGTGACCTTGTCCTTTTGTTTTAGGCACAGGATGACATGTTCCAGGGAATATTATTTGGGGCGACGACGCACATGTTACTCTGCACGGTGGAGCAAATGCACAGAACTGTCGCATACCGTGTTCCACTCCGGCAGATGTTGTGTAGGAACGTCCACTGTACGCTAATTATGTGATTGTGTTTTGCGGTATCACAAGCTCCTTTATTCTCGGCCCGTTTTCATTCGAGGACATGACACGTTGCGGGCTTGTTAAATGTAGAGTGACATCTGCATGTCATGAGGACATCCTTGTGCAACACGTGATTCCAGCTATATAAGAAAGCAAGTGTGTCCTCAGCAACATTTTCATACAAGATGAGGCGACGCAACATGTCGCTTGCCAGATGAAAGACTTGCCTCGAGAAACCTTCGATAATGATCGTATCATTTCTAGGCCATTTCAAGGTGTGTGGCCTTTCAGGCCCCCCCTCCCCCACCGCCCCCCCCCCCTCCACTGAAACCCACGTGACTTCTGGTTGTGGAGATATCTGAAAGATTGTATGTATCAGGCATGTATCCGGACTCTTCCTGATCTGGAGGATAACATACGACGACATATGCTTTAATTACATCTAATATGCTCCGAGCAACTGTTGACCATGTCATGTTACAGACGCAGCATTTTGCTGAGGTTATAGATCATGCTGCAAAAACGCCATAACTTGTGAACATATCTTAATGAACATGCCAGAACCACCGCTATCACGAGTTTGTGCGTTTCTCCCCTTTTCTTGCACCCACACCGCATACCGAGTGCTTACAGCGCTGTATTTTCACCTGGTGGCAGAAACTGCAACTATTATTTCATTCAGCATACTCTACGAGCAGAGCAATTAATGAATGTACCTGCGATGTTTCAGCATCCTGCGATGCATACATCCAGCATTGCATCACATGGAACAACGCCAGTTTAATGACAACCACCAGGTACTAGTAAGTGGGCAACTGAACAGACTTTGGTCATCTTGCAAGCAGTTATGATACTCGGTTAGATGTAGGAATTGCTGCTCTGGTACGATACGGTTCTCAAGCGTTCTCGAGAAATCGGATTTACCGTAGGAGAGCATCAACTGCCCATCAGAAGCGTTAGCAACCAGTTAAATTGGCAGGCGTGAAGTCTGATCCTAGTACGCCCCAAATTCCTCTCTCTTTTCTAATCTTTCAGCAAACACTTGCATCATTACTACGAATCATGTGTTTCCTGAAACGAACAATAATCGTAATGACAGTCATAGTAGTAAGTACGTGGAGAAGTGTATTGATGAGCCAAAACACAATAAGTACTGCCCACAGCGATGCCGCCTGGTAGCATTGTGAGCCTGTGAGTCTGGAAGGAAAGGGCAGAGATGGATGAAGAACCATTCTGGTGACGAGACGAGCAGCAAATGGAGAAATTCGCTGACGTAAGCGACTTTGACCAAATGCAAATATTTATAGCCTGCCCTCTGGAACGAATACGTTGGAAATGGCATAGCTGGTCTGCTGCTCGGGTATTACTGTCATGAGCATCTATATAAAGTGTTGAAGGATGGTGAACCCACGAGTAAAGGTGACAAAATGTTGGACGTACATGAAAGAGTGGAGGTGGGAGTTTCGCTCGCTTTATAATAGGCGGCGATCGGTGTTAGGTTTCATGACAGAGCTGATGCAGGGTCAAACTTTCGGAGTTCTCGCTTCAGCACACATTCTTGAACACGGGGCTCATCACAAGACGACGCCTACGCAGCACCACGCTGTGGGTACGGTATCATCGAGACTGGATCTTGCATAATTGGAAACGTGTCTCATGGTCGGATGAATGACATTTCGTGTTACACTATGTCGATGGCTTTGTGTATATTCTCTGCCATGCGGGAAATAGCTCCTCCAAACATGCAGTGCTCCTCAGACGGTGGTCGATGGGGACAGTAAACGGTTATTCAAAAGTACCTCCATGGTTCCAGAAGATGACTGTGCGGAAAGTACAAGACACACAAAAAATGTTACGTGCCAGTTGGTGGAGCATCTCTTCAAGTTTCAATTCGGAATACCGGCTGTGGCGTAGATGCACTAGGGGGTGGGCGTGTCCGAACAGGTGGAAAAATCCTCATCTCTGTATTGTCGCATTAAATCAGATCGCATCTGCAACGGGCAAGCTAATGAATCGTTCCCAAAGTGGCCGGCTGTCGCGACTCCTGGGGAACTCGTATCAGCGATCTCAGTGAATTACATGAATTATTGACGCTTTTCCATGTCGCGGGGGTAGCAGTAATCGAAAGCACCGTGACAGCTGTGGTCTGTATGAATAATATTTTGTACCGCTTGCGACCCTTTATGCTTGATGTGTTATCCGCCAGCGATGATATCTTTCAGTAGGATACCGATGTGTCAGAAGACCACAATTGTGTTACAGTGCTTTGAGGAGTATGGCAGTGAGCTGACGTTGACGTCTTAGCCACTAAATACGCTTGATCGTTACACGATGGACGCTGTCGGATACATGATAAGCACTAAAAAACCACCGGCACGTAATTTGGAGGAAATGCATGACCTTTGCGTGGACATCTGACGCCACATTCCTTCGGAAACCTACGGAGGACCTCCCTAATCCATGTCATGCAGAATTGCTGCTATATTGTGTTCATTACACCAACAAACAGCTGGTTCAAATGGCTCTGAGCACTATGGGACTTAACATCTATGGTCATCAGTCCCCTAGAACTTAGAACTACTTAAACCTCACTAACATAAGGACAGCACACAATACCCAGCCATCACGAGGCAGAGAAAATGCCTGACCCCACCGGAAATCGAACCCGGGAACCCGGGCGTGGGAAGCGAGAACAACATACAGCTGGTCGGAATGTTTTGCTTCATAAGTGAGTACTAAGAATTCGTGATGGAGTATTTATTTACCAATACTTTCATACACATATTAAAAACATATGGAAGTGGAATCATTAAGCTTACAATTTTCCTTGTCGTTGGTACGCCGACAGCAAAAAAAGCATTTAAAATGTAATACAGGCTGGCACCAAGGGCATTAATACGAATGCCACTTTCTGGCATGCACATTTTTTTTACAGTGCTTATGGAAAACAGAATTCATTAATATATAGAGAGAAAAACTGCCGCAAACCTCGCGTAATTCATCACGGGTACAAATTCCTGAGCTGTCAACGGTTCCATTGCCACGGAGTGAGTTATAAAGCCATCAGAAGATATTGCTTCCTGACCCTACAACTTAGAAACGTTGCAGGATATATTTGAGTTGGCTACAAAAGTGTACATTACAAGGCATGTGCTACGATTTCGTTATGTTATGCACATAACTGTATCGATAATTGAATGTCCATTTCATCATGGTTCATTGTTATCATGAATGCACCACTGTGTTTGTCATTGTCAGTGTCGTTCTTTTCCGTAGATTCGTTGTAGCAATACACTTGTTTGGAGGAAGATTAAGGAAACAAAGGGAAAAAAGAGACAGTACAGGACACACTACGAACGTTGCAGCTTGTCACCTACGGCACTTACAATCACGTGACTTATCGACGACTAGCATTCTGGTCTAAATTCAAGGGCTTGAACCTCAATTTCTCGAGGGGCAGCAGAACTTTCTACGTCGAAACAGAACCACATTTACGTGTAGGCAATCTATGTTGCAGCCTAAGCACCAGCACGATGAAGGACCCCAACCAAGAAGATTTAAAATATAAAAGAACGTTTTTAATATTTTTGTGTGTTCTTTTATATTTGCGAAACACATAGCTATAATTATATTGTATGAGATCATCTGGCAGAATTTCTCAGTGGACAGCTGACACGTATTGAGTCTACATCCACCTCTCAAACCCCACGTTTCCTCATGTCACATTCCCTGAGGAGTTTGATCGAATGTGTGACACTGCACATGTCAAAATCACTGACTTTTAAAAGAACGTATATCGATATTTTGGTAGTTTGAAGTGAGTTCAGTTTAATGCAAAGGCCAATTCACTCTATACCTCATCTAAACCAAAACCCATAAAAATTTTCGTTTCCTGTTGTTACGTAGCCGCGCTGAAAAATAATGCGTCCAAATGTTTTGTGTGACAACTCTTCAAGCTTTTTAAATAGAACAAACGTTTCTAACATTCGACATGTTATTCATTTCTGACGCGGTCGCCCTGGTGACGAACACATTTCTCCCAAAGAGAGGCAAGTTTGTTGATACCGTCACTATAGAATGACTGACTTCGTTGACTGAGTCACAACCTCACCTCAGCGTGCACCACCCCATCGCCATGAAAGTGATGTCCTGAAGGTGTTCTGTAAGTTCAGGAATCAGATGAAAATTGGATAGGACAAACACGGGACTATATGGAGAATATCTATGATAGTCAATCCAAAGCATAGGATTCTTGCAAACGTCGCAGCGCTCGTGTGTGCTCTGGCACTGGCACTGTCATGGTGAATTAGAAAGTGCTCAATGTGTGGATGAACTCCTAGAATTCGGAACTCCATTAGAACACTGTGTTTCTCACGCACCGACATAATTACGTTACATATTGCCCTGCGACAAACCACATTCCGGAGACTTTTAGCGGGACATGGACGCAAATATGTCTCCAGGAAGAATGGTGATGGAGAATCTCAATTATGTCTTTTTTATTCAAAGAGTTTTAAGAGTTTTTTCATTAAAATTCGATGGGATTACCTTTCAGCTCGGCCTCATAGCTATTCACAGATATACATATATTCCGCCTCGTGAATGTTGTCGTCCTAGTAAACGAAAACGTCACCCTCCCACTTCCTACGTCACTAGTTGCGCACCTTTTCATAAGCCTTAAATGATTATTGGCAGTTTGAATTTAATATTGCACGTCCGGATACGGTGTTAATTATCGAGGCATTCATCGGTATGGTAAATGGTAACTGATTAGCAACTGATGTTCGGGGAGATAATGACAAAATGGTTCAAATGGCTCTGAGCACTATGGGACTTAACTTCTGAGGTCATCAGTCCCCTAGAACTTAGAACTACTCAAACCTAACTAACCTAGCGACATCACACACATTCATTCCCGAGGCAGGTTTCGAACCTGCGATCGTAGCGGTCGCGCGGCTCCAGACTGTAGCGCCTGGAACCGCTCTTTTGTGTCGTAGATCTCGATCATTGGCCACTTTCGAGACGTGCCACAGGAAGAATGGTTGCCAGCGCCCTGTAACGCTGAAGGACAGTCGGACGCCTGCTTCGCGGGCTACTGAACAACCTTAATGAAGTACAGGGCATTCAACGCTCACCGCAATGTTGAGTTTCGTAGCACTTGCTGCTCCTGTGTGTTACCTGAGGCAGCACAGGACCACTCGGGACACGCGTACTCCAAATTGGAACGATATCTCTTTAAACAAGCATTCCAAGTTACTGCAGTGATTAACTGTGGAACACTATTGTTGCGTGCGTTCAACGGGGCTTTCACTGCATCGAAAGTACACACATTAAAATAAGTTTTGCATCACCCTGGTTCCAAGAACTTCTAAAGTTAGACGTTGACTGTGGATATTATATCATAGACACAGTGCCTTTGACTGTTCAGAGACGACTGTGCGGCTGGTCCCGGCGGGGATTCGAGTCCTCCCTTGGGCATGGGTGTGTGTGTTTGTCCTTAGGATAATTTAGGTTAAGTAGTGTCTAATCTTAGGGACTGATGACCTTAGCAGTTAAGTCCCATACGATTTCACACACATTTTTTTTTTTTTTTTTTTTGTTCAGAGATGTCACTAAACCCGCCCAAAGATGTAAATAACCATGCATGAGCAGCGCCCATTAGACGGAGGGGGTCCGACAGCCGATCAGTTCCAGTCGTTCCACCAGGGAAGAGATACACGGCTCGTCTTGTGTGCAGTTTAACCATGCCTAGACGGTCAATACCGCGGTTCGATCGAGCCCGCATTGTTACTTTGTGCCAGGAAGGGCTGTCAACAAGGCAATTGTCCAGATGTCTTGAAGTGAACCAAACGGATGTTGTTCGAAAATGGCTCTGGCTCTGAGAACTATGGGACTCAACTGCTGTGGTTATTAGTCCCCTAGGATGTTGTTCGGACATGGAGGATGTACCGAAAGACAGGAACCGTGGATGACATGCCTCTCTCAGGCCGCCCAAGGGCTACTACTGCAGTGGATGACCGCTACCTGCGGATAATGACTCGGAGGAATCCTGAGAGCATCTCCACCATGTTGAATAATGCTTTTCGTGCAGCCACAGGACGTCGTGTTACGACTCAAACTGTACGCAGTAGGCTGCGTGATGCTCAACTTCACTCCCGACGTCCATAGCGAAGTCCATCTTTGCAACCAGACATTATGCAGCTCGGTACAGATGGACCCAACAACATGCCAAATGGACCGCACAGGACAGGCATCAAGTTCTCTTCACGGATGAGTGTCGCATATGCCTCCAACCAGACAATCGTCAGAGACGTGTTTGGAGGCAACCCGGTCAGGCTGAACGCCTTAGACACGCTGTCCAGAAAGCACAGCAAGTTGGAGGTTCCCTGGTGTTTTGGGGTGACACTATGTGGGGCCGACGTACGCCGCTGGTGGCATGGAAGGCTCCGTAACAGCTGTACGATACGTGAATGTCATCCTTCGACTGATAGCGCAACCATATCGGCAATATGTTGGCGAGGCATTCGTCTTTATGGACGACAATTCTCGCCCCTATCGTGTACATATTGTGAATAACTTCCCTCAGGATAATGACATTGCTCGGCTAGAGTGGCCAGCGTGTTCTTCAAACACGAACACTATCGAAATTGCCTGGGATAGATTGAAAAGGGCTGTTCATGGACGACGTGACCCACCAACCACTCTGAAGCATCTACGCCGAATCGCCATTGAGGAGTGGGACAATATGGACCAACAGTGCCTTGGTGAACTCGTTGTTATTATGCCACGACGAATACAGGTATGCATCAGTGCAGGAGTACGTGCTACTGGGTATTAGAGGTGCTCGTGTGTACAGCAATCTGGACCACTACCTTGCTGTATGATGTTAAACATACAATGAGTGTTTTTCATGAACAATAAAACGGGCGGAAATGGTGTCTATGTTGATCTCTATTCCAATTTCCTGAAGAGGTTCCGGAACTCTTGGAACCGAGGTGATGGAAAACTTTTTCTGATGTGTGTACATTCCACCAACTTTATGGAGTTACCTGTTTTTTTTCGGAATTGTTATTTTTAATCCAATCTTTTGCATTGTATGAGCAGTGAATATCATGCAAAATAATTAAAATTCGTAAATCTGAGTTTATTTGCTCAAACCGTTTTTAGTGGCAGGAAAACAATTTATTCAGGTACTAGAACTCCCGATGGGACAAACAGAAAAAAAAAACTAAATGCTGGTAGAACGTAAAAACTGTGAAAGTGTATATAATAAATGGCGGTAAAATGTAAAATTCGAGGAAGTTAGATAATACTCAAAATTTCTAAATCACATAAATGTGGAAAATGTTTTGCCCCTAGTGACATGAAAACCTGCGGGCGTCCCGGATTTTTTTTTTCGGCAATAAAATCGTACTGTGTACTGTGATTTAATTCTTTTATTTATTTAACTTCATTAATTCATTAAAGTATGAAAACCATTCATTAAAAACCGCCTTCAAGTTACTCATTTTTACGCGAGTTGTGAACAGTTAAGCTTTCGCAAAGTCATCTTGTACCTGCGTTCTCGATTGCTAAGCGTATTACAGTCTTTGGTTAGTAAAGTGAAGGTATGTCTGAAATGGAAACTTTGGAAGTATAGCAGACTGGCCAGTGAGATGCCTGCATGCAAGACATGGGTCGAAGCGTGCCCCGTTGAACGTAAGACAACGGCATTCTGATTTCAGCGTTCTGTTGACTACTTACTGTTTCCTTCAGTTGGTGCTTTCTGTTCTGCACATTCAAGGATGTCGGAGCGGATTTTTGGAACCTGTAATGAGTTCAGGTTGCATTCCGATGCTGAAAACTACAAGGATTATGGTGAGGTCGTGGCAGTGTTCGAGCAGCTTAGTAGAATATTTTATGTGCAATGCTTTCCGGACTGACGTGTGTAGACCAAACTTCCGTAGTGTGAGAGGGTGATCTTGTCCCACGTTCACAGCACAGTACTGATATATCAACTATCTATCTGTTCTGTGAGATTATCGGACTATGCGGTTGGTCCCGGCGGAGGTTAGAGTCCTCCCTCAGGCATGGGTGTGTGTGTTAGTTCGTAGGATAATGTAGGTTAAATAGCGTGTAAGCTGACTGATGACATTAGCAGTTAAGTCCCATAAGATTTTACACACGTTTGAACATTAGGTCTATTTCCTGCTCCGGACTCACCATCTCTTCCACGGCCTTACAATACATTTTCTTCCAATGGGTTTGTATTCTATCGGCTGCCGGGAATTTTCTGAGGTGACATGCGTCATACACGCTCATTCCTAGCCTACTTTCGTCGGATTATTTTTTCAATTAATGGCTACACCTCCATTTCTCCTCTTATTTCTTCATTTCTTATCCTGTCTTCTTACCTGCAGCCTTTTACTGATCTAAGGAACCTCATTTCTGATTTTGCAAGTTGTTTTAGGTCTTTTGACCTTATTTTCAACTTCCTGCTCTGTGTAGTACTGTGAGTAGGGTCATCACTTTATAAAATTTAGCTCGGGTTTCTCTTCTAAATTCACCATCCATCGCTTATTATCGTGCCACATGATTGTCGGTAGGTATTAATTTTCTTATTGATCTCTCTATGTTCTTCAAAGTTGTACCACATCCTATATACCGAAAATGGCACACTTCTTCTTTTACTTTGTTATTGACGACTTTCTTAGTCATTATAGGGTACTTTCCTAAAAGCGCCATTGTATTATTATTGATATTTTTAGATTATAATTTAGGCTTATATTGTGTACCGCTATTTGCAATTCGTTTTCACTGTCCTGTATAATTACCTGGAAATCGGCAAAATGCATTGTATTTAGAAATTTACCTGGGCCAATACTTATATCTTGAATTATTCTGTACATGATAAATTCCCTGACCAGGCGGTCGTGTCGTTGTTATAGACGTTGAACAATGTTAGTGACACGCTACACCTACAGTCTTGCCTTACTAACAGGTTTATCTCCATTTCCGGTGTCAACTCTTTGCCGTATCTGTTCTTCTTTCGGTGTTTTTGTATAAACCTTGGCATACTTTTACCAGATATCTGGGGAAGGATCTTCCTTTCATTACTAACCACAGGTTTTTTTTGTGGAAGTGTCAAATGCCTCCTCAAAGTCGATAAATACTAGGTGTGTCCCCAAATTGAATTCTCGTCCTTTTTGCAGAATTTGTTTGAGAGTGAAAACATCGTCGTGTCAAGATCTTCCTTTACGGAAGGCTGCTGCTGTTCTTATGAAATTGAATCAGATATTTCAAAGCCTTTCACTAATTATTTTGCTGTAGATTTTATAAGAAACATTCAGAAGGCTGATTCCCCTGTAATTAGGTGTGTTACTTCTGTCTCCTTTTCCAATCAGTGAAATAACTTTATCGCACCTCCATTCTTCTGATATTTCTAGTGTGCAAACATATGTGGTATAGATGGAGCAATCTGAATTTTAGAAATGTTCCACCACAAATTATCAGCTCTGAGTTAATGCCATATAATCCAGATGATTTTTTATTTTTTTTGTTTTCCTGAATGCCTGCTTTAATTCTTTCAAATCTGTTAGATCTGTCCCTTCCCCTGCCTTCTCTACTATTGGCTCTTCTGCATCCGTCATATTACCACTATTTTAATATTGCTAAGAGTAAAATGAGAGGAATTTTCTTTTGTTCTAATTCTCATGTACTGAGGAACTGTACACCACATGGTCCACCATAGGAAAAGTGTAAATTTGTTACTTTCTAAGAAACCGGAATTTCACTGACGCAATGTCGATTTTTATCCCGCAGCTTTTTATGAAGTGTACAATACTTTTGAATAGTTTACGTGTGATCCTGAGTTTGTATTTGATAAGGCAGAAGATTCGAGAACAAATTAAGACTTGCATTCTGCCTTCAAAGGGATTTTTATTAAAAAGGAATAACTAATATCAGCAGAAATGTTATGAATTTCTTGCACGTCTTTACAGCCAGCAAAGTAAGTCAGTATTGACGACACTCTGTGACTAACTCAGTCATAACTGTAATATTTTATGTTCTTTTTGTGAACACGAGTTAGTCTTTCCAAATGAGGTTGTATATCCTGATTGCACGTGAACTTAATATAAGGGAAGTCGCGCTTGCTCTTACGAATCTTGCTGTGAAGTTATATGTGTAATTGTGATCTCGGATTGATTGAAGTATTGTTCAAGTTTCCCTCAAAAGTTTTAATTAGGCAGTTACGTTAGTAATTATTCTTGATTCAAAACTTAATATAAATGGGGAATATTGTCAGGCAGTGTAAGAAAGTATCGTATCTTCTGTACTCAGTTTAGTTCCAGAAAATGTGGTGTTCAGTCAAATAATGAACCTTTGTATACCATTTTAGTTCTAAAATTGCTCTGAAATGCTATTTTGATGGTTAACCCAAAATTTTCCCTGTGAGGACCCATACTACATGGTCAGCGTAGGAGTCCATTGATCCTAAATACGCGCCTCGATATAAGTGCATCTTACGTACGACGTATGATAAAAACATACGGCGAATGATTTTTTTAGCAGCAACTGCTGACGCTACAACCATTTGATGTAATTTGACGCAGCCTGATCCGTTGAGACACGCAGCATCAAGTTGGAACACTGTTCTAGTTTTCCAGACAGCATCCAGAGACGCTAGAGAATGGTTGTGTTTACCATGTCTGTCGCGCATCCTGGATTTCGAACAACTCCTGAACAATAGTTCTGTTTCAAGGTGGTAAAAAGTGCTCATATAATACTGAAATTGGCGTATTGCGATAATGCTGTATCTCTGAAGACTGTTTACAATTGATAAAGAGCGATTTAAATGCGGAAATGAGTAGGTAGACGACAAAGGAGATCGGGACGTCGACTAACCTCAAAAACAGGAGAAAAATCAAAAAATGTCAGAAATTTTCCTTTCAAACAGGCGAAAAATCAATTCGAGAGCTTACTGGAGAACTTAGCTTGTCGTAAGGGTCCGTCCAATACATTTTGATTTATAAGTCG
Source organism: Schistocerca gregaria (assembly GCF_023897955.1). Classification (NCBI taxonomy): domain Eukaryota; kingdom Metazoa; phylum Arthropoda; class Insecta; order Orthoptera; family Acrididae; genus Schistocerca; species Schistocerca gregaria. The sequence continues at coordinate 407,299,871 of NC_064924.1, read as the reverse complement.
CAAATGAAACGAGTGGGAGCAAAATTTGTTCTCAGACATTGAGTGATGAACAGAAATAAAATAGTGCGTCAGTTTGCACACAGTTGAAGGATCGTCTTCATTCAGATCCAGACTTTATGTCTAAAGTTATAACTGGAGATGAAACTTGGGCTAAATTGTAAGACAGTGAGCTGAAAATTTAAAGTTCCCGGTTGAAAACCGGTGTATCTCCTCGCCCTACGAGAAAGGCACGTCAGTCAGAATCGAATATCGAAGTGTTGCCCATTGTTTTTTTCGATACTGAGGCCGTAGTCCGACAGAGTTCATTCTAGGGGAACAACTGTAACCGCTGAATATTACAACGGCTATTGAAATATTTTTAAAACGATGTACTAAGAAAGAGACCAGAAAAATGGGCCACTGGGTTCCTTCTTCATCACGACAACGCGCTGTGCAACAACTGGCTTTTGATTCGAGAGTTTTTGTCCGTAAAAAGTCGTTCTGTCAGTCCACATTCGCCTTACTCGCCAGATTTAGCACCATGAGACTCCTGGCTCTACACAAAAACTGAAACCCTGCTTAAAGGAAAACGTTGTGAAACCCATTCCTGATACCGAGAACATCGCCCCGGAGCATCTGAACGCGGTTCCAAAAGAAGCCTTCCAGAAATGGCTCCAGTCATGGATTCAATGACGGGTTAAGTTCGTAGCTAGCCAAGAATAGTACTCTGAAGAATACCAAATCAAATTCCATGTGAGTTTATTACTTTCTTTAGAATACAATTATTCACCGTATTTTATTATCACGCCTCGTTCAGTTGGGCTATAGATGTGTAAAATAAACAACGGATTGGCTGTGAGCTTTGCTTGTAAGTGAATCACTGCATGTTACTAGCTATGCTGGTATCATTTTCTCGGGCGCGCCATATGGGTCTGCCGAGAGCCCCGCTGTCGCTGGTGTAGTTGCCAGCTCGGCACAGCGTGGCGTTAGGTCGTTGTTTACAGCCAGGTGTTGGAACCGCTGCCGGGCTGTAGTTAGGATCCGCGAGGCCCCAATCATGCAAATAGACGCACCGGCGCGCCGACTTCTGTAATCTGCGCCGCCGGCCTGTGGGTAGATGTTGTTGCCGTCCTCGGCCAATGCGCGGCCCACGCTTTCAAGTCCGGCCGCGCTGATGGGTGGAATACGTGTACTTGAGGGGTAAGTGAGGCCCGTATATGCAGCATTACAGATTCATCTAATTTAGTGCTCCCATAATGTATTCGGCTTACCAAATCGGGCCGTACGATTTCATTATCTCTTTCTTGTAAACAGCTTCCGCAACTTCCCTAATTTGGAAGCGGGGTTTCGTCGCTCTCTTTCGCAGGCGGTCAGAAGACAGAATCACATTTTACTTATTTATTCATTTCTTGACCAGTCAACGCAACGGTATCGGACATGCCAGATACATTGCAGATCCAGTGATCAGCCAGAACATTATGACCACCGACCTGCTATCGATATAAGGCAGTCCAGGCGGTAGCAGCGTCATCTGGCGAGGAATGACTGCTAGAGAGAGACACGCACGGTGCATGTTGTACCAGTGAGCTTTCGGTCCGTGTGTAGAATAGGGAAGGCGTGCGATCTATCTAAATTTGACGGAGGGCAGATTGTGTCGGCCCGGATGCTCAGCACGGGCACTTCGGAAACTACACGACTTGGGTGTTCGAAGAGTGATGTGATGAGTGTCTTTAATACGGGGCGAAACCCAGGTGAAAGTACGTCCTCACGTCTTGGGGCTGGGCAGCCACCCCTCATTACAGATGTCGGACGTCTTAGACGGGGCAGACTGGTAAATCAGGACAGGCAGCTAAATGTGGCGAAAATAACTCAGACCTTAATGCTGGGCAGCGTACAAGGGTGTCCGAACACACAGCGCACCGAACACTCCTAACGATGAGCCTCCGCAGGTGACAACCCTGTGCATGTGCCAATGTCAACACCACGACATCGGCAACCACGATCGAAATGGGCACGTGACCATCGGCACTGGACGTTGACGCAGTGGCAGACCGTTGCATGGTGTGATAAATCCCGATACCTTCTTCATAATGCCGATGAGAGTGTAAGAATCCGTCGTTTTCCAGGGGAACGGGTCCTTGACACCTGTACTGTGGGATGGAGACAAGCTGGTGAGCAGCTCCATTATGCTGTGGAGAACATTGACGTGGGCATCATGACAGTCAAGGAGTACCATACTCTGATTTCAGACCACGTACACACCTTCATGACGATCATGTTTCTCCGACGTCAGCGGCATTTTCTAACAAGATAATGCGCCATGTCACAAGGCCAGGACTGTGAGGAGTCGTTCGAGGAACACAGTGGCGACTTGCAATTGATGTGCTGGCAGCTCAGCATGCCAGATCTGAACTTCTGGGATGTGACTGAATGTGGCGTCAGAGCTCATCCTCCCCTACCTGGAATTTGCGGGAATGAGGTGATTTCTGTGTACAGATGCTGTGGCATTTCCCTCCAGCGCCCTAAGAAGGCCTTGTTGCTTCCAAGAATGCGTCGCTGCTGTTATCCGTGCCAAAGATGGACACACAGTGCCAAAGATGGACACACCGGTCTTATAGGAAAAATAAAAAGGATCTTATTATAGGAAATTTAGGGTAGTTAACTCTTGTACGTTTTCGCTGGAGGTCACAGTTATCGAGTTGTCTAAGAAGAATGGCAAGAATGACCTTCAAACGCCCTTCCATCGCCATACTCGTCCCTCACCAATTAGGATTTCATTTATGCTGCTCGTGGCTCTCCTTCCTACCGCTGTACAAAAGGTTTCGCCTACAAAAACTTTTGCCGATATTCGGCCATTTTTGGTCTCTATTGATTGGGCTATTCGCCACCAGCATAGTCGGCTATTTCGTTAAAATTATTATTTAAAACTATCTTTGAGGGTAATAACAGAAAAATACGTCTGTACGCGTAAGTCTGTGTTAAAGTTCAGAAAATTGTTAAGTAAAATTTACACAAGTGTCAATTTTACAAGCCGGTGAAGCAGTAAGACCAATCAATGAAGCCCAAAAAAGGTCGAATATTTGAAATAATACTTGCACAGTGACAGGAGGAGCGCCATGTACAACATACTAGCAATCCCTACAGGCGGGGGCTAAGTGCGCTAGTGAGCGTACGTTTGAAAGTCATTTGGTACCGTTTTCTTCAATAACTCGAAAACGACGCCCTCTAGCGGAAACGTATGCCAGTACAATATTTATCTGTGCTATACTCGAGCGGGCGTAGCTTTGGGTTCTTTCATTGTTCTGGGAGAGCATTCATCAGCGTAGAACATACGAAATATTATTTTACTTTATGAAATTAATGAGTAAATGATGTACTTAACTTTAACCACTTTCTTGCCAAAGGACTACTGGGTATTCACAACTGTCATTGACCAGCAGAGCGTCATTTGATATACTAATTAACAAAGTGTTCTGTTTGAGTCCAAAGTGAAACATTTACAGAAGTACATTTCATTTGAAACTTTCAATCACTCGTTCTTCCTCCACCATGATGCTGATTCCATCAGATGAGGTCACCAGCTGGGCAGAGCGCCTCCGTACTCTGCCGTTGACCACTGCTGGGAGGGTGCTGCTGGACTAACAAGGAGAGAGAGGACGACTACTGGTCATCGCTGAATTCGTCCAGATTCATCGCAAATGTAGGGCGTGGTGAGACGTGAGACTGCCTCAAAAGGGAACTTCAGATGACCAAGCGTTTAGGTAATAGAAGGAATTTTGATACGGACCTATCACCATGTGCACCTTATCAATTGTCCCTGTGATAATGTGTTTAGGAAGCGGTGTTTGGCTCAGTGGTATCCGGTACGGTAGCTCAGCGTGTTCGGTCAGAGGGTTAGTTACCCTCTGAAATAATAATAATAATAATAATAAAAATCTGAGTGAACAGATCAACGAAGAACCTGGACGGATGTCAATGGAACGTCCACCCCGAACAAATACTATGAACAATATAGAACAAAATGAAATAAAAAAGTTTTAAGAGACCGGATTCGTACAGAAAGGGTCGCGGGTTCGACTCCGCTCAGCAGCAAATATTTTTCTGCTCTTCCTTCAAAATCCGGTAAACTGACAAGACTTGTACAAAAAATTTTTAACTAATGTGATGAAGCCCTACGTGTAAGAGAATAAATGTCTTCCGTTGATTGACTCGTGGGGAGCACAAACAAATCCACAAGATGAAGACGAATTGCTAACGCGTAGTGTCAAATTAATTCTTCCCAAATGTACGCCACTAGTGCATCTCAGTAACACTTACGTGTTGTTCGAACCTCCCGCTAACTAATGTAGCAGCCTTCCTTTGAATTTATTCGATGTCTTCCTTTAATCCGACCTCTTACGGATCCCAAACCCTCGAGCAGTACTCAACAATAGGTCGCACCAGCGTCCTATATGCGGTCTCCCTTAGAGGAAAACCACCCCTTCCTAAAATTCTCCAGATAAACCGAAGTCGACCATTTGCCTTCCCTACCAAAGATTTCATATGTCCCTCCACCTCATATCGCTTTGCAAAGATACGCCCGTATATTCAAACTACTTGACTGTGTCAAGCTGAACGGTACTAATACTATATCAAAACTTTACAGGTTTGCTCTTCCCACTCGCCAGCATTAATTTATATTTTTCCACGTTTATTGCTAGCTACCATTCATCCTACAAACTGGGAATTTTGTCCAAGTCGTTTTGTATTCTGCTGCAGTCAATCGACTTCGACCCCTTACCGTACACCAGGGCATCATCAGCAAACAAGCACAGACTGCTGCGCACCCTGTCCACCAAATCATTAATGTACATAGAGGACAACAGCGGTCCTATCACATTTCCCTGGTCCACTCTTGACGATAAACTTCATTTGATCACGGAAGTGTAACGATATTTTAACAAGTAAATAAATGAAATAGCAATAAATAAAACTGTCCCAGGGACCAAGGATGGTTTCAAAAATTTTTAATTCCGTGATATATTTCGAGACTTCACATCTAACGTTTAGATTTACACTACCTGTGCACATAGCAATTCTTTTTCAGAACATTACGTACGCCAATACGTTTGGTATAGACATGCAGTCTACCGGTCGCAGGGTATAATTACAGTTCTGGGCTTAGGTTACAATGTATTCGAATTATAATTAGTCGTATTAAATACCAACTTATCAGTCAATAATATTTTCTGTTTCTAAATATTAATTCAATCATACAGTGTTGTTAATCAGTATTCAATTGGACTGAGCTTAGTTGTAGTGGGAGTGAACAACCACTCTCCACAAGCATAAACATTAATGTAAATGCTGTAACCAATTACCAATCCTATATATAATGATAAGAGCCGTAACTTAACTTTATGAACGGTAGACTGGATACCGACAACATGCACTGCACGAGAAACACTGTTATGATGTATATTTGTTGACGTACGTAATTTTTTGATAAAAAATTTAGTATGTGCGCAGGGAGTCTAAATGTGAAGAAGAGATGTAAGGCCACGAAATCGCTCATACAATAAAAAAGTTCTAAAACCATCCTTGCTGTTTGAGCAAAATTTATTTATTGTCATTGTAATAAACGGATAGGTTGCCACCAGTGTGCAAAGACAGGAAGCAAAGATACAAGTGAAATACTTCCCAAACGAGTTTATAAGTGTCTTACGTACAATTTATAACAAAATTGCAAATTTTTATAACGGAACAGCAATCTGAAAATGTAATTTGCTTTAGTTCTGAGTTTTCAGAATGACTTTTGCATCACCGTGCGAGCCACCAGTAGCCGTCCCTATTCGAAATGGTAAAGAGCGATAATACTGTCATACATTCAACGAACACAATTACGCCTGACGCCGCACGCCGGCGCGTGATGGGTCGTAAGCGCGGTAGCAGAGCGCGCCTGTCGCGCCGTGTCCGGCGGCGGCTACTGTGCCCAGCGGGAGGCGGCTGCATTGAGCGCGCCACAAGAAGCGTAGGAGGGCGCGAGGCGCGGGGGGAACTCAATTCGTGGCCGGCGGTGCGTGTCGCGCGCTGCGGCGACAAAGGCGCATGCGCGGCCCGACAATGTGTGATTGTTGGCGTAGCGAAGCGGCCATAATGGCGCGGCCCGCGTGACGCACGGCGCGGCGCGGCCGGCGGTCTCGCCGCGGTACAGTCTCGTGCGCCCGCCGCAGCTACACGCATAGGTCAGTCCGGTGAGGCTGCTTCCTTGTCCGCGTCTACCTCATCACTTGTTCCGTGTGCGGTAGCTGACTGCGGCTATAACAGCGCACCAGCATCGTCTTCCATGTACCCATTTCAATCTTTGGTGTTGCGCAGCAAGAAATACTGTCGGTACACCTTCGTACAAGCCACAACCGTAGTGTCTTCGGTGGTGAGAGAATCTTCTTCTTCAGTTATTAGGTGTTTGCTTGTTATATTTTCCGTCTCTTCCTTGGGCTCACCACATTTCTTTGGCCTACCGAGTTATACACTGCTCTGCAAAACTTACGGACAAACTACTCCGAAGAGCCAATGATACTGGTACACCTGCCTAACATCGCGCAGACCCCCGAGCACGCAGAAGTGCCGCAGTACCACTTGGCATGGACTTGACTAATATCTGAAGCAGTGCTCGAGGAAACTGATATCAAACCTGCAGGGTTACCCATAAATCCGTAAGAATACGAGGGCGTAAAGATCTCTTTGAACATCATGTTCCAAGGTGTCCCAGATATGCTCAACAATGTTCATGCCTAGTGAATTTGGTGGCCAGCCGACCTGTTTAAACTCAGAGGAGTGTTACTGGAGCCACTCTGTATCAATCCTGGACGTGTGGGATGTCGCATTACCCTGCTGGAATTACCAAGTCTGTCGGAATGCACAATGGACATCAGTGGATGCAGGTGATCAGACAGGATGCTTACGCGTATCACCTGTCAGGGTCGTATCTAGACGTATCAGGGGTCCCATATCACTCAGACTGCACACCCACCACACCATTACAGAGCCTCCACTAGCTTAAACAGTCGCCTGCTAACATGGGTTCAAATGGCTCTGAGCACTGTGGGACTTAACATCTAAGGTCATCAGTCCCCTAGAACTTAGAACTACTTAAACCTACCTAATGTAGGGAGATCACACATTCCCATGCCCGAGGCAGGTTTCGAACCTGCGCCAGTAGCGGTCGCGCCATTCCAGACAGAAGCGCCAAGAACCTCTCGGCCAAAACGGTCGGCCCTGCTGACATGCAGGGTACATGAATTCATGAGGTTGTCTCCATATCCCTACACGTCCATCCACTCGATACAATTTGAAACGAGACTCGTGCGACGAGGCAGCTTATTTTCAGTCATCAACCGTGCAATGTTGGTGTTGACTGGCCAAGGCGAGGCGTAAAGCTTGTGTCGTGCAGTCATCAAGGATACACGAGTGCTCCGAAAGTCCATATCGATTATGCTTCGTTTAATGATTCGAATGCTGACACTTGTTGATAACCCAGCACTGAAGTATGCAGCAATTTGCGGAAGGGTTGCACTTCTGTCACGTTGAACGATTCTCTGCAGTCGTTGTTGGTCCTGTTCTTGCTGGATCTTTTTTCGGCTGCAGCGATGTTTTACCGGATTCCTAATATTCACGGTACACTCGTGACATGGTCGTACGGGAAAAATCCCCACTTCATTGTTATCTGGGAGATGCTGTGTCCCATCTCTCGTGCGCCGACTGTAACACCACGTTCAAACTCACTTAAATCTTAATAACCTGCCGTTGTAGAAGCAGTAACCGATCGATAATTGCACCAGATATTTGTTATCTTATACAGGCGTTGCCGAGCGCAGCGCAGCATTCTGCCTGTTTACGTATTTCTGTACTTGAATAAGCAGGTCTATACAAGTTTTCTTGGCCCTTCAGTATACATAAAGTACCATAAAATGCTAACTGCTCTGTGGAAATAAATGAAAACGCGGGGAATGTTGCCAGAAGTCTTCCACTCGCGCATAGAAAGCTAGATGACACGTGCCGTATGCTCAGCATGACTATAGCGCCAAATGGGGCTTGGTCAGAAACACGAAACGGTTGAAAGAAGTGAAAAGGCAGTACGTGTCTATTAGGGAGCAGTTACAGTGCACTTTGGTGTTCTATATTACAGCATGGACCGGAGACAACATCTGGATGACTTCACGTGGGAAATCATCGCTAAACTGGAAGAGGGACGAAGTGTGACGAATGTAGCTCAGGACTTTGGTATTGCTCAAAGCATTGTTTCACGTGCATGGGGAGCGATCGGAGCCCGAGGCACTGCTGCACGAGGGGGTGGAGGTGGTCGATCACAGTCAAATGTAGCAGCAGACGATCACTACGTTGTGCAACAGGCGAGAAAGGACCCATATCAAACAATGGTGGCCACTGCAACCATATTTAGCAGAACTGTAAGGCGCACAGTGGTACAGCGACTGCATGGAGGTGTTCTTTTTTGCACGACGATCAGTAAATTGTCTTCCGTGGACACTCGCTCATCGGTGGCACCGTTTGCGGTGGTGCCAAAAGCATAGTGACTTTTTATTTGTCTGTTTATTTATCATTGTCCACATTCTTGACTGCAGCAATGGACCGTTACTTATTGAATCACATGTACGTCAATTGTCATGATGTTCTATTTATTTTCTTATCCCTTGTTTTTCTGTTTCGAATATGGATTAAATCTATATTACCCATAATACTATTTTCCCATGTATTTATTTTTTTCTACTACTGATCACTCAAACATTTACACGGCTACCCATCGCTTTCTTATGGCATCTCTGCCCACTCTCAGCCTGGTCTTCCTTTATTGTGACAAAAGATATCGACAGGTTTTCGTTATTTCGTATTATCTCACTGATTTACAATAATCATTATACCTAATGCTGTAACAACTGCCACATCACCACATACGAGTTCTACAGCAGCCATAACAAACAATATAACTGTTATTGTTGTTGTTGTTGTTGTTATGGTCTTCAGTCGAGAGACTGGGTTGATGCAGTTCACCATGCTACCCTATCCAGTACAAGCTTCTTCATCTCTGAGTAACTACTGCAGCATGCCTCCTTGTCTCCCTCTGGTGGGAAACGGGAAAAGTTGCCTGTTCACGTGCATGTAGGGGAAGCTATGAGCTCGGCAGTCTGAGTGAGGCTGAGGTCAGTCTGTCAGTCTGGTCGAGTCTGGTCAGTTGGTCAGCCAAGTTAGTCTAGGTCTGTCTCTCGTCCGCGTTGGTGAGGCGGTTAGTGTCTGTCTGTCGTCCGGAATGCTAGTATGTGTTAGGCTGCCAGTCTGCTCGAGTTTGCTCAGGCAATGGGCATTGGCGGTTGGATCGATCGGTTTGGTCGGTCGCGTACTGAGACACAAGGTGACTTGTTCGTCTTGAGCGTCGGCGCATGTGAGGCCGCCACGTGAGTCCAGTGGGCCGCGCCGTATAGCGAGGAGTAGTGGTTTCGCGGCCGACACGAAAGCAACAGGAGTCAACCCACGACAACGGTCTGGCCGATGCGAGCTGCGACGCCGTGAGACGGGAGATCGGCGCGCCTTCCTGCGTCCGTTAAAGCGGCTGGCAGCGGACGGTTCGGTAGAGCGATTTGGGGGTGCTGCGCCAGGTCTTCTCGAGACATCGCAGTTTATTGCAAGTTAAGTTATTGGTGATATGTTGTGTGATTTACTCTTGTTAAATTCTACTTGTTTTCTTTCATAGTCTATCGTCCCCAGCTTGCTCGTCCGTCTCTCGTCCGCATTTGTTGGGCAGTTAGTGTCTGTCTGTCGTTCGGAGTTGCCTCTGTCATGTTTGTCGGATTTGGCGTGTTAACGAGTTTGTTGCTTGGAGTGTACCGGCCTAGTACCTGAAATATGTTTTGATCTTGCCCTAAGATCTTGAGATGCGGTATCTGTGTACTGTAGAGCATCTTAACTTACTTGTCCAACCTTGTAGAATTTTATATAAGATTGCATTTTATGGGCTTTATTTAAATGATCACTTTAGTATATAAAGATGCCACCCTTTTCACCGTAAGACTTTTGTTAGAAGTTAAAAAAAATTAAGTTGCACCTTCCGTGGCAAAGTTAATATTTTTAATTTTTAGTGTTTTCTACCATTTCCATCCCTCCTACAGCGTATATAGTTTGTGTGCTTGTGTGAATTGTTAAAACTTTTAGTTTAAAGTAACCTGGTGTGTGTCAGATTTGCACCTGTGTAGTCTTTCGGAGGTTGTTGTGAGCCGTCGTAACTACGACCGTGTCAAAAAGTTCTCACCCCGAGAGCTCATACGGTCAAAAATTTGTTTGTTTCTGGCTCTGAACAAATTGTAACTTAATATTTAGAGGGTTCTTTCTGATTATAATTTTAAACTGTTTCTAATAAAAAAAAAATTTAGGAATAAAATTCCCATTTGTTAAAAGCAATTTGGTTATCCTTTCATCAGTTACTCCCTGGCAGCTACTTCTACGTTTACATAGTGTGATTAAATGTGTTAATGTTCATGATGAATCGCTAGTAAGTAGTATAAATTCTTAAGAATATTTTGTTTTTTTGAAAATAAATCACGGTTCAGTTCCCTTTGGTGACACCTTTAGGGAATTTCACCTCAGATGTAAAGGATGAGAGAATATTAGTTTATACAGCGTTTTCCCTTCAGAATGATCCATATTATCGTGTCCTAGAGTACGTCGGTATTAGTATTTGACAGGATTCGGATTCCGCATCCAGCCCAACTATCGATATGGAAGACAGGTCAGAGGTACTCGGGCTTCATGCCATGGCTATAGCTTGTTCTGGAGAGATGCGTCGCCGCAGCATCGGACACATCACGTGGATCCAGCCACTGATCCGAGCCTGCCGCTAAATACTGCAGCCCATACTTGGCAATCAGTCTCGCTAGTTCACTGAAACCTTTGACACGGGTCTTCGATTAGTGGAGTGACTGATCTCACCTGGATGACGTTTTGATTCGGACTGCACCCTAAACTGTTTGTGCACGCTTACGACGATTTCGCTACACTCTGGACTTTGTTTTTGCCCACTCAGTCACTTAGTCAACTCTGCCGTCATTGACCTCAGGAATCGCCTCTTGGTTCCATCGGGCTCTGCGTTGCCATCACAGCGCGTTGTCATAAACTGTGAGCTTTTTACCCAGAGTAGGACAGATAATTGCCTTCTTCTTGAAGCGCCTTGTGTAAACTTGTTTCGTGTGAGCCAAATTAAAGGAACGCTCAACAGCTTGTCTTCAGAAGCAGCTTATTTGTCTCTGCCACGTCTGCGTGGAAACGCTGTGACGGTCAGTTAACCAGCCCAGGCGGCCTGTGACAAGTTTCGCTGTCAGATATGCAAGTGACAGGTTCCGCCGTGAGATATGGACATCACGTCACGACTCCCCGCTGGGCACTAATAGCCCTCGCCGGAGACAAAGGATGAATACGAATGAGGGCTAATGGCCGGCTCATAATGCACATTACGCTCACCGATCGCGTTCTACTGCCGTCCCATTAACGACGCATCGCCTAGCGCGAGGCGTTAAAAATCGCGCAGGCGGGAAGGAGATCGGGTTACAGTGTCTCCGAACGGCAAGGCGGGCGTCACAGCTAACAGGACGTGAAGGCGCATTCGCTGCGGTCGCCGAGGCCCATGGGATGTGCCGGGCCAGATGGGAGGGGGTGGGGGGGGGGGGGGGGTGGCGATTTGTGCCGTTACCGGCGCGATTTATCGAGGAACGTCGCCGACAGGTAATCATGTCATCGTGGGTCGACAGAAGACCGCCATGCTGCAAGCCCAAATCTACTCGCTCACTATAATTATTTCCTGATGAATCGGCAATTCAAATTAAGGGAGAGTCAAATTGCAGTATCACCGCTTTATATAGATATTTGAGCCTAGTTAGCTGAGACTTAATAGTAAATGGGTGCACTAAACAGTCAGCAAGGGATTTGTAGTACATACTGGGAAATAGGTAATTTCCAAAAATGATTGCCTATCGAAGTCGGAGGGGTGTAAACGATACATATCGAACGTGCGGTGATAAATCGATTATGGAAGTCTCGTAGGGGGCGTTATGTGTATGTTTCAAGTTGTCACTACAACAACGAAAAAAGAAAAGCGTTAGAGAAGCACTTGTAAACTCAAAGGAGACGAGAGTTACCTTATTCGTTGTCGGTGTTATCGTCTTGTGACAGTCCGTGTGATGTATAATGTGCAGGGGCAATTCTTTTTTTTCCCGTAGCCAGGGTAAACTCTGCCAATATCGCGTAGGAATATCGTCAGAGTGTCGCATGCGTCGACTTTCCCCTGCAAAATCAAAATGTGGAAGTATAGGTACTGGAACAAGTACAGTTCGTTCCTTTGTCCTAGACGCCCTTCTCTTTTTATGGTAGACTTGACAGACTTCCGCAGCCGCTCTATATTCTGGGTGTGGACACTGGCGTAGTCTGAAGAGACGAACTCCACGGAATGGTTCACGAATTCGTGGTCGAAACCTTCAGCATTCAGAGTCCAGTACGACTGAAACCCGTCTGTGATGACTTTTGTTCCAGGCAGTGTGAAGTGCTTTATGAGACCCACTAAAGTCACCTTGTCTCGGGACAATACACTCACGACGAAACACTTGCGGGACTCTCTTTCTATCCCACCCAATACCCAAATAGATCAACTTCACTTTTAGAAGGTCGTCCTCTCCGGTTCTTTCGTCTAGCAATATGAGATTTGTCTACTTCAACGATTTTATTCGGTCCATCAATTGGCACACTGTCACTTGTCACTACCACGGAACAGACTTCTCGGCAAAATCCGAAATAGTCACACACGGTATTTACCGATAGTTCAGTTTCTGATGCTGTGGCTTGCAAGACACAAGAATTACGCTCATCTGAATCGATAATTTGGAGGACTCAACCACGTATTTTTCCTGATGCTGGTTCGCTTTCCGAAAGTGGGCAATGAAATTACAATGGTATCTCAAAGTTGATACTCCTCTTACGAAGTTTCACAGACTTCGCAGCACCAGAGTCAACACAGTCCCTCCTTTCCTCGTCTAGCAGACGTGCATATTTGCGGCAAAAAGTCAGACATTTGTCTATACTGGATATGCATGATATTAGTGTTTTCCATGTCAGACAATGCGCAGAAGAAACGCGAGAAACATCAGACACACCACTCGCTATCAACAGAAACCACGTCCGTTTCCCAATCAAATCACAAATAATTACGGCGGGAATGTAAAGTACACGAACTGAAGAAACAACGGAAAACTGATAAAAATGACGACCACAAATAATTGATCATAACGCCCGCCACGAGACTTCTATAATCGATTTACTATCGCACGTCCGATATGTATCGTTTGGACCCCTCTGACTTCGATAGGCAATCATTCTTGGAAATTCCCGGAAAATGTATGAGCAACCTCGCTAAAGAAATGTGCGGACAAGAGTGAACGTGGACAAGCTCAATCTGGAGTTTGAAATAAATAAATAAATAAAAGACAAACATTATTATGATAGTAGAACAACTACGTGTCACTATAAAATCGCACATGGAAGTTATAATATGAACTTCGACCGACATCTTAGGCAATTTGTAAGGTGTCAGGCAAATCCAACACCTTCCATGAAAACCCTGACATGATAAGCAAATCCAGTAGTATGTCACATAGCTCCGAATAAATTGTGACATTAAATTAACCAAAGTAATACGAGTAACGAGTGAGCAAATGGAATACAACAGACTAACACAAGAATGCCTAAATGCATGTCATACCTTCCCACCGTGAGACAGACGCAGTTCCGAGGGGAGAAACGAGAACAGAAGTCGAGAGTAGAACCGCGTTAAGCTAGAAGGCCCTACGCTAAGGGACAGACACCCACGTCAACAGCTAACCACCAGGACCACGCACCAGCCCATGTTAAAAGCTAGAGCCCTCCAGAAGAACAGTATAGATCTTACGATAACACAAAAAGGGCCACACCACGCGCAAGTTTTAGCGTGAGACTTTTTCGCGTCTCTTTTACGTTGCAAACGTTAAAAAGTGTGCCCCACCACGAAAAGAGACCGCCAGGACCCACCAGCCCATGTTAAAAGATAGTGCCCTCCAGAAGAACAGTGTAGATTTTACGATAACACTAAAAGGGCCACACCAGCTCCAAGTTTTAGCGTGAGACTTTTTCGCGTCTCTGTTACCTTGCAAACTTTAAAAACATTTCCCCACCACGAAAAGTTTAACGTTTCTCATTGGATAGATAGAATTTTTGTAGGCTGAGCTTAAGGTTAACATTGAGACCCTGATTGTTCAGATGAAAACACAGCCAGACAGTATTTTTTAAACCAACTTCGGTAAATTCTAGTAAGGAGAAGTTAGAAAAGAGTTACTTCCGAGTCGGCGAGGTACATGGAGCTGTGCCGGCCGACACCCACTGACACTGCCTAACCAACAACAAGGTAATGAACCCATAACAGCGCATAAAGCTTCACTCAGAACTGCAGAAGTCTCATCTGTTACACCCCCGTTTTGCGTAATACTAGTGTCGATCGTCAATTAAAGCTCAGGGTATTCACATTTGCTACGTAAGTTAAAATCTGAAACGCGATGATTTTTCTGTTATATAACTATTGAGAAGCCACATCAGCCACTGTAATTTACGACAAGTTAGATAAGTAATTAAAGATAAGGGTCAGAAGAGGGTCACTGTAGACCATTTTGATAGTTTTCTCTTTTGTGAAACTCAATGTAAACCTAGATTATAGATGTGATATGGCATAGGTCATCCTTCGATCCATTGTAGCACTTGGTAACCCATTCTGGAAATACTCGTTCACATTTTTGTTGAACGCAGTTGGTTCTTATCATCCTGTATTAAAACATTTCATTTTATTAATAGTGCAATTTATAAACAATGTTGTGTGAGTAGAATAAAATTTCCAGAGGTAAACTGAACTGCTTTTTCGACGTTATTTTACCAGCTAACTAAAAATAGGAAAGCCTTGAACCCCTTCCACTAAATTTAGTTAGTATTAGGATTCTTCTACAGGGAGTGCAATGGAGCTGACGCAGAAATCGTTAAGTATTTGGTTATATCATCGCTAGTCTCACTGAACTCCTCTGAACTCTACATGTCATGTGTGGTCTGGCGTCTCCTTACCAGCAACAGGTCCCAGGTTCAAACTAGTCAATTCCTCACGCTCAGAGCGTCGTTGCTCGAAAGTGGTGGGGAGACACGTCTTAGAAGAAACAGACACCATGCAGAATGTTAGAGAATGGCGACCCTGCCAGGATGGTAAAATACCACGATTGAAGGTTGACCACATGCCTAACTAGGTCAGAAAATATCTTGTTGAAAAAATTTTGTAACCCAATTTTTTTTCTTAAAGTTATACTTAGTCGAAAACAGTAGCTGCAGCGATAGATAGTGAGAAGGTATTCAATAGAAAGTGAGACATTCTAGCAGAGACAATAGCATATTTAAGTTATGAATTTTAATATTGTGAGAATTAAGTATTCTCTCCAATGGAAGCGCACAGGTGGCAGATACATTGGTGACAAGTTGGTTCGGACCCAACAAGTAAGTGAATTGATTGTCAAGTCATGTGTGCAAAAAGTTTATGAAAGCGTGAGATTGTATGAGCGCATGTTGACGCGAAGTAGGGCGCGTGAATTACTTAGGACAGTACAACAGATGATTCAGTATCGCGAGAAAGAGGACAGATAACGCACCATAACGAGGATAATGTACGTGAAGGAATAAAAAACATAAGTCAGCATACGACAGAGGAGCAGGAAAGTAGAGAGACAGGCGATGAGGATTCTAACTTGCGTCTTGAATACGTAGAACCCATAGTACAAGTAATCAGAGCTCCCTTACCACACCGTACAACGAATGCGAGCAGAAACGTGTCATCGCATAGTTCAATGCAATCGGTTGCTAACCAACAATTGGGGGAAAACACAGAGTGTAGGATGTCGGAAGAACGTACAAACATTGCGTAATGACATTCAGGACGAGATCAAAACATTACGTAACAACACCCAAGGAGAAGTCAAGAAACTTGATCACATCCATCTCGCTCAAGTCCATCACCTTCGTGCAAAACATTCGCCAACCTCATGCTTAAACATTCATAGGATTGTGTGAATGTCTTAAATCAAATTATGTGATGTAGGAATTGTGCAAAAGAAATGTGTGAAAAACTAAATAAGTTAAGCACACCAGACAGCTAATAAACTGCAAAACAACAGTGATTGCCTATGGACTTAAGTAAAAAATAGACTATCGATAAAAATAAGTCATTAGTTCTGAAATGGACAGTATACAAAAAAAGTAAGGTATAATAAACTCTAAAACTATATGCCACTTATTTTATCCTCATAAAAATAAAAGAATAACTATATTTTACTTATTTTATCCTTATAAAGACATGGAATAAAAAATTATCTTGTTGGATGTTTTCCCTTTTTTAACGTTTGTACCATTTGTTAGGATAGTATCTCAATACTTGTGTATGTCTATTTCTTTGTCAAAGCAATTTTTGGAAATAATTCTTATTTGTTAGTGTAACAATATTGAAATGAGTGTCTAGAAACAAAAACATTTTACTTGTACATGATATTTAGAAAATGTGTTAGGAATAGATTTTACTTAATTACTACATTTATAAAACAAATATTTCTAAGAATATCGAAGTGAAAGACTCCTCAGTTTCGTTTTCTTCTCTTGTCAATATAAACATATTTTTGAGAATAATGTGGAAGAATATAAAAAATATAAATTAGTAATACAAACTAGCATTGAACCATAATAACGTGGCTGAACAGTAGGCAACAAAATTTTGATAAACGAATAATTTTTGACTGACTTAGACAACGATTCAAAATTAAGTTCGAAGTGTGGTGATATGTAAGGTGTCAGGCAAATCCAACACCTTCCATGAAAACTCTGACATGATAAGCAAATCCAGTAGTATGTCAGATAGCTCCGAATAAATCGTGACATTAAATTAACCAAGTAATACGAGTAACGAGTGAGCAAATGGAATACCACAGACTAACACAAGAATGCCTAAATGCATGTCATACCTTCCCACCATGAGACAGACGCAGTTCCGCGGGGAGAAACGAGAACAGAAGCTGAGAGCAGAACCATGTTAAGCTAGAAGGCCCTACAATAAGAGGCGGACACCCACGTCAACAGCTAACCACCAGGACCACCCCCCAGCCCATGTTAAAATCTAGCGCCCTGCAGAAGAACAGTATAGATCTTACGATAACACTTAATGGGCACACCAGCTGTGAGTTTTAGCGTGAGACTTTTTCGCATCTCTGTTATGTTGCAAACCTAAAAAACATTGCACCACCACGAAAAGTATAACGTTTCTCATTGGATAGACAGATTTTTTGTAGCCGGAGCTTAAGGTTAACATTGAGATCCTGATTGGTCAGATGAAAACACAGCCAGATAGTTTTTTTAAACCAACTTCGGTAAATTGTAGTAAGGAGAAGTTAGAAAAGGGTTGCTTCCGAGACGGCGAGCTGCATGGAGCTGCGCCGGCCGCCGTCCACTGACGAACACCGACAAGGTAATGAATGCACTCGATGCCGCATTTTTGAGTGTATAAGGCTTCAATCAAAACTGCAGAAGTCTCATCTGTTACATCCCCTTTTTACGTAATACTAGTGTCGATCGTCAATTGAACATCATGGTATTCACATTTGCTATGTAAGTTAAAATCTGAAACGCGATGATTTTTCTGTTATATAATTATTGAGAAGCCACATCAGCCTCTGTAATTTATAACAAGTTAGATAAGTAATTGAGGGTCACTGTAGACCATTTTGATAGTTTTCTCTTTTGTGAAACTTAATTTAAACCTAGATTATAGATGTGATATGGCATAGGTCATCCTTCGATCCATTGTAGAACTTGGTAACCCATTCAGGGAATATTCGTTCACATTTTTGTTGAACGCAGTTGGTTTTTATCATCCTATATTATAACACTTCCTTTTATCAATAGTGCAGTTTATAAACAATGTTGTGTGAGTAGAATAGAATATCCAGAGGTAAACTGAACCGCTTTTTCGACGTTATTTTACTAGCTAACTAAAAATAGGAAAGCCTTGAACCCCTTCTACTAAATTTAGTTAGTATTAAGATTCTTTTACAGGGAGTGCAGTGGAGCTGACGCTGAAATCAATTAGTATTTGGTTATATCATCGCTAGTCTCACTGAACTCCACATGTCATGTGTGGTCTGGCGTCTCCTTACCAGCAACAGGTCCCAGGTTCAAACTAGTCAATTCCCTAAAAAACACGCTCAGAGCGTCGTTGCGCGAAAGTGGTAGAGAGACACGACTTAGAACAAACTGACACCACGCAGAATGTTAGAAATTTACGGACCTACAACGAGCACCTTCCGAAGGCGCACCAATGAGGAGACTTATCCATGTGCTGACATCAATGTCTGTGTCCTTCGAGATCTCACACAAGACCCAAACACCGCTCCCGTCACCGTCACCCGAGCCAGAAAGTGTGAGCCATCGGAGCTGCGGGCCAGCGTGCTAGAAGTCTTCTCACCTCGGTATTTACTATCAGAGTCCCCTCAAAAAACTTCGCTTCTCCTCCGTCCTGAGCATTCCGCGAATAAGCGGCTAAACCAGAACATCCTGGGCAATCAAAACTGCTAACTCGTGGTGAGCCAATGACGAGCAAATATCAAGACTTCCAAACCGCGTTTACATTGTAGAAAATGCTTGGCAGTGGAAGTTTCCATGCCTGGAAACAGAGATAGGCAGAGCTGTTGTTAGAGCCAAGATGGCGGCATACTGGTATTCAGAAATCCTCAATTGTCCACCGTCCACTTGTGTCAGTAAAGTAGAAAATGGCCTCATCAGTGGCCTCGAATGTGGAAACACATCCATCTTGACTTTAGGGGTAGATTTCGGCGTGGTAACAGTTGCTTCTTAGGCTCAAAATATTCAAATCCGTACCCAGGTGAATACTTACAAAGATGGAGAAACTTGCTGGTAGTGCACGCTACAACGTAACACAATAGAGACAGCTCCCATATTTGTCATTTTACTACGCACAAGAGGAGGGGGCGTTTTTCAGTCTGGTGTGTACCTCTCCAGCGCCGAGCATCACACCTCCTGAAGTATTTGTTTTGTTTTCCGAACCACCTCACTCGATGGACTCTGAAAGTGAAACAAAGCGCCTATTGTAAGAGGAACCATTAGCTGCACCATATACCATTACCCCTCTCCGCTCGCGTTTATTTTCGATGGTGTCCGTGCTCGTGAGAAGAAAACATTTTTCTCGTGATAACTTTACAAAGGCCACCCACTGCCAGCAGTACGGCCGAGGCCAGTCGGTGACAAAAGCGTCTATTTAGTTAACGACCATTGAAAGATGCCATTTTTTCCAAGCGGATGAAGGATAAGGGAGGTACTATCTATTTTGGAATTATCTCTGTTACTTTGTAAATTCCATGACTATTTACAAATTCTTATCTTATAAAACGAGTCGTCCATACAACTGTCGGATGCGTTTGAAGTTTATTCAGCCACAACAGCCGAGTACTGAGCGTTGCTCTTGTATGTTTGTTCCAGTCAACTATTAGGCCCTTTCCCCTCTGTCCATCTCCTCCTTTCCCCTCTGTCCATCTCCTCCTTCTATCTCTATTCTTCACCCTCTCAACGTCCACTTCATCCTCTTCCCTTTGTTGTCGTCTTCTCCCTCACCACCTTCTGTCTCCGTCACCACCTTATCACCCCCACACCAGTAGCATGGTGGTGGCTCTTACCCATACTGTATTTCTCGGCAGATAGTAAGTAATATATTTACCAATCGATCCAAGAGCTTAGGAGAAGCTTTTTAGCTGCAGCTTTGCTAGACTACACATATATCACATATGTTTCACGTATATTTAACATATTTCACACATATTTGTACACATATTTCACATGTATTTGTAGTGAATTTTGCCCCGCAGTTCAGCGCTCTTACATTTCTATTTACGACGTCATGACTTTTGAAGTATGTGTCACAAAATGATATGAATTGGCCGGTAGTTTCAGTGGTGTATTTGACTACCGTCTGGGAAACGTGTTGTGACCACAGTTGGTGGTAAGGAATAATAAATTAAAAAATCATGCATGATGTGGCAATGTTTCACCTATCTCAGTTTTTATTATGTCTCATCCTCTGAAGTATGAGTCGTGGAATCATACAATTTTGCAAGTACATCGAAAGTTATGTGTGAATACGAAATGAGTCACGAATACAATTAGTTGTAAAGAAGAAATGAACTGTCCTATGCGGCAGTTACGTTAGATGAACAGCGTAGGCATAATAAGGCATCTGCTTATTTCCTTTCATTATTTTGAAGGGATTATCAGCAGGAAGAAGCATGTTACAGGTTTGAAATAAGTGTAAATTTAATTGCAAGTCACTAAGTGCTGTCATTCTCAAATACTGGATGAATGAAATCAGTCTGTCGTAGGGTCCAGTTCTTTTCCACTCCCACCGCTTCCCCCACCTGTTTGATAGGTAGGTGGTTCTTAACCCCACAATGACTTTTTCTAGGCAGTAAGTGATAAGGATAGCAAATTTTTTTGATTTTTATCAGTTTGGGTTATCTGAGGAGTTCCAATTTCTTAAACAGAACGCTATTTTTTTTCTATTATGTGGCTGCTGTATTTAAATCAACTACTAAGGCATAGATTTTAATTACATTTCTATAAATTTTAGTTAATTGAAGGTTTTGTGGGTCGATGCGAGATGCTGTAATAACTGACTGTCTTCAGACGGATATTCTACTGGCAGAAAGTACATTTAAGTGAGGTCTTCAAAAGAGAACTCATATTCTTTAATACATGACTCAACGCGGCTTCTAAATTAGCTACACACGAGAGATCAACTGGTTGGTGTCATGGAGTAACAAGGTCATCGATGCGCTCTTTGGGGCCATCTGGGATATGTGTTTGGCGTAAACACGATTCTTTAGATACCCACACAAAAAGAAATCTATTGCGTTGTAATCGGAAGGTTTTACAGGCCATTTCCGAGGACCATGGAGTCCCAAACATCTTCCAGAAATGTGTTGTTCATTCTTGATCAACATAACACGCAGAATGGTTTGTGTGATGGCTCTGAGCACTATGGGACTTAACATCTGAGGTCTTGAGTCCCCTAGGACTTAGAAATACTTAAACCTAACTAACATAAGGACATCACACACATCCATGCGCGAGGCAGGATTCGAACCTGCGACCGTAGCAGTCGCGCTGTTCCGGACTGAAGCGCCTAGAACCGCACGGCCACCGCGGCCGGCTGGTTTGTGTGGCCATCGTACTGCATCCACATACGGCCTCCGTTGTCTAGACTCACATTTTCAAGAGGAGCATCTAAACTGTCGACAGTAAAAGCTCTATAGATTTAACCCGTGAAAGTACTTGCTAAATAATGTGGGCGATTTCTTCTGGAAGGAACCCACACCACACATTAATGACCATCTCCTTCGACAACTGGCATGACGTATCATCTCGGATTTTCTGCGGCCCAGAAATATATAGTACGACGGTTGACTGCACCAAAATTTGTGAAGTGGATTCATCAGAGAACGTAACACATTCTAAGGCTCCAGAATGAGATTTTTCACCGCCCATTTGCAGAATGTCACTCTCCGATTGAACTCGTTCTCACACAGCACCTGCGTCACTCACATAACTCACGTGTGAAACTTATGGCCGTGTTCTGTTCGTTACGCAGATGTAATTCTGATTCTAGTTACGGCAACAACTTCTAGTAAGGTGACATGAAGAACATGGTTTATTGCAGCTAAATATAGGGTGTTTCATTGCAGCTAAAGCAAACATTTCTTTATCCTCGTTTCTTTCTGATATTCCTCTGCTACCACCGCGTCGTCTCGAACTACTTGTTTCTCGAAGCCATTATTTAGCAAGTAGGAAAGTCTAGCAAATGAAGCTCATCGACCAACATATCTCATGGCATAAGCAACCTCTGTTTCATTGACATCGTAAGAGCATTCACCAAGCATTAACAACGTGGCAACATACCCATTGGAAGTGTATGCCATGTTTATTCCACGCCAATATCCGTGGCTGATTAAACATTTGTTTATAGATTCCTATCTTCCGCAATCTAACCGGCCATTACGTCAAACACCGTATTGAGGAAGCTTGTCGTTCTGTGTCGTCAACAACTTCACATCTGGCCGTAGGTAGCTTAGAAGGCTCATTGTGCATTAAGGAAACTGAGGACTCGCTGAACACCTCACATAAATAAACATTCTGCCATCGATCTCAACACAGCTGTACTTCATGTTGCATCCACCAGTAAAATTTTTACCTTTGTAGCTCCCTAACAAAAATTGATAGAAAAAATATTTAAACTGATTTGTACACAGCTTGTTGGAGAACATCAGTAATGATTTGTTTAAAGTTGTAGCTTATTGCTGTAATTCTCTAGAAAATAACTATACAAACTATTTTCATAAGGCTGCAGAAATAGTAACGTTTCCTAAATTTGCTAGTCTACAAAAAATTTTCGTTCACAAATTACGAGGGTTATCCGGGAAGTAAGTTCTGAACGGTCGCGAATTGGAAACCACCGAGAAAATCCGGTAAAGCTTAGCACAGATGTGTTGGGCAGTGTTTCTAGTATGCCTGTGGATCGTGTCGCATCGCTATTTTCAGTGTTGAGTGAACAGTGAGCATGTAAAGATGCGTAGGGAATAGCGTCTCCCGCGAAGTATGAGGGCCTAGTTAGAGATTTCGCCTGTCTCATGCAGCCCACATAACACAACTGTCAAGCAGTTCCTTCTTCATGCCAGTTCTCGACCGCACACTGCAGGGGCAATGAAGATGCTGCTGAAGCGTTTCCGATGAGAAGTGTCTGATCACCCACAATACAGCCCGTGATTGGCTCCCCATGAAGCTCATTTCTGCTCACAAGAACCGCTGGTAATGAAGTGAAAAATTTTCCGACAGACAACGAGCTGCAGACCAGTGCAGAAAACTGGCCGAAAGCACAGGCGGCTGCTTTCTATGACAATGATATTGGAAAGTTATACAACACTACGACCAAACTCGAAGTTGGAGCGGCGACTATGTAGAGAAGTAGGTGGAAGGTGTACGTAACTGTTGCAAATAAATGTTTCCTGTTTTCATTGTGGTTTCCATTTCGCGCCGACCAATCGGAACTTACTTTCTGGACAACCCTCGTATTTTGCCAGGTACAGAGAAAAACACCCTATATTGAAAATGTTTTAAATAATTTCATAAATGCTTTCAACTGAACAACGGTAACTGTTCTACTGGCAAACAACCTTCTCTCTTGAGTGCAATGAGATCAAACATAATAGACATCGGCACGTTTAGTTACTTTGACTCACACTGAGGTGTAATTTATTATACAGTATTAATTAGCAAAGAACCACTACAGCGAAATAAAGAAATTGTTTAAACATTTTGCACGAGCAGAGTGTCCCCTGGTTGTAGAGAGTGTATTGAGGAAGTACTCGAGGATAGACACCCGCTACACAGCTTCAGAGTTATAGGCGCCGGTCCCTGCAACTAGGCAACCCGTTTGGCAGTAAGCGTGACTTTGTACTTTGTGACGGACCGTAGGCGGAATGTCTTCACAGTGTTGTTTGTTATTCAGTGATCGCGACTCCTTTCTACGATCGCCAGTGGAGAGGATGAAGCGAACTGTTGCGTAGACAGACCATGACTCCTGTGGACACTATGTTCTCTTTCCCCGGTGGATGACGGTTTCGGCGCGGATATCCATCTGCTGTGTACTTTCTCCTTTATAAAGAAAACAATTGGAAATTTTAGTGGGTTCCAGGAGGGAAGTAAAATGGCGACGGAATCCCGTCTCAGAAGCCGTCATCCACCGACGCAACAGATTATCGCATTCACAGGAGACTAGGCCTGTCTGCGCAGCAGGTAGCTGGCGATTGTGCCAATCAATCGCGATCCTTGAATAGCAGACTACATTGCGAGACGTTCCGACTACTGTCCGCCAGTGTACAAAGTCAGGTTTTGTGCCCAAGGGATGCCCTAGTGATAGGACGCACTTTAGCGTCGTTGCATGACGTTTCAGGACACGGGTTCCTATCCTCGATTTGTTCCTAAAGGCACCCTCTAGAAACCGTAGAAGTTCGTCGCAGCATTTCTGAGACACTGTATATCACAATATGAAATATAATATTGAGTTGTTTCTGTACGTCGCAGCATGCCTGTTATAAGAACATAGTCAGATCTTACGGGTGAGGAGACCAACAACTAACAACCAACGCCCAACCTAATAAACAGATGTACAGTACCAGACGTCATGATCACAACACGACTGGAAGTATCACCATCATGTATCCTTCAGAGCATATAACAACACAACAGTCCATCGGACATCGTACTTGAAGGTAATAACAAATGCCCATTGCTTAGGAAAAGAGTTTTGTGAAACTTATCATCGCTTTTTTCCCCCGAAACCTCTTTCACTGCTAAGAAGTATGGTGATAAAACACTGCTCCCCAGAACCATGTACATCGTGCTCTTTGATTATCAAGGATTCTGCTCCACAGATAGTACATTTGTGTTGAAGAAACTCACATTTCGGATGTAGGCAAGGACCTACTGTGAGCTGAATATGACTTCTGCAAATTGGCTGATAGGAGAGTACCACCAGCACAGTTAAATCTAAAGTTGAAGCTGTGAAGGCGTGATGGTCATTTTCGAGATTTACAAGGGAACACCAGTGATAAGAATGGACCTCGTTGTTATATAATGAGAAAAAAGAAATTTGCTTAATGTTAAAATTTACGTCTTGAACCAAACGAGAAAAAAAATCCTTGTTGTTGTTCAATAATATAATTTAATGTTTTTTATAACATAACTTAGGGGTGTAGTCACTTTAGTGTCTTTTTCTTGTTCATTCTGTAATATATTATATACACACAAAAATATTGGTTCTCCACTGTAAAACTGTCTGAGAACTTTCATTGCAATTGTATCACTGCTTTTACAGTAGTGTATTGTTCTAAACTAGCGAGCAGCCTTGACATCCGTTAGGTAATAGTAAATTTTGCACGGCGGTATAATTTGACTGACATTCGGCACTAAGCACGGCGGCGGCTGCCCCCAGACATGTGACTCAGTGTGCTCGCAGCTAAACCTGGCACTCGACAACTAGCAACGCCTGCAACAGGAGGCTTCTCGTCTTGTCATCTGTCCAACGCGGCGCCGCATCTAGCATGGAACTTCTGCCAAAGATTATGATAAAGACAGTGATGACCATGACAACATAGACACGGCACCTGCAGTAGCAGTGGCAGTAGTGCCCAAAGCCTTTCCTGCTTCCGCGTTAATAGGAGTGTGGTGACCGTAGTAATTCTGATGAGTATCAGAATCCTAAACAGTGACGTGCAGTGAAAAAAAAGCTCTTCTATCAAATAAAAAAATATTTCGAGCACTACTAAAAGTGATATTCAGTTGCACACAGACAAGATGTGTAATAATTAAGAATTTGATGTTCAGATAAGTCGTTTGGAGCATCTCAGTTTACTGCAGGTTGCTCTTAGACGTGTGGTAAGAGCTGGGCATCCTAAATGAAAATACACTCCTGGAAATTGAAATAAGAACACCGTGAATTCATTGTCCCAGGAAGGGGAAACTTTATTGACACATTCCTGGGGTCAGATACATCACATGATCACACTGACAGAACCACAGGCACATAGACACAGGCAACAGAGCATGCACAATGTCGGCACTAGTACAGTGTACATCCACCTTTCGCAGCAATGCAGGCTGCTATTCTCCCATGGAGACGATCGTAGCGATGCTGGATGTAGTCCTGTGGAACGGCTTGCCATGCCATTTCCACCTGGCGCCTCAGTTGGACCAGCGTTCGTGCTGGACGTGCAGACCGCGTGAGACGACGCTTCATACAGTCCCAAACATGCTCAATGGGGGACAGATCCAGAGAGCTTGCTGGCCAGGGTAGTTGATTTACACCTTCTAGAGCACGTTGGGTGGCACGGGATGCATGCGGACGTGCATTGTCCTGTTGGAACAGCAAGTTCCCTTGCCGGTCTAGGAATGGTAGAACGATGGGTTCGATGACGGTTTGGATGTATCGTGCACTATTCAGTGTCCCCTCGACGATCACCAGAGGTGTACGGCCAGTGTAGGAGATCGCTCCCCACACCATGATGCCGGGTGTTGGCCCTGTGTGCCTCGGTCGTATGCAGTCCTGATTGTGGCGCTCACCTGCACGGCGCCAAACACGCATACGACCATCATTGGCACCAAGGCAGAAGCGACTCTCATCGCTGAAGACGACACGTCTCCATTCGTCCCTCCATTCACGCCTGTCGCGACACCACTGGAGGCGGGCTGCACGATGTTGGGGCGTGAGCGGAAGACGACCTAACGGTGTGCGGGACCGTAGCCCAGCTTCATGGAGACGGTTGCGAATGATCCTCGCCGATACCCCAGGAGCAACAGTGTCCCTAATTTGCTGGGAAGTGGCGGTGCGGTCCCCTACGGCACTGCGTAGGATGCTACGGTCTTGGCGTGCATCCGTGCGTCGCTGCTGTCCGGTCCCAGGTCGACGGGCACGTGCACCTTCCGCCGACCACTGGCGACAACATCGATGTACTGTGGAGACCTCACGCCCCACGTGTTGAGCAATTCGGCGGTACGTCCACCCGGCCTCCCGCATGCCCACTATACGCCCTCGCTCAAAGTCCGTCAACTGCACATACGGTTCGCGTCCACGCTGTCGCGGCATGCTACCAGTGTTAAAGACTGCGATGGAGCTCCGTATGCCACGGCAAACTGGCTGACACTGACGGCGGCGGTGCACAAATGCTGCGCAGCTAGCGCCATTCGACGGCCAACACCGCGGTTCCTGGTGTGTCCGCTGTGCCGTGCGTGTGATCATTGCTTGTACAGCCCTCTCGCAGTGTCCGGAGCAAGTATGGTGGGTCTGACACACCGGTGTCAATGTGTTCTTTTTTCCATTTCCAGGAGTGTATGTCACGTGTTCTACACTCGGAGCATTAGGATTCTTTTGAAAGAAAGTAATTTGCCTAGGAAGCTTTGACCATTATTAGTCCTCCTTCGGCTGGGCTTCACAAGAAGAAATGAACCATTCGACATTGAGCATTTAGCAGAAGTGTATGGACGCGTTTTCTTTGACTCAACCCTCACCTCTCTAAGTGCTTTGCTTGCACTCGAAGCACGTTGAAGGATGAAGGTATTGCAGATAAATGCTGTTCCAATTAAACTGGCTATGAATGAAATACAAAAACTAATTGAGTTGAGTGTTAGTATAGTTGAAACATCCCCTTAGAAAAATTTATGAATTACTGTGCTGATTAACATCTTACGTTATTTGATTTTCAAACAGCTGAGCAAAACAGAACGTACTCAGATATTTCTCGCTTTACTTATTCTGATCATCACTAAACTGACAAACAACACTTTTTTTAGCGCAATGCAATCTGACTTTTAATAATCCCTACAAAAGAATGGCCCTGACTGACAATAACCTATACCTTTCATGAATCACTTACCTCGCAAAAATCTTCGTTACTCAAACTACTGCAATACAGCGAGCGCCAATACTGCCAGCTAAATAAAAGATTCTAACTACTGAAGGCACTAACTACTGATAGGCATAGTTAGCAAATGAAAGATGTTGATAGAGAACAAACAATGTATTTACCTTAATAGTGTTCAAAAGACATAATTTATATATCAGTTCATGATATCCAGTATTACCAATTTACTCTCTCTGATGGACACACGTCCAGATCATCCTCTCTCAAAACTCCGCCATCTCTCTCCTCACATCCACCACTGCTGGCGGCTCACCTCCAACTGCGCAACGCTACGCGCTGTTCACATCCAACTGATCAACACTACAATAGCAAATTCCAACAATGTAAACCAGCCGCAGACTGCACACAGCAGAGTCAGTGATTTTCATATAGAGCGCTACGTGACGTTACCAACATAAAAACCTAAACAGCCTACTTACATAGTCTGTTTGCGAGAACGATACTGTAGAAACAATAAGATCCTACAATTCCCGTGGACATATTACCTGTTACTGGACACAACGAGGAAATATCTGTCATCGTCGTTACAAGTAGAAAATCCACTGCGACTAAGGTGACACAGCTGTGTGACGAGCACATGGTCATAGTAGAAGTGAAAGATGTGTAGAAAAAGTGGATTTTAGGAAGCATATATGTGCAGTATTCTCATCCCATTGTAGCTTTCTGGATATACTCAGGGCGGTTGTTCTGCATGGACTAGGTGCTTGTCTCATTGTGGCAACAGACGCGAATGCAAAATCCTCTCTGTGTCACAGTAGGAAAATTGAAGAATGAGGTGAGATACTAGAGGAAGCAACACAGGAACTGTATCTCATTATTTTAAATCTAGAAAGTCAGCTGAGTGTATTGGAGGGACGAGCAGGTGTAGCCAATTACATACACGTCACTTTAGGAAACCGAATGACAGCAACTAAGATTAACAGTTGGCAAGTGTTCCAGTACTTAACATCCAGTGCTTATAATGCAGTAGTCATCTAAAGGGGAAACGGCAGTCACAGAGGGAGACCAGAAAGGAAAGCACGGTAGAGTTAGATATCGGTGAAACCGGTTGGGATACCTTAGTTGCCAACATTGCAGCATTTACAATGGCATCGCTTCCGGAATATGTAGACTAGGGTCCATAGCTACTAAGTGAACTCTTGGAAAGAATACAGGTCATCTATATCCCTAAGAAAAAGGTAAGCAGCCAGGCTACAATCCTTTGGAGCCCAGAACTTCCACGCTGAGGAGAATGGTAAGATAAAGAACAACAGTTTATTAACATGCTTTAGAGCAAGTAGACCGCACTGCTAGGCTCCATGAACACAAGGAAATTAAAATGTTCTATAGAACATTGCTTCAGGAAACTAAAAGATTGCACTGGGAGAAATTTCTACGAAGGCAACTGCAATTTGACACAGGGGGAAGACCGTATAAATTACTGAGTGAAAAGATTAAGAGGGCTACTGTAATGTCCACAATTCGCCCTACTTCCTGATGATAACACGGAAACAGTTACTGCAATGCATGCACAACTTAGAAGTGAACTAGTAAACAAATACGACCGTCAGATCTTGGTGATACCTTTCTCTAAAAAAGAAGTTGCTGTCGAAATTTCCAAGCTTAACCTGGAAAGGCACGTGGTCAGGATGGCGTCTACACTGAGGTCGTGCAGATGGTATGTCCACTGGCAGTGCCACATTTGACAGCATTAGTAAACGAGGCTTTACGAGTAGGCAGGATCCCGGCGATATGGCAAACCGCTAGAGTAATAGTGATTAAAAAGGGAAACGGTAAAGACCTGGCATCACCGAAAAGCTGAAGACCACTTGCTTATTCAACGTCTTAGTCAAAGTTCAGAAGCCTCTGCTCTGTGATCGGCAACAGGCGCAAAGGGAACTCTTGCCAATATGGAATCAGAAAAGGGAAGTCTGTAGACAATGCGGTTAATAGAGCTCTTCAGATTATAGAAAATTCGACAACGAAGTGTGCAGCTGCGCTCATTGTTGGCATCGTATGAGCATTCGATAATCTATGGTGCCCTGCGATGTTCGTACGCCTTCGAGATCTCAGGGTCCTGAAGTGTCTCCATAAGAGCTTTGTAGATTATTGTAGTGGACGTAGAGTTCAGTGACTTTCGTGGCAGAGCTAAGTAAGCAAAAAGGTTATCAATGGCTGTCCTCAAGGTTCCATAAGTGGACCACTGCTCTGGGATCTTAGTATTGAACTCCTATTACATATATTAGACGAGACACATGCTATTGAAGGCGTTGTTGCATACGCAGATATTATCTAATATTTGTGTCTGCAGACTCCATGGCGATAGTTGAGGAGAAATCGAAAGATGTGCTTGGTCAAATGCACTGTTGGTGCAAGAACAACAAACTGACTACAGCTGTTCGTAAAACCACGTACATACTTCCGAAGGGGAGACTTTCTCTTGCCATAAATATTCTTGAGGCTTGACGGAATACGTGTAAAACGCAGCAGTGTTTATAGATATTTAGACATTCGTCTATTCAAGAAAAGAAACTTTATAGCACACGTAAATGTGTCAGAAAGTGACCAAAATTATGCATAAGGTTGCCCATGCTGACACTCTTTACTATAAATTAACGTTGCATGTGGCGCTTTCATAGCACGAAGCTATCTCCAACGCCATTGTGGGTTTCGCTGCCAGCGCCAGGACTCACCGCCTTAGACTAGGCAGCTATAAAACAAAACTGTGACGAAGTCAGCGGAGCCTACTTCTGAGGCTCGCCGGAACCTTCCGCACTACAAGTGTGGAGGGTTTACTGGTGATTCTCGGGATATGTTCGACTGATATCGTGGTATGTTACAGGGCAGCGCTGTACTCGACCTTGGAGGTTAGCTGACTGGGACTCTAGGAGCCCTGCAATGGGTGTTTACAGCATATTCACAAGCATCAGGAAGAGGCTCAAAGTGCGCGACATCGTCCCTAATCGACGTGTGGTGCGCCTATGTCCCAAACGTTTGCATCGAGTGGTATGCGGTAACACATCAGCCTGTGAATGGGGAGAGGAAGGTCTCGCTGATCATGTCATTCTCAGATGCCCAGTTCTTCAGGTAAAGATAGCCTGCAGACAATGTGAATGCTATCTGGAAACAATTGTAAGTGAGCAAAACTTGGGGACAACAGTTTTTGTAACAGCACATCGAATATGTAAAAGGTATGTGTTCAACTTTGAGTCCTTAACATCAAGTGAACGTTCTGAGTAACAAAACAGTGTCAACAGATGACAAGTAGCATCTCCTCAGTTATAGTTAAGGATAGGCACATATAAATTATATGTATATATAAAAATAAAATAAAAAGGAACGAAAGAATACAATGGCCACCCACACGGTTATGCGTAGACTAGGCGATTGCAGGGGCACACACGTACCAGTGTGGATGATGTGAAGCACTGTGGCAACAATAGTTTCAGAAGTAAGTAGGTCTGTGGTTACTTGGCAAACCTAGAAATATTTGGAGACGGCCAGTAACATATCTAGTAATGTAAGCTGGAAATTATTCCCTTGGAACTTCCATAATTCCTTTTCTTTTATGATATTTTTTAAGTCGATTCTTATTTTTCCAGTGTCCTGTTTTATTTATTCATTAATATTACGAATGGTTGCAGTTAATATAATTTATTACATCATACATAATATAAAACATTGCATGGTAGCACCATGATTAGATGTGCACGGCCTGTTTAGAGTTTCCACGTAACAGCTCAAAAACTTGTGACAATAAATTGAAACTGAAAACTGTAATCAATCGACACTTGTCACGCGCACACCGCTTCTCAGTGATTCGGTGTACACACACAGCTGGATTGCCCAATGTGTGCGAAGCATTTATTCAGCACACAGCTGTTGTTTCTCACATAGGATACATTGCTTTATAATCTCCAGCTAAAGCTGTGAAGTGCACCACTCTATCTCCTACGCAGGCGATTCCGTGACACATAAAGTTGGCTGTCATCTGTACCACAAAACACTGTATTGCGTATCAGAGGAGATCAACTTCCAAAAACTACATCTGCAGAAATTCTGTTCCCAGTGTGCCACTGAAGTGCATACGCAAAATTTGGGGAAGTAGATCACGCCACAGCGGTCACACCCACTCCCTTGCACTGTAAGCAGTATCGCTCACGACAGCGGGATCAGGGGCTGCAGTTAGCACTCATCGTCGACCCCAAACGCATCACGCTTGCGAGCACACAGCGTCTCCTGTGCAGGCTTGTTGTTAAAACCGCTCCATATCCTTCTGGATCTACGCCAGTAGTTCTTCTGTTCCATATACTTGCAGTATTTTGATGTAGAACTTTAAGGAGGAGGAAGGAGATTAGTGTTTACCATCCAGTCGACAACGACCTCATTGGAGACGGAGGGCAAGCTCGGGTTAGGGAAAGACGAAGAAGAAAATTGACCATGCCCTTTCAAAGGAACCATCCAGGAATTAGCCTTAAATATTTAGGGAAATCACGGAAAACCTAAATATGCATGGACGGGCGCAGATTTGAACCGTCGTCCTCCCGAATATGAGTCCATTGTGCTAACCACCGCACCTGTAGAGCTTTCGTTAATAATTTTTCTAACGAATTACCGTTAAAAGCTGTTATTCCATCAGTTTTCAGCTCAGCAGAAGCAGATATGTGTGCTAGGTGTGCGACATCTAGGCTATCATCTTTATAAACAGTTTATTTCACATATCGCTCAGCGCTGTAAACTGTATAGACTCTAACATTTTTTTACCTCTGTTTCTTCTATCAGTTTTAGGTTGTTAAGCTCGGAGACCAAAATAGACAGGATTGAACACCAAGAAAATTCAGCTCTGACCACCCCTCTCACAATGGCAGATCTGGACAAAGCCATAGCGAAATGCAAGCTAAGGAAGGCCCTGGGCCTGGACGGGATTTTTGTTGAACAGATTAAACAATTTGGTCCCAAAGTTAAACAATGGCTACTGGAACTGTTTAACAGTTGCATGGAAACATGTCAGATTCCCACAATCTGGAGGAACCAGGCAAAAATGCTGACGACCCCAGAAATTTTCGACCCATATCACATCTCTGCAACATCCTTAAAATCTTTGAAAGAATGCTCCAGGATCGCCTCTCCAGTGCCATAGAACCCTACCTAATCCCCCCACCAAGCAGGTTTCCGCCCAGGGAAAAGCACTACATCTCAGGTAATTAACCTCACACAGCTGATTGAAGACGGCTATGAGAACCGGAAAATAACCGGTGTCGCCTTTATAGACTTGGCAGCCGCATATGGCACCGTTAACTTACGTCTGCTAATGAAGCAGCTGTATGCCATTACCAGGGACTTTAAATTCACATCCACAGTTAGAAGTTTGTTAGAGAACCGTAGGTTCTCTGTGGAATTCCAAGGGATGCATAGCGGGTGGCGGGCCCAGAAAAATGGTCTCCCTCAGGGCAGCGTACTGGCACCCTTACTTTTTAACATATACACCAATGATCAACCACAGCCAGCTGGTGCGGAAAACTATATCTACGCCGATGACCGTGCTATGGCCATACAGGGTGACTCCTTTGAGGATGTTGAGACAAAGCTCACGGATGCGCTAGACATGATCTGTCAGTACTACGCCGACAATCAACTCAAGCCGAACCCTAGCAAAACACAAGTTTGCGCCTTCCATCTCCGTAACAAGCAGGCATCCTGTAAGCTGCGTGTCTTCTGGAAGGACAAACTCCTAGAACACTGCGTTTTCGGTGGTTTTAAACTCTGCAGAAACGGTTATTATGTTTGTAAATACACAAAACTACAACCAGTAATTACCTACTCCGACATAGTCGCAGTAACTGTTTTGAATTCCATGATGATACTCCAGGCGAGTCTAAAATGAATGTGCGCAAAGGAAAATAATAAACACTAAAATGATGATTTGGCCCTGTCTGACTACCCCCTGAAGCAGATCTTAGGATCTCTTAATGGACTTTCACATATAAATACAATCTAAACATAAATGAATAATGAAGGCAACTAATCCTACTAAAGGATAAACGTTGTTCCTGGTTATATATTTATTGTAGATAAAAGAGAAACCTTTATATTACAAAGTTCACATTTCGTAAGTAAAATTACTAATCAATTTCCCAACCCTGCCCCTTATTATGACTGCTCGTTCTAATATCAATAACGCACCAATGACTGACACATCATGTACGTACCAAACACTAGAAGACACAACTTTCAAAGACTATCTGTGGTGGTGTGGAACCTCAGTAGAAATACATTAACGTGATCACAGCTGTTTAGCTTTTATAACCTTCATAAACCAAAGCAATTTTCGATATCACCGTATGTACTGCGTCCGGTGCGTCGAAGTGATGGTTTTCGTACACAATGGAAGAACTCCAGCCACAAAATCAACTCTCTTAAAGAGTACGACGGCTGAAGGCGGTCCTCTGACTACTATACTCTAATACTGTCTTTTCCTTTCTTTGTTCTACAGACAAGAAACGCGAACTACCAGTCACATGGAGGGAGTTCAGATAACGTCTCAACTTAAGTATAGGCAGAAGAAGTGCTCTCAGTCACTGAACACTGCGTACTCAACGACGACTTCCAACCCGAAGGCGAAGTCCAGAATCGTGTAAGTTCACAACAGTACAGTGGCTAACCGTTCTAACTATAAAATCTCGTGAGAGCAAAGACAGCAAGTCAGCCCGTACCAACAAGAAGCTGATACTGAGCGACCATCACACATGGGAGCTCGAAACGGAAGAACTCGTGTCTCCACTGCCGGCCTCCCAGCAAAGCTCATCTCCCCAACACCGTATTTGGAAAACGAATCGCCGGCCGCGGTGGTCTCGCGGTTCTAGGCGCTCAGTCCGGAACCGTGCGACTGCTACGGTCGCAGGTTCGAATCCTGCCTCGGGCATGGATGTGTGTGATGTCCGTAGGTTAGTTAGGTTTAAGTAGTTCTAAGTTCTAGGGGACTGATGACCACAGCAGTTGAGTCCCATAGTGCTCAGAGCCATTTGAACCATTTTTTGAAAACGAATCATCTTCCCGAAACCACGGAAGATTTTCCCTCTCTACAGATTCTTCCAAATGAGGACCAACCATATTTTAGTCTTTTGTCGTCCAGTCTGGAAAGTTTGCAAGGAAAAACCTATACTCGTACAATGGTATGCTTCTGAGTAAAAGTCCTTGGAAATAACCCAGCGTGCGTGGTTTCCGAGGTGCCGCTTCTTCGTTCTTCTCACTTGCGTCCAAGATATCCGTAGTTTCCGAAGTATAATCCTTCCAGTTCGGCTACAAAACCGGCCGATCGCGACTCTATTGTGCTCCAGCGCTTAGGTGCAACGATGTCCGTCTCTTACTTCCTGTGTTTAAGCATCCAGGGCTTGAGTTCCGTCTTCCGTTTCATTTCCACTGTAATTCCAACCTCTACTAGTATGCTAATAAAGACACTCCATCACCTTTCATGGAATAAGCATTAACAATTATTTACTAGGCGCACATCACAATGTCAGTCTCCTTTAAATATTCATATATACGTTGCAAAACCTATCTCATGATATCTAATTGTGTTTGTAGATCATGGCAAAGTGTGTCGATGAGTTTTGTAAGACACGAAATTATAGCCACCTTACAGAAGAGTTATTTATTATTTCGTAAACCTGTTTCCGAACCTTTTCAGGTTCATCTTCGAATGGTTTTCTGGATGGTACATCACTATCTTTAGCATAATGCTGGGTGATGGATCCGTGACAAGAAGATGGGACACGCTTTAATGCATCGATCGCCATGACTACTGTTTATCTGTCGATATGGATGCAGAATTTAGTTTTTTGCTTACTGAGACAGTACGGGAGGTTTTTTTCGTCGGTGTCCATCAGCCTGCTTCCATTTTTATTGCCAGTTGGTACTGCAAATGCTGGTATCTCAAAGTGTTTGAAGCAATATGTAAATCTCGCTTCTGCATTTTGAAACACCTGCTTCTTTTTTCCAGTTTAGTATATACATCCTTCCTTCATGGCAGTACTCTACACCACATCTCCAGTTTTTCGTTTCCCGGCATCGATGTTCCACATTTGCAGTTTTCTTTTCTTTTGTGCAGATAAAAGTTTAACCATGCTTCAACGCTATTGCTCCTGCAGATTAACTGTAAAACACTGTGAAATACCATACACAATCTGAATTTTCTGTGTCCAGAGAGGCTTCCCAGTGGAATATGACAGCAGGTTGCTGTGGATCAATTTTGCTTCATATGTCGTACATCCACGTAGAACTCCAGGTTAATAGCTTTTTTTTCTTCGAACGAATTACCCTTAATAGCTGTTACTCCATCCATCTTCAAATCCGCACTCTACAAAAACGCTTGTGATGTTGCTATGTGTGCAACATCTAAGTAGATCTAGATGTGAATGAAGCTCTACAAATAGATTTTTTTCATGCTGATGTGGCCCAATAACACAGTTTATTACTTTCAACATGTTTTTTTGATGTTGAAAGACACTATCTAAGCACAATAGTGATCTAATGATCGACATAAGTGTTTGAAGTAAAAATTGAGTATATGTAGACGTTGATGCTTTCGCTGATTCGACAATGGAGAGCATATGGTATAAGAAGTGACTTAATACAGCAATATGATCAAGTATGATCAACAATATTTTAATTAATGCTGTATTTAAAGGTGGTAATGTTTGCTCAGGAAATCAGTTTATTCCCAGGATGGATGCTGAGTGTGTAACATAGGGCGTTACAAAAAGGTACGACCAAACTTTCAGGAAACATTCCTCACACACAAAGAAAGAAAATATGTTATGTGGACATGTGTCCGAAAACGCTTACTTTCCATGTCAGAGCTCATTTTATTACTTCTCTTCAAATCACATTAATCATTGAATGGAAACACACAGCAACAGAACGTACCAGCGTGACTTCAAACACCTTGTTACAGGAAATGTTTAAAATGTCCTCCGTTAGCGAGGATACATGCACCCACCCTCCGTCGCATGGAATCCCTGAAGGGCTGATGCAGCCTTGGAGAATGGCGTATTGTATCACAGCCGTCCACAATACGAGCACGAAGAGTCTCTACATTTAGTGCCGGGGTTGCGTAGACAAGAGTTTTCAAATGCCCCCATAAATGAAAGTCAAGAGGGTTGAGGTCAGGAGAGCGTGGAGGCCATGGAATTGGTCCGCCTCTAACAATCCATCGGTCACCGAATCTGTTGTTGTGAAGCGTACGAACACTTCGACTGAAATGTGCAGGAGCTTCATCGTGCATGAACCACATGTTGTGACCTACTTGTAAAGACACATGTTCTAGCAGCACAGGTAGAGTATCCCGTATGAAATCATGATAATGTGCTCCATTGAGCGTAGGTGGAAGAAACTAAAATGAGCTCTAACATGGAAATTAAGCGTTTCCAGACACATGTCCACATAACATCTTTTCTCAATTGTGTGTGAGGAATGTTTCCTGAAAGTTTGGCCGTACCTTTTTGTAACACCCTATATATATATACACTCCTGGAAATTGAAATAAGAACACTGTGAATTCATTGTCCCAGGAAGGGGAAACTTTATTGACACATTCCTGGGGTCAGATACATCACATGATCACACTGACAGAACCACAGGCACATAGACACAGGCAACAGAGCATGCACAATGTCGGCACTAGTACAGTGTATATCCACCTTTCGCAGCAATGCAGGCTGCTATTCTCCCATGGAGACGATCGTAGAGATGCTGGATGTTGTCCTGTGGAACGGCTTGCCATGCCATTTCCACCTGGCGCCTCAGTTGGACCAGCGTTCGTGCTGGACGTGCAGACCGCGTGAGACGACGCTTCATACAGTCCCAAACATGTTCAATGGGGGACAGATCCGGAGATCTTGCTGGCCAGGGTAGTTGACTTACACCTTCTAGAGCACGTTGGGTGGCACGGGATACATGCGGACGTGCATTGTCCTGTTGGAACAGCTTCGTGGAGACGGTTGCGAATGGTCCTCGCCGATACCCCAGGAGCAACAGTGTCCCTAATTTGCTGGGAAGTGGCGGTGCGGTCCCCTACGGCACTGCGTAGGATCCTACGGTCTTGGCGTGCATCCGTGCGTCGCTGCGGTCCGGTCCCAGGTCGACGGGCACGTGCATCTTCCGCCGACCACTGGCGACAACATCGATGTACTGTGGAGACCTCACGCCCCACGTGTTGAGCAATTCGGCGGTACGTCCACCCGGCCTCCCGCATGACCACTATACGCCCTCGCTCAAAGTCCGTCAACTGCACATACGGTTCGCGTCCACGCTGTCGCGGCATGCTACCAGTGTAAAAGACTGCGATGGAGCTCCGCATGCCACGGCAAACTTTCTGATACTGACGGCGGCGGTGCACAAATGCTGCGCAGCTAGCGCCATTCGACGGCCAACACCGCGGTTCCTGGTGTGTCCGCTGTGCCGTGCGTGTGATCATTGCTTGTACAGCTCTCTAGCAGTGTCCGGAGCAAGTATGGTGGGTCTGACACACCGGTGTCAATGTGTTCTTTTTTCCATTTCCAGGAGTGTATATAGGGTGAGTCACCTAACATTACCGCTGGATATATTTCGTAAACCACATCAAATACTGACGAATCGATTCCACAGACCGAACGTGAAGAGAGGGGCTAGTGTAATTGGTTAATACAAACCATAAAAAAATGCACGGAAGTATGTTTTTTTAACACAAACCTACGTTTCTTTAAATGGAACCCCGTTAGTTTTGTTAGAACATGTCAACATATAAACAAATACGTAATCAGTGCCGTTTGTTACATTGTAAATTGTTAATTACATCCGGAGATATTGGAACCTAAAGTTGACGCTTGAGTACCACTCCTCCTCTGTTCGATCGTGTGTATCGGAGAGCACCGAATTACGTAGGGATCCAAAGGGAACGGTGATGGACCTTAGGTACAGAAGAGATTGGAACAGCACATTACGTCCACTTGTTAACACCTTTTTATTGGTCTTTTTCAGTGACGCACATGTACATTACCATGAGGGGTGAGGTAAACGTGCACACGTGGTTTCCGTTTTCAATTACTAAGTGGAATAGAGTGTGTCCCACTGTAAATGCGTCGACTTATGTGGTATCAGCATGATGGTGCACCTACACAGCGCGCAGTTAACACTAGGCTGAGCCTTGACCGGATGTTCGACGGGCGTTTCACAGGACGTGGAGGAAGCATAAATTCGGCAGCACGTTATCCTGATCTTACACCTCTGGACTTCGTTAAAGCAGAATGTGTATCGTGATGTGCCTACAACCACAGAGGATATGAAACAACGTATTGTGCTCTTGTCACCACGTCTCCGCATAATGGAAACACGTCCACACTCATTTTCAGGACCGACGCCTCCATAAAGTTCAGCTGAAATCTTACAGTGGCCAGTGAAGTTTAGATACAGCACGGGTGAAGTGAGGTTAGCGACTAAAAGTGAGTGACCACTCACCATCAACCAGCAACTGGCTAGACTATGTGAAGCACGATACTTTTACAGCGGTAATGATAATGAGACAGTGTTTTTTCATTGCGATAGAGGTTTCAGTCATTGGGATTTAAACGTCCCCTTAGAAAAATTATACAAGACTGTGCTTAAACTGACACACAATAATTTTAGCGCAACGCAATCTGACTTCCAAAAATCCCTACGAAAGAATGGCCCTGACTAACATTAACGTATACGTTTCACAAATCACTTACCTCACAAAAATCTTCGTTACTCAAGCTACTGCAATACAGCGAGCGCCACTACTGCCAGCTAAATAAAAGATTCAAACTACTGAAGGCACTAACTACTGATAGGCATAGTTAGCAAATGAAAGATTTTGATAGAGAACAAACAATGTATTTACCTTATTAGTCATAATATGTATAGCAGTTCATGACATCCAGTCATACAAATTTCAAAACTCCGCCATCTCTCTCCCCACGTCCACCACTGCTAGCGGCTCACCTCCAACTGCGCAACGCTACGCGCTGTTAACATCCAGCTGCCGCTGCCCAACACTACATTGGCAGACAACAATGCAAACTAGCCACACACTGCACACAGCACAGCCAGTGATTTTCATACAGAGCGCTACGTGGTGGCGGCGTTACCAATAAGAAAACCTAAACAGCCTACTTACACCACAGAATGCATGATTCATGTAGAGCCCTCACTCTGTGGTCCTCCAAGTGTATGTTTCTGACAAGTGGAAAGGGCGTTGATGTGGATAATAGGGGCCCGTCTGCTAAATGAAAAATAGGAAAATTACAGCAAACATTGTGTCTACTTTTACACTTAAAGCAAACATTTCCAAAAAAGGGCTATTATTTGAACATCATATAATTCAGAGGACACAGCTGTGTAAAATTTGTTTCCAGGACGAAGTGAATGACGTATTCCATCCATTTGGCCAAATTACTACTTGTGTTGTATGTGAACTCTCAATTTCCTTGAGTGTCGTTTGTTGGAACTTTATAGCATCTACAGGGGCAGTATTTTTTCGACGTAATTGTTGATACTGTGACTGGATGGTGAAAATGTTAACCCATACTAGCAATTAGAGTATGTAAATTTACGTGTGGACTACTTGTTTAGCATGTGTAGCAATGGACAGTGTGTGTGTGTGTGTGTGTGTGTGTGTGTGTGTGTGTGTGTGTGTGTGTATGTGTGTGAGTAGAGAAAAAATATAGTGAGGCCTTTATTTTATAGTAACTCAGAATGGAAATGTTCACACTGATTATAGCTGGATGCTGAGCAGCATGAAGGATTTCTGCGAATCGACTTCGGAAAGTCGGCTGCATGCTGAAGTCAAGTCATAGTTACTGAGCAGAATCAAATTAAGTAAAACATTGCACGTTTTGTAAAGAGTTTGCAGAGGTAAAATGCTCTGTGTAAACTTTGCATATGATTGATTTTAGCTCATACATTGAAGGGTATGAAATGTAGAGAAGATACCGAGTTTCATTTAAAACTGAGAACAGCATGATATCTCTTTTCGTTCTCTAATTATTGATTTTTATATCCGACGGAAGGTTGCATGTGACGCACCATTTCTTTCCCTGCGAATCGGAAATTATGTAGTATAACAATCGTCATATTTCATAAACGCTTCCAGGTATCGAAACGAGTTTTTTTTGCAAATGATCGCATACAAAGAGGCACATGTGTTGTATGATAAATACTCGAAACGTTTTATTTACTGAGATATGTAACTAGCTCGTACGCAGCGGTGAGAGGTCGGCGACGCAGGAAGCATACAGACGTTAACAGCACTGTGGGAAAACGAAAGCGACACGTGCACCTGTGTCCACAGGAGAGCAGGAGAGACATACATATCCACAGCAGTGACAGAGTTAAACTTGAGCACAGTCGACTGCATGAAAATAATGGCTTGTACCTTAATTCATTTATACTGCGTCTTAATGTGTAGTGTTGTCCATGTGTATATGAATTTTCTTTCTGGCAGTATACGAAAACTAGTAAACGAAACTTTTATTTTTGAAGTGGCCATGCAACGGTACTGGGACAAAGCCAGTTCCACCCCACTCTCCATTGTTGCCAGACGGCGGCGATGAGGTCATCCAAGATGGCGGTGTGTAGTGTTGGCAACAGCACATGATATCGTCGAAGATGACGGTCATGACGTCAATCAAGATGGCGGATTTTGGTGGGAAGTTTGAATTTTAATGGGAAGGTAGGTCAATTGTGCAACCACCACTAACTAAACCCCCTCCCTCAGAAAATGAGGGGAAGATCAAAATTCCATCAGGATAATACACCCTCTACTAACATAAGAAAAATGGTGGCAAAGAAAGCGCAGTTGGGGAACCTCCAATAACCCAAGTCATCCGACCACCACCTCCTCCTAGGGATTCAAATTCCATCAAGACAATGTAACATACCTAAGAAAATGGCAGGAAAGGAAGAGCAGTGGGGTCACCTCCACTAGCCTAAGT
This sequence comes from Schistocerca gregaria, assembly GCF_023897955.1. Taxonomy (NCBI): domain Eukaryota; kingdom Metazoa; phylum Arthropoda; class Insecta; order Orthoptera; family Acrididae; genus Schistocerca; species Schistocerca gregaria. The sequence goes on along the minus strand of NC_064924.1, from coordinate 407,258,251 downwards.
CACATGACAGCCACCTCATCCTAGGAAATGTCTGGGAGAGGACTGAAGGTATGCTGGACATAAGTCTTTATTTTGTATGCACTATTTATTTAAACAATTTGATGCAGTACAGCCATCTAGTTTGTTGACCACAAGGTCGAGACTCCAACTGACTTATACATAGTACCACCACCAGAGAGTGCTCTTACCCATGACATAATCCAATATGGCTGCCATGACATCAGCTGATACCCCAAGTACCTTAATCCAAGATGATGGGAAACAGTGTGTTCACCACAATGTCTGGACCTAGTACATAGTACTACCCCCAGAGCGCACTGTCATCTGTTCTGTGATGTAACCCAAAAGGGTTGAGGAAAATAGTGAGAAACAGTGTGGTTACCACGAGGTCTGGACCTAGTATACCTTACTGTCACCAGAAGACACTGCCATCCATTCCATGACATAACCCAAGGTGACTCTCTGGAGGGGAAAATAACTCAGATTGTGCTGGGCTGCTGGACAGAGGAAGGAGTGTAGTTTATTTGTTTTGGAACAATTTATTTAGGCACGGATTTTGAAAGATAGTATATTTATCACAATGGTACCAAAAATATGCTCCGTCATGCTTGGGACCACGCCACAAAGCACAAAGACCTGTAAACTACTCCTAAATAACGCTCTGCATGCATGCAAACCACTCCTAAATTACTGAACTAATTTCAGTACAGACATTCCCAGTCCCAAATAATGCAGTACACTGATGCGCAGACATGAAACCAACTCATAAACAGTCCAAATAACCCATAGCACGGCCTACAGAGCTGCTCGCAAAATAATGCAACAGACACGTAAACAATGTGCCACCCACTGACCCCTCTCAACTGGACTGCACAGGAGCCTACCACACATGCTCCTAGAAGTCTATATGCACCAGCAGGTGTCAAAGCACAAACAGGCGCCCGCAAACATGAGGGGGCAGCATTCCTTTCATTCTTTACACCTGAGAAATTCTCCTCGAAATACGTGATCACTTAGGTACAATTGCTCAGGCGACCAGATGGGAGCAAATACCTATTTGCAGAGAGCCGACCATCCAAGGGTGCAGCCACCGCCAGACACAAGCCAGCGGGAGCTAAAACCCTCACGCCACTGCCAACGGCAATGGCATGTGAAAGTTCTTTGAGTCTTGTACCGATATCATATGTCTATCTAAATAAGTGCCAAATCATCCTCTGGACCACACACGTGTATGTTCACCACTGCCAGCGTCATCCCCCTATGCAGTCCAGCGAAGACCTATTTGCAGAGTGACTCACACTAGCAAGCGCTATCTGCACAATCTGTAACAGCACATGTGTTACGTGCACACTGACGTCGCAGATCATGCTATAGAGAAACTGTTCCACCGCTCACGACATGTGTGTGTGACTCGCATACACATGTCACAGATCATCCTCTAGAAAAAGTGTCCCAGCGCTCGCAACATGTGCCATGTGCATACTGATGCAATGTTGCACATAGCTACAAACCATTGGAAGCTCATCTAACATGCTTCTCGATCTTATAGTGATATCACATGGTTATGTAAAATAAGAACCGAGTCGACCTCTCGGAAATTGTATAGTGTCCCAGAAATAGTTAATACTCACTTTCTTGATGTCTCAGCTTATAGGCAAGGAAATTCTTACCCTAACACAACCTGTTTACGAAAATAGTTCGGAATAACCTCAAATGCATTCTTCCTTGTGTCCTAACATAGTACCCAATCCATCGCGTGTTACCTTTCCTGCTTTCAACACATGAAAACGTTCTCACCGCTATGTAGAGACTCCTCTATCCCAGCACAAAGGATGTTGTGTGAATGAATTGAGCATTAAGATTGGCTCTTATCGAATTTACCCTCCAAATTAATGATGCAGCTGGTGTGGAAGCGCCATCTGCCTTTTCTCTCTTTCTGCAGATGAGACTTTCAGTGCCTGAAAAACTATTTTACACATTTCTCCATGTTGCACCGACAATTGGACTCAGCAAAGTGCCTCTACATATCATCAAATACATAATGACTGTAACTCAATTACACTGCTCTCCTACTGAGGAAAGGAGTTTGAATAATAGATCATGAACCCGATCTGCAGCAATATATCACTGGGTACCATGTCGATGTAGTAAACATACATCTCCTGTCCCGCACCATACAAAATCATCCCTTTTAAATCATTTGTACATACATTGTGAAGACAGACAGCATCATGTATACTCCTCACAGCACTAGATACTTCCATGCGGGATCAGCGGTCATCCACCCTCTATGGGTGAATAAAGCGCAGTTTGTGGACTGAATTCACTCTCAGAACTTCTAGAAATTCGGGCTCATTCCTCTCAACACAAACGTGTTACTGTTTCTGGTCCACCTGCTTGCTTGCTTGTTTGCTTTTCTATACCCATCTCCAGACTCGAGGATTACAAGAACACAAGCATTTTTGCGTTGTTTGCCATTATATTATACGATTTTCGCGGTACTTCTAGATATCAAGCACATGCTACCGTTTGCTTGCGCAACACATTTCGCAAGATACAGGATGGAAATTATTTCTCTACAAACCCCAAATTTAGCGAGGTGGAGCATGCTCTAGACCACTGAGTAACGGGAAAGTTGTCCCATTTGTGAAGACCTTTACATGAGAACTGGAAACAAATAGAGGAAAATGGTATTTCCACTTGCGAATACTGATATTGGTGGTGTAACAGGTTCCAAATGATCCCAATAATTTACAAAGTCAACTAAGGAGTTTCCCATCTCTAGAGAACTGGCAAATGTGTCTTTCACCAGCTAGATGCACACACCACAATCGATGTTCCCTAAACTAAATAAAGGCACGAAATATCCACCAGCTAGGTGCACACACCACAATCCATGTTCCCTCAATTAAATAGAGGCACCAAATGTGCAGAAGCAGTCGACTGAACAATCTATATCAGAGGGACTAACGTTCCAGCACAAACACACATCCTTATTCAATCTTCTCAAATTTCCACGTGATGACGAAAGCTGCCCAACACATATTAAGTGTTACTTTGCTATTCTGCGGTCTAGAGGACGATGCACTTAACTCAGCTACATTCTGCATTGCAACAGATATTTGCATTCAGACGGTTCTCGCCGTTAGCTGGAAACGTGAATCATTCCACCACAGGCCACTGGTAGACGGAATCATACTACGAAATCGGTCACATATATATTTTATCCCTGTACTTACAACTAAATGTCATGATCACAGTCTCAGTTGAACGACATTCGACAATGAGCAAAGTATCCGAAATACACCCTGCTGATGGCTGTGGCTCTGGAAATAAAAATATCGGTGCCATTCTTATGACCTGACATACTCTTCCCTTCGCTATCACAGTTCTCCACGTCAAATCCACACCTTCCTTACGTCTGGACATAGTCATTTCCATTGCACATGCCGGAACAAAATCACATACTTTATAAGCCTGATGCTCTAGGTGAACCTGTCACACATCTCCAACTACTGCTAATTATAATACTTCGCCAATACATGATTCCAGACGATACAGAACAATACTCGGAGAAAATCAACGATGGTTTGACATGTCTCATTAGTTCTTCTTGCCAGTGATACCTCTGTGTCTGAGAAAGAGAGGCGTAATCGTCTCACAAACCGCCATATGTCAAAAAACCCAATCGCAAAAACTACTGTATGTTACTGTCACAAGCGCTCTTGGTTTTGCAGGTGCACACAAGTATCCATATTAAAAACCATACTTGCTTTATAAATCGAGTTATGGCATTACCTCTGAATGAATTGTTTTTTTCCAGACAAATAGCGAGACGCTGATCATAGAAGTGTTTATTATCAAAGTAGCACACATAGCCTATGATGCAACCTCGTGATAAAAATCACTGGATTTTGAAAGTGATTCGACTAAGGAACGTGGTATGTAAGCGGTATTGGCGACTCCCCCACGCCGCTAGGTATTTCTATAATATTTGTCACGTATTCTGTCTTGATACCACGTCATAGGTTCTGCGATATATCCACTGAGACTGACTGAGAAGGATCACAAACAGTAGTATGTACTCTAGGTTTTCAGATCTCTAGCGTTACGCTATCTGCTAGAAATTATGTCTATGATTTGGAGTCTGGTCTTTCCATTGCAGCATGTACCTGCATTGCATGTTATTGACAAGTCCTTTAATGATTACAACCACTACTCAATCATATTTCTGGCACTCTCATATCTCGAAACGAGTCACCTTTCTCGTGCCCATCTGCTAGAGTTAAACTGCAATGCGGCTTTAGTCATTCCCCACGCATCTTGCAGCTGCTCCCATTTCTACAGCTTGGCACATGTGATCGCTCCAATTTAACTGAGAACTGAGCAGAAATCGGAAAAAGCCTTATCCACCACCTTCTGTAACCCATGTAGAAACAGAGCGACCTGAGTTAGTGCAACAGGACCATATTTTGACCATTCAGTGAAAATGCGCTCATTGAGGTGCGTCTCCAAACAAGATACAGATACTACAGTCCGAAGCAGATCTGCGTCCATTCATATCTATCAACCCAACATGCTGTCATCGTTATTCAGTACCATCCAACATGGAGATGTCGCAATGTTTCCCAGAATAGCACAGGGTGCATTCCTCCTAGCAATCCTAATGGGGCAGCCCGTGCGTCACTGAATTCATCCACCAAACTGTTGCTTCTGCTGCTGCCGGTGTGGGACAATCGTATTAAACATACATGTATTGATGCACTGCACAGGCTGGTTGAAAGTTTGATCTCCTGTACTGTTGGAAGATGATTGTATCCCATGGACTATACTGTAAATCACAAGAGACGCTCCCTGTGGCCCTGTCTCGTTCTTTGAAATATTTTTCTTTGCTGTTGCACGCTTTGTACACTGCCACACATTTTGTTTTTCTGCCATTACTTTGAGGTCTGTGTCAGGTTCTACAATTACATTAAAACATTCTGGTCCATGGCCTCTCACAGAAAACTAGACATCACACCGTGTAAATCATATTGTTACTGTGGCAACCATAACACACCATACACACTGGATGATTTTACGAGGTGCATTCAAGTTCTAAGGCCTCCGATTTTTTTTCTCGAAAGAGATAGAAACATGCGCATTGTTTTAAAATGAGACCGCGTTCATTGTGGCAGCACCGTACTGCAGATGGAATTTTACCGCCAGCGGAGAGAATGAGAACTGTTTTAAATACTTAAAATGGTGACGTTTTCCTTACTTGAACAGCGTGCAATCATTCGTTTTCTGAATTTGCGTGGTATGAAACCAATTGAAATTTTCGACAGTTCAAGGAGACATGTGGTGATGCAGTTATGGATGTGTCGAAAGTGCGTTCGTGGGTGCGACAGTTTAATGAAGGCAGAACATTGTGTGACAACAAACCGAAACAACCTCGGGCTCGCACAAGCCGGTCTGACGACATGATCGAGAAAGTGGAGAGAATTGTTTTGGGGAATCGCCGAATGACTGTTGGCATTTCTGTGGGTTCTGTGTACACAATCCTGCATGACGACCTGAAAATGCGAAAAGTGTCATCCTGGTGGGTGCCACGAATGCTGACGGACGACCACATGGCTGCCTGTGAAGCATGTTGCCAAGCAATGTTGACGCGCAACGACAGCATGAGTGGGACTTTCTTTTCGTCTGTTGTGACAATGGATGAGACGTGGATGCCATTTTTCAATCCAGAAACAAAGCGCCAGTCAGCTCAATGGAAGCACACAGATTCACCGCCACCAAAAAAATTTCGGGTAACCGCCAGTGATGAAAAAAATGATGGTGCCCATGTTCTGGGACAGCGAGGGCGTAATCATTACCCATTGCGTTCCAAAGAGCACTACGATAACAGGTGAAAATGTTTTGAAGAACAAATTCCTTCCTGCACTGCAACAAAAACGTCCGGGAAGCGCCGCGCGTATGCTGTTTCTCCAAGACAACGCACCCGCACATCGAGCTAACGTTACGCAACAGTTTCTTCGTGATAACAACTTTGAAGTGATTCCTCGTGCTCCCTACTCAGCTGACCTGGCTCCTAGTGACTTTTGGCTTTTTCCAACAATGAAAGACACTCTGCATGGCCGCACATTCACCAGCCGTGCTGCTATTGCCTCAGCGATTTTCCAGTGGTCAAAACAGACTCCTAAAGAAGCCTTCGCCGCTGCCATGGAATCATGGCGTCAGCGTTGTGAAAAATGTGTACGTCTGCAGGGCGATTACGTCGAGAAGTAACGCCAGTTTCATCGATTTCGGGTGAGTAGTTAACAAGAAAAAAATCGGATGCCTTAGAACTTGAATGCACCTCGTAAATGAAAGACAGTTACAACATAAAGAAAGTGGAAGAGTTTGTTCACGTTGTGGACAGTTTACAAATTATAGTCTGAAGGTGATCCATGAGCTGTACATTTAAACTCATCTGCCATAGTGACGGAATAGCTGATGACTCTACGTTCCATTGCAACCGATTCATCATATTGCAGTCATGTATGTGATCACTGTTTCGGTGCTATCCACCTCAGAATGTGCTCTCCCTCCACCAAAACTCTTTCTCCAAGTCAAACAAGTAATATCAGTCAATCATTGTTTGGTAACCAACAGTGTGTCAGTGGATGGATGGGATGGAAAAGACACCATCGATGTACTCTAATAATAAGCATCACAGTTGATAGTGTGAACAGTTTTAGCAATTTTCCGGTAATTTCAACATCAACCATTGGTGTGACAGCATGATTCTCAATTTAACTATGATAGCTAAACCACCCCTTCTCCACTTTGCGAGTATTATTGCGAATGTAGATAGATGGCTGTGCAGTACGTCCATTCATTGTTAACTGTCAGACACATACACCATCAAAGTATATCAGACAGCATTCTACATATTTTTAACACCCCAAGAATAGTGCTTAATTTACGATCTCTCGGCGTATGGGAGTCACAGAGCATTCTCACTGTCGTAGGGTAAAATTAGAGAGTGAAAGACCCCCTCACACTGTCACTGACCGACCCTCTCTGCAGCAGCGTTACGGATTTATTCTGCAACTGACCAGGAGTAGACTGCTACATTCAGCGTCTCATGAATGAATGAGATTGCCAAGTCCTCAACCGTCCAACTGCACAAGATTTCTTGAGGTGCACCCATGTCAAGGAGGTTAGAACTCCTCATCGATGTACAATAACAGATCTGAAAGTGTCGTGATGCTGCTACATTCAACGTCTCATAAATGAATGATCTTGCCAAGTCCTCAACCATCCAACTGCACAAGATTTCTTGAGGTGCACCCATGTCAAGGAGGTTAGCACTCCTCATCGATGTACAATAATAGATCTGAAAGTGTCGTGATGTAATAGCAGACGTTTAAGAAGATCAAGAAATGAAGGATAATTATTTGCGAAGGCGCTCCAGACGGATGGAGTTCAAAGCATTTTTACGTAGATCAACCAAGCTATCAATTTTAAAGTATTATTCCAGAGTCTAGGATCAGTATCTCGAAGGTATTGGTAAGAGAGAACTTACACATGCACTCCTAAGGTCATAACGTTCTGTACTTAAAAAGGGCTATAATGTTAGATCACTTGCGTTTCTGACCTATCAGTAGTATGGAATGTAGCGCTGTTAATATTCCAATGTAAGAAATATATTTCAAGCAAATGATATACATCCCTCCTCTCGGTTTCTCTACGATAAACTGTGTTATCAAACCGTAAAACGAAAAAATTACTTCCTTAAAACATTTGCTCTGCGTGATATGAGCACAATATACCTTTCTGGAGATGTGTAGCGTCCACTGTTCACATCCGACCATGGTTCAGACATTATACAATGCCTGCATCAGCCTTAGATAAAATGATCATTAGTAACAGGGGATACCTCTTACAAGAAAACAGATAAGTGCATAGCAGCAGCGTCCAACGTGTGAAAATTACAAGTCATTCCGCCAATAACTCTGTAAACACCACATCTGTTAGGTAAATGTGTACACTGGGATTGCAGCACCTCACAAGCACCTATCGCTAACCTAGTTATGCTGCTGAAGTCCCGATTTTACACCCATGATGCGACAGGGGGAGTGGAATACATCTCATAAATAAAAGTTGCTCTAAACTTAAGAGGAATGTGTCACGTTTCACCACGCATGAGATGGAAGTCCTCCAATGACCGACAGGTTTATCATTAACGATCACAAGTAGACAAAGTTTTAAATCCCATACAAAACAGGTGGTTGTATACCAGTAGAGCGCTGGCATTGTGACGTGACCGATGCATCCTGATGGAACAGTGGAAAAATTGACCTGCAGCAACTCCTCCCTCTCCAGAATGCATCATTAGTATACCAGTGCGGAAAATTATACATTTTGGAGACAGTCTACACTGTAGAAGAGAGGTGCAGCGAACACAAGCGCCATACCAAATTACGCCAGGCCACTAAATCAGACGTGGCTGACGATTGTATAAAGACTGGCCATACTATGGACTATGAAAAAACAAAAATACTCTGTCAGTCCTCCTACTTCTGAAAATGCGTCACTAAAGAGGCATTCGAAATCCGACTACAGGATGATCTAATTAATAATGACAGTGGCCTTCAATTTAGTCAGGTTGGAACCCTGCACTGAGCCTAGAGAGAAATATGTGGTCTCAGAGATCGAGGACCACCCCCGACGGCGGCAGCAGGGAGACTGCAGACCCCAGTTCAGACCCAGGCGCCGCTTCCCCCACCACCTCCTGTAGCCGCCGCGCCGGCCGCACCAAAGACACCAGGAGAGGAACGGTGGAGGGGGTAACGGCTAGTATATAAAGACGCTGAGAGGAACGGCACAGCATTCATCAGGAACCACCTGAAGATAGCAACGTGTACGTCTGCAGAAATATTGTGGAGAAATTACGACGTTACCCTGTCGGATAACCGAGAACTTTCAAATAAGAAATGGTCATGTCTGGATACTTTGAGACCATTTACAGCCTTTCATGGACTTCATGTTCCCAAACAATTATGGATGATAGTGCGCTATGTCACTGAGCCACAATTGTTGCTGACTGGTTTGAAGAACATTCTGAGCAGTTAGAGCGAATGATTAGGCCACCCAGATCGCCCAATACGAATCCTGTCAACATTTATGAGACATAATCAAGAGGTCAATTTATGGACAATATCCGACACCGGCAACACTTTTGCAATCATGGAATTTGGTGGCTATGGGAGTATCTTAAGCTTGGTGATTTTCGAATCACACGTTGCGTTGTTCTGCTGGTAGATGCCGTAATGCCGAGGAGAAAACGAGTGCATCTGCACGTGAACATGGGACCTAAGAATAGGTAAATGCTTGCGTTCATCCCTTGCGCCTTCCTGAAAGACGAGAACAACCAGGGAATGTCATGAAAACATTACCCAGACCTGAATGCTCCGGCCTCGACTTTTCCGACGATTGTTGAAGATTGTTTGCTTTCTGTCCGATTGAACATAAACGTGATTCATTTGAACAGACGACGTGTCGCAGCTCAGTAGACGTCCAGTTGCGGTATGCCGTACAACCTTCGCCGCCGATGAACAGCAGTCAGAATGGGTGCATGAACCTGCTGCCTACTGCTAAGGCCTATACACAGCAACTTTCACTGAACAGTCGTTGAGGAAACACTTTTGGTAGCCCCTTGTTTCATCTGCGTGGTTAGTTGCTCAACAGTTGCACATCTATCCGCCTATAAACATGTACTCAGTCGTTCAGCCATGCTATGTGTGGTCCGTCATGCCCAAAAGTTGCTTCAGCGACGGCTTTGAATGGCGCCATTTTGGCATGCACAGTATACTTTAACCACGGCGGCACATGGTCAGTTTACAAATGCTTCCACTATTTGCCAGAAATCTAATGATCGTGGCCTTTTGGACGTCAGATATATTGCTCAGCTTTCGCGTTACGACAACGACTGAATTATAGTCCGTGTCCTCCAGACATCCCTATTATACCGTGCACTGCCAGTGTTGCTACCTGCCGTGTGTGAGTGAGTACTGGACGTCGAACCCGCCCGGTTGGCCATGCGGTCTTCCAGGGGGGAAGAAGCGCCTGGTCCCCGGCACGGATCCGCCCGGCGGACTTGTGTAGAGATCCGGTGAGCCGGCCAGTCTGTGGATGGTTTTTAGGCGGTTTTCCACCTGCCTCGGCGAATGCGGGCTTGTCCCCCTTATTCCGCCTCAGTTACACTATGTCGGCGATTGCTGCGCAAACAAGTTCTCCTTGTGCGCGTACACCACCATTACTCTGCAACGCAGAGTGTGAGACGTTCCCTGGGAGAGAGGGGGGGGGGGTCCATTGGGAGCAGAACCGCACAATAATCCTGGGTTCGGTGTGGGGCGGTGGAGGGGTGAAGCAGACTGCGGTAGTAGTCGTGGGGCTGTGGACCACAGCCGCTGCAGGGGGACGGAGCCTCTCCGTTGTTTCTAGGCCCATGGTTAACATACAATACAATACAATACTGGACTTCGACGTGGTGGTGGTCACGTTAATTTGACTGGACCGTGTACTTGACGGATATTCATCACTGAGTCAGTTCACAGATTTTTTTTAAAAAAATGACGTGTCTATTTTTTTGTGATATTTAAGATTGAGAAATAACGAAGCTGGAATAAAAACAAATCTCACAACTATCTTTGAGTAAACATATGATTGTAAAGTCTAATTTTTGTAGTTAATTGGTTCATAAGTTACTGTATTTTTAATTTATTTTGCGACAGTATGTTATCGCGTTTATGCTCCTTTTCTTGTTCCTCCCTAAGTCATACGCATAGCTGCTTCAGATGAATTGAGGAAAATCTCTACCAGTGAGACAACTTCTGACATCTGCAACTGTGTGAGTGAAAAACATTTTACGTTCCCGAAAAAGTCTTACTCCCTTTAATTGCCCGTTATCCTGTTCGGCTATTAATGTTTTTCCTTGCTGGAGCACATCAGAGTTATGGTAAACCATTATAAATCTGCAGACCAATGGAGATTAGAGAAGTTTCTTATGTGAAAGGGGTGTATTAATTGTACAGAGAGTCCAAGGGGCAAGCGTGTTCTTCTGAGATTACAACAGTGAATTTAAGCTAACGCTGGAATTTGAGTGGTATGTTTCATATTTGACAAGGAACAGTTGTAAATATACGTCCTGATCTACAGTGGTAGTTTGCACTTTACAGTGTATACAGACGGTATTTAGCGTAGTATCAAATGTTAGGACTTCTCGTTCCAACCGCGAATAGTTCGCAGGCAATGTGACAGCTTGAATGCGACTATGTGTGTTGTAATGACTCTAATTTTGTCTTCACCTTCGCCATCGGCGCGATACGTAGGATCTGAAGACTATTTCTAGTTTCTTTACTTAATACTAGTTGTTGAAATTCTGTCAGTTGGATCTAACCGAAAAATATTCTTCCATCTTCAATACTTTGCAAATACAAGCTGTTCAACATTTCTGCGGCGCTTTCCTTTGAATCAGACAAACCTGTGACCATTTCTGCCGCCCATCTTTATACACTCCTGGAAATGGAAAAAAGAACACGTTGACACCGGTGTGTCAGACCCACCATACTTGCTCCGAACACTGCGAGAGGGCTGTACAAGCAATGATCACACGCACGGTACAGCGGACACACCAGGAACCGCGGTGTTGGCCGTCGAATGGCGCTAGCTGCGCAGCATTTGTGCACCGCCGCCGTCAGTGTCAGCCAGTTTGCCGTGGCATACGGAGCTCCATCGCAGTCTTTAACACTGGTAGCATGCCGCGACAGCGTGGACGTGAACCGTATGTGCAGTTGACGGACTTTGAGCGAGGGCGTATAGTGGGCATGCGGGAGGCCGGGTGGACGCACCGCCGAATTGCTCAACACGTGGGGCGTGAGGTCTCCACAGTACATCGATGTTGACGCCAGTGGTCGGCGGAAGGTGCACGTGCCCGTCGACCTGGGACCGGACCGCAGCGACGCACGGATGCACGCCAAGACCGTAGGATCCTACGCAGTGCCGTAGGGGACCGTAAAGCCACTTCCCAGCAAATTAGGGACGCTGTTGCTCCTGGGGTATCGGCAATGACCATTCGCAACCGTCTCCATGAAGCTGGGCTACGGTCCCGCACACCGTTAGGCCGTCTTCCGCTCACGCCCCAACATCGTGCAGCCCGCCTCCAGTGGTGTCGCGACAGGCGTGAATGGAGGGACGAATGGAGACGTGTCGTCTTCAGCGATGAGAGTCGCTTCTGCCTTGGTGCCAATGATGGTCGTATGCGTGTTTGGCGCCGTGCAGGTGAGCGCCACAATCAGGACTGCATACGACCGAGGCACACAGGGCAAACACCCGGCATCATGGTGTGGGGAGCGACCTCCTACACTGGCCGTACACCTCTGGTGATCGTCGAGGGGACACTGAATAGTGCACGGTACATCCAAACCGTCATCGAACCCATCGTTCTACCATTCCTAGACGGCCAAGGGAACTTGCTGTTCCAATAGGACAATGCACGTCCGCATGTATCCCGTGCCACCCAACGTACTCTAGAAGGTGTAAGTCAACTACCCTGGCCAGCAAGATCTCCGGATCTGTCCTCCATTGAGCATGTTTGGGACTGGATGAAGCGTCGTCTCACGCGGTCTGCACGTCCAGCACGTCGCTGGTGCAACTGAGGCGCCAGGTGGAAATGGCATGGCAAGCCGTTCCACATGACTAAATCCAGCATCTCTACGATCGTCTCCATGGGAGAATAGCAGCCTGCATTCCTGCGAAAGGTGGATGTACACTATACTAGTGCCGACATTGTGCATGCTCTGTTGCCTGTGTCTATGTGCCTGTGGTTCTGTCAGTGTGATCATGTGATGTATCTGACCCCAGGAATGTGTCAATAAAGTTTCCCCTTCCTGGGACAATGAATTCAAGGTGTTCTTATTTCAATTTCCAGGTGTGTATATGCCCAATATCCCCTGTTAGTGTAACCTGGTACGAGTCACACACACTTGAGTATCATTCTAAAATGGGGTGCATAAGTGATCTGTACCTTTGCACGTTGACTGCATTCTCCAGTATCCTTCCAATGAATCCTCTGCCATGTGCCTTAGTTGAGAAAGAGCGTATATGATCATTCCATTTCATAACCAAAAATCCAGGTATTTGTATGAGTTTATGGCTCTTAATATATTGTGGCCTATCTAAACTGTACTTTATTATGAAAAATTGTGAATTCTTATTTAGAAGGGTCTTTTTTTTACCACATATTAGAATTCCTCAGATCTTTTTCTCAGATCTTCCGAAAGATGACGTTTGCTCCTGAGACATAACACGTGCAGTTAAATCGACAGACATGTTGAGTTATTTGCATCTTAGGAATATGGATAGTAATAGAGAACTCAGGACTAATTTAATAACAGATCGTTTGTGTATGCGCGGGGGGGGGGGGGGGGGGGGGAGGGAAAAGAATCGTAACCCCAAAAAACAATTACTGTAGAGTAATAAAATTTTTTGGATACATTTATCTACGTAGCATATTTAAGTGACTTAACATTACAAGATCAGAGGTAAATGTGAGTGCGAGGTAAGTCATTACAAATGTGAAATGCTGAAACATTAATAACCGGTGCAACAACCAGAATATTGCATGCAATCATGCAATACCGGATATCAGTTTGTGGGATCGAGCTCCATGTCTTTTGCACTCGGTCGATCAATAAAGCGACGATTAATACTGTTTGTGAACGACGCTGCAATTGTCTTCCGAAAATGTCTCATCTAAGCTCGATTGGAGACAGACCTGGTGATCAACCAGGCTATGGAAACATGTCGACACTCTGTAGAGCATGTTGGGTTTCGACAGTGGCATGCGGGCGAGCGTTATCCCATTGGAAAACACCCCTTGGAATGTTATTCTCGAGTCGCAGCACAACAGGTCGAATAGCCAGATTGACGTACAAATTTGCGGTCACGCCGCGTTTCATAACCATAATAGCGCTTCTGCTGTCATACGAAGTAGCAAACCATAACTCCATTTGTAGGTTTAGTGCGTCTAGCACGAATTGGTTGCAGGCCCTCAGCTAACCTCCTTCTAACCGACACACGGGCATCACTGGCACCGAGACAGAACCAGCTTTCAACACAAAAAACAAAAGAATTCCACTTTGCCATCCAGTGGGCCGTCACTAGACACCACTGAAGTCGCAAATGACGGTGATCTGAGGTTTGTGGAATGCACGCTACAGGGCGTCTGGCTAGGAGATGTTCTTGAACTAACTTATTTGTAACAGTTCGTTTTGTCTCTGTGGTGCCAACTGGTGCTCATATTGTTGCTACAGATGCACTATGATGCGCCAGAGCCATACACCGAACACTGTGACCTTCGCTCCCAGTAGCGCCACGTGGCCATTACAAGCCGGGTCTTCCGGTGGCCGTACATTCTCGTAACTACCGTTGCCATGAATCACGAACAGTGGCTACATTCGTGCAATGTATTTCTGCAATATCGCTGAGGAAACATCCAGCTTCTCGTAGTTCTACTACATTACCTCTTTCAAACTCAGTGAGATGATGATGATGATGGCACCTTTGTCCCCTTAAAGGCATCTAATCTCAGAAGTAACTTACGCTCACTACCTGTACAGCGTGTATTTAAAGCTAACCTGATTTACATCTTGCTGGTGAATCTCTTACGCAACTGGCGAGAAATTTATATAGATATCATTGTAAGTAGGCTGTTTAGGTTTTTTATTGGTAACGCCGCCGCCACGTAGCGCTCTGTATGAAAATCACTGGCTGTACCGTGTTGCATTGTTGTCTGCCATTGTAGTGTTGGGCAGCGGCAGCTTGATGCTAACAGCCCGTAGCGTTGCGCAGTTGGAGATGAGCCGCCAGCAGTTTGGACGTGGGGAGAGAGATGGCGGAGTTTTGAAATTTGTAAGAATGGATGTCATGAACTGATATATACATTATCACTATTAAGGTAAATACATTGTTTGTTCTCTATTAAAACCTTTCATTTGCTAACTGTGCCTATCAGTAGTTAGTGACTTCCGTAGTTTGAATCTTTTAGTTAGCTGGCAGTAGTGGCGGTCGCTGTATTACAGTAGTTCGAGTAACGAAGATTTTTGTGAGGTAAGTGATTTGTGAAGGGTATAGGTTAATGTTAGTCAGGGCCATTCTTTTGTAGCGATTATTGAAAGTCAGACTGCGTTGCGCTAAAACTATTGTGTGTCAGTATAAGAACAGTTATGTGTAATTTTTCTAAGGGGACGTTTCATGATCTTTCAGATATAGAAACACGCCTACCAACTTTCATTTATGTCGCACAACTCCTTCTTGGTTTCCCGTCAATGCACTTATTATTCAGGTTCTATGCATCCATGCGAGCCAAATTTACTTCTTGCACGAATCAATAAAAAAAATTCACGATACTGATTAGAAAATGAAATGAAATGAGCGTATGGCTTTGTTGGCCAGGAGGCCCCATCCGGGGAAGTTCGACCGCCAAGTGCAAGTCTTTTTCAGTCGTCACCACACTGGGCGACTTGCGTGATTGTGATGAGGAAGAAATGGTGATGAAGACGACATCCGGTCCCCAAGCGGAGAAAATCCAACCCGTCTGGGAACCGAGTCTGGGCCCGCTTGCATGGGAGGCGAGCACGTTACCACCCACCTAAGCAGGCGGACGCTGATTAGAAATTATCATAAACAAAAGAATTAAAGAATTAATGACAGACTAAAAATTGTAGGATTGTGTACGAAAGAATAACACATTAGAGCCGGGATGGTGAGAAGTTCTTAATTACTGCGAGGCACTCTTGTGCAAAAGAGAAAGTATGTGCCTTGAGAAAACCTTTCAATTTGAATACTTGAGTTTTAACAATAAATTTTATTCAGTTCTGATGGGAGACGATCGAGATTGAAATCTACTACATGGTGCACATCTTTCTGTACAATCCTTAAGAAAATATTTTCGAGGGACATATTGTTTTCCGTCTAATGTTCTCGGAATGAATGTTGTAGTTTTCCTGAATTAGTCAGTATTGTCAACAACAAATCTCATTATGGAATCTGTGTACAGAGGTGACAGAGTCAGATATCAAAGAGGTCTGAAAAGCCGTCTACAAGATGTTCGTGGAACGACACCACAGATCAGTCTGACTTCCCTTTTCTGTGGTGAGAGTTTGCCCCAAAACTTGAACACCGTAAGATGCTGGAGAATGAAAAAGAGAAAAGTAAACAACCCTTGGCATTTCAGTGGATGTCATTTTTGTGTATTTAGTCATATGCGAAGTTTAGAATGCAAAATTTGATATTTGTGACTGTTTAACCATTGTCAAGCCAGTACAGCACAGACATAGCGCTCTTCATTTTTGTTTGTCTACAACATAATTTCTTTATGTTAATTTGTGCCCAACATACTACATTTAATATCAGTTTGTTTGGAAGTTTACTCTGATATTTCTTGCGACATATGGTAGAATCATTCTTTCATTTTCTTGTGTGTCTTTATTTAATGAACTTTTCAACAGGATGTTCTTTCCTAAGGCATTATACTCGCCTGTTACGCCTTCTTGTTAAATGTTTCTATTTCATATGGTTATTTACTATTGTAGTATCTTCACGTCTTTCTTGTAATCCATGTAATAATATTTCTCCTATTGGTCGACAGTTCATTGTTATTTTTTGGTTGTTCTGTTTCCTCTCATGGTTGTAACATAGTCTCTCCGTATTTCTGTACTCCTAAATTTCATTGTAAATACCTGTTACTCCCAATTCTTGTCTTACCGATCTGTTACTTATTTGAAACAAATACTACTAAATTCATATTGAATAGATTACATGTGAAGGGAATAGACAGCGGAGTCCAAAAACTGAAATTTTCGGAAGAAGTAAAATAAATTTTGATGCGCTTAAACGCGTCTACATTTGTACCTTTTTGTTCAAGAATGTTTCTAAACTCTAGTTGAATTCTTTCTTTCTACCCCTGAAACTATAAAATCACTAAGTTTCATTCTATCGTCATAATTAATTAATTAAATAAATAATGTAACAAATTGTAACTTCTCATAACACTATTTGAGAGCACATTGCCATGTGTTGACAATGAATATTATTTATGTATATAAAGACTTTGACTTATTACAAAGTTCAGAAAATAAATCAAGTTCCAAACCAATGTGTGTAGTAAAATGACGTTTCCTTTAAAAATCAGTTTCGTCACTGGAGATTCCTTGTTATTTACATGGTAATCCGAATTGATAAGACAGCAAGAAGTGAGTTATAGTGCTCCCTGAACCCCTCAATTTTATAGAATTTCAGCAGAATCTGAAGGTAGTTCATTTGTCTCTGGGCGGAAGAATACATTCGTGGCAGAGCTGCACAGCCTCCTGAAAATCTGCTAGATGTTGTCTTTTCGTCTGGTTTTTCCGTGGATCCTTTATCGATGATGAAGAATGGTCTGTTACAGGTGTCTCTATGTTCCATAGTTTTTCATTTTGCTTGAAGGGATGGTAACTGCTTCGTTGACCTAAGAGCAAAAGTATGAGTCGGCGAAGACTTGAAACGTTTGAACCATTCTGTTCCGGTAATTGTAGAAAAAAAGATGAAGCAGTGACGCAACTTCTGATGCTTTCTTAGCTACGATCTGGACATAATTGATGAGCCATTTGATAAGGTATGGGCACTGAAAATATAGAAAGAAAGCTGTTTCCTGAAGTACGTCTTACTTCAGGCTATATTCGATATAAGGAGTTTTTTATCGATATCTGTTGCAATAGCCTCAGTAGTTGCTGATTACTTAGCCACTCTTTTGGAAGCCGTTTTTTTCTGTAGAATCATCCAGCTTTCTTGAGGTGGAAAATATTTTTTTTCATTTTCCAGTTTAAAATAATCCGCCAGCAGTATTTTCCTGTGTTCTTCTCCAGTTGCATTAATGATTTTCCTGTCGAGATTAGTCATTTTAGCTTTCTGTTCATCACAACAACAGCATGTTTCGGTCTGAGGGTAGCCGAAAGCGCTGGTACTTTCGATATGAAAATGTGTCTGAATGTTTCATAATAAATCTCTGTGTCTTGATATATTTGGTCAAAAAATTTAAAGAAGTTTCTTGAAATTTAAGGCTTTGGAAAATACACATTCTGAGAGTCACTTAAACTGTAATGTGCTTTTCTTCCTTTTAGGACACCAAAAAACTGCGTCACTGCTTCACAAGTCTATTTGACGAACTTATGAGATCGGTTAATGTGCTTTCCTCGTCTGTCACCATACCAGTATTTCTTACGTATATTTTACTGTAGCGCAAACAGAAATTTTTAATCCAGAAAAGTGACTGACATGCTTTGAAACGTAGTAGTACCTACACTGCTTCACCATTCTTTATCGCCCTAATTTTTTAGCTGTAGGAAATGTGATTTAATCTAGCATCATCTTCATTCTACCGCGGTCTACGCCGTGGTACTGGATGTACTGAGACAACGCTGATAGACAACTTTCTTATGCATCGATAGAATCATCGCGACCAATATTGTTGAATTGTGTTATTAGATAATGTTCTTTATTGCTAGAAATATTCTTGAAACAATCGTACTTCCTACATCGGCAGTCAGTTTCAATTTCAAACAAAGACGCTCGTCGCTTTTTTGAAACAATCATATTGCCTACATTGGCAGTCAGCTTCAGTTTTAAACGAAGATGCTTGCGCTTTTTTCCATCTTTACTGAGACGACCATTTTTGTTTACGTCTATTCGTTGTTTTCCGACACTAACACCTCTATGTTCGTCACTTTCTTCACTTAAAGGCAATTCAAATTTACCGTCCAACGCTAGTCCAACAAAAATTAAAGATATAATGAAGAAAATCTATTAACCAAGAATCAATGAATCATGAGTCAGAATGCGTGCGCCGATTGTAGCTTAAAAGTACTCTTCCGTTTATTACAGTGATCCGGATTAACTCTGTTAATTTTTCCATTGCATACGAATTCTTTAAATTTCTGTAACGGACACTGTCGTGTTTTCCTCTGTACTATTTAGCACGATAAATGAACTAATTGAGACGCAAGCAGTGATTCAGTATCACATTTTTAATTTTTCTGGAATAATGTTCAAACTGTCGTATGAAATTACTTTTAGTCTTAGCTGACTGAAAAGCCTTCATGTTGAGCAATTTTTGCCAAGAGGATAGGACACACTGCGAAAAATGAAATAAAATAAAATTGATAATCGCGAATGTTATGAACCTAAAATATCAATAACGGAATTCAACATTCAGAACAAGGTAGGGGACGCTTTCGTATGTTCCACAAAACACTATTTATTTTGTCATGAACTGGCTTTCGGTTTGTTAGGCCATCGTCAGGTCACTTCAGAACGTCGCAAACGCAGGTAATATCACGTACGACACACGCAGGTAATACTGACGCAGACGTTGCAAAAGACATCGAAAATAATTATGTACAGAGGTTTTAAAAAGGAATGTTTAACATTTTTATATCATGCGGAAATAGTTCCATTTAAATAAAAATAGAAATTGAAGTTACATTTAATAACAAAAAATAAAAATTTATAGTTGTAATTCAATATTTCCGTAACCGAAACTTAATTTTACAGAAGACAGAAAAACATTATTGTTAACTATTTTCAGTGGATTCATCTCTCTGATTTTCTTAATAGTATGTAAAATCTAAGAATGCACATCGAGTGGGTGGTTTTCTGATAAAAGATGTCGCGCAAAGGCTGATGTCCTAGTACCCAGCTTGTGAAATAGAGATCAATGAGTATATGGCAAAATAGCGTACGGAAATGCAGCCGGGTGACGTCGTCGATAACCATCGATATTTTGACAGGACCACACCCTGCCATTTTTATGGCATACTCCATCAAGTAAGCGTTGTGCAAGGGAAACTAAAATTTCGATTTTCAGAGAAACTCCAGACAGTTAACACACATACGTGCGCGCGCTTGCACGCACAAACATACACACACTCAAACACACACACACACTCTCACACACACACACACACACACACACACACACACACACACACTCACTGTAAACACCGGCGCCATCACAAACCAATGATGATCGACTTCAGAAGTTATACATAGTGAAATTAATTGTCAGTGGTGAGGTAGAATTAACTGTAACCCTCAGTTTTTTGACAAGGAGGAGGGCAGGATTCCATGTTGAATTTAAAGAAAATCATGATCGCTATTTGCAAGATTACATGCTACTTTAATTTCAAGAGCTTCTTTAATAAGCTGCACTAGAAATTCGTGCAAAAGCCTTCGTGTTGCTGTGTTCTGTAGGATGACCGGTGCCAATACAGTGTTCTGCAGTGGCGGGTTTACTTGGCTGTTGTAAGCATGTGTGCCGCTTATGTTAAGTTCATCGCTCCTCCACAGCCCTGATAGTCTCACCAATACACGATATGCCACAGCTGCAAAGAATATGGTAGGTACCCGTCCTAAGCAAATCAAAATAATCCTTTATGGAACATAAAAGAACGCTGACCTTAGATAGTGATCGAAAAACACATTTCACATCATACCTCCGCAAAATACGACCAGTTCCACGAATCCTTCCTTGCGGGAGGCAAAAAGGCCGTTGGCTTTGGTGCCACGTCGGTACTATTAACACCGACCCGGCGCACGGACGGCCGCTAGCGCGACGCGCATCTGATATGTCTTTCACTGTCCTGACTTCGTAATGGGCTAACTCACCTTGCAAACTCTCAGGGTACGAGATGAAATGGGCCCTGTGACTCAAGGCAAGAAGTACCCCTTCGCGTTGAGCCGGGTGGTGACACCTGTCAGCCTACAGATATAAGTCTGTGTGACTAGCTTCCCATAAATGGCCTGTCCCAACGTACCTTCAGCCTTCCTTTGACCAATCCATCAAGAAAGGACAGCGCCCTCCCTTTTCCACCCCCAACGGGAAACAAATATTCGGGTGAATTTAATTCGGGTGTTCTAAAAAGTCGTTAAAATTTTCACTGCCACGAGGCCAAACAACAGAAACATCGTCTGCATATCTGAAAAACATGCAGGTTTGAAAGCCGCCGACTGCAAGCCACGTTTCGCGAAGTTTTCAGTTAATAAATTGGTAGTAATAAGTGACAACGGGCTTCCCACCGCAGCTCCATCATTGTGCTTCTAATACTGATCATTGAATAAAAAGTAAGTGGAGGTCCGCGCGTGACGAAGTAGGTTCGTTAATTCAGCATAAAACTTAACCTCAATCAGCCGTAACGTATCAAACAGAGGAACACGAGTGAGTAGAGAGATCACAAGAAAACTTGTTAGACATCGGCGGATTTATTACCTCGAGTACAGGGAATGCGTTTGATTGACTCCGACACTCTAGTAAGCATGGATCATTTCGAAGACGAATGGTCGAATTTTGCGGAAATATTACGTAAAGTATTTTTTCGACCATCATCTAAGATCAGAATCCTTTTAGGTTCCATAAAGGATGGTATTGGTTTGCGTAAGATCAGTGTCTACCGTATTCCTTGCAGTTGTAGCATGTGATATGTTGCTCAGACTATAAGCATTATGAAGGACTGGTGTATCGAGCTTAAGCGGCACACACCCTTACAACAGCCGAGCAAATCCGCAACTGCAGAACGTTGTCGCGGCATCGGTCGTCCTATGGAATATAACATGACGAAGATTCTGGAATGTACTTCCAGCAACTGGGAAAGTGTTGTTAATGAAGTTGCTGAAATCAAAGTAGTAAGTAACCGTAGACATAGAAATGGTGGTTATCCTTAAAATACTGAGTGAAATCCTGCTCGTTCCCTTGTCAAAATACAGAAAGACAGAATTAATTCTACCTCACCAGTTGATTATTAACTTCCCTATCGATATCTTCCTATGTCGGCCATCTTTGGTTTGTGACGACACTACTGTTTGCAGCGCGTGTGAATGTTATGTTTCCGGTGTTACTCTTTAAACTAAGGTTTTAAACTCCCGTGCACGGCGCTTAAGTGCTGCAGTTGTGCCTTGAAAATGGCAGTGTGTGCTCCTGTTTAAATTTCAGAAGCTGTCGACAACGTCATCCGCGTGCATTCCCGTAAGTTATTTGAAGATCGTAGCCGGCCGCTGTGGACGAGCAGTTCTAGGCGTTTCATTCTGGAAGCACGCTGCTGATACGGTCGCGGGTTCGAATCCTGCCTCGGGCATGGATGTGTGTGATGTACTTAGGTTAGTTAGGTTTAAGCAGTTCTAGGGGACTGATGACCTCCGATGTCAAGTCTCATAAGTGCTTAGAACCATTTGAACCATTTTGAACATTGTATAAACCGGGAGAAACAGTGGACATATTGGCTGACGAACCGAAGGCAAATGAAATAATAAATAAATTCTTTGTGGCATTATGTTGTGATGGCGTCACACAGCTTCTAAATATTTGAAAAGCAGAACTACCAAGATTTCTGGTGACATAAGGACATTTATTGTTAGGATCATTCTACCGATCACCAACAGGCTCAAATAGTTCAAAGCACTATGGGACTTAACATCTATGGTCATAAGGACATTCACTGTTACGATCTTTCAACCGATCACCATCAGGCTCAAATGGCTCTGAGCGCTATGGGACTTAACATCTATGGTCATCAGTCCCCTAGTACTTAGAAATACTTAAACCTAACTAACCTAAGGACATCACACGACACCCAGTCATCACGAGGCAGAGAAAGTCCCTGACCCCGCCGGGAATCGAACCCGGGACCCCGGGCGTGGGAAGCGAGAACGCTACCGCACGACCACGAGCTGCGGACTATCACCATCAGGTAATACAGTTTTGTGCTGTCCTACTCACAGCAGTTACAATAACGAGGGATATTTTTATTTTATTTTCGACTACACAATAAATTTACTTACCTTCCAGGTTGACGCAAATAATTTTATCAATTAATTTCCACAGCTTCAGTCATTTTCTGCTAATGTTTACTAACACGACTTGTTTCGGCAACATGCCGCCATCACCGCGTGCGTTAGAGTTATCTGTACGTTAATGTGAATTATGACGAGGATTATTTTAGAGAGTGTGCCAAAGAGGTTATGTATTAAAATTTAACCCTACACAGAGAGACTAATTTATTTCGGTATACATCTTCAGCGCGTTTTGTGAACAAATCATTTCTCTGATGTCTTTACATGCGATTTTGCTGGAAATTTATTTGTGTATCACACAGAGCACGGTAATAAAGACGCGACGCACCAAAAAAATGAACGTTCCTGACAGATTAAAACTGTGAGCCGGCCTAGGAGTGGAAATCGGAACCGCTGCCTTCCCAGGCATTTCCCTACACGCTTTTCTTTGTTTGTTTTTTTTCTCATTTTGTTCTATCTAGTTCGCTTAATTTGTTCGGGGCGGACGTCCGATGACCGACAACGCTGAGCTACCGTGTCGGCAACCCGGTGAGCTACCCTACCCAAGCACGGCTTGCGACCTCCCTTCAAAATTATACGTCCGTCAACACATCACCTCCTACCTTCCAAACTTTTCACAGTAGTTCTCCTGCGAATCTCGCAGGACTACCACTTCTGGATGGAAGGATGCGGCAGAGACATGGCTTATCCAAACCCTCAGGGATGTTTCCAGAACGAAATTTTCACTCTTCCAGGAAGTTTCATATCAGAACACACTACGATGAAGAGTGAAAATTTCATTCTGGAATCAGAGAAATGGTTTAAATATGTAACTCACTCAAGTTATACACAGAAATACATGAATTTTTCTGTACAGGGTTAAATTTCGGTACGTAACCTCAGTTCTCATCCAACTTCAGGCCGGCCGGTGTGGCCATGCGGTTCTAGGGGACCTGATGACCACAGATGTTAAGTCCCATAGTGCTCAGAGCCATTTGAACCAACTTCAGATTAATATAATGTACATGAAATCGTAATGCACTTGATGATGGCAGCATGATGCCGAAACGCATCATGCCAATAAATGATACCAAAATGTCACTAAAGCAGTCGAAAAATTGAAAATACATATAATACTGTCGCTGATCCCAACCCACTACATACAGCAGGGATAAATTTAAATAAATAGGTTTTTTTTGTACTTGGCGATCATCTCTTAATCGAAAATAGTTAGCAGCTGTCAGCGCATAGGAATTATGACGTTTTTTATAATTTTTTATTAATTTTAACGTCTTACAAAGCAATTTATGCTACAGTGGCATGGAAAAGGCAGCACAAATAATGAGTTACAAAGCTGAAGAGCGTAATCTGTGGATCCAGCTGAGTGCTACGATGGAAGCTGGTGAGGATGATCCAGTACGGTCGAAGAAAAAAAGAAACGTGTTTATGATGAGCACCCTGTACCGTGTCGGCGGGGTAAATGTTTGGCGATTTCAATTTAATGCTGCTGCAGCACATGTCCTGTAATCTGCGCGCAGTGTGAAATGGGATTTGCCGCGACAGTTGCCTCGCCCCCGGCTTGCGCCGCTGCGGTGGCGACCGGGGAGCCAGCGGCAGGACCAGATAAATCTCCGTGTTGTGACAAACGAGACGGTTAGGGCGCGCCGCGGAGCCGCGCGGCGCGCGTCCGGAATTAATTGTCGGCTAACTGGGCGCGCATGCGCACAAAGGCGCGCGGAATGCAGGCCCCGGGCGGCCTTTGAGGCCCTTTGGAGCGCGATCCGTCTCGCCGGCGACTCCTGTTGCCACCTATGCGGACGCCGTCGCCGACACGGTACGCTCGCTGCCGCCGCAGCTAGACCGCCGAGCAAAGGCTGCCGGCTGTGTTCGTCTCGAAGCCAGATGGCAGTTAAGTTCGCCGGCAAGTGCCCAGCATAGCTGCAGTGCTATTTCCTGACAACAGTAAGCCTTAATCTAATCAGTGTATCGGCACAGAGACCTTCAAACTTCGGAGGTTTACCGTCGAAGTCTGCCCCTCCGACAAGGTGGCCGTGCGGTCAGCGCGGCAGATTGCGAAAGCGCTCTGGTTCGATTCCCGGCCGGTTTGGAGACTTTCTAAGCTAGGGCACTTGGGTTGTCCTTCGTCTCGTCATATATGACATTCCAATATTGAGATAGCTGTATGGGCACTCCCCGAAAACGAATAAAAAAAAAAAAAACTGCCATAGATGGCAAAGGACTTGGAGAAACTGTTGAATTGACTGGATAGTGGTTTTCAAAAAGGTTGTTAGATGAACTTCAACAAAACTAGAGTATTGAAATGTAGTCTGATTAATTCAGGGAATTCTGCAGGAATTATATAAGGAAACATGACTCTAAATGCAGTCAGCAGATGTGTTTTATTATTTAGGAAAGCAAAATAATAGACGATGAGCGAAACAGAAAGGACGTAAAATGCAGTCGGGCAATAGCAAGAAAAGCATTTTTGCAAAAGAGAAATTTGCTAAGATGGAAAGTATATTTAAGTGTTGCAAAGTCTGTTCTGCAGGTGTTTGGAGTGTAGCCTTATGCATAGGTGCAACTTGGACGAGAAATCGTGTAGACGAGAAAGGAACAGAAGCTTTTAAAATGTGGTGGTGCAGAAGAATGCTAAAGATCAGATGAGAGGATCGGATAAATAGTGAGGAGAAACTGATTCGAGCTGGGAAGAAACTTTATGACACAATTGGATTAAAAGAAAGCACGTCTTGAGGCATTAAGGAATAGTGTATTTGGTAATGAAAGGAAGTGTCGGGGGGGGGGGGGGGGGGGGAGTGAAAATTGTAAAAGAAAGCCTGACCGTACTAGCAAAATTCAAATCTGAGTACTTTTCAGTAGTTATGCAGAGATGAAGAGGCTTGCAGAAATTAGACCAGAGTCGACAGCTGCATCAAACAGTCTTCGGGCTTAACTACAATAGCAACGACACACAACGTGAGTAAGGTGGCGGATGATTTGCGTGCTTAATTATTGTATAAAAAGTTTTAACTGTTCCGTTAACCATATTTCCAGCCACCGCATCATCATCATGCTATCGCAAGTGTTTACAGGAATTTTACATTGCGTAAAAATGGTTCAAATGGCTCTGAGCACTATGGGACTTAACATCTATGGTCATCAGTGCCCTAGAACTTAGAACTTCTTACACCTAACTAACTTAAGGACAGCACACAACACCCAGCCATCACGAGGCAGAGAAAATCCCTGACGCCGCCGGGAATCGAACCCGGGAACCCGGTACATTGCGTACAGTGCGCAGTTAGTGCCTAGAGAGATGGTGTTGATATCACGTAATCATGGAATTCGACGATGCAACATGTTAAAAGGACTCATAATGCAGCGGAGAGGTAAGATAAAAGTAAATACGAAACATTTTCTTTAGGTCATAAGCATCATACTTCCAGAAACTGCGTGCTTGTTTGTTATGACGCTGATGTGGCTTATTAGTTTAAGTCAAGCACAAAGCACATGACGCTGAAAATCACTACAGTTAATCTGTATGCGCGAAATAGTTATCATGACGGAGACAACGAAATAGTGGTACTCACTGTCGTCGGTGATTTATTACTACCATTCACTTCGGTATTCCGTGTTCTATTCCCAGCCGACAGGTCGAAACACTTCCGAGAGACATCGTCATTGCCTGTTTCTGTCTTCAAGCAACACCTGAGTGAGGCAGTGGTCACCACACCATTTCGTTTAATTGTGAAAATTGCAGTATACATCTTAAAAACAAATACATACTTTTACCTAAACTTTATAATGTGTTTTGAACTATGAGTGCTTTCCAAGATACCAGTTCAACTCCACATCCATTCCAATCTCTCACTCAAAGTGGGTTAGTCTGTGGCAACCGTTCCTCGTGCGCGATCGAAGGAAACGCACATGCATAGCACGAGATAACAGCATGTACATAGTTCACTTACACGTTCTCCCATTTTTTTAAACAAATGACAGCCCATAAACCGCAGGAGTTTGTGGCTTTAGCTTAACAAAGCGGTGACACAGTTTTAATTGGAATGAAAGTAACTCATTAGTGCTTTGCTTCGACAAAAATAGGATGGTATACTGTGAGCACCCAAGACATTCTGATAACCGTGTTGATCCATCTTTGGAACGAAATGCGGTGGTGATTCTACCAAACATTGATTCAGCAAGTTCTTGTTACATTTTGAGAGGCGCCACACATCCATGCACATTTGCTCAATTCCCGTACGTTGCGAGTCAGTGGATTTTGTGTGAGAAGATGCCACTCGATAGCATCTTAAATCAACCATCGCCTTCAGATTAGGCCAATTTGGTGGCCACGATATCTACGTGAGTTCACTAAAATTGTTTCCAGACCATTTTAGCACTATTCTGGCCTTGCCTATCTGTAGATCTGTAGATAGATGGCATCGTAGGGACTGTGATAGTGATGTGTTCTTCCTGTTACCGTCTTTCCCACAATCAGATTAAAATTGCGTCACATGATAGTCTCCTGCTCCCTGGACCGTGGTGGCATCACTTCTAGCAGGGATATCAATTGCAGGATAAAATTAACTGATTAAAGTACCGAATAGGGGGAAAGTACAGACCAGTAGGAGTTAGACAGCTCAAATAAAACAGGATGTAAGCTTGAAAAAAAGATAGAAATGTGAGACAGTCTCGTTACAGTGGGACTTACAGTCCTGAAATTAGGACTACATAGACTATCCGCTAGCTAGCTGTGGGCAAACTAAAAGGTTACGAAAACACATAAAATACAAGAGAAGTAGCAGTTTCTCGAGCCGTAGCTCCAACAGTGGCGGATCGTGGCAAACTTCGAACCATTCGAACTTCTGTTATGGAGATCCTGGAACAAGTGTTCATAAAAGTTTAGCATCTATCTGCGTTAATCATCCTCTAGTCTGGGCGATCCTGCATGAACATTTGCTACATTCATATCATATACAGCGTATCGAAGCCCTCTGGCCACGAGAACAGCTTGCCAGAACACAGTTCTGCCAATGGCTGTTGCAGAGGTGTGGTGAAGATCCATTTTTCACAGCGCATATACTGGTCGCAGACAAGACTGGCTTCACTAGAGATAGGTTTGTCTGTTTAATAATCACCAAGTTCGGTTGTTGCAAACGCACACGCAGTTGAAAAGCAAGGCATCAAAGCCGATTTTCATTTAGAGGATGGGCCGAAATTATCGGCGTTAGAGTAATAAGACCTTACATGTTAAACATGTTGAGTGACCGAGCGAGGTGGCGCAGTGGCTAGCACACTGGTCTCGTATTCGGGAGGACGACGGTTCAATCCCGCGTCCAGCCATCCTGGTTTTGGTTTTCCGTGATTTCCGTAAATCGCTCCAGGCAAATGCCGGGATGGTTCCTTTGAAAGGGCACGGCCGACTTCCTTCTCTGTCTTTCCCTAATCCGATGAGACCGATGACCTCGCTGTCTGGTCTTCTCCCGCAAAGCAAACCCCCCCCCCCCCCCCCATGTTGAGTGGTGTAAGGTATCGTATGCTCCTATCAAGCGACTTGGTTGCCCCGCTAGAGCAGGTACCATTACAACAATGAATGGAGATTTGGTTTATGGATGATTACAGTACCCACTCATTTTCTTCGAAATGTCCGAGAACGCCTCACACTGACGTTTCATGGGCAATGGATTGGTCGGGGTAGTCCAGTACCTTGTCCAACTCGTTCCCCCGATCTTAATCCCCTGGATTTTTAGTTGTGGGTACACTTCAAACAATTGGTGCATACAAGCCCCATTAATCACGTACAAACACTACAGGAGCGTATGATCAATGCTTCCCAGTGCATACGTGGCTAACCTTGAGTTTTGGAGAGAGTGTGTGATTCCGTGAGATGTCGGACGGACTTCTAATGGACACCAGTACAGCACCACTCTTTTCGGTGGTTCCAAAGATCAGGTCGATTGTGACAGCAAGCAGATTGCACTAGAAATTCTTCTACGAACATAATACGTCCTCATTTGTCGTTGTTCGTAATGGCACGCAGGGGTAGAAGATATGTGTTTCACATTGACGAAGATAGGTCTTAAGGTATGCATTTTGAGGCAATGTTTAATGGACTTATTTTTATTGTTTTTGTCCATACTATCAACTATTAAAATATATTTTTTTTAAATTTTAACACCGTGCACATGAGGTCGACGTAACAGCTACGACATGGAAATGTGGAACCTTAGATTTACACTTGCATGAAATTGGTTATCACTCTTTGTTTCGAAGAGCAGAACAAACGCCTCTGATTTGGAAATATACGTTGTCTACCGAAACGCTGTTTATAAGCGTTTGTCCAATGTCTCACCAACACTTGTTCCTTACCCTTGAATTCTTCCTTTTTGTTCTCACCTATATTTTGCTGAGGTACTTCTGTAGAGCTCTTGATATTAATAATACTGTGGTATTTGCTTGTAACCATAACTGAATTACAAAAATGGTTCAAATGGCTCTGAGTACTACGGCACTTAACAGCTATGGTCATCAGTCCCCTAGAACTTAGAACTACTTAAACCTAACTAACCTAAGAACACAACACAAGACCCAGTCATTACGAGGCAGTCATTACGAGGCAGAGAAAATCCCTGACCCCACCGGGAATCGAACCCGGGAACCCGGGTACGGGAAGCGAGAACGCTACCGCACGACCACGAGCTGCGGACAACTGAATTATAGTAACAGATAAAGAAAATATTTTCAAATTTTAAAAACCATTCATATATACAACATACTACGTAGCACCGTATAGGACAGGATGACGAAACAAAGAAAAAGAACACTCTAGCATTGTCGTCGGAACGACAGTTTATTGGAGCTCAAAATTACAAATAGACGTTTAATAATTATACAAGCAACAAACTGTTTCGCTTCAATTAAAAAAAAATCTTGCAAGGAAATGCGTCAAGCGATGATTATTTCCGCTCAGATACTTGGGATAAGCTTTTGTAATACCTTTCCAGATGTGTTTCAGCTGAAATGACGAAGCCATGGTGCGAACAGTATTCGTATCTCTTAGTTTTAGCACTTCTTTAACTTCAGTTGCCTCTCATTATTTATTTCTTCTAATCGTAAACAGTGTTTTACGGTGGTTGCTTCACGCTGCGCCGTTCGGGGTAGCCGCGCCGTCTGCGGCGGCTTGCCACGGTTAGC
The DNA here is from genome assembly GCF_023897955.1 of Schistocerca gregaria. Taxonomy (NCBI): domain Eukaryota; kingdom Metazoa; phylum Arthropoda; class Insecta; order Orthoptera; family Acrididae; genus Schistocerca; species Schistocerca gregaria. Next base: position 407,228,176 of record NC_064924.1, on the reverse strand, counting down.
ACGGAGGTTCGATTCCTCCCTCGGGCATGTGTGTGTGTGTTGTCCTTAACGTAATTTAGTTTAAATTAGATTAAGTAGTGTGTAAGCCTAGGGACCGATGACCTCAGCAATTTGGTCGCATATGAACTTACCACACATTTCCAATTCCACAAGAAGCGCTCAGGAAGAAAATATCAGATTAGTTACGAGATCTACAAAGTTAAATTGACGGGGTTGTTTCCCATCGTCTGACAGAACCAGTGACAAAATATTGAAGTAAATAAGTGAAAATATAGATGTTTCGAAACGATGATTAAAGTCTGAGAGTTTTGGAATACTTTTAAACTTTTAGATTGATGAAACATTTTAAACCTGGCGCTCTGTTATGAAGTGTTAAACGTAGGTAGGATTTCATTTTAGAGGTGATGAAATAAGTGGTATGTCGTAACGTTCTTATGTAATAATATTGCTTGTTTTAAATCTTTTCTCAATTTTTTCTGTCTAGCCATGACTCAGTTTATCCAGTCAAGTACTTGAGTTGTCCCTGTATCGTATGCAAAAATTTCATATCTGGACTGAGATGAATAACTCTGTTTATTTTAGCTTTGCGATCATCAAATCGACAATGGAGGTGGTGAATCCTGTTCTGATAAGAAGATTTTGATTGTTTGGACAGAAACTTGGCGGATTCGACTGATAGAGACAGATGGATTAACAGTTACCCGTTATTGATGGCGTCGATGAGCTCCATAAGCAGTTATTTCTGTAGAGCTTATAGTTACATCAAAGACATTCTCAGTGTTAACTTATTGTTCCTCGCCTGGCAAAGCTCCTTTTGTTCTCTCCCAGCTGTCAGTAACAAAGAGCTGCTTCAATTTTCATTATTTACGCTAACGGCCATTGAGCATAATATGATGCTCGTTATTCATAACTACCAGTTTTTAATGTATTTTGTACCACATATATTTATCAAGTTTCAGAAGAAGACAATAGAAATAGCGTAATTTTGGAATACTGTTGTTTCAATATAATTGAAATTAAAAATGTTGCACTATCAACTTTCTGTAAAATTTAGTTATTAGTCTTGACAGCCTATCTGAAAATAAATGAGAAGACCAGCTTTCATGTGAGCGAATGGTTCGTGGAAGAGAATAAAGGTCAGATCTGTTGACGAATGGAGAATCAGTTTACTTGTCGCTGACGTAATGTGGCTCTCTTCAGTACACAACACAATAGTTGAAACTAGGGAATAACAAAGGCTTACATTTCTTTTTACTGCCTCAGGCTCATAGGGACTCGTACAATATTTCCTCTTGGTATAACGAATGGCGAAATATTTAAATGTCGAAAAATGGTTCAAATGGCACTGAGCACTATGGGACTTAACTACTGTGGCCATCAGTCCCCTAGAACTTAGAACTACTTAAACCTAACTAACCTAAGGACATCACACACATCCATGCCCGAGGCAGGATTCGAACCTGCGACCGTAGCAGTCGCGCGGTTCCGGACTGCGCGCCTATAACCGCTAGACCACCGCGGCCGGCTTTAAATGTCGAAAAGTGCCAGAAAGTGACCATAACAAACAAAAAAGAAAGAAAAAAACAGATTCAGTAGTAATGTTCAGATGTCTGTCGATTAAATACTCAAGGTAAGGTAAGAGGCGATGTGAAGGGGAATGAACACACAACATCAGTAATACAGGAGGCGAATGATAGATAGGTTTAGATATACCGGAAAGATTCTGGGAAAGCGCCCTGAGTCTGCAGAGGAAACGTGATATAAGACACTCTAATAGCCAATTCTAGAGGACTACTCGAAGTTTGGGACTTCTTATCAAGCGGGTTCGACGGCAGACGCTGAATGAAATCAGGGAAGCGCTTCTAGGATCGCAGTACGTCAGAACAGCCTGTACGAAAGTGTAGCATAAACACTCGGATAACTCTTCATAAGAATGAGACGTTTTTCTCGCAAAGTTTTACACAAATTTAGATAAAAGGTGTGCGACATTTCTGCCGCCTCCAGCAAAAATATTCTTGAGCTAACGGTGAAACACTGGTTTCCTGTTCGGGACCATTTCCATTAGAATCCGAGAATGTTCTCCTTCTCTAACGTCCTCGTCGTCGACGTGTCGTTAAACGTTCTATGTAACATACCTGGGATATGGATCGTGAGAATAAGATATGAGTGACTACGACGTGCAATGAAACATGAACGTATTTTTCCTCTCGTCATAAATGGACTGGGCCAGAAGAATCCCTAATGCTGACACTAAGTTCTCCCCACCGTATAATATGCAGTGGACTACAGTCTGTGTGTGCAGATGTAGAGTAGCATTTAGATTTCAAGTTTTTTTGCGTCGTGAAGTTTTTAATATCAGGGCATTCAGTGAACTAGAACATGACCTACGGTTACTGCTGCCTGCGAGTCTTTGAGACTTCTCAGGAAATTCCAATCATCAACTTTCTCCTCCGAATGCGAAAATATTTTGTTGACACCGACCTACATAGGGCGGAACGATCACCACGATAAAATAAGGGAAATAAAAGCTCGTACGGAAAGATATAGGTGTTCATTCTTTCCGCGCGCTATACGAGATTGGAATAATAGAGAATTGTGAAGGTGGTTCGAGAACCCTCTGCCAGGCTCTTAAATGTGATTTGCAGAGTATCCGTGTTGATGTAGATGTAGTAAAATTCAAAGAACATCTCTCAGCGAAGAGCAATACAGGCCTACAGGTGCCGAAGCCGCCATTAAAGCTGATACGTAACCACAGAAATCACTAGATTTCCAAGGAACAAGCCCTGATTTCTTCGCTACTCTGCCAGTAGCTGTAACATCTATTGAGAGTGTTTTTGAGTTGCGGTCTGTGGAAAATCTGCAACAAGCAAACCAAACAACACGAAATTAGCGGTTGAGGTGCAGGTCGTGCGGCAACAGACTCTACAACTATGCAAGAGAATCATCTGTATGGTAACTTATGTCTGATGATGTGAAGGCTAATTTATGTTTGATTCTGAAATTTATTGGAGTAGGAGCTGTGATGTTGACTTGTTTCCTGCAGATCCACTGATTGTGCTTTCTCGGTCAGAGAATACCGAAGACGGCCAGACAGAAATCTCTGCTTACACACTACGGCATCTGTATCATTGTTTCGTTGACCGATAATGTGAGTTTCCATTCGTTTGCAGATGAGAATGAAAGGATATTAATTTCCATAGGTCGGGGGTGTGGACTGTGAAAACTGCGACTCTGCCTGTCGTATACAGTAATTAAATGCCTAAGGTAGTGGTACCGCACTGCCTCCAAATAGAAATAAAAACATATCTCTAATCCCCCAGCATATAATAAAAGTTATAATGTTTCCTGATACAAATTAATTAGTTTCTCCTCCACAAGAGTCAAAATAATTATTTAAGTCAGGGCAACTCTTATATTTCCTTTCAATTTTCAATAAACATTTAGTTGTGTGTTGAGCTTTATATATTAAAATAAACAAATTAACATAAAGTTAACTCCATTCAAACCCGTTCAAATCAACTTTTAGTTACAAAAACTACGGCAGAAGTCTCATGAAAAAAGCAGAGACAAAATATCATCGCTGCTCTGAAGGACGATGAGACGATGGCACTCTTCGCGTTACGACTTGTGACCAGATAGTCGGCAGCGCGGTTCGTACTCAAAGGGGTCGCACATTCTTTCCATCATCAACTGTTGCATAGGAAGAGAAAGACAAGGTTTCTGTAGTCCATCGCACACGCATATCTCAACGTATAATACAAACGGTTTGTGCGTACACCGGGTCGGTGGCGAATGTCACCGACAATTTCGTGACACTGCACGTCGAGACGCTGATCCTGTTCATCAATCGCTGGCCATAATGTAAATAGTCTCGAATAAAAGTGAACTAAATGAACGGATGTTCAAATACGTTCTTCTCATCCTGTATCGGAATCATTTAGTTACAGTCTATGCACACACCGAAATCAGGCCGTTTAAGGTGTATTTACTACTGTGCTCAGTATACAACATGTATGCTGGAAAATACATAAAACGCCTGGACACCGCTGTGGTAATATCGTCTTACTACATCCATAACAGCCCCAGTAAGCTGTCTGCTATAGATGCCTCGTTATTAGTCGGGGTATAAGGGGCACGTTTCAAATATTCCACATATCAAACGATCAGAGCAAGGGAAGTACAAAAAAATAAAATACAAAAATAAATTAGTTTTAACAGAAGAACAAACTAGACAAAGTATTTTCGGCTCTTTTTTTAAACTTACAGTTAGAATCAGGGAGGTAATGACTATTTGGCATTTTAATTGAAATAAATGTGTAAGAGGTACATAAGATCGATATTAAATTTTAAAATCTGGATATACTCCCCTTAATATTCCGTATCTTTCGCTGAATATTTTTTCATATTTTGAATAACAGTTGTCTCAGAACGTGGCTCAAAAATCTGGATGCGGATTTTGTATTGCTAGGCACTGTAAACAATACTTTTTAATTTTCTTTCAGAGTACTGTCTACCTGTAATCGATAATAGAATCGAAATATTTTTCTAAAGTATTTGTAATGTGATAAATACCAATTTATTCACAATTTGAGTTAAGTGCTGTGAACATGGATGTTACCTAAGGATGTAGGCCTACGGGCAAATTTGTTCTCACTTTCTTCTTTAATTAGGATTCTTACTATTCAATCGAATGGCTGTAGGAAACAGTAGCACCAAACGCCAAGACAGAAAGTAATAAACAAGCATTAAAGCGATTTAAATGGCTCTGTTCATTTAATTCTGTAGCGTGTTTTGCCATGGTGAGAATGCATAATTTAATGTAATAACACTCACATATTTGGAAACGTTGACATGTCGAGAGTAAAAAATGTGTCTTTCTCAGACTACACAATATTTTTAAAAATATAATTCATTTATCGTTGGTAAACCAAACCACATACGAAGTAGAATGGGTTTCCACTGAGATTACAGAATTTAACATGTACAACAAATATAAAGACTAGTTATGATGTCATTTGTCACTATTAAGCACGTTCAGGTACTCACTAAGCCCATCACACATAAATGAAAATACACATTGACATGAAACAGACCGAATTTAATTAATGGACACATTTGGGGGTTCGGCCGAGTCACTGGTTTCTGAACACCCGACAACACGCTATTAATCAAGTAAGCCGATAGAACCTGGGAGACCACTTCAAAATTCGCTTCAAAAATATATCTGTGGATTGTCGCTACATGGAAGGGAATTGATGGCAGTCGATTAAGGGACATTTGTCTACGTAGAAACGTGTCTCGTTGTGCGCTGTACTTCTTGCAGTATGTTTAAGATCTACTACAAAACATCTGCAGAAGGCGCTATAACGGTAATCTAATAAATGAGTTCTGTACACGAGAATTGGGAAATTGGCATTGTTGAGACTCATTCTGTGACAGTTAAGGGAAGCGAATCACGGCTTTGATTGGACTGCAGCCTGTGTGTATGTGTAATGACATCACTTGACGGAAGCTGTGAGATTCCATTCTTCCCGTCACTCAGAAACTAGATCCTGCTGATAATATAGTTTAATCCAATAAACCGCAGTTCAATATACGTTAACAATCCATTGACAATAATCTCCTTGTGGATATCATCAGCTCGTACATTCCTTACTTAAATGTTGTACACCATTGTTTGGTCACGCTTGAAATATTTTTAGCTAATTTCACGGTCTTTGCAAGATCTGTTTATTTGTACTCGTGCTATACAAGTGTCGGATCTTAAATATTAATGAACCGTTATTCTTTCCATTAAAGAATTAATTAAATGTAGGTTGACTCTTACAGAAAAAATAACAGCAATCAGACACATTTTGTAGTTCTATTTATTTATTTAAATAGCAGCGGTACCGGTTTCGAACCGACAGGTACATCATCAGACGGCTTGTTCACCTTAATATACATTTTACATTAGCTTTCACTGATGGTTCTCCCAATTGATGAAATTTCTGTGGGATAATTGTAGTCTACAACTAAAACCAGATGTGAGACAATGTCTATTTAACTATCATTGTGCATCCCAACGATTTTAAACGATGTAAACAAATTATTAAAGTGAAGATGTCTTGGTTACTTATGTTGAAAAATCTGGGGCGTTGGTGTTCATCTTCTCTGCAAGGTTCAACGTATATTTTGTACACAGCCACGGGCTCAGAATGTCAGTTTTCGGCAAAATATATTTAAATAAATCCCCGTTATCGTCCTTGAGTTTCCCGTAAGCACATGAACCATTTTAGTTCTGAAAAAGAAATACAGCGCTCTGAATAAAAAATTTCTAGGCTTTTTTTCCAGCGTCAAATCTGGGTAAAACCTCAGGATTTCAACAGTAACTTTCACTGTCTTCGTCAATAGAAACTGAAATCTTGATCCAGGCCTCCAAATGGATAATGTGGTTAAAGACGCAGTACAAATTGGGAGCGAGAACGATTTGAGCCGGCACACCGGATATAATATTCGTCTTGCGTAGAATCCAGCTCTCGGCACTGAGAAGATGGAGAGAGATTCGTCTAATTGTTTATGCTAGTACGGGAGCGAGTGGTGGCGCCACCAACAAAGACGTTGACATAGTCTATGGCAGCATAACGCATTGATGCATGCCGATGAATTAGAAGCCGTCTAAGGACTGCAAAATGCCACTGCTCCAGCAGGTAGTATGAGAGTCGTTTGCTTCTAAAAGACACAATAAAGGTTATTATCGAAATTTTAAGGGTTTTACTCAATTTTGACGCAGGAAAAAATCGATCATGTCTTTTTACAAGGATGCCGCCGGGAGAAACTTAGTTCTCATACAAGCAGCATTATTACGCCAATAGACTAGAGGTCAGCTCGTCTGTCACGAGGAGGGTCCAGATACGATTATTGGTGCTATCGGTGGCCTTTTCTTGGCGAGTGGATCAAAACGGCATGCACTCAGCCTCGTGAGGGCAGTTTAGGTGTTCCTTGACGACAAGTACAGGCTCCAGTGTTGGATAACCCGAAAAAGGCCGAGATAGCGCTTTGGCGACCACGTGTCCCAATATACTGCTCCAAAAGATGTCACTGGTAGAGAGTGACACAGAGGCCGGTCGGCATAACGTGTTTTACAGTGTCTTATCACGGAATTCCTTCCTTTTAACCTATCATAATACTCATCATCGATACCCGGCAGAACTGATGCCGTTTTGGATACGAAAAATGTGCTGCCGTTGTGATCACCAGAACGAATATTAGTTTGTCTGAGCTATTCACACTTGCCTGCTCTGTGTAAAACTTTTCTACAGCAACCTACATTCACCTGAACCTGTTTACTGTAGTCCAGTCTTGGTCTTTCTCTCCATTTCTTTTTTCCGCCCCCCTCTCCCTCCTCTCCCCTCCCACATACTCACATCAACATCTCCATCCACTACCGAACAGACTAATCATTGATACCTCTGAATGTGTCCCATAACAGTCCGTTGCCTTTAGTCAAGTTATACCATTAATCTTGAATGCGAATCAGTACATCCTCAATATTCATCCGGCCTACTTGCCTAGCACCATATTTGAAAAGCTCCTTCCCTGTACTCACCATTGTCTACGTTTTGCTTCCGCATAAGCCTACACTCCAAATAGCTCACAAAAGACTAACTGTGAAACGCTTCATTAGCTCTATCCTGTCTGCATTTTATATCCTTTTCACTTTCAGCATCGTTTCTTATTTTGCTGCGGAAACAGCTAAACTCTCCTACTTCTAGTGTCTCATTTTCTAATTTCCTCAGCATCTATTATTTTGGTTCGATTGGGCTCCACTAAACTTACTTTCATTTATCGATATTAGTCCAAGTTCTTTTCAAGACACTATCCATTCCGTCCAGCCAATCTTCTAAATACCTTACCGTGTTTGACAGAATTGCCATATCATCGGCAAACCTATAAGCTTCTCCTGATCTTTAATTCCCTCTAGAAATTTCTACTTGTTTTCCTTTACCGCTTGACCAATCTATTGAATAACATCGGGGATAGGTTGTAGTCTTGTCTCGCTCCCCTATTTGTTTGCAGATGACGCTGTCGTTTACCATCTCGTAAAGTCATCAGAAGATCGAAACTAATTGCAAAACGATTTAACCTGACCCTAAATAATGAAAAGTGTGACGTCATCAGCTCGATTGCTAAACAGAATACGTTAAATTACGGTTAAAAGATAGGCCAATCAAACCTAAAGGCCGTATTCTACTAAATACCTAGGAATTACAGTTACGAACAAGTAAAAACTGGAGAGAACACATAGAAAATGTTGTGGGGAACGCGAAGGAAAGACTGTGTTTCATTGGCAGAACAGTTAGAAGGTGTAACAGATCTACTAAAAAGACTGTCTTCACTGCACTTGTCCGCCCTCTTTTGAGGTACTGCTGCGCATGTGAGATCTTTACCAGATAGGATTAACGGAGTGCACCGAGAACGTTCAATGCAGGGCAACACGTTTTGTACTATCGACAAATACGGAAGAGAGTGTCACGGACACGGTACAGGACTTCCGCTGGAAATCATTACCACAAAGGCATTTCTCGTCGCTTCGTGATCCCAAGAAATTTCAGTCACCATCTTTCTCAGACGCATGCGCAAAAAGTTTTTGTTGACGCTAACCTACATGGGGAGAAACGATCATCATAATAAAATAAGGGAATTCAGAGCTCGCACGGAAAAATATAGGAGTTCTTTTTCTCCGCGCGCTTTTCGAGGTTTGAATAACAGAGAATTATTGTAAAGGTGGTTCGAGGAACCCTCTGACAAGCACTTTACTGTGATTTGCAGAGTAGCCATGTAGATGCCAGTGTAGATGTACTTTTTCGTTCTCATGTCCTTCGACTCTCACTGTACAAGTGAAAACCTCGCAGTGATGAATTTCCCTTAACCCACCCTACTTAACTGTGGACATGCCACATCTTTAACAAATAACGTCTAAATGCTTCTGCGCAAAGTTAAGTGGATATCGCGAAAGTTACGGCCCTAGGCATAGTTCTTAAAGGGGGGAAGGAGCAAGGCAAATGTCTCGTTCTGACTACCACTGTCTGACTGGTGTAATAAGTCGGTGATGGCTTTGCGCAGATTGCTAGTATGTTTCAGAATAGAAATTAGAAACTTACAACTTAATATATGTGGAAGGATCGAACAGGAACCATGATTAAACCCAATATTCACCTTTATTCATAGACATATCAATGAATAATTAAAACCTGTGATAATTAATTACATCCAAATTTTAAAACTATGTGCCTGGCTGGAGTAGCAGCCGCATAATGTAATCCTCTTATTGATGTAGTAACTGATTGGCTGTTTACTATTTCTGAATGAAAAGCAGTGTCGCTCTCTCATCAATTATTACTTCTTGCTCTCCTTAGAATTTACTCTTTCCCGAAGAGAGATGGGAGGCAGCGAAGAAGTGGAGATTTTCCATACGACCATTTCACAAGTGTACCGTGAATATTAGCAATCCGGTAAAGCATCAAATCTCCGACATCACTTTGGCCGGAAAAAGATCCTGCAAGAAAGGGACAAGCGACGACTGAAGAGAATCGTTCCTTCCGCAAATTGCTGTACATTTCAAAACTGGGCCATCAACAAGTGTCAGCGTGTGAACCATTCAAGGAAACATCATCAATATGGGCTTTTGGAGCCTAAGGCCCACTCGTGTACCTTTTATGACTGCACAAGATACAGCTTTACGCCTCGCCTGGACCCATCAGTACCGACAATGTACTGCTGATGACTGGGAACATGTTGCTGGTCGAGCGAGTATCGTTTCATATTGTAGCGAGTGTATGGACGTGTACGTGTATGGAGACAACGTCATGATTCAGTGGACCGTGCAAGTCAGCAGGTGGTCAGCAGCTGGTGGAGGCTCTGTAAAGGGGTGAGGCGTGTGCAGTTGGGGTGTTATGGGACCATTCATACGGCTAGATAGGGCTCTGACAGGTGACACGTGCGTAGGCATCCTGTCAGACCACCTGCGTCCATTCATGTCTATTGTGCATTTCGACGGATTTCGGCAGTACCAGAAGGAAAATGTGAGACCCCAGGCATCCAGAATTGCTATAGAGTGACACCAGGAGCTCGCTTCTGAGTTTAAATACACTCCTGGAAATTGAAATAAGAACACCTTGAATTCATTGTCCCAGGAAGGGGCAACTTTATTGACACATTCCTGGGGTCAGATACATCACATGATCACACTGACAGAACCACAGGCACATAGACACAGGCAACAGAGCATGCAGAATGTTGGCACTAGTACAGTGTATATCCACCTTTCGCAGCAATGCAGGCTGCTATTCTCCCATGGAGACGATCGTAGAGATGCTGGATGTAGTCCTGTGGAACGGCTTGCCATGCCATTTCCTCCTGGCGCCTCAGTTGCACCAGCGTTCGTGCTGGACGTGTAGACCGCGTGAGACGACGCTTCATCCAGTCCCAAACATGCTCAATGGGGGACAGATCCGGAGATCTTGCTGGCCACGGTAGTTGACTTACACCTTCTAGAGCACGTTGGGTGGCACGGGATACATGCGGACGTGCATTGTCCTGTTGGAACAGCAAGTTCCCTTGCCGGTCTAGGAATGGTAGAACGTTGGGTTCGATGACGGTTTGGATGTACCGTGCACTATTCAGTGTCCCCTCGACGATCACCAGAGGTGTACGGCCAGTGTAGGAGATCGCTCCCCACGGCCTAACGGTGTTCGGGACCGTAGCCCAGTTTCATGGAGACGGTTGCGAATGGTCCTCGCCGATACCCCAGGAGCAACAGTGTCCCTAATTTGCTGGGAAGTGGCGGTGCGGTCCCCTACGGCACTGCGTAGGATCCTACGGTCTTGGCGTGCATCCGTGCGTCGCTGCGGTCCGGTCCCAGGTCGACGGGCACGTGCACTTTCCGCCGACCACTGGCGACAACATCGATGTACTGTGGAGACCTCACGCCCCACGTGTTGAGCAATTCGGCGGTACGTCCACCCGGCCTCCCGCATGCCCACTATACGCCCTCGTTCAAAGTCCGTCAACTGCACATACGGTTCACGTCCACGCTGTCGCGGCATGCTGCCAGTGTTAAAGACTGCGATGGAGCTCCGTATGCCACGGCAAACTGGCTGACACTGACGGCGGCGGTGCACAAATGCTGCGCAGCTAGCGCCATTCGACGGCCAACACCGCGGTTCCTGGTGTGTCCGCTGTGCCGTGCGTGTGATCATTGCTTGTACAGCCCTCTCGCAGTGTCCGGAGCAAGTATGGTGGATCTGACACACCGGTGTCAATGTGTTCTTTTTTCCATTTCCAGGAGTGTACTTCCGCTGGCCACCAAACTCCCCAGACATGAACATTATAGAGCATATCTTGGTTGCCTTGCAACATGCTTTTTAGATTGGATCTCCACCCCCTCGTACACCTACGGATATATGGACAGCCCTGCGGGATTCGTGGTGTCAGTTCCCTTCAGTTCTACAGACGTTAGTCGAGACCATGCCACGTCGTGTTGCGGCGCTTCTATGTACTCATGGAGGCCCTACTCCATATTAGGCAGGTGTACCAGTTTCTTTCGCTCTTCAGTGTATGATGATCAACATTAAGATATTTCGGAAGATCGATATTTCCGTGAACGCTCCATTTATTATCGATAAGCAAACTTTTAAATTACTAATATCAATTTGAGCAAATTACGTCGATCTTTGTCAGAGTGACCCTAAGGACTCACTATCGATACAGAAACATGGGTTTTTAGACTCCAGAGACAGATTTTTTTTTTAGATGTCGACAATAGTCGTGCATCCCTAGCAGGGGGCCGTGGAGCCGCGCCGCTGCGGCTGTGCTGTGGAGCGAGAGCGTCCTGTTTGGGCGTAGCGCGTGCGCGCTGCGGTCGGCGCGGGCCGCCGTGAAACCGCGATTGGGCGCAGCGGCAGTCAGGCGCCCGGCCTGCTCTCACGGGAACACGCAGCCCGGCCAGGTCCAGCCCGTGCCCGCAGCCACCGAGCCTCGCCTCCCACCTGCGTCTCCTCCCGCCGTGCCAGCCGCTTTTTCTGCCGTCCGCCGAATCGTCGCACTTTTTGTGATTTCCTCCGTCGCGGGCCGCTTCCGCCACGGAGGGTACGGCATTAGAACCGCCCTGCGGCGCCGCCGGTCAGTGTCAACACGCGGTACATCACGGCCCTGCGGCAGCCCACAATACCCACTACACCACAAGCCATCCGTGATTGCACCTCCCAACACGAATACACACTTAAACTTTCTTCACCGAGTCGGCTTTGTACGGGCGCTGGGAACAGTTAAAAGAACATCAGTTCCTTCAAAACACACTACTTGGTCAAGGGCTCCGGAAACACATTGCCGTTCATTTCAAACATTGTATCTCTTTCTACACTGTCCGATAGAAAAGCGAACCATCCAGGAGACATAGTCGGACGTCACTGTAACTTCCTACATTTGCACACTATCGGCTGGTACATAAATGATTAAATGTATACATGCAGACTGAAGCGACGAATGAAAACTTGTATCGACAGGATTGGAGCCCCGGTCATTAGGCAGATGCACTAACCACTACAAAACTGTGGCGTAGTGGCTTTCCACGCCTCCCTTGTCAATCCAAATTTCGTTTCACGCCAAGGCCTACTTCGTATTTTCCATAAACTCGAGCAGCATTTCAGAGTCTCTCCAACTGTACTGGGACAGCATCAAACGAAACCTACGCCTGGGTTTCAGGCAGGATCTCCCGTTTAGTACGAAACTGGGGTGCTATTCCAATACAGTTGGAGGGAGTCTATAGTGTGGTTCGAGTTTAGCGGGAATACTAGATGAACTGAGGCGTGAATTCGGATTGGTGGTGTAGTGGTTAGTGCATCTACCTAGTGAGCAGGAGTCGAGGGCTCCAATACTGGCCTTGGCACAAATTTCTATCCTTCGCTTCAGTCTACATACACCAATTATACATGTCTGAGACGTGAAAAGGTCCCTGGAACCCGGTTATTTCATTTTTTAAGTGTTTTGAATTGCAGTTTTCCATAGCAGATAGTACAGTCACCAGAAAACATTCGTGATTAATGTTGTTACCATGCCTGATAGATTATGTAGGGGCGTGAACAACGTCAGATGTTGAGTGATCACTGTGGAGGATACTAGATGCCACGTACTCTCGTCAAAGAGCGTTATCAGCACCTGACGGAGCTTGAAAGCGGCCTTTATTGTGGACCATCGTTTAGCCGGCTGCTGGACTCGTACAATATCCAGATTTGTGGTGCCTGCAGATGTACAGTGACTCAGTGCTGGACTGCATGGGAACGCAAGGGCAGACAAATCGTCAAGTTTTCGCACGACCACATCTTACTGTTGCCATCATGATGTAGGGAACCATTGGGTATGAATTCAGTTCACGGCAGGAAATGATTAAGGGAAACCCCAATGGCACAGGGGCACTTCATGGACTTCCTGCGTCCTCTCATGCGGCAATATCGTGGCGCTATTTTTCAACTTAATATTGCTCGGCCAAACATGGCACGTGCATCTATGAATTTTCTTTGTGATGTTGAGGTGCTCCCGAGGCCAGAAAAATCGCCAAATCTGGTACCAACAAAACATGCGTGGGGCAGGTTCGGGCATCAATTCCGTCTCATAGCCAGTGCACATGATACCAACAAGCATTTGGAACTGTTTTGGGCCATTTTGACTCAGGAGTATACAAACGACTTTATGAAACCTTCCTAATCGAATCAGTGCATGTATACAATTCAGAGCAGTTACATCATACTGATAAATACGCTGATACTGCCAAGTTGCTTGCAAATTTAAGTCGATTTTGCTATCACTGAATTTAAATCACATATCTTCTCAACCCCTAAGTTTCGTTTCGTTTCCTCCTTCCATTCTGGAAGCTTCACTTTCGTTGTCAGCCAGTGTAACAGACGCAATACATAAAAAAATCTGTAATTCTATCGCCTCACCATCTACATCCGTATACAATGACGAGCTGAAAATGATGGCTACCTCATTAATAGCTTCTATGTCCATCTTTGGAAGGAAATACATTGCTGATTCTATGTGTCAGGTCTCCGACAGTATGTTGTAGGTTTGTGGAGGTATGTGGCATTAGACATCTACGCATAGGCCAGGTGATTCGTGTAAATAGCGGGCTGTTGATTAACGTGCGCAGTGATGCACTCGATAGCGACCAAGATGGGTTGTCGGCCGGTGTGGCCGAGCGGTTCTAGGCGCTTCAGTCTGGAACCGCGTGTCCGCTACGGTCACAGGTTCGAATCCTGCCTCGGGCATGGATGTGTGTGATGTCCTTAGGTTAGTTAGGTTTCATAATTTCTAAGTTCTAGAGGACTGATGACCTCAGATGTTAAGTCCCATAGTGCTCAGAACCATTTTTGAACCAAGATGGGTTCCACAAGATTTATATAAGGTGAATTTGGTCTCCAAGATACCAACGAGAGTACACTGTAATGCTCCTCAGACCACTGTAGCACGGTTGTGGCTGCGAGACACGGACAATTATGATGCTGAAAGAAGACATCGCAGTCGGGGGAAGATATCAAGCATGAATGAATGCAGGTGGTCCGCAGCTGACGGCGTGTATTTGATTACTACTACAGGTCCCTTGCAAGCGCAGGGGAATGTTTCCCATAGCACAATACCCTTCCCACCAGCTTGTGTCCGTGGCATGCCGCACGTTTCGATCCACCTGTTACATCAATGACGGCGTCTGTGGAGATGACGATCGACCTAGTGTAGGAAAACTATGATTTACCCCTAGAGCAGATAGGTTTCCATCAATCGGCGGTGGAATCCCCACGGTCCCGTGCCCATTGCAATAGTAATTGACGATGCCGTTGGGTCAACATGTGAAGACGTAGAGGTGGTTTGCTGAGGAGCTCCATCTTCAACGATGTATGATCAACAGTGTACTCCGAAATGCTTGTGCGTGCACCAGCATTGTGCTCTTTCGGCGAAGAGTCACACAACACCGTCTATCGTACTTTATAAAGCAGACAAGCCTCCTAACTCCACCTTCTGCAAGGAGCCATGGACGTCCACCTATTTAGCGCCTATTGGTAGTTTCACTGTGTGAGTGAGCTGCCAGCAGTTGTGGATGTGGGAAGAGAGATGGCGGAATTTGAGAACGGATGATCTGGGCGTGTGTCCATCAGTAAATTTGTAAGACTGGATCTCATGAACTGATATATAACCATCAGTAAATTTGTAAGACTGGATCTCATGAACTGATAATGACTTTTGGTTCAAAATGGTTCAAATGGCTCTGAGCACTATGCGACTTAACTTCTGAGGTCATCAGTCGCCTAGAACTTAGAACTAATTAAACCTAACTAACCTAAGGACATCACACACATCCATGCCCGAGGCAAGATTCGAACCTGCAACCGTAGCGGTCGCTCGGTTCCAGACTATAGCTCTTATATCCGCACGGCCACAATCCAGCCGGCTATGACTTTTGAACACTATTAAGGTAAATACGTTGTTTGTTCTCTATCAAAATCTTCATTTGCTATGTATGCCTATCAGTAGTTAGTGCCTTCAGTAGTTAGATTCATTTATTTTGCTGGCAGTATTGGCGCTCGCTGTATTGCAGTAGTTCGAGAAGCGAAGATTTTTGTGAGGTAAGTGATTCATGGAAGGTATAGGTTATTGTTAGTTAGGGCCATTCTTTTGTAGGGATTATTGAAAGTCAGATTGCGTTGCGCTAAAAATATTGTATGTCAGTTTATTGACGATCAGAATAAGTAAAGAGACAAATGTCTGAGCATGTTCAATTTTGCTCAGCTATTTGAAAATCAAATAACGTAAGGGTTTTACCAGCACAGAAATTCATAAATTTTTCTAAGGGGATGTTGCAACTGCTCTACCTCTTTCCGTAGATGGTTACGACAGTGGCACGTGAACATTAGACCAGCTTCGCCGTTTTAGAGATACTTGTTCACAGGCTCTGCGTAATAATAAGCTACACTTTATCAAAGTCGCTTATCTCAATGGATTTCTCCATTTGCCGCCCACATCTTCGCTCTGGTGATCCTCGTCCGTGTCTGCTCCGCTTACATACTTTTGTTACCACATTACGTGTCCGCAACACCACCAGGCGGCATCCAAGTCGCAGTGGGCAGCGGTCACGATATTTTGGCTGATTGTGTAATTACTCTGTATTCCGGCACAAGTGCTTGGCAGAGTGTTTACAGAGCCTTTTTCAGACGATTTCTGGATCTTTTAATTCTCAAACTGAAGGTGGGCAAAATTAATTTTCGCCATGCTACCTAAGTTTATTTTATTTTATTGCAATGGTCATTTCTCCGTATGTAGAAGTTCACAAAATACTTTGTAATTCACATGTGGAAGTTGGTAACTGAAATTTCTTGAAAAGGTTTCACCGCTACGTAAACTCCTTCGTTTTAATGATCGCTACTCGTACTACTCTGTCATATCCGATCCATTCTAACCATTATTGCGTAATAATACAAAACGAGCGGTTTCTCTTCGAAGTTATTCGACGTGCTACGTCAGTTCTGCCTGATAAGAATGGCACACCGCGCAGTAATACTCCAGATATATATGGAAATGCCGTGTGGCTAGGGCCTCCCGTCGGGTAGACCGGTCGCCTGGTGCAAGTCTTTCGAGTTGACGCCACTTCGGCGACATGCGTATCAATGGGGATGAAATGATGATGATAAGGACAACACAACACCCATTCCCTGAGCGCAGAAAATCTCCGACCCAACAGGGAATCGAAGCCAGGCCGTTAGGTATGACATTCCGTCGCGCTGACCACTCAGGTACAAGGGGCGGACAAACTCCAGATATAGACAGACAAGAACAGTGTAGATCTCTGTTTAGTAGATTTGTTGCATCATCTAAGTGTTCTGCCAACAAAATGGGCGCGCCTTCCCACCTCAATTTCTATAATTGTTTCAATTAAAGTTTTTCGTCATTTCAATCGATAGGTATTTTGTTGAAACTTCAACCTTTAATTTTCTCTGTTATTAATCATATAACGAATTTGTTTTGTCTAGGATCAATTTCCACTTTTCGTCCCGTGAATATATCTTGTCATCCGGAAACAGTTGAAGATGGCTGCTCAAATTTCCTTCTAAATTGTCATAGGTTAACAAAAAAATGGCTCTGTGCACTATGGGACTCAACTGCTGTGGTCATTAGTCCCCTAGAACTTAGAACTACTTAAACCTAACTAACCTAAGGACATCACACACATCCATGGCTGACGCAGGATTCGAACCTGCGACCGCAGCAGTCGCACGGTTCCGGACTGCGCGCCTAGAATCGCGAGTCCACCGCGGCCGGCATAGGTTAACAGTACCGAGTCTAGTTCGTATCCTTGTGGAGCCCCAAATATCAGTGCTATGTTCCTAGACGATTTCCTCACCCACAAATGAATCAGGTAACAGGAATTATCATTAACCGCATGGAAGAAAAGCATTTATTTTTTGTAAAAAAATCTTGAACCTTTGAATAGAATTACAGAATGTGGTAATGACAATAAAGTATCACTGTGTTGGGGATAGTATATTTTGAGAAAAATTTGACCCAGTTTCAACTAAATCTGCACTTACGGTCGCCGACAAACAAAGCATTGATTTAATCTAGAATGAATTTTCCCTCAGTATCGGAGTGTGGGCAGAACTGAAAGGTCTTGGCAGTTTAAAAGTATGCCCTACCTGCGTAAGCCCATAGGCTATGACTAAGCTATTTCTCTGTAGAATCTCTTCCTTGAGTGCCAAGCATATAGGAAACATCCATGAAATCAGGAAGCTGGGAGAAAGGTAATACCAGAAGTAAAGCTGTCAGGGCGTTCTGTAAGTCACGCCTGGATAGCTCAGTGGTAGAGGATTTGTCCGCGCAAGGCAGAGGTTCTGGATTCGAATTCCTGTCCGGCACACTGCCGCGAACAATCTGTTTAGTTAATGTTAGTATGCTGAACAGGACCTAATGCAGTGACACAGTGTTAAGACAGTGGATTTACCGTCTGGTGGACACACAGTCAAATTTCCATCCGGCTATCCAGATTTAAATGTTACAGTGTCCTCCCTAAATCGCTGAAGGGAAACACTGGATCGGTACTTTGGAAAAGGACGCGGTCCTTTTTCTTGTCCATACTTTCTCAGGCTGAGCGTGTGCTCCGTCTTTGACAGCCTCATAGTGGATAGAACATTAAGCCGTCACCATCCTTCCTTCCTTTTGCATTACACTCGACCAGGATAGATATTCAGAAGCAAAAGAAGATAGGCAGGACTCATGTATAAATCTATTCTCAGCAGCCCTAAGGGAAGTTTTCGCATACTAAAAAAGCGAATCAGAGGAATAACATATGTGAACCAGCCTCTTTTTGCTCATGATGCTGCACTGCTGGCCTCTAATATGGATAAAATGGAGCGACTGAATGGAGAACTCAATATAACCGTCTTAGAATATGTCCGAAATTCAATTACATTGTGACTAAAATAATGCATAACCAAACTATGGAAAACGGAACAGCACAAATTGACAATGAAATCTTAAAACCAGGTAAATATGAGAACAGCGACTGAGGCAGGTACTCAGCGAATTTCTAGGAGACACAAGACAACAAACAAATGGATTACTGTACTTTGTCTGGCAATGCTAGTCCCGCAATATATACACAAGAACTCCTGTGAAATTTGGAAGGTAGGAGATGAGGTACATGTTGAAGCAGTGCTGTCAGGTTAGGTCTTGAGGCAGGCTTGGATAGCTTAGTCAGCAGAATACTTGCCCGCAAAAAGCTAACGACACAGCTTCGAGTCTTGGTTCAGCACACAGTTTTGATCTGCCATGAAGTATCAAATCTATGCACTGATGTCCAAAATTAAAGCAACAAACGGAAATTTTGCAAGGTTGCGTTTATTTCCCACTAAATAGTATAATCGGAATCAACTGCAACATGCATAACGTTAAACAAAAATGTTTTTCGTTTTTCACAACTTAACGGATTGCACACACATTCCGACAACTGGTTAATGTGCTTCGTATGGGGTGTGACAACCTCTGAGAGCAACACAGGCCTGACAGCGACGGGACATGCTGTGACTGACGTCATCAATCTCATGTTGAGGCAATAAATCCCATTCTTCCTGCTCAACTGTTCGCTAGCCTTGGAGAGTGGATGCAAGCATCCCGTCTCCCTATTGCATCCCAGACATTCTCTATGGGATTCCCATCGGGAGAACTAGCAGGCCACGCTATGCATGCAGTATCTTCCATTTACAGAAAACATCAACCACCGGTGCTCTAGGAGGTCGAGCATTATCGTCCATCAGTACGAAGTCTAGGTCCACAGCACTTCGAAACAACAGCACATGAGGTCCCAAGATCTCGTCACGATACCTGACAGCATTTAAACCTTGCTGATTCACCTGTACAGTTTCTTGAAAAGGTGTTCGAGTGGTCAACATAACCTCTGCCTTCAAAAATGGCTCTGACCTCTATGGGACTTAACTTCTGAGGTCATCAGTCCCCTAGAACGTAGAACTACTAAAATATAACCTAAGGACATCACACACATCCATGCCCGAGGCAGGATTCGAAAAAGCGACCGTAGCGGTTGCGCAATTCCACATTATAGCGCCTTCACCATTGGGGATTCTCCTCGATATCGGTCTCTTCCCACAGTGTTTGGGTCCAGAAATGGTGTATCGAATTCCCTGCAGATGCGAGACCATCTAGAATCACTCTCCAGACCAAATCAGGACTCATCTATGAAAAGAACGTTGGTTCACTCTTCGGTCGTCCCGGTGGACTGTTGACGACTCCACTCTAGACGTTCACTTCCGTGAATATGCGCCAAAGGTACACATACAGCAGGACTGCGTCAGTAAAAGAAACTCTTCCATAGCCTTCTCTACACCTTTTGCCTCATTATAACACCTCCAGTGGATGCTGAGAGGTCAAGCGCCAGTTGGCTTGCATTACTAAGGTGGTACTGTCGTGCTCTTACAGCCAACGGTCCTGTCTTTCTGATGTCAAACGGAGTCGGTCCTCCCCTGGTTATCAGGGTACAGTTTCGATCTCCATAAACTGTAGCCACATCCGAGAAACAACAGAACGATTCAAGCTAAGCCATCGGGCCACATTAGTTTGCGACTCTCCTGCTTCCATTATTCCTACGGCCCTCCACCGCAAAGAGTCTGGTAGGCGTCTGCTCTGTGCCCTACTGCAACGTCCGTGGCTGTGTACAGAGCGATTGTGGGTTTGAGAGTACCCAGTAAACACCACCCCGCTTGATAGTTGCTCTGCCGTCATTGTTGCCACGGTTGCCCGTGGTTTGGAATGCCATCTTCCGTGCAGACCACGATCATACATACATCCGATGACAGTCTGAGTGATTGTATGGTGAATTAGACACAATACGGGGAAATAGCGGTTTGTTGCTTTAATTTTTGACACCAGTGTAAGTATGGGTCAAAATAAGAGCTCTCAGAAGATTATGTATAATGGGCTCGGTGATGGACACTACTCTCTTGAAACTGCACATGGCTGACATTCCAGAAAAAATATCCAGGATGTGCGAACGACATGACAACGAGACATAACTCGATAGAGGTGGCACAGCCAGTATTATCAAATGACGTAGAAAGCGAGATGGGATATTCATGTTACCATCTGAATAATGAAATGGTTAATTACAAACAGTAAATAAACTTTAATAGCTCCCAAATAAAATAAAATCTTTGTCCGAAATGTCTAATATTATGTGGAAAGGACTCTAAACTACAAACAATACTTAATCAACGCAGTTCCTGATGGAAGAAAGTACGATAGTACAGGAGCTCCGTGGATCGACATGGGGCTCATCACCGACAGTTCTCCGACTCTTGGCCTTGGATGTAGCGGATAGTACAGCAGAATATAGAGCAACAGTATTACTCAACAGCCATCATATTAGTAAAGCAGACACTCAACATAAGTGTGACAATCTTCATTACCTTCACACCTACTGACTGGCAACATTTCTCCTCTGCATGTCTCACAGCAAGAGGTCTCGATACCTTAATATGACATCATTAGTGACCCGCTCCTGCCCACCCACGAAGACATTGCTAGCACATTCTCAGCAAGGCTCAGGCCCCGTAACCTTACCATCAGGTTAGCTAAGGATCTGCACTCTACCAGTTTTAACGTCTACAATGAGGGGCAGATATTTGAAGGAACGGAATGCCAGTAACTATTAATAGCCATATTAACATTGTTAATAGACCTACATTGCCATGTAAAGTCTGTAAAACTACCGAGAGAATACGTGCACGCTTTGGCAGAAGTGCGGGTTTACTGTCCATGTGGAGTAAAATGCTTGCAGTCCAGGGGGATTGTGGCTCGGAACGCCAGACAATCTTCAACAATGCTCAAGAGCGCCAAAGCGAGCTTATCAAGCTGACATTTTCGGCCTGCTCAGATTATACCTAGCTGCGGCAGAATGGATTGAATAATTAGATATTAAAATTTATTTTATGTCTGTATTTTATTTTTGCGTTTACGCTTCCTCATGTATAATTATTGAAATGATCATACAGGGTGTTTCAAAAATGACCGCTGTATTTGAAACGGCAATAAAAACTAAACGAGCAGCAATAGAAATACACCGTTTGTTGCAATATGCTTGGGACAACAGTACATTTTCAGGCGGACAAACTTTCGAAATTACAGTACTTACAATTTTCAACAACAGATGGCGCTGCAAGTGATGTGAAAGATATAAAAGACAACGCAGTCAGTGGGTGCGCCATTCTGTACGTCGTGTGCTGTTCACAACGTGCAAGTGTGCTGTGGACAACATGGTTTATTCCTTAGAACAGAGGATTTTTCTGGTGTTGGAATTCCACCGCCTAGAACACAGTGTTGTTGCAACAAGACGAAGTTTTCAACGGAGGTTTAATGCAACCAAAGGACCGAAAAGCGATACAATAAAGGATCTGTTTGAAAAATTTCAGCGGACTGGGAACGTGACGGATGAACGTGCTGGAAAGGTAGGGCGACCGCGTACGGCAACCACAGAGGGCAACGCGCAGCTAGTGCAGCAGGTGATCCAACAGCGGCCTCGGGTTTACGTTCGCCGTGTTGCAGCTGCGGTCCAAATGACGCCAACGTCCACGTATCGTCTCATGCGCCAGAGTTTACACTTCTATCCATACAAAATTCAAACGCGGCAACCCCTCAGCGCCACTACCATTTCTGCACGAGAGACATTCGCTAACGATATAGTGCACAGGATTGATGACGGCATCCTCAAAAAGTACTGGTCTGGGCCGCCATTTCTTCCAAAGGAATCATTGGCCCATTTTTCAGATCCGAAACGATTACTGCATCACGCTATCTGGACATTCTTCGTGAATTTGTGGCGGTACAAACTGCCTTAGACGACACTGCGAACACCTCGTGGTTTATGCAAGATGGTGCCCGGCCACATCGCACGGCCAACGTCTTTAATTTCCTGAATGAATATTTCGATGATCGTGTGGTTACTTTGGGCTATCCGAAACATACATGAGGCGGCGTGGATTGGCCTCCCTATTCGCCAGACATGAACCCCTGTGACTTCTTTCTGTGGGGACACTTGAAAGACCAGGTGTACCGTCAGAATCCAGAAACAATTGAACATCTGAAGCAGTACATCTCATCTGCATGTGAAGCCATTCCGCCAGACACGTTGTCAAAGGTTTCGGGTAATTTCATTCAGAGACTGCGCCATATTATTGCTACGCATGGTGGATATGTGGAAAATATCGTACTAGAGTGTTTCCCAGACCGCAGCGCCATCTGTTGTTGACAATTGTAACTACTGTAATTTCGAAAGTTTCTCTGCCTGAAAATGTACTGTTGTCCCAAGCATATTGCAACAAACGGTGTATTTCTATCGCTGCTCTTTTAGTTTGTATTGCCGTTTCAAATATACCGGTCATTTTTGAAACACCCTGTATGTATACACTGTTTTGTCTTATATGTAGGTACGGCACGCAATAAATATGTAATAACCGTGATGTTTCCTTCACCAACGTCTCAGTTGCCCACATGTCCTATCCTTGTAAAAGCATCCTTATACGGGATGACCTAGGAGGAATTATCAGTACTCAGTGATACGTGTGGGATGATCATTCGAAGCAAAAAAGTGAAGTAAACATGGGCTCACAAACCCATACCTTTAGATCTACGAGCACTTCATCGTCTTCACTTCTCCGAGACACATCTCTGCTCACATATCTTAAGGTATGCATTGTAGAGCCCATGGTCACTTGTCGAATATGTGTCGGTCAGACGTAATCTGTGTTAGTTAACAGCAACCTACAAATCGCTAGACGGCCCCAGTGAATGGATGCTTCGTCCGGCTTTATGACACTTCTCCACTCCGACTAGAGAAGCAAAGCTTTGTGGTGAGAGAAAGAACTTTTATTAGCAGCAGACATGCGCTCTGCCGTGATCCGAATAGTGCCTTCAGGAGATGACAATTAAAAAAAATGATAAGGTTGCTGAATCAGCGGGTAGCCTCGGGCCCAGATTTTTTAAACTTTTCTAGGACCTATGAAGTGTAGGTGAAAAACGCCATTTGCTGAAAATACGTATGACGTCGTGAGGCAGAATACATATAGCTCGTAATAAGGCCAGGGTGTACTTCATCTCTAAATAATAACGAGCCTAATGAAGAACTGTGGTATTAAAACTAATCGTCGTGTTACAGCGTTATTATTGAACTGTAGTAAGAGACATGTGTATATACCCCAAGAGCGTCTACTTCCATCTTCAACCAGACTTTGAAGGTAGGCCAGCTTTGCTGAATCCTGTAGTACATCTGTTCTCATTTTAATGTTGGTTTGTCACTACAGCGCTTTACTGGGCACATTCTCATTGCCCTCCTGAAATCAGAGACTCTGTTCATCTAGACAGTTAGTAGAGAGCTCACAGTTTAATGTGGAATCCAAGCCATGGTGCATTTTGATTCCTCCACGCACACAGAGAACATCGCTGGTGGGTGACGCTGCTCTGACTGCCATGAAATGTTCTTGAGCCTCCAAAGGATCGATTCCCTAACCGGGTGATGCAGTGCCCACGGAGCAATGTTATGCTCTTCGGATGAAAGAATTATTATCAGTTTGCAGTTGTTGATAATTGTGTTTTTTAAAAATGTTTACGATTCAACCACGGAATATCCACTGCAGGCACAGGATGGTTTGACGTAGTGTTGAAAACGTATACTGGAATAGGACATGAACTCAGCTTCGTGATCTCAGGGCAACGGTCGCCAGGAAAATAAAAGTTACAGTCTTTGAAATCAATCTTTTACGTGATTCCCAATGCTCCAAGTACTGCCACTCTCTCCAAAACCTTGAGGGATACCATTATTCTTTTAACCTTCCGTATCTCGTCTCTTAACCCAATCTGAGAAGGTTTACAAGAAGAATCACACCACCTAATAATTGTTCAAAAAAGTTTGTTAGAGATGATAAACTTTCTAATTCGCTATATCGTGTCATATTCCTCTTTAGACTTTTTCATTGCTTGACGTTTTATTCACTCTGCTGGGATCTTCCTTAGTGATTTGATGCGGCCTAACTACTCAAAATGTTTCTGTCATCAGTGACAACGGAAACGAAAGCCTACAGATTCATATAGCTTTATTATGTGCCCTATTCTGTGGCTAAGCTCCAGTTTGTAACGTTCATTTCATTAGACAAAAGAAAGTTATATAAATAATGATCTAGTTGAACGAAAAACCAACGAATGTACAGATCAACTATAGGCAAGGCAATTGCATGTCGTCTTAGTAGAATGAGTGGTTTCCTTGGAGAAAGGGATTCTTAATTGATCCTGCAGTACCCATTTTTGGCTTGCCTACTATAGCTTTTTTCCGTTGTGAGCCTGTTCTCAGGCATCATTATTCAACAATCAGCTCCTGTCTCGGAACATTAGTACAAGCCTCGACTTTGATGAATATGCCAACAGGAATTACTCTTTAGAATACAACCCGAAATAAAAGAATAATTAACAACAGTGATTTGTTGTACAAAGAACTGTGGAAGGTGCCAGTAACCCAACATTTCATCTTTCATAATTTTGCACTTCAGATCCACTAAGTATACATTGTACGAGTGAATCTAAATATGAGTTTTCGCATTAACATATGTCAGTTCTGTAGTCAATTCATAGTTATTGTGCCAATTCTCGGTATTAGAAAAGGCCATTAAATTTTTTTGCTAAATGTTGCTTTGGGAACGCCCCGGAAGTCGAATGTGGCCACCTTTAAGTATCTAAAAGAGCAGTCAGAGAAAGTATTGTAGGGAAACCAGAGAGTCACAGAGTTATGTGTGTGAATGGTGCCTTGAACCTTCTTTTTCTCGAATGAGAGACCCCACCTCGCTCATTCTGAAAGCCAGAACGTAAGGTAAATGAATTATTTTAACACATACTAAACAGTATGTTGCGCTGTCAAAGAATGTAGATGATGTAACCACTATGTACCTTTCTGTTGCAGCATGTTTAGTACAGACGAGAGAAGAAATGAAAAGTAATATGTGTAGAGCTTTTCTCTTTTCTGTCTTGTTTGACATTTATGGGCAGTAAAGCGATAAAGTAAACACACGAATAAGGAATTCTGTATTATGCTACAACTGAGATCAGTGAGCGCCTTACTGTAAGCATTTTCAGCAACTATCATGCGTTAGTATAGCACGATTTCCAGTGTTGTTGACCCGACGGCAGAAAATCTTATGTCCTGAATCTACCTTTTTACTGTATTTGTTCGTACCGCAAAATTACAGCTTGCACCTACTGGTGATTTTGAAGCTGTTGGCTACGCGTGATTTTTACCTCTCGGCTGTAAATACGCGCGACTAATGCGCATCGGAAAGGAGCCAGTCGTTCCACCGCGGGTGACGTTGTGTATCTTCCCGAAAATGAATAGCTCGGAACCAAATAACACGTTACAGCGCGCGATTCCGCGTGCCACAGTTAACTGAAAATTTGAAAAGCTCTTTATTCTTTCACGAGGGGCGATCTACGGACATAAATTAGTGTTTACGGCGCTACCATTAAACGCATTTGCTGCGGCGGTGCTTTTGTTGTATGCACTTCGACGAGGGATCCTATAATTTGAAGTTGTTATGGAGGTACTGTTGGATTTCATCAATGCCACATAATTCTCGAATAATTGCGCCATATTTCACAGTAGTCTTTTTACCTTCATAAATTGATAGCCAAAAAAAGGTACGCTTCACTCCTTTATATTCGCAGGTCTTGTTCTAGCTAGCTACCAGTTACATGTATTATCACTTGAAACTTATCAAATGACTTTATGAATTATTAAGGGGTAGTTACGTGTTCTGCTTGCACATCTTCCTGAGCAGCTACCAATTTAGCTCTGACTTTATTCAGTTTCGGAAAACGAGACATATAAAATAAGTGTTCGTTTTCTGTCCGTGCGTCGAAGTTACCACTTTGCTTTTTGAGCTTTTTAGTAGTAGAATAAAAATGGTTGCAAAGAAGGGCCGCTAATCACTTAAACAATACCACCACAGATACAATTCCTCGCTGATGACCGATTCTTTAAATGGGGGAATGATTTTCTAAACTGAGTGTGCATGTCAAAACGCCGGTTAATTAAATGCATAAACTATACTCTTGTCGTTACGGGACTTTATCCGTGACGCCGTTAATGGTTAATTATGATTCGTTACCGAGAAAATAATGGCATACCGTGCCTAAATCTGTTACACAAGATAATTCTGTGTCCCGTATTAGGACGGGCTGCTGAAATTCGTTCGGTGCGAGTACTGTGCATGAAGCATAATTGGACCGTTGTTAGCACACATACCACAGCATTTATAGCCCGTGACGAAATCTCATTGACCGTAGCTTAGACGACCGATTCAATGCTAATAAGTCCTAATTAGGTGCCCGTGTGCTCTGTCGTTAGTATGCACAAATTTCAACAAAGCTCTCCGCCTTAAATTTATTAACATAACGAAACGTTGTTTTATTTACCATTGTCTGGCGATTCCGTTAGGTGATATCGATAGAAAGTTCAGCATCATGTTATAGTACATCCGTTTCCCAATAACAATTGTTGGTGTTCCGTAATGTACTCCAAATTGAAACAGCCGTTTCGTGAAACTTAGAAGAAAGAAAGATACCCTGATTTCGTAGTAGTGTTCCTGATTTTCTCTTTCCTTCTTTCTTTATTCCTCAATTTACTGTATTTTTCAAAAATGAACTGCCTTTTTCCAGTATAAATGTGTTCGATATTTTAAAAAGTTGTAGTAAAGCACTCTCAATTTGTTTCAATGCAATTTTTGTGTTATTTGTTTTTCCTCCCAAGCTTAAAATGGTGGGAACACAGTGACCATTCTTCAGCTTGAATAGGTAAATTTATAAGCTGTTATTCCACATTAGTTATTTTTGTAAATAACTACGTAAACATTATTTGTATTGTGCATTAGCCTTCTTTAACGTTAATCCATATTGATTTAATAGTGTGCTAATTTGCTGCATGTCTATTTTATTGTAACCGATGACTCTGTGGCAATGTTAACTGAAAATCTTTCAGTATTATGGAGTGACATTCCTTTCCTCAATATATCAGCACTGCAGCAGATTTTCATTCATTCTGTTATGATGCATCAGTCTGTTTATAAGGTTTCTCTCGACGAAGAGGTGGCAATTAGGGATTTCTTCCAGGTCTACTCATCCGTCTGATTTATTCATTTTACCGAAGAGTTGCATGAACTTGTACAACTGATCCTCGTCTCCAGGCCTATACTGAAACTAAAATAACGTTCTCAGACCAAAGTAAACGTAATCATTCTCGCTGACGGAAAGTGGAACTTCAGTTGAAGGAAAACCTATCGAAAACACAAATGAAAGCCTCAGAATTCTGATCATTCGTGAAATAAATTTGCATTAAGGATGAAAGATGCATTTACCTAAGGCGACATAAAGTTCCTAATAGCTAATGTCGTCCTTATGCATAAGTATTTGTTGCTTTTGTAATCTGCTCTGTAACCTGTATTGTACGCTATATACAACTACATTACACTCAGCGAGTCACTATAAAGTTTGTGCGATCTTAATGAGTGTTCGTAGCACAATTTTGTCTTCTCGCTCTCTACACAATCAATACGTAGGGGACTGAAGGACATTTTATAAACAGGTTTTTGCAAAGAGGCTCAGCGTCTTTCATTAAGTGCTATTCAGTTAACTTTCTTTGGTATTTCCATTAAATGCTCTCGCCAGTAAAACAAAACCTTTCTCCATTAGCAACATCCTCTTTGTGTACGCTTGATGTGTCCATTTAGACTGACCTGAAATCGATCTCATACGCTTGAGCAAAACAACAGCACGGACCGTACAAATGGTTTGTTTCAAAGATAGTCTGCTGATAAATCGACGTTTACTATCTGCATTTTCTACAACTGGGATTATGTGATCATTCCACTTAATGCCCCCTCCTAGTTATTCTCATATATTTTCGTGATATGAATTACTATAATTGTGATTCATTAACCGCACACTCCAGTACCATTACATTTTCGCATTATGTGAAACGCATAATTTCACATACCTCTTCTTTAAATTACATCTTTTCACCAAGTTGATATTTCGTCAAGATTTAAGTGGGTACTATTACAATTTTAATCTGTTAATCTTCCTCCTAGATAACTGCTTCGTCTGTTAAATATCTAAGATTAAAACATACTTCTCGCTAACTCATTGTTGTACATCATGAATATTAAATACCCTATCGCACTTCCGTGAGACACCAGGTGTGGTTTTTGTCTGTAGATGATTCTCCATCTATGATATTGTGCTGCGTTCTGCGTGTCACAAAATATGTAATCGAATAACAAGGCCGGTCCGATATCACACACAATGGTTTTCGTCTTTAACAGAGTTTCATGTGAAACTGAATGAGAAGGTTTTCGGAGATATAGGATCACTGTACCCTCTTAGTTGGACCTATAAATGGTGATCATCACCAACTCATTTGTGACAATTATTTTCTGCAAAAGCCTACCAGACACACGTTTTAACGATATTTATTATGGATAAAAGTAGACATACATTTCTTTTGTAACAATTTTTTTCATGCGTGGTGTCACTGATGACTAAGTAAGCTACGTCGAGTGCCGGACACCAGGTGCAAATGCGTCAAAGGCCATTGCCCCTCGGAGAAGCGCTCGCATGTGATTTCCCCGGAAGTTCCGTTCTTTGCTGAACCTTTAAATATATTATTTATAATAACGAAGTCGTACATTTTCTTGTTTGTTCGTTTTTCGATGTGATGTCGTTGAGCCATGATACCGATTCAAGTAAAACGTTTGGTCGCTTGTTGTCTAAAATTATTTCTGTGCAGTTATGTGTTAGCTCAGCAGACAGATTAGTATTACGAAGAATGATTCTAACGAAAAATTTCTTTTATTTCTTCATCTGCTGTGACGTTAAAGGAAGGCTGACATAATGTTTTAAGTGGAAGTGAGGTTTGCTTTCGAACAGCGTTTAATCTTATTTCAGCTGCGGAAATTATTTTATCAGTGAACTCTCGGAAGTTTTGTCATGTGTAGACATCGTACCGACAGTCCAGGTTGAAACAGTCGTCATCTCAGCTTTTATCCTACGATCTTTCCTCTCTATCGTGTTGGTGCAAGTACCAGTAACTATGTTTTAAAATTAATTACTAAACTAGTGTAAGGAAACGAGCTTGCATGGAAGCAGAGAGTGAATATACAACTGAATAATTGAACATTCTTGTCGTCGGAGATTTTCTTATGCCTGTTGGAAAACACGGTAGATCTAAAATTCGGCAATTAAATAATTAAATAAACGTAACGACACATCAGCACTAAATACAGCGGATGTTAAGAGCGACCGTTCGGGTTCACTTGAATTCGGAGACTATGTTGATTTTCCAGGGACAAGGTAATTTTGTTCGAGGTAGATCATAATGTTTAAACTTCGAATATTAGTGTGGTACTATGCAGCAGATACAATGACTAATATAAGGTGTTTGCGACCTTTGGTCTTCAGTAACAGCAGGGAACAATTCCCCTCAATGATAGTCAGTAGTGGAATTATTCGCTCGCAAACTCTTTGTAGAACATTGCAGTGTTTCTTTTGGCTGCTTCCAGTAAGTATTAGTCCTGACCACTATGTCATACATCTTCGGTGCGAGACGACACTTGAATGTGCCAAACTGTTAATTTTACTTTTCAAAGCGGCATTTGCAGACGTAATTCAAACCTTCCTTTTCCATTTTGCTGTTACTGTTTTTGTCCCTTTCTCATCAACAACTGTTTTGAGGGACGTCCTGCAATAACACATACTGCTGCAGTAGTTAATTATGCTTTTGTTTGTTATCTAATATTAACACATTTTCTGATAATTATAAGGTTATGAATTTCTTTTTAGAAATTTGTGGTTAGATCCTGTGGGACCAAACTGCTGAGGTATCGGTCCCTAGGCTTACACACTACTTAGCCTAACTTACACTAACTTACGCTGAGGACAACACACACATACCCATGCTCGAGGGAGGACTCGAACCTCCGACGGGGGGAAGCCGCGCGAACCGGGGCAAGACAACCCAGACCAAGCGGCTATCACACGCGGCTTATATTAAGAATGTGTATTAAAATAAAAAGTAAGCTTTATACATAACATTTTTCTTCGTGAACAATGTATACAATACAGTGTCTCTGTATTCCTTAAAACTTCTGTCACTATGTTCTGCTTCGTGCTGGAGGACGATGTTTTCAGCACTCTGAACTTATTTCAGATAAAGTTTAAATCTGCGAATTATCTCAACAGAATTACTGCTTACGAGCAAGACACCACCTAGCGATACAAAGGAACCAAACCAGAAAGTAGTAAACTGGAAAGACAAAGGGAAAAAAACGAAGAAAAATAGACAAAGATAATTCTGATGTTAGGTTGGAATGACGACCTGTTACGTGGATAACTTATC
The DNA here is from genome assembly GCF_023897955.1 of Schistocerca gregaria. Classification (NCBI taxonomy): domain Eukaryota; kingdom Metazoa; phylum Arthropoda; class Insecta; order Orthoptera; family Acrididae; genus Schistocerca; species Schistocerca gregaria. The sequence continues at coordinate 407,197,155 of NC_064924.1, read as the reverse complement.
AGTTGTTGGCCTCATTGCAATGTACTTTTTGATTAAATATAGCTACATGCACAACATATAGCTATGAATTTGAACACAGAGCATTCCAATGAAGAGATTAAGCCATTGTGCGCTATCTACAGTTACGAAAATAGGCAGATGGTAGAAATTTTAACATCGTGAACTCATATTCCGCATCTGGATTTCGAGATTAATTATCCCATAGTGTTCCTAAACTGCTTCATATTATTGCGAGGATTTTCCATCTGGCGATTAAATGACCTATTCCTGCATTAGTACTTCTTCAATTGGACAATCATGTTAGCGGGGTTTTTACTACTTCTTAGTCACGACTTATTAACGTGAGACTCTCACCTTTTCTTATAATTTATTGTCCAGCATATGGAGCATGTTATTGCAAGTTGCATAACTGTCTTATTGATTTTGTATACACTGCCAACCCCACCTGCACTTCCCTTTTTCTCGTGGTTTTTCTAATAGAAAGAAAAGTCCTACTGGCTCTGGCATTTTAAGTACTTTTTTTAGCTAGTGATTAACTGTCGTAAAGTGCTGTAGTATATATCCATGCTACAAAGACTTACAGATAAGCTATTTTCAACGTGGGATGTGTAATAAACTTATTTTTTTCTTCGGGGAAATATCTAAGTAGTCATTGTAACTCGTCGTGTCACTTATAGATTTTCACTGATAAACGTGTCACAAGTAAAAAGGTAGAGGCAAGCGTGCGTTTTGCAAGAATTCTAGCAGTAGGTACAAGATTTATTTTCCCAGTCATTTGTCTGTTCATATAATGATGCCTTCCACCTTCAAACGTCCGTGAAAGCTACAAAGCTGCAGATTAATGCAATTTGTTGTCGAAATCCTACAATCCGGGTGGAGCATCTAACAAACCTGTCTCTCGTTTTAGTGTCTAGAAATTATTATGACAACAGCATGGTAAGTGCTTCTTCGTTACTCCTACAAACAGAAGAAAAACAAACTTATTACGACGCTGGGTGCCTCTCTCGGCGGAAACAATCAGAAGGAAAGATCCTTACAAAATCTTTTCGTCAGGATATAAAAAATGAACAGCACACAGGCCACTCCAAAAATGCTTTGTTTGCATATTATGTCATATTTGGAGGTGATGCTTTAAATTCTGAGAGCCATCCATTCCGTAACAGATGTCACTACCACTGCGATGAATTCTTTTTTCTGGAAAAATTGTACACCAAATATTTCATGATTTGATTAAATAGTGTCCCGAGCAATTTGCAACGTATGTTTACCCCACCGCTTGAGAAAATGTTTTAAAGAAATAGAATACTAATAAACGAGAAATAGAGTTCCAGATTTTATAAGATTAAAATATTTACAGATTTTCGTAACTGAGCGACAACTCTCATTTAGCAAGGAGAGAAAAGGGCAAATTATAAAATTTCTTGGAACTCTTGAATGTTTAATTTGCCCTTCTTCCAATAACTAAATATTTGAATGTAATTATAAAACACCCCTTTATAATTGATGGGCTACTAATCATTTAGGTAATCAACGAGAATCAAAATACGACGCGAGTACAATGAGAACGCAACAGAATGTCTGCCATATCAACCAATAGTGAATTTCTCTGATAGGTCAGTAGCGTAATAAATTCAGTTACCTGTAGGAAGGTTTTTGTTGTTTGATAAATAATTTATTTTGTATGATTTTTTACACTGTGAAATTCATTTACTTTACAATCGCATTCAAAGTTTTTATTGGATAGTATGGTGCAAGTATTACACATTTCTGTATATACATATAGCGTAGGAGATTCAAGAATTTAAACAAGTGTGTGTTGAAGAACAACCAGTAAAACTCTCAGTATTGCATTTTACTCTTTCCTCTAATGTGCATACGAGGAACGCAGCATCAATTACTTTATTTTGATAAAGATTGTTAATATTACATCCAGAGGCAAGAGAATCGAAAGGAAATGTTACGACCAATTATCGCGTTTATTCTCCTATGTCTCTATCTGTGGCTACGTAACGCAAATTTGTTAGTGTTCCCTTTGTTATAGAAGCAGCAATAATACGAGATATGTGACCATATTTTAGTAAATGAGGGGGCTAGATGTATTTGTTTGCTGCAGCTGTGGTTCTAACTAGCCACGGTATTAATCTAAAAATGACAGAAATAGTCTGATTAAAGGAAACCACTTACACACAAAATTACTTAAGCAGTTTTGGCTTTTCTCATGTATAGTAACTGATGAACCGATATAGTCATAAATTTACACAACAGTCATGTAGAAAATATTACTGTAACATTTACTGTCCTCTTCAAATTTCTTGTGTGTCATGCTGGAAAATAGGTATTTTGTATACCTGATACATTACTACGCTGTGACATTGGACGTTATTGATGAGTGATTTTATGGGAAACCATTAGCACTCTAAGAACATGCTGTAGACTTACAAGTTAAGTGACTGGTTTTATTATTACAACCTAACTTGACGGGATGAATTCATTTGTTGGACGTGTTCTTTATGAAGTGATCACTGTAGGTTCCTTTGTTAAGCACTGTTCAATCACAAAATAAATAAAAAATGAGCGTGACTATAAGAGACATCACAGGAGTAGAGTCTGTTAATCATGTGGAATTTTTGTGTAAGCTGAAGTCAACGCTGACAACAATCTTAAGGAAGTATCTGCTGACAGCCTTAAAAAAAAAAAAAAAAAAAAAAAAAAAAAAAAAAAAAAAAAAAAAAAAAAAACTTCAGAATCTATGATAATAACTTATAGCACCATTCTCTCCAAGCTTTGGTTTGTCAGAAGTGTAACCAGGTTAGCTGATGAAAGGAAATAGTGAAGACTGACACGAGGGAAGCACTTCAATGTTGTGTGGTACGTGTGCCACAAAAGATCTTTTCCTCCATTTTCACAGCATATTTATTTATTTGTTGTTATTGTCTCTATACTCCACATATTCTGTTATTTTACCTCCCTACAAAGAGAGTTTTTCGTACAGGCTCTATATTATTTATTGTATATTTTTCCTTTTACAACCTATCGTTTACTCTGTTACTCTGTTAACTGCCCATATGTAATATCTATTCAAACAATTTTTAATAATCTTGTATTGCATTTATTTCGTTTTATTGTGGCTGTAAGGGGGTAGCAGCAGGTATTTAAATTAACCATGCAAAATTCATTCATAGCAATGTCGACCCGCATAGAAGCGAGAAAAAGGCAAAAGGAAAAAAAATTATGTCGGATAATTGCTTATTCTTATATACACGCAGAGATGACATCGTGGTTGGTCCGTAGCACCATATGTAGTTCGTTACACTCGAGTGATAGCGTGCTGAGTCTGATCGCTTCGCAGCAGGTTGTTTCCTTCCTCAGCATATAAAAAGTCACGGACGTCCGCAGATCTGAGAGGGGCAGGGGCGGGGAAAGCCTCTAAAGTAACTGCTAATACTGTAGCGGGCGAGACCTTCCATATTCTACCGGCTTCTAATTTGCAACACTACTATAAAATTCGCACCTCTTGCACTCACCAGTAGTTTTACTGAGCTCAGAATGAATAACGCATAGAACCATATTGTTCTCTATGTTTTGAGGAAAAGATAGTCTGAAGACAGCGTTGATTTTCTTGTAGTTTTCACCTAACGTTTTTGGTACGTGGCTAAGAGAACTACTGCCATAAGGTAAGTGGCAACATTATGTTTTTTTATGGGTGAATATACATGAAATGGTCTTATTTTACTGACAGTCATTAATCTGTATTCCTTGTTCGTTTACAGGAAATTGACCAAGGAAAATGCCAACTTGATCTATGATGAACCTCTGAAAGTTTCCGATACTGTATCGGTACAATTTGAGAAGCTCGCCGGCCGGGGTGGCCGAGCGGTTCTAGGCGCTTCAGTCTGGAACCACGCGACAGCTACTGTCGCAGGTTCGAATCCTGCCTCGGGTATGGATGTGTGTGATGTCCTTAGGTTAGTTAGGTTTAAGTAGTTCTAAGTTCTAGGGGACTGATGACCTCAGAAATTAAGTCCCATAGTGCTCAGATCCATTTCAGAAGCTCACTCGTATAGCTTAGCGTTATTAATACGATATAATGTTTAGAAACTATGTAGTATATTTTTCAATGTGTGCTTTAGCCTAAGTTGTTAATCAAATAATTATTTTGTTTACAGTATGGCAACATAAAGGCGTTAAGGGAAGTGGAGCACAGTTGACTTACATTTAGCTGTGTATCTAAATGGAGATCAGGGATTAAATAAATGTACATGTATATAAAATGTGCCCAGGCCAACAATTCAGAGATATACTGGAACAAAAACGAAAACGCAGACTGGAGAAAAAAGTTTTTTGGTCACAGTAAAGAGCATATTCTTACATTTGAAGAGCTGATGTTCGGTTTAAGCACGTTGGACTAAATAAACCTGCATTTGACATTTGAGAAGGAAACTGATTCCTTGTGATTTTCAACGTAGAAGAAGCCGTGACTGGCAAAAAGTGGTGTCCATCCAAGAAATATAACAGAATCATAGGTAAACTATGAAAGCTCCAAACAAAACATCCAAGCCCTAGCCAAAATGCCTATGACCTGAGGAGCAGCTCCAGAAAGAGGAGGAATGAAAGGTATAGCGAGTTGTTCCAGGAAAATGGAACGAATGGTTCAAATGGCTCTGAGCACTATGGGACTTAACATCTGAGGTCATCAGTCCCCTAGAACGTAGAACTACTTAAACCTAACTAACCTAAGGACAGCACAAACATCCATGCCCGGGGCAGGATTTCAACCTGCGACCACAACGGTCGCGCGGCTCCAGACTGTAACGCCTAGAACCGGTCGGCCACACCGAGCGGCAGGAACGAATGAAATGATCAGCTGCATGAAATGCAAAATGTGAATTCATGTAAAGTGTGCAGGGGTGGGGAAAGGAGAGAAAATGTTATATTGTAATGCCTGCAAATAATGATGTGAGAACTAAAATATGGAACATTTTCTTAAAGTAAGACTAGTACATTTCTTTAACCTGAGAGACATAGTTTATAAGGGTCGTACAATTTAGGCAAACGCTGGTACAAATTCGGAAACCCGGTTCCTAATTTGTACCACTTGCAGATGTCTAGAAAATTAAATGTAGTGTGTTTATTTTTTCTCAGAAATTCCGATCTTTGATTCAGATACGAAGAACAACATCCTGCAGTTGAGGATGGTACTGTTTAGATAATTTTGTAATTTACTGTTCATGATACGAAACATAACATTTCAAAAGATAATCTAAACAACTCTCCTCTTGTTTTGGTGATCACCCATGTAATTTTACAATTGGGTTACTGATCAAAGGATGTCACCTCTAAAAGTGTAAAGGAATTTTCTAACTAATAAAAACTCTGTACTCCAGATTCCAGAGAAAGGGCGGATGAGGCGATATTCCCCTCTTGGCCCACCTCTTCGCCACTTGCAGACGCCGAATGAAACAGCAGTACACAAAAGTTAAATCGTCGTCGTTCGATTTTGAGACACGGCTGTTGATTTATCGTATCTAAATTTTTATAACGCACAAATTTTCCTGGTCACATGATTCGTCGCATTGTGCTAATAGTTATGTATAACGCTGAATATGTCTACTTGTTGCATCTACAACTTACTCTTTAAAGAACATGGATCCCTTTATATGTCGAGATATTAGTTTCCTAACGGGTTTGATTTGTTTTGGCTATCAATTATGGATTCAGTTCATCTTCCTCTTACTTAACCGGTTGGGTTTTTGCAATAGGTGACAATAAGTGACTGAAATTTGTTACCCGTTCAACACATATTCTGTAAGGGCCTATGTATCATTTGGAAACTGGCTAAATATACTCTTTTATTAACGCGTGAAAAGTTACGTTAGAAAATTGATCTGCCATTTCTTTACTAGCTGCTGGTCGTAATATCCAAAAATGATCGGGAAAAAAGTTTGAATAAATAAAAGGAAATTAAAAGAAATGACTGTAGTCAATACTTACGTGCCGAAAATGAAATTCATCATATTAATGTTTTTGAGCTGTTTATAGCAACAACATATAGGCTTCGTTAAGAAAAAGAGAGCGATGTATTACAAGTGACTGTCAACATATAAAAATGAACATGTAATGCGCTAAAAGGCGCGAATTCCCAGACTTCGTTTTACTAAAAGCGTTTACACTTCTAAATACATAAATCTCTAAGTTTTTCAGCTAACTGCAGTGTCATTAGGACTAAGAGCCTCGAAAATTCTAAAAATAAATAAATAAATAAAACTATAAAGACAAAGTACCTTTTACTTGCACTCCAGCGGCCTAACTGGCTGTAGAAAACATTCCAGCCATAACAAAGGCTCTCATTCGCAGCTGCCGTATCTGCCGCCAACAACAGACCTGAGTCCACAGGCGGAACCAGTGAGCCATACGAAGTATAGGGGAGGCAGGGCAGATGGGTAAAGGCGCTCCGTTACGAAAAAAGTAACCGAGCAAATTTTATAGACATGGCTGGAAACAGCAGAAAGACACAGTATTACACTCATTTACACTAGTATAACTGTGGTCCGTAAACATTTTTTATCATCTGAAACGGCCCCTTAGAAAAATTGGTGAATTACTGTGCTGATAAACCCCTTACGTTATTTGATTTTTAAACACCTGAGCAGAACTGAACGTACTCAGACATTTCTCTCTTTGCTTATTCTGATCAACACTAAACTGACACACAATATTTTTAGCGCAACACGATCTGACATTCAATAATGCCTACAAAAGAATGGCCCTGACTAACATTAACCTATACCTTTCACAAATCACTTACCTCACAAAATTCTTCGTTTCTCGAACTACTGCAATATAACGAGCGCCACTACCGCCAGCTAAATAAAAGATTCAAACTACTGAAGGCACTAACTACTAATTGGCATAGTTAGCAAATGAAAGATTTTGATAGAAAACAAACAATGTATTTACCTTAATAGTGTTCAAAAGTCATAATACATATATCAGTTCATGACATCCAGTCTTACAATTTTACTGTCTCTGATGGACACATTTCCAGATCATCCGCTCTCAAAACTCCACCATCTCCCAAAAAATGGTTCAAGTGGCTCTGAGCACTATGGGACTTAACATCTGTGGTCATCAGTCCCCTAGAACTTAGAACTACTTAAACCTAACTAACCTAAGGACATCACACACATCCATGCCCGAGGCAGAATTCGAACCCGCGACCGTAGCAGTCCCGCGGTTCCGGACTGAGCTCCTAGAACCGCTAGACCACCGCAGCCGGCCAACCATCTCTCTCCCCACATCCAACACTGCTGTCGGCTCACCTGTAACTGCGCAACTCTACGCGCTGTTCACACCCAACTGCCCAACACTACAATAGCGAATATTTCAACAATGCCAACCAGCCACAGACTGCACATAGCACAGTCAGTAATTTTCATACAGAGCGCTACGTGGCGTTACCAACCTAAAAACCTAAACAGCCTACTTACACATCTTAGAGCTAAATGGAATACTAATAAAGCCACACGTCGATATTATATCGTGCTAAATTATGAGGTTTTCAAGGCTATGCTAGTTTCTTGGTCTCACAGTTCTTAAACCACTGCGTGACACAAATACTTCTCCAATTTTTGGACAAATGATTATAAGGCACAGTTTCTTGCAAGACTGCTGAAGCGTTGTGCTAACCAGTGCTGTAAACTAAATATATAAAATGTTTTACTACAGCAGTAACATTACGATGGCTATTTGGAAAGTAAGGAACGATGGGTGGCGAAATGGAAAGCACTGTGAAAATCAAAACTGTTTTCTATCCACCAGTTAGCTAGACCTTTCATATACTTCTCTGCATAGTCGCCGCTCCGACTTAGACATCTGTTGTAGCATTATACCAAATTTCCAATACCCTCGTCACAGAAGGCAGCCTCCTGTGCTTTACGGCAATTTTCTACGCTGGACTACAGCTCATTGTCTGTGCAAAATGTTTTCTTGTTATCCAGAGGCTCATTTGAGCAGAGATGAAAATCAGGGGAAGCCAATCCCGGCTAATTAAACACTTCCCATCAAAAACGCTGCAGGAGTGTCCACATTGCCCCTGCAGTGTGCGGCAGAGAATTGTCATGAAGAAGGACGTGCATGACAGTTACGTTACATGGGGTTGCATGAAATCAGGCGAACTCTCGGCAGGAATCCGTATATAGCGGGAGCTTCCCAGGATTCCCAGGTATCTTTACGCAGTCTCTGTGCGTTCAGAACGTAGAAGCGTGACGAGACGCCACCTACAGGAGCACTAGAGGCAATGGGCAACGCATCTGCTCAAAGCTTCATCGAATTTTTCCTGTGGTTTCCATTTCGGGAGCGATTGTTCTTTACTTCCCGAAAAGCCGTCGTATATTGGGAAGGGGATAATGACAAACCGTTCCTCACACTCTCTCCAGAATTGAACGCTGGATCAACGTAGTTGGCTAAGTATATGAGCAACTAGGGATCATGTTATTTAGTTAGTTGGCTGTTCCGTGGATTATTATGCACGACAGGCCCCAATGATGTAGAATGAGTTATTTTACATTCACATCACAAATTAACTTACACATTCGGTTATTTTCTGAACATTTTAAATTTTTTTTATTTACAGAAAGGAAAAAAAGGTATACAGATGTGAGTTACTAATTCCTACCCACCATCTTTTACATATTACAGTAATAGAAATCCTTCTACGGAGCAGAAGGAGTTGTCAAGGAGAAACTTCCTCAGTTTGTTATCAAATTTTACTTTGCTGTCTGTGAGGCATTTTATATTACTGGTGAGTGACCAAAAATTATTGTTGCAGCATTGTACATTCCTTTTTGTGCTAAACACAACCTTAATGTAGAGTAATAAATGTCTTTTTTTCTTCTGATATTTTAGTAATGTACCTTATTGTTTCTTTTTAAATGTAGTGGATTATTTACAACAAACTTCATGAGCAAATAAATATTGTGTAAAGCAGCAGTCAGAATGCCTGGCTGAGCACCACATATTATTCTTAGATAACGTTTTTCTCAATGAAGACTTCTTTTTTTAAAGATGCGTTTGCTCAGAACATTATTCCATATGTCATTATTGAATGAAAATATGCAATATATGTCAGCTTACTGGTTTGCTTCTCCCCAAGATTTGCAATAATTCCAAGCTCAAATGAGGCTGGACTAAGTTGTTTTAGGAATTCCAAAATGTGTTTTTTGCAACTAAATTCTCTTCAGTGTGGACTCCCGTGAATTTCGAAGTTTCCACACTCTCTTATCATTGGTATAGTACCTCTAGATGAGTAGAACTGAATAGGCTGTCTCTTTTTAAAATTGAGGGCGAGATCATTCGCAGAAACCAAGTCAATGATACTGTTAAGCACTTTGTTTACCATTTATTCTGTTTCTGTATGTATTGCTTGGATGGATTACAGTATTAGTCTCATTTGCAAAAAGAACTAATTCTGCTTGTTGTATAGTAGATGGAAGATCGTTTATATATATAGGCCTATCAGGAACAGTAGTGGACCTATAATTGTACCTTCGAGATCCCCATACATGATTTCTCAGCAGTCAGAGCAATTTCCCTGGACTATATTACTAAGTACGACTTTCTGCAAGTGAAAACAAAGAGAAATTAAGAGAATAATTTCCGACCATTAGTCTCTTATCTCGAGGTACCGTGTTTAGACCCATATACCGTCTGTACAAAGTTTTGTCGAGGTTTTTACGTCGGCGTCAGTGGAGGAGAAGGTGTTGATCCGCATTTTTGCTGCGCCTCAGTCCGCGCTAACGTTACTCGTAGCGGCGTCCGCATTGTGCGCCTGTCTGCAGACGTGTTCGCCGACGCAATTACCGCGCCGCCAGAGAGATATAGCGACCGAGTAGCGACGAAGCACCGCGGAACGTGCTTGAGTCAGCGAGCGTGCTAAATCAGGCGGTTATTTGCATAACCACCTAAGGAACTAAAATAGAGAGATTCATTACGGTTGCAGGGGACGGTGGGGGGGGGGGGGGGGAGAAGCGCTGTGGGGCCAGACAAAGATCGAGGAAAAATGGGGAGATTGCTCAAAGTAGGCATGAAGAAACGGGCGGCGGGAGCCTTGTGTCGGCATCTCGAGTAAAAGAGAAGTGGTATCTCACCGCAGCATCTCATGTACGTAGAGGAAGGTCTTTTCTCGTTACCGGTCGGGCAGGCCGGTGAAGTAGTGTCTCGGAGAGGAACGGCGGATGAGAGAGGGGCGGGGGATGGGGGCTGGGTGAGAGGAGGAGAGGCGGAGGAGAGGAAGGCTGGTTTGCCGGCAGATGCAATCAGCTGCGAAGCCCGGGCAGCGCCCCTTTGATCTCGTGCGGCGAGCCTCATAATAAATTCTAATCGCCGGCGCGGCGCGGCGAGCCCGCAGCGAGCGCCCGCTCTGCCCCCTTCCGCTCTGCCCCCTTCCGCGGCACGTTTCTAACCCCACCCCCTGGCCCGCCGCCGCTCCCACCTCACGTGCGGCTCTACCCAAAGGCGCCCCGAGCCGCCGCCTGCCAATCACGGCGCGGCCACGCCCACTCGCTCCGCCCACATGTAAATGAGAGCGGCGGTAAAAATAGGACGGCCGGGGCAGAAAAAGAGGAGAGAGGCACGACGGTGGAAAAGGGTTGGAGAGAGAAAGAGAGGGTTGCGTGTGTGTGCGTGTGTGTGTGTGTGTGTGTGTGTGTGTGTGTCGTAATCTGCCTGGCTGGTAGGCGAAGGAGGAATGAACGAGATGACCGCGACTAGAGCGAACAGTGCCTCGTCATACCGGCGGCTCGGCTCTGCCGCAAAGGACAGAGAGGGGGAGGACCGGCTCGGAGCCGCGCGCAGTAAATCCGACTGTAGTTAAGACCCTAATTATCTATGTTAAAGCTCTCAGCTTAGCCGTCTTTTGTGGCCGGCAAATGTCTACTCTTAACACCCTCACCCCCGCCCCTCATCCCCCCCTCCTCCACTCCCAAACTTATTTCTCCTGCCCTTTGTTGATTAATATTTAAAAAGAGAAGAGTTGATCTCGGAAGCGTGAGCTCAATTGTTAAGAATCAGAGGGGAGACAACAACCAAACAAGGACATGGGTCACGAAAGGCGGTGACAGCAGCAGGGGGCCGAGACGAACCGAGTAATTTGGAAACGTCCACGAAACCCCCTACCTCGAACCCGCAACTTGCCCTTCCGGCAGAAGGACGCGTACAGTCATTTAGGCAAATGTCTCCTCTGTGCTTTCGAGAAAACGAGCGCGAGTGAAAGTATTAAACCTTTCTTTGAATCGGCTCACCATGACATTTACATTCTTATGAATCACTAGAGAAGATCACGAACATTTACATTCGGCTAATTGTCGACTACGGTTCCATACCAAAAGTTATAAAAATAAAGGAAGACAATTATTCATCAAAACAAAATAGTGCACTGGGAAAATAGTAAAGTAGACAGATTTCAGTTACAGAAATGGTTTTTGTACATAGCTTAAATGTTATCGGTTGCTCAGTTATGTCTTCGGAATAAAAGTACTTGTAACTGAAGCTCTATCTTTTATCTTTGTATTTACCAAATAGCACGTAATCAATACAGATCTTCTTCCTTTCATGTCTTGTATGTTTTTAGTAGGGGGCAGTGTTGTGCCTAGAGGATACCGTATCGAGGGACACATGTTTTCTTGTTCGTCTTTCAGTCAAGTGACTGATTTTAGAGTCACCTGAAGGACTGCGCACTAGAATAGCTTCCGGCATTTACTACTGATTGCGTTGTTGTGAGACACGAAGTTGTGTTTTGTGCAGCGCTTGTAAACATTACGGGTCCCAAACATGTAAGTACTCTGCAATATATTGAAGCTATCTGCAGGATATTGTCAATTCTTATTTTATGGTCAATTTTTATTCATAGCCTAAATAGTTTTTTCAGTTATTTTTATTATTATTATTGATACGAGCAATAGTTATGGCGATGGGAGGTAGTAGTTTTGTAGGATAAAAATTAAGTGTTGACTATATTAAATACTTTCTGTAAGAATCAATGCAGCTTCTGTTTAAATTACACGTAACAGGCTACACTCGAATGGAATGAATAAATAAATAAAATTTATGGTGAATAAAATTCAATATACTTTCTGATTTAGTTACATAATGTGTGAAAGGTTAAGCCATAGCACCTACTTCGGCGGTCATGCACCATCTTGTACCTTGCAACAGACGAAGGCGTCCTACCATGGAACACGTTATATTTGCAGATGAACTAGGTTTTTTATGTCTTAACAATTTCGCCACTCTTCATTGTTTGTTTTCTCTGTTCTCATTCACTTAGTGAAGGTGTCCAAATGCGATTCAGCTTGCCTTTGCCATTGGTTCTGTTATTTTCTGTTTATTTTGGCAGATCTACTCATTACTTCTTGTTTTCCAACTATCTGTGGTTTGTACTGCACCTATTATTTTTCAAATAATTCATCGTTCAATTACATCTTTCTAGTCAGCTGGTAGTTCTCCTGCAAGAATTCACATGGATAGAAATATTCTGGCCTTAGCAATGTGGCATAGTGTTTTAGTTTTGTATTTCTACTATATATTTTTCGTACAGCCATACACTATTTCTAGTTTACAAACTGCTACACTTATCGAAAATTTTTGCGCAAAGAATGATCCTGTGAATGCCCAAGTCGCTCCGTTCCGTCCACGAGACCCAGAAGACAGTAGATACGTGTGCCTAGGTTGATGCTGTCTTCGTTAACTTCTAGAGGTCGCCTCATGAACAAAATATGAGCGTACGGAATGTTAGAAGAGATCTGTGTTTGGACTGAAGAGTTCTTAGAAAAGAGAACAAAGTATGTCATCCTTAATAAAGGAAAGTAAACTTCAGATGTTAAGGGAGCGTTTAAGACAATTGTTCAACACAGTACACAGGGTAGAACTCGTGTAAGTTCAGATATTTTTACATGTGGCACCTTATTACTTGCAGATATCAGTGATTTAGCTGTTTTCCTCTGCATCAAGCAGTCTTCGCGCAAACACGTCACATAACTTACTATCTGATGTTTTCTGCAGTGTCGTAACTGAACTACAAAGTGTACTATCGCAGTCAGTATAGATTCACCATTTTGCGTCCACACATCACTACTTCGACACCTGACATGCTGCCCGGGGGAAAGTAAACGTTATTGGCTTGCTGTGGGCATATGTGCTTTGAAGTGCTACCCGACCTAAGAACGTACGACTTCTAATATCTATAACTATTACCCTGGAAATGATGTAAATATCGTTCTAATGTTGTTCAGTACACCACCCTCAGTCACCAACAGAAATATCTGTACTTATGCCCTTTACACCGAGCATACACTCGTTAATGAGCTGGCGGATAATGTCGGAAGATCCATGTGCCGTTCATAGCAGATGCTGTTGTGTATAGTTAAGTCATAACGAAAGAAAATTGTAAACACATGCTGAAAGACATGATAAGAATTGACACTTGGTGCCTGGATTGGCCGTTGACTCTCAACATTAGCAAATGCACGCATTGTCCTTGAAAGACACATATTGCGTAAACGCTTTGTGAGACGTGGCCGTGATTTTAGTCACTTGTACGTAGGCTGATTAGGTTTTCATACACAACGCTGTGTATGAAAATCACTGGCTGTGCTGTGTACAGTCTGTGGCTGGTTGACATTGTTGAAATATCCTCTATTGTAGTGGGCAGTTGGACGTTAATACCGCGTAGCGTTGCGCAGTTGGAGGTGAGCCGCCAGCAGTGGTGGATGTAGAGAGAGGGATGGTGGAGTTTTGAGAGCGGATGATCTGGACGTGTGTCCATCAGAGACGGTAAATTTGTAAGACTGGATGTCATGAACTGATATATATTATGACTCTAGAACACTATTAAGGTAAATACATTGTTTGTTCTCTATCAAAATCTTTCATTTGCTAAACTATGCCTATCAGTAGTTAATGCCTTCAGTAATTAGAATCTTTTATTTAGCTGTCAGTAGTGGCGCTCGTTGTATTGCAGTAGTTTGAGTAACGAAGAGTTTTCTGAGGTAAGTGATTCATGAAACATATAGGTTTCGTTAGTCAGGGCCATTCTTTTGTAGGGATTTTTGAAAGTCAGATTGCATTGCGCTAAAAATATTGTGTGTCAGTTTAAGCAGTCATTTATAATTTTTCTTAGGGGACGTTTCACACTTACAGTACAATTTCTGTTTTGACCGCAATTCCTTACGACTTTCCATTAACCCTTACGTGTTTCGGCATTAAGCCAGTTTCAAAGGATCAAAATCCTATGGATACAAAGTATCGCCTCTAAGTTTATTTCCTAAAACGTAAGTGCAAACTTATGTCTCGTGAAATGATCTTCATATTGATGCTTTTATTCATAGGATTTTGATCCTTTGAAAATGGCCGGCCGGAGTGGCCGTGCGGTTCTAGGCGCTGCAGTCTTGAGCCGAGCGACCGCTATGGTCGCAGGTTCGAATCGTTCCTGAGGCATGGATGTGTGTGATGTCCTTAGGTTAGTTAGGTCTCATTAGTTCTAAGTTCTAGGCGACTGATGACCTCAGAAGTTAAGTCGCATAGTGCTCAGAGCCATTTGAACCTTTGAAAATGTCTTTAATGACGAAAATCATACGAAAATAAAAATATTTAAAGAAATGTAGCCAAGACAGGAGTTTTATTATAAGTATCGCACATAAATAGACAGAAATTCCCGTTATTGTATGATTACTCGTTTGTCACACTGTCACAGGAAATGGTTGTTCACGTCATATAGCTGAGAATATGCATAAGGAACGATTTGTAATGGTACCACCACAAAAAAGATGTCGGACTGACAGTCGCTGGAAGAACCCTTATTAAGAGGTAAATTTCGTTCAGAATATCGTCGTTAAGTATTGCTCGTCAGGCTGACACCCTTGTTTCACAGGACTGAAAGAGGAAAAAATAGAATTTTTTCAAAGAAGAACAGTGTGTTTTGTCACAGGTATTTTTAGCAAGCAGCAGACGCAACAACAGGCGCAATGCATCTGTGTGTGGTTTACTGTTAAAATTCCGGGAGCGTTCGTTCCTAGAAGAACTATTCAACACATGTCTCCCTCCTACGTACATCTCACTAAAAGACTGCGTGCGTAAAATTAGAGGGATTCGAGTTGACAGATTTGAACTACCAGCAGTCGGATCTTCCCGCGTTCCATTCGCGATTAGAACAGGTTAGGGAATAACGGTGGTACACGAGGTCCCGTCCGCCACACACTGCAGGGTGGCTCACGAAGTGTAGATGTAGGAGCAGATGAAGATGAAGATGCCAAACTTAACAGTGCGACGACAACTGATGGGCGTTCCTACCGCGAAATCCCCACAGCATGTACGACGCGCCGCGAGTCTGTAGCAGCGTCTCTGGTCAGAGAGGTTCTTGCCGCAGCTACACCGGCGTCAGATTTACATACGCTCCCGCAGCTAACAGGGCAATTTGCCGCCGCCCTGTTATTTGGACTCCTATAGCAGGCGACGACTTGAATAACGAGAGGAGCGGCAAAACGACGTCGCG
Organism: Schistocerca gregaria; assembly: GCF_023897955.1. Taxonomy (NCBI): domain Eukaryota; kingdom Metazoa; phylum Arthropoda; class Insecta; order Orthoptera; family Acrididae; genus Schistocerca; species Schistocerca gregaria. The sequence goes on along the minus strand of NC_064924.1, from coordinate 407,181,611 downwards.
GGAATTTCACACGTGTCGGCGTGCGTCGGACTTTTGCCTCGCCGTATTGCGTGCCTGTGTCGAAGAACATTCTATTTCCTCCTAGCAGCTGCTGCGTTTTTCTCTCTTTCCATCCCTTTCTACTTTTTCTTACCTGCCCTTGGGCGTCTCAAGTGTTATTACCGCGTGGAGTCCTCCTTCCGTAGAAATTTTCCAGCTAACGCGATCTTTGCACAGAAATGATAAAGGGGTTCACCGAGAAGCAATAAATAGGCACCAGCTTAGTCAAGCGGAGCGAGGAGGTGCTTCTCGTATAATGTGAAGACTTTTTCTGGTCGCGCGTTTCTCTTGAATGGAAAAGGGTCAACTATTCTAGTGCGATAGTCATCCTGAATGAAGTAATATACATGGTGTAACGTGTATGAATGCAGATATTTTTATGTGTGGTGCGTTAATACGTACCCATATCAGTGCGTTGGTTGTTTTTTTTTCTCTGTGTCGAACACGCTTCTTACAAACACGTCACAAACTTTACAACCCATTGTTTTATGCACGGTCGTACTGCAACACGAAGTGGACTAGACCTGACAGTATAGACTAACCGTTTTGCATTCATGCGTCCATAGTTCAACATTCGACCTGTTGTCCAGAGAAAAATAAGCATTACTGGTTTCCTCTTACCACATGTAAGTGGTTCAACAACTAAGTTAGGAAACTACTGCGAAAGCAAAGAGAGCTTCACTGCAAGTTTAAACGCAGCCAAAACCTCTCAGACAAACAGAAGCTAAACGATGTGTAAGTAGGGCTATGCGTGAAGTGTTCAGTGAATTCGAAAGTAAAATTCTATGTACCGACTTGACAGAAAATCCTAGGAAGTTCTGGTCTTACGTTAAATAAGTAAGTGGATCGAAACAGCATATGCAGACACTCTGGAATGGTGATGGTATTAAAACAGAGGATGACACGCGTAAAGCTGAAATACTAAACACCTTTTTCCGAAGCTGTTTCTCTGAGGAAGACCGCACTGCAATTCCTTCTCTAAATCCTCGCACGAACGAGAAAATGGCTGACATCGAAATGTTTCCAAGGAATAGAAAAGCAACTGAAATCACTCAACAGAGGAAAGTCCACTGGACCTAACGGGACACCAATTCGATTCTACACATAGTACGCGAAAGAACTTGCCCCCCTTCTAACAGCCATGTACCACAAGTCCCTAGAGGAACTAAAGGTTCAAAATGATTGGAAAAGTGCACAGGTAGTCCCAGTTTTCAAGAAGAGTCGTCAAGCAGATGCGCAAAACTATAGGCCTATATCTCTGACATCGATCTGTTGTAGAATTTTAGAACATGTTTTTTGCTCGCGTATCATGTCATCCATCAACATGGATTCCGGAAACCGCGATCGTGTGAGACCCAACTCGCTTTATTTGTTCATGAGACCCAGAAAGTATTAGATACAGGCTCCCAGGTAGTTGCCATTTTCCTTGACTTCCGGAAGGCGTTCGATACAGTTCCGCACTGTCGCCTGATAAACAAAGTAAGAGCCTACGGAATATCAGATCAGCTGTGTGGCTGGATTGAAGAGTTTTTAACAAACAGAAAACAGCAGAAAACTAACCTCTGGCGTGCCACACGGGAGTGTTATGGGACCATTGCTTTTCACAACATATATAAATGACCTAGTAGATAGTGTCGGAAGTTCCATGCGGCTTTCCGCGGATGATGCCTTAGTATACAGAGAAGTTGCAGCATTAGCAAATTGCAGCGAAATGCAGGAAGATCTGCACCGGATAGGCAGTTGGTGCAGGGAGTGGCAACTGACCCTTAACATGGGCAAATGTAATGTATTGCGAATACATAGAAAGAAGAATCCTTTATTGTATGATTATATGTTACCGGAACAAACTCTGGTAGCAGTTACTTCTGTAAAATATCTGGGAGTATGCGTACGGAACGATTTGTAGTGGAATAATCATATAAAATTAATTGTTATTAAGGCAGGTGTCAGATTGTGATTCATTGGGAGAGTCCTTAGAAAATGTAGTCCATCAACAAAGGAGGTGGCTTAAAAACACTCGTTCGGCCTATATTGAGTATTGCTCATCAGTGTGGGATCCGTACCAGGTCAGGTTGACAGAGGAGATAGAGAAGATCCAAAGAAGAGCGGTGCGTTTCGTCACAGGGTTATTTGGTAAGCGTGATAGCGTTACGGAGACGTTTAGCAAACTTAAGTGGCAGACTCTTCCAGAGAGGCGCTCTGCATCGCGGTGTAGCTTGCTGACCAGGTTTCGAGACGGTGCGTTTCTGGATGAGGTACTGAATATATGTCTTCCCCCTACTTATACCTCCCGAGGAGATTACGAATGTAAAATTAGAGAGATTCGAGCGCGCACGGAGGCTTTCCGGCAGCCGTTCTTCCCGCGAACCATACGCGAGTGGAACAGGAAAGGGAGGTAATGAAAATGGCACGTAAAGGGCCCTCCGCCACACACCGGTGGGTGGCTTGCGGAGTATAAATGTAGATGTAGATGTAGCTAATCCCAAAAGTAGGATCTCCTATTTTTTATGAATACAGAACTCTGTTTGTGTGATAGTTGGTCACACTGTTATGAACAGTGATTCACGATCTCTGTGTAAACATGAGCACTTCGCTCTGAGGCGCTCAGTCTTGGTTTGGCAGCCGTTGAGAACGAGGCTCCCGTTGGATGTTACCGCCTAGTGCGAATTGAGCGCAGGTATTCGGGTTTTGAACGCAATTGGCACTGCGCCGATTGAAATCCATCGCCAACTGCCGGAAGTGTATGGCGAGTCGTGCATGGATGTCAAAATTGTTCATAAGTGGTGAAGAGAGTTTGCAGCTGGTCGGACCGAAATTCACGACGAACGAAGGAGCGGGATAACGTCAATTTCTGAGGAGACAGTGTTGTAGGTTGAGCAAAGCATGCTTGAAGATCGGCGGATCACCCTGGGTGATCTCTGCATGTGCTTCCTGAGGTTTCCCGAAGCACCGCTCACAGAATTTTAACGGAAACATTGAACTAAGGGAAGGTGGGTGCCACGCATGCTGAGTGAGGACCACATGCGGCAACGAGTTGATGCTTCCCGCGCATTTCTTCACCGCCTTGCAGCCGAACAGGACAACTTTCTGGACTCAATTGTCATCGGTGACGAAACCTGGGCATACCACTTTACACCTGAGACCAAGCAACAATCACGCAAGTGGCGGCATCCTTCTTCGCCAAAGCCGCGGAAATTCAAACAAACACAGTCTGCCGGTAAAGTTATGACAACCATTTTTGGAATCGGAAAGGGGTATTGCTGGTCGACTTCATGCCCACTAGGACCACAATTAACGCTTACAGGTACTGTGAAACTCTGAATAAATTCTAACGGGTAATTCAGAACCGGAAGAGGAATGTTGAGCAAGGGCGTACACATTCTCCATGACGACGCTCGCCCACACCGCTCGGCAAACCGTTGCGCTCCTGCAACAGTTTCAGTGGAACATAATCACCCACCCACCCTGTTGTCCTGCCTTGGCGCCCAGTGACTATCACCCGTTCCCTAAGTCAAAAGAACATCTGGAAAGCGATTCAGCTCCGACGACGACGTGAAAGAAAAGGTTCATAACTTTCTGAACAGCATGGCGGCGAGCTGGTATGACATGGGCACAGTAAAATTGCCACATCGTCAACAAAAATGGTGATTATGTCGAAAAATACCTAAATGTTCAAGCTGTAAAGTGACGTAAACCACTATAGAAATAAACAGGTCTATGTACTTATAAAAAGATAAAAGACCTTACTTTTGGGATTACCGTCGTACTTGGAGGCACTAACCAATTTAAAATATACGACTTGTAATGGCTGTAACTATTAGTCTCCAGATGATGTAAAGAATGATGCAGTGTTATTCAATAGGTCCTGTACACCATTCTGAGTTGCCAATAGAAATATATGCACTTACACCCGCTACGCCCCGTAATTCATTACCAACTAATCTAACTGTACTTTTTGAGAAGTGTTTTGAGGAGTTTCCTTTGGGTTAATTTTATCCACAGAGGGAGTGATTTCCTGTCTTTCATTGTTACAAATGGAATTTTCTAACGAAACTTCTACCAATATTCAATTTTATGTAGTTAATGCAACGGAATTTTTAGTCATGATAAGATTACACAAATGCCTATGAAAAAATTGAACATCCTTCGGGAGTTTGCAAAGCCGCCGAATACATTCATAGATAGATACAATCCTTCAAAAGTTCTAGCGAGTGTCTGTGTATGTTGATGTAGTGAAGAATTTCTGTAATCAGGTAATTACAAACAGATAATTTTTCTTTCATCATTATTCTTTTAATAACAACTAACAGCGAATCATCTCTCAACATACATAGTAAACCCGAAACTGACCAACAAAATTTCAGAGGCTGCTCAGAGTTATTCTCTGAGCTTTTTTGGTACGAGGAACCTGTGCTGTCTGGTGGATCGTTACAGGGTAATTGTATTTCGAGCGAGCATGTATGTAAGATGCGAAAAACATCAGTGTGGTGTGAGATTCTTTGAATAATATTCTCTTATCGGTGTATTTTATTGAAGCCTGTTACGATATGTAAGGAAGACTTTCTCATCGTCTTCATCTTCTGCACACGTTAGGCTTTGCCTTTTACGTCTATTTGTAGAAACTAGTCTACGTCGTCCCATCTAGTTTTGGCCTTTCTTTGTTTCTTCGTCCTGTTCGTATTTCTGCAGTATTTTTGGTAGTCTCTATAATGTGATCTTCACATTTCTTCCTGTATTTCTTTATTTTTCCATTTACAAATATCGATGCTAGCTCTGTTCTTATTCTTACACTGGTCAGTCACATTAATGTGACCAGTGGTCAAAAGCCTGAATAATTACCTTTTGCAGCGCGTACCGCTACCAGATGAGATGGAAGAGTACCTCTGTGGTTCTGGTGGGTACAGATAGGGATGTGCAGCCATGCCAGCGGCTGTACGTAACTCGGTTGAGGACCCATGGCACGAGTAGTCCTATCGAGGTGGTCCCACAGGTTCTCGATTGGATTTAAATTTTAGGACTAATCCTGGCGGTCTTCGAACCACGCACGCACACAGCGAGCTGTGGACGTAGTCTCCAAGGGTAGAAGCACATACATGCCTTCCAGAATGACGAAACCAGCCAGGAAATGCCACGATAACGTTGCCCCGACCACAACGCTCTCTTCACTGGCCTTGTAGACGTTTCAAGCCTTCCACACCAACAGTCTTGTGTCCGAAGGAGCGTAAACCATTGATCATCTGATGAGCCCACCTGTTGCCACTCAGTGGACGTTCAGTTGCAATATTGGCATGCAAATTGCGAGGCTTCCCGTGGCCGACGAACGACAGTCAGCATGGGTGCATGATCCAGGTGCCTGCTGCAGAGTCCCATACGCAGCAATGTTCGCTGAACGGCCGTAGAGGAGACACTATTGGTAGCCCCCTTGGTTCATCTGGGCCTTCAATAGATCAACGGCTGCATATAAACGAGGGGCGTTTGAAAAATCCTTGCAAAAATAAGAACTACTTACGTGTTTGGTGTACATCTTTTTTTTTTAATTTTTCGACATAGTCTCCTTTTAGACTTATTCACTTCGTCCATTTGTTGATCCCTTCCGAATAATAGGAATCCTCCAAGTCTGCAAAATAGCTATTAGTCGCTGCAATCGCCGGCCGCTGTGACCGAGTTGTTCTAGGCGCTTCAGTCCGGAACTGCGCTGCTGCTACGGTCGCAGGTTCGAATCCTGCCTCAGGCATGGATGTATTGATGTCCTTAGGTTAGTTAGATTTAAGTAGTTCTAAGTCTATGGGAGTGATGACATCAGATGTTAGGTCCAATAGTGCTTAGAGCCATTTTAACCATTATTATAGGTGCTGCAATCAGTTCCTCATTTTAATAAAATCTTTGTCCCGCCAGCCATTTCTTCAAATTGGGGAACAAATAGTAGTCCGAGGGAGACAAGTCTGGAGAATAGGTGGAACGTGAAACGATTTGGAATCCTATTTCCATTAATTTTGCGACCGCGTCTGTTGAGGTGTGTGCCGGTGCATTGTCGTGATGGAAAAGGACTTTTTTGCGGTCCCGTCGCAGGCGTTTTTCTTGCAGCTCGGTTTTCAGACGGTCCAATAACAATGAGTAGTATGCATCTGTAATAGTTTTACCCTTTTCCAGATAGTCGATTAGGATTATCCCTTGCGAATCCCAAAAGACTGTTGCCATAACCTTTCCGGCCGAAAGACTGTTCTTCGCTCTTTTTGGTGGACATTCTCCCTTGCTAACTCATTGTTTAGATTGTTGTTTGGTCTCAGGAATATAATAATGTATCCATGTCTCATCGACAGTGACGAAACGACGCTTAAAGTCCTGCGGATTCTTTCTGAACAGCTGCAAACCATCCTTGCGACACTTCACACGATTCCGTTTTTGGTCAAGCGTGAGCAATCGCAGAACCCATCTTGCGGATAGCTTTCTCATGTTCAAATGTTTATGCAAAATATTATGTAACCATTCATTTGAGATTCCCACAGCACTAGCAAACTCACGCCCCTTAACTCTTCTGTCATCCATCAGCATATCATGAATTTTATCAATGACTTCTGGCGTCATAACCTCCACAGGGAGTCAAGAACGTTCAGCATCACTT